>NC_065571.1:35349063-36038192 GCF_937616625.2 Mercurialis annua
TTATGCCAAACGTTTACAAACGTTACGTAACAAATCCAAATGTTTCCCCTTTTTAGCGATTGAAGCCAAACGTTTAAAAATGTTATGAAACAAATCCAAACGTTTCACCTTTTTAGCGATTGAAGCCAAACTTCCAAAAACGTTACAAAAATTTCAAGCGTTTCCCCTTTTATAGCAATTTAAGTTAAAAGTTTAGAAACGTTACGAAATAAATCCAAACGTTTACAAACGTTACGAAACAAAACCAAACATTTCACCTTTTTAGCAATTTAAGCCAAACGTTTCCAAACGTTACGAAACAAATACAAACGTTTCCCTATTTTACCGATTTAAGCCAAACGTTTAAAACGTTACAAAACAAATCCAAATGTTTCACCTTTTTAGCGATTTATGCCAAACGTTTATAAACGTTACGAAACAAATCCAAACGTTTTGCCTTTTTAGCGATTGAAGACAAACATTTACAAATATTACGAGACAAATCCAAACGTTTCATATATTTAGCAATTTAAGCCAAACGTTACGAAACAAAAACCAAGTATTTCACCTTTTTAGCAATTTAAGCAAAACGTCTACAAAAGTAATGAAACAAATCCTAGCATTTCACCTTTTCAGCAATTTAAGACAAACGTTTAGAAACGCTTCGAAACAAATCCAAGCGTTTCACCTTTATAGCAATTTAAGACAAATGTTTAGAAACACTACGAGACAAATCCAAGAGTTTCGCCTTTTTAGAAATTTAAACCAGACGTTTACAACTGTTACGAAACAAATCCAATCATTTCCTTTTTTTAGTGATTTAGGCCAATCGCTTACAAACGATACGAAACAAATCCAATCGTTTCACCTTTTTAGCAATTTAAGCCAAACGTTTACAAACGTTCCGAAACAAATTCAAGCGTTTTAACTTTTTAGTAATTTAAGCCAAACGTTTACAAAAATTACGAAACAAATCCAAGCGTTTCACCTTTTTAGAAATTTACGCCAAACATTTACAAACGCTGCGAAACAAATCCTAACGTTTCACCTTTTCAACGATTTAAGATGAACGTTTACAAACGCTACGAAACAAATGCAAACGTTTCCCCATTTTAGCAATATATGTCTAACGTTTACAAACGCTACGAAACAAATGCAAACGTTTCCCCATTTTAGCGATTTAAGCCAAACCTTTAAAATTTTACGAAACAAATCCAAACATTTCACCTTTTTAGCGATTTATGCCTGTTGGGTTTTCTAGGTTGATAACGCAGCGGAATTTAAAAAATTTATCTAAAAACCCAAGCCAAGATCCATGTAATTCGAATTAACAGAATAAGTACTTACTTGTATGTCGAATTCAACAGCAATGTAGAAGGAAGGAGGTGGTTCACTTTGGTGATACCTGGCCTCGGATCAGAAACGCCTCCAAAAGAACGCGTCCTCTACGAGTATCCACACGAACAGACCTTAGCCAAAACTAGTGCTTGTGTGCTAGCACTATTGCTTCACAAGCAATGTCGAATTTTAGTGATTTAGTGAATAATGAATTTCGTGATTCTCAAACCAATTGCTTAATGTGTATTTATAGTGATACAACAACACTAGGGTTTGAGACAAATTCGAATTTGAATCTCATTGCAATTCTACAAGTTTATGTTTATGAAAAACTTCTTTTTGATAATCATCCATATATATATATATTAATTACTATATTTATTATCTTCCAAAAATAATAAATTAAGAAAAACACTTATCCTTAAATTTCGAATTAATATATATATATATATTACGAATTATATATATATGTATAATTAATCACTTAATCACATTAGGCTTGTACAACCCATAACTGTTTTGGGCCTGTTCTTAGTGTGCGACCCTGTAGGTTCATATAACGTTGGCAGTAGGCTCGAAATCTCTATTTCAGCCCACAAGTCATAAGTGGCCTCTAGCAAGACATTATGACTACCCAAGTTATACGAATATCGATAATCCGATTTAACCATTTACAATAATATTTTAATCCCTTTGTCTCTCGATATCCAGATTGAATATAAGGCATAGCTCTGTCATTCTTATAATATCCAATCATTAGTTTCTTGACTCTAAGTAGACTGAAAATGATAACTCCTTATCAATTAGCATGGCCATGCATTTCCTTCAGTCTATCTTCTTCAAGGGGCCCATAGATATCTTACTCAAATAAATGAGGGACAAATTCCTTATCAGTCACTCACATTTCTCACATAGTTACTTTCATATCCAATGACAATCTATTCCATTATCCTGTTAAAGATAATGTAAGACTGTATCAAAATATGAAACAACTATGTAGAAATTCATGATGATTTCAAGGTCAAAGGATTATACTAATAGAACTGTAATGAGAATTACTTATGACAGTGATCTATGTAGTATTCTCACAGTGGGTTATCCAGTGCCTTATTTCTCAAATAGCACCTTTGATTTGACTTAATATCTCATATACATGATTAGTAAAACATAATCATCAGTCAACATCATACTAGTCTCAATGTTCTATTAAGACTAGGGATATATGATATATATAATTCTTTTATTAAACCTAAGGGTTCTACTATCAAGTCACATACTTGATGACCTTAGAAAGAATTAACCATTCAAGTCTTTAATCATTAATATAAAATGATAAAACTGCCAATCAATAAATAACAAAATGATAAAGTCAAAACATGGTCAAACATGATTGACCTAGTGCATATCACTAACAATCTCCCACTTGCACTAGGCCCAATCTACATTAAATCTAATTCCCATGGACCTAGTATGACTCTCATGCTTAGGCTGTGGAAGAGCCTTAGTTAGCGGATCAGCAACATTATCATTTGTCGAAACTCTGCATATCTTCACGTCTCCTCTCTCAATGATTTCTCGAATGAGATGATAACGTCTAAGTATGTGTTTGGATCGCTGATGTGATCTGGGCTCCTTTGCTTGTGCTATGGCCCCATTGTTATCACATAACAAGTTCACTGGATCAGATATACTAGGAACAACTCCTAATCCAGTTATGAACTTCTTGATCCAAACAGCCTCCTTAGCTGCGTCTGAAGCAGCTGTATACTTAGCTTCTGTTGTAGAATCAGCAACGGTGTCCTGCTTCGAGCTCTTCCAGCTGAAAGCACCTCCATTCAAACAAAACACATATCCTGACTATGATTTATAATCATCAATGTCAGTTTGGAAGCTAGCGTCTGTGTAACCCTTTACAATCAGCTCATCTTCCTGACCACCATATAGCAAGAATGCATCCTTGGTTCTTCTCAAGTACTTAAGGATGTTCTTAACTGCTGCCCAGTGACTTTCACCTGGATTTGACTGGTATCTGCTCGTTGTACTCAAAGCATACGAGACATCAGGTCGAGTGCACAACATTGCATACATGATAGATCCAATAGCAGAAGCATATGGAATCTTACTCATGCGGTCTCGCTCATCCTGTGTCTTAGGACACTGAGTCTTGCTGAGACTGATGCCATGTGACATTGGCAAGAATCCTCTCTTGGAGTCTTGCATACTAAACCTGTTTAATACCTTATCAACATAAGTGCTTTGACTTAGGCCAATGAGTCTTCTAGATCTATCTCTATAGATCTTGATGCCTAATATATAAGCAGCATCGCCCAAGTCTTTCATTGAAAAACACTTCCCTAACCATGATTTAACATTTTGCAGTATGGGAATGTCGTTTCCAATGAGTAGTATGTCATCAACATAAAGCACTAAGAAAACAATCGCGCTCCCACTAACCTTCTTGTACACACAAGGTTCATCTTCATTCTTGATGAATCCAAACTCTTTGATTGCTTCATCAAAACGAAGATTCCAACTCCGAGAAGCTTGCTTTAATCCATAAATGGATTTTTGAAGCTTGCAAACCTTTCCATAATTCTCTGGACTGGCAAAACCCTCAGGTTGTGTCATGTACACATCCTCAAGTAAGTTTCCATTAAGAAACGCTGTTTTGACATCCATTTGCCATATCTCATAGTCATAATATGCAGCTATGGCAAGGAGAATTCGAATGGATTTGAGCATAGTAACTGGTGAAAAGGTTTCATCATAGTCTATACCATTTATTTGTCTGAAACCTTTTGCAACTAGTCTTGCTTTATAGGTATGCACATTGTCATCCATGTCAGTCTTCATTTTGAAGACCCATTTGCACCCAATGGTTTTTACACCATCCGTTGGGTCAATCAAAGTCCAAACTTGATTATCATACATGGATTGCATTTCAGATCTCATGGCTTCGAGCCATTTTTCAGAGTCAGGACTATTTATGGCCTCTTGATAGGATGTGGGTTCTTCTTGATCCACAATCATCACATCATTGTTCTCAGTAATGAGAAATCCATATCTCATAGGATTATGACGTGTCCTATCAGACCTCCTTTGGCCTTGTGGTACTTGTACTGGTTCAGCAATTGCTTGTTGATTCTTTTGAGGTTCCATTCTAGGTACAATGCTACTTTGTGGTTCTTGAATTTCTTCAAGTTGTACTATACTCCCACTGGTTCCTTTGGAAATAAATTCTCTTTCCAAAAAGATACAATTTAGAGCAACAAACACTTTGTTCTCATATGCATTGTAGAAGTAATATCCTTTAGTTTCTTTAGGATATCCTACAAAAAGGCATTTGTCAGATTTGGGTGCTAATTTATCTGAAATTAGTCGCTTCACATAAGCTTGACATCCCCAAATCTTAAGAAAAGACAAACTAGGAGTTTTTCCAGTCCATATCTCATATGGTGTCTTTTCAACTGCCTTTGATGGAACTCTATTCAAAATGAATGCAGCGGTTTCTAAAGCATAACCCCAAAATGAGATTGGAAGATCAGTTTGACTCATCATTGATCGAACCATATCCAATAGAGTTCGATTTCTCCGTTCAGACACACCATTCCATTGTGGTGTTCCAGGTGGAGTCAATTGAGAAACGATCCCACAATCTCTTAGATGATCTACAAATTCTTGGCTTAAATATTCACCACCTCGATCAGATCTTAGTTTTAATATTTTTACCAAGTTGATTTTGTACTTCATTCTTAAATATTTTGAACTTTTCAAAAGATTCAGATTTATGTTTCATCAGATAAACATAACCATATCGACTGAGATCATCAGTAAAAGTAATGAAGTACTGAAATCCACCTCTAGCATTTGTACTTAATGGACCACATACATCTGTATGTATAAGGCCCAATAAGTTTTTAGCTCTTTCACCTTGTCCAATAAAAGGTGTTTTTGTCATTTTGCCCATTAGACAAGATTCACATGTTTCAAATGATTCATAATCAAATGAATTCAAAAGTCCATCTTTTTGAAGTTTTGATATGCGTTTCTCATTTATATGGCCTAAACGACAATGACAGAGATAAGTAGAGTTTAAATCATTTGACTTAAACTTCTTAGCATTGATGTTATAGATTGATTTTTCATTAGTGTCTTCAACATTTAAAATATAAAGACCACTACTGCGTGGAGCATATCCATAAAGAATGTTATTATGCGAAATACTGCATTTATTATTCCTAATAATAAATTCAAAACCATCCTTGTCCAAACAAGAAACAGAAATACTATTCCTACACATGGTAGGTACATAATAACAATTGTTCAAAGATAAAATAAGTCCACTAGGCAAAGATAACTCATAAGTCCCTACAGCTAGAGCAGCAACTCTTGCTCCATTGCCAACTCGTAGGTCCACTTCGCCTTTTGTCAAACTTCTACTCCTTTTGAGACCCTGTACATTAGTAAAAATGTGAGATCCAGATCCAGTATCTAATACCCATGAATCTAGAAATATTAATTTCTATAACATGAATACCTGAAGTGGTAGTCTCACTACCCTTGTTCTTCTTCAGATCATCCAGATATTTCTTGCAATTCCTTTTCCAATGTCCAGGTTCCTTGCAGAAAAAGCAAGTTCCTTCCTTTGGCGGTTTTGCTTTGGGTTCATCCTTGGTCTTGGGCTTGGACTTGGGTTTAGACTTCTTGAAAGTCTTTCCCTTGTCCTTACCAGACCTTTTCATACCCTTTCCCTTGTTGACCATAAGAACATCCTTAATCTCATTCTTGATGTTCTTTTCAGGAGTTTGAAGCATCCCATGCAACTCTGTGGTGGTCTTCTCCATATTATGCATATTGAAGTTCATGATGAAACCATCATAAGCCTCAGGCAAAGATTGGAGAATAATTTCTGTAGCCAACTCTTGGGCAATTGGGAGACCGAGCCTGTCCAAATGTTCAAGATGACCCTTCATCTTCAAAACATGAGGACTAACTGAGCCGCTAGTAGTCAACTTGCATGAAAGCAAATCCTTGATGGTATTGAACCTTTCAATTCTTGCTCTCTCTTGGAACATTTCCATGAGATCAGTAATCATGGTGTTCGCATCCAATTCCATCATTTGCTTTTGGAGTTCATTCTCCATGCATCCAAGCATAATGCAAGTGACATCAGTAGAGTTATTGAGATGCTTCGTATAAGCATCCCTTTGAGCTCTAGTAGCAGCAGGAGCTGGTTCCTCAGGGAGGGGTTGATCAAGGATATATTCCTTTCTTTCTTGCCTAAGAACAATTCTTAGATTTCTGTACCAGTCCAAAAAGTTAGTGCCATTGAGCTTATCCTTCTCAAGGATTGATCGCACTGATAAAGTATGTGTAGTGTTTGTAGCCATCTTTACAACAATAAATATACAAGTAGCATTTAATAAAAGGCACAATAAAATTCTCACAACATATATCCATAATTCATATAAAAACCCTTAATGATATTTCAACAATTAAAAATAATAGTGGGACAAGATCCATATTTCACCATACTTCAAGTAAGCTTTGGCTTATCACTTTAAGTGTGGTTTATTTAGGTAGGTAACACTTTACCAATTACATCTCATGCAATTCTTGAACATAGAATATTAACATCACATGTAATCTTGATATTCTATCTTATACCCTAGGTTAAAAACTATATTGATAACTTAGTTAAGTCTAACCAAATCAAACATATGGATATCACTTTTATCCAACTTATCTTACTTAGATGACTTTATACATCATGCTTTGGCATAGCCTATACATAGCAATCTAAGTCTTGATAAGTGTTATTACAATGGAAGGTATATTGAAGATTTAATATTAAATAAGGGTTTGTTATTTATCCTATTTAGTTATCCTATCTTATCACATATAAAATAATCATGCAAAGCATATAACCAATAAGATAAACATTAAAAACATATTATTTCACTATTTTAAATCATATTTAACAACAATCACATAAATATGTTATTCATGATAATTTAAATTATATTTAAAATTTATCATTAAAATATTAAAATAAAATACATGAACCGCTAGTCGGGTCCAGAAATTTTTCTCACATGTTACACTTAACAGAATTAAAATTTCTTTATCTGAAATCAATAATCTTAACTGAATACGGTTTATTTTAATATATTTAAAACAGATTAAAATAACCCCAAAACCCTAATTACTGCATCTTAAAAACTGTTCAGAAACAATTTATTTAACACTTAAATAACAACAGTTTCATTAATTCGGCTCATAGCAGAATTAAATACAGTTTTATAAATTTTGTTCATAACATAATTAAACACAGTTTTATTAATAGAATTAAAACAGTTTCACAAACAGTTTAGTAATCCTATTTAAAACAGAATTACTAATAGAATTAAAACCAGTTTCACAAATAGTTTACTAATCCTATTCAAAAACAGTTTTCATTATAGAATTAAAACAGTTTCATAAACAGTTTACTAATCCTTATTCAAAAACAGTTTTATTAATCCGTTACCCCTTTTCTTATCAATTCGTATGAACATTAATACTACGAAACCTTTAATCAAATTAAAACGTAATATTAATTTAGAACAGTATATTCGAAGTTTTAATCACATTAAACGATTAATCAAATTAATTCTTCATACTGTTTTTCATACAATTAATCACATAAACGTTTTATGTATAATTACAACGAATTATAATTCCTTCAAAACAGTTTCGAAAAACAACCCCTTTTTCAAAACAGAACATACAATAAGCATATATCACATATATACTCAGAATCTAATTAATCAAATTACAAGCAGCTCTGATACCACTATTGGGTTTTCTAGGTTCATAACGCAGCGGAATTTCAAAAAAATTATCTAAAAACCCAAACCAAGATCCATGTAATTCGAATTAACAGAATAAGTACTTACTTGTATGTCGAATTCAACTGCAATGTAGGAAGGAAGGAGGTGGTTCACTTTGGTGATACCTGGCCTCGGATCAGAAACGCCTCCAAAAGAACGCGTCCTCTACGAGTATCCACACAAACAGACCTTAGCCAAAACTAGTGCTTGTGTGCTAGCACTATTGCTTCACAAGCAATTTCGAATTTTAGTGATTTAGTGAATAATGAATTTCGTGATTCTCAAACCAATTGCTTAATGTGTATTTATAGTGATACAACAACACTAGGGTTTGAGACAAATTCGAATTTCAATCTCATTGCAATTCTACAAGTTTATGTTTATGAAAAACTCCTTTTTGATAATCATCCATATATATATTAATTACTATATTTATTATCTTCCAAAAATAATAAATTAAGGAAAACACTTATCCTTAAATTTCGAATTAATATATATATATATATATATATATATATATATATATATATATATTACGAATTATATATATATGTATAATTAATCACTTAATCACATTAGGCTTGTACAACCCATAACTGTTTTGGGCCTGTTCTTAGAGTGCGACCCTGTAGGTTCATATAACGTTGGAAGTAGGCTCGAAATCCCTATTTCAGCCCACAAGTCATAAGTGGCCTCTAGCAAGACATTATGACTACCCAAGTTATACGAATATCGATAATCCGATTTAACCATTTACAATAATATTTTAATCCCTTTGTCTCTCGATATCCAGATTGAATATAAGGCATAGTTCTGTCATCCTTATAATATTCAATCATTAGTTTCTTGACTCTAAGTAGACTGAAAATGATAACTCCTTATCAATTAGCATGGCCATGCATTTCCTTCAGTCTATCTTCTTCAAGGGGCCCATAGATATCTTACTCAAATAAATGAGGGACAAATTCCTTCTCAGTCACTCACATTTCTCACATAGTTACTTTCATATCCACTGACAATCTATTCCATTATCCTATTAAATATAATGTAAGACTGTATCAAAATATGAAACAACTATGTAGAAATTCATGATGATTTCAAGGTCAAAGGATTATACTAATAGAACTGTAATGAGAATTACTTATGACAGTGATCTATGTAGTATTCTCACAGTGGGTCATCTAGTGCCTTATTTCTCAAATAGCACCTATGATTTGACTTAATATCTCATATACATGATTAGTAAAACATAATCATCAGTCAACATCATACTAGTCTCAATGTTCTATTAAGACTAGGGATATATGATATATATAATTCTTTTATTAAACCTAAGGGTTCTACTATCAAGTCACATATTTGATGACCTTAGAAAGAATTAACCATTCAAGTCTTTAATCATTAATATAAAATGATAAAACTGCCAATCAATAAATAACAAAATGATAAAGTCAAAACATGGTCAAACATGATTGACCTAGTGCATATCACTAACAATGCCAAGCATTTACAAACGTTACGAAACAAATCCAAACGTTTCACCTTTTTAGCGATTGAAGCCAAACGTTTACAAACATTATGAAATAAATCCAAACGTTTCACCTTTTTAGCAATTGAAGCCAAACTTTTACAAACGTTACGAAACAAATCCAAATGTTTCACCTTTTAAGCAATTTAAGCCAAATGTTAACAAACGTTACGAAACAAATCCAAGCGTTTCACCTTTTTAGCAATTTAAGCAAAACGTTTACAAATGTTACGAAACAAATCCAAGCGTTTCACCTTTTTAGCAATTTAAGCCAGACATTTAAAAACGTTACGAAACAAATCCAAGCGTTTCACCTTTTTAGCGATTTAAGCCAAACGTTTACAAACATGATGAAAAAAATCTAAACGTTTCACCTTTTTAGCAATTTAAGCCACACATTTACATACGTTACGAAACAAATCCAAACCTTTCAACTTTTTAGCGATTTAAGCCAAACATTTACAAACGCTACGAAACAAATCCAAATGTGTCACCTTTTTAGCGATTTAAGCCAAATGTTTACAAAAAGTTACGAATCAAATCCATACGTTTCGCCTTTTTAGCAATTTAAGCCAAACGTTTACAAAGGTTATGAAACAAATCCAAATGTTTTACCTTCTTAGCAATTTAAGCCAAACGTTTACATACGTTATGAAACAAATCCAAGTGTTTCCCCTTTTTAGCAATTTAAGCCAAACGTTTGCATACGTTCTGAAACAAATTCAAGCATTTCAACTTTTTAGTAATTTAAACCAAACGTTTACAAACATTACGAAACAAATCCAAACGTTTCACCTTTTTAGTAATTTAAGCCAAACGTTTAAAAATGTTACGAAACAAATCCAAACGTTTCACCTTTTTAGCGATTTAAGCTAAACGTTTACAAACGTTACGAAACAAAACCGAACATTTCACCTTTTTAGCAATATACGTCAAACGTTTACAAACGTTTCGAAACAAATGCAAACGATTCCCCATTTTAGCGATTTAAGCAAAACGTTTAAAACGTTATGAAACAAATCCAAACATTTCACCTTTTTAGCCATTTATGCCAAGCGTTTACAAACATTACGAAACAAATCCAAACGTTTCACCTATTTAGCGATTGAAGCCAAACGTTTACAAACGTTACGAAATAAATCCAAACATTTCACCTTTTTAGCTATTGAAGCCAAAGTTTTACAAACGTTACGAAACAAATAAAAACGTTTTACCTTTTTAGCGATTTAACTTAAACCTTTACAAAGGTTATGAAATAAATCCAAATGTTTCACCTTTTAAGCAATTTAAGCCAAATGTTAACAAACGTTACGAAACAAATCCAAGTGTTTAACCTTTTTAGCAATTTAAGCCAAACGTTTACAAATGTTACAGACCAAATCCAAGAGTTTCACCTTTCTAGCAATTTAAGCCAAACATTTAAAAACGTTACAAAAAAAATCCAAGCGTTTCACCTTATTAGCAATTTAAGCCAAACGTTTACAAACGTGATGAAACAAATCTAAATGTTTCCCCTTTTTGGCAATTTAAGCCAAACATTTACAAATGTTACGGAACAAATCCAAACGTTTCACCTTTTTAGCGATTTAAGCCAAACGTTTACAAACCTTACGAAACAAATCC
This sequence comes from Mercurialis annua, assembly GCF_937616625.2. NCBI lineage: Eukaryota > Viridiplantae > Streptophyta > Magnoliopsida > Malpighiales > Euphorbiaceae > Mercurialis > Mercurialis annua. The sequence goes on from NC_065571.1 coordinate 35,360,404, forward strand.
AAATGTTTCACCTTTTTAGCGATTTAAACCAAATGTTTATAAAATATTACTAATCAAATCGAAAGGTTTCATCTTTTTAGTAATTTAAGCCAAATGTTTACAACCGTTACGAAAAGAATCCAAACGTTTCACATTTTTTGCGATTTAAGCCAAACGTTTACAATCATTACGAAACAAAACCAAACGTTTAAAACATTAAGAAACAAATCCAAACGTTTTATATTTTTAGTAATTTAAGCCAAACCTTTAAACACGTTACAAAATAAAACTAAGCGTTTCACCTTTTTTCGTTATTAAAGCCAAACGTTTACAAATGTTACGAAATAAATCCAAACGTTTCACCTTTTTAGCAATTTAAGCCAAACATTTACAAACGTTACGAAACAAATACAAACGTTTACAAACGTTACGAAACAAATACAAGCGTTTACAAACGTTACAAAATTAAACAAAACATTTCACCTTTATAGCAATTTAAGCCAAACGTTTACAAACGTTACCAAACAAATCCAAATGTTTCCCTATTGTAGCTATTTAAGCCAAACGTTTAAAACGCTACAAAACAAATCTAAATGTTTCACCCTTTTAGCAATTTATGACAAACGTTTACAAACGTTAAGAAACATATCCAAACATTTCACCTTTTTAGCGATTGAAGCCAAACGGTTACAAATTTTACGAAACAAATCCAAACGTTTCATATTTTTTTGCGATTTAAGCCAAACGTTTACAAATGTTACAAAACAAAAACCAAGTGTTTCACCTTTTTGGCAATTTAAGCCAAACATTTACAAACGTTATGAAACAAATACAAACGTTTACAAACGTTACGAAACAAATACAAGCGTTTACAAACGTTACAAAACTAAACAAAACATTTCACCTTTTTAGCAATTTAAGCCAAACGTTTACAAACGTTACGAAACAAATCCAAATGTTTTCCTATTTTAAGCCAAACGTTTAGAACGCTACAAAACAAATCTAAACGTTTCACCCTTTTAGGAATTTATGCCAAACGTTTACAAACGTTACGAAACATATCCAAACGTTTCACCTTTTTAGCGATTGAAGCCAAACGGTTACAAACTTTACGAAACAAATCCAAACGTTTCATATTTTTTGCGATTTAAGCCAAACGTTTAAAAATGTTACAAAACAAAAACCAAGTGTTTCACCTTTTTAGCAATTTAAGCCAAACCTTTACTAACGTAACGAAACAAATCTTAGCGTTTCACCTTTTTAGAAATTTAAGCCAAACGTTTAGAAACATTACGAAACAAATACAAGCGTTTCACCTTTTTATAAATCTAAGCCAAACGTTTTTAGCAATTTATGCCAAACGTTTACAAACATTACGAAAAAATCCAAACGTTTCGCCTTTTTAGTGATTTAAGCCAAACATTTAAAAATGTTACAAAGCAAATCCCAAACGTTTAACCTTTTTAGCAATTTAAGCCAAACGTTTACAAACGGTACGAAGCAAATTCAAAATTTTCACCTTTTTAGCGATTAAGCAAAACGTTTACAAATTCTACGAAACAAATCCGTATGTTTCACCTTTTTAGCAATGTAAGCCAAACGTTTACAAACGTCACGAAACAAAAACCAAGTGTTTCACCTTTTTAGCAATTTTATCCAAACGTTTACAAATGTAACAAAACAATTCCTATCGTTTTACGTTTTTAGCAATTTAAGCCAAACATTTAGAAACTTTACGAAACAAATCCAAGCGTTTCACCTTTTTAGCAATTTAAGCCAAACGCTTACAAACGTTATGAAAAAAATCCAAACGCTTCTCCTTTTTAGCGATTTAAGCCAAAAGTTTTCAAAGGTTAGGAAACAAATCCAAACGTTTAACATTTTTAGCAATTTAAGCGAAACGTTTACATACGCTATGAAACAAATCCAAGCATTTCACCTTTTTTTGAAATTCAAGCTAAACGTTTACAAAGGTTCCGAAACAAATTCAAGTGTTTCAACTTTTTAAAAATTTAAGCCAAACGTTTAAAAACGTTACGAAACGAATCCAAGCATTTCACCTTTTTAGCAATTTAAACCAAACATTTACAAACGTTATAAAATAAATCCAAACGTTTCACCTTTTTAGCGATTTAAGCCGAACGTTTGCAAACGTTACGAAACAAAACCAAACATTTCACCTTTTTAGCAATTTAAGCTGAACGTTTACAAACGTTATGAAACAAAACCAAACATTTCACCTTTTTAGCAATATAAGCCAAATGTTTACAAACGTTACGAAACAATTCCAAATGTTTCCCCATTTTAGCGATTTAAACGTTACGAAGAAAATCCAAACGTTTCACCTTTTTAGCGATTGAAGCCAAAATTTTACAAACGTTACGAAAGAAATCCAAGCGTTTCGCCTTTTATAGCAATTTAAGCTAAACGTTTACAAACGTTCCGAAACAAATTCAAGCTTTTCAACTTTTTATAAATTTAAGCCAAACGTTTAAAAACGTTACGAAAAAAATCCAAGCATTTCACCTTTTTAGCAATTTAAACCAAACATTTACAAATGTTACGAAATAAATCCAAAAGTTTCACCTTTTTAGTGATTTAAGCCGAACATTTACAAACTTTACGAAACAAAACCAAACATTTCACCTTTTTAGCAATTTAAGCCGAACGTTTACAAACGTTATGAAATAAAACCAAACATTTGACATTTTTAGCAATATAAGCCAAACGTTTACAAATGTTACGAAACAATTTCAATTGTTTCCCCATTTTAGCGATTTAAGCCAAACGTATAAAATGTTACAAAACAAATCCAAACGTTTCACCTTTTTATCGATTTAAGCCAAACGTTTATAAGCGTTACGAAACAAATCCAAACGTTTCACTTTTTTAGCGATTAAAGCCAAAGTTTTACAAACGTTACGAAACAAATTCAAACGTTTAAAACGTTACAAAACAATTCCAAACGTTTCACCATTTTAGAGATTTAAGCCAAACGTTTACAAATGTTACGAAACAAATCCACACGTTTCCCCTTTTTAGCGATTTAAGCCAACGTTTACAAACGTTACGAATCAAATCCAAACATTTCACCTTTTTGACGATTTAAGCCAAACGTTTACAAAGGTTATGAAATAAATCCGAATATTTCACCTTTTAAGCAATTTAAGCCAAATGTTGACAAACGTTATGAAACAAATCCAAGCGTTTCACCTTTTTGGCAAATCAAGCCAAATGTTTACAAATGCTACGAAGCAAATCCAAGCGTTTCACCTTTTTAGCAATTAAAGACAAACATTTAAAAACGATATGAAACAAATCCAAGCGTTTCACGTTTTTAGCGATTTAAGCCAAACATTTACAAACGTCACGAAACAAATCCTAACGTTTCTCCTTTTTAGCGATTTAAGCCGAACGTTTACAAACGTTACAAAACAAATCCAAACTTTTCACCTTTTTAGCGATTTAAGCCAAACATTTACAAACGTTATGAAACAAATCCAAATATTTCACCTTTTTAGCGATTTAAGCCAAAATGTTATGAAACAAATCAAAACGTTTCGCCTTTTTTAGCAATTTAAGCAAAACGTTTACAAACGTTACGAAACAAATCCAAATGTTTCACCTTTTTAGAGATTTAAGCCAAACGTTTGCAAACGTTACGAAACAAAACCAAACGTTTAAAACATTACGAAACAAATCCTAACATTTCACATTTTTAGAAATTTGAGCCAAACCTTTACAAACGTTACAAAATAAAAAAAAGCGTTTCATCTTTTTAGCAATATATGCCAAACTTTTACAAATGTTACGAAACAAATCCAAGCGTTTCACCTTTTTAGCAATTTAAGCCAAACGTTTACAAACGTTCCGAAACAAATCCAAGCGTTTCACCTTTTCAGTAATTTTAGTCAAACGTTTACAAACGTTACGAAACAAATCCAAGCGTTTCACCTTTTTAGCAATTTAAGCCAAACGTTTACAAACGTTACGAAACAAATCCAAACGTTTACAAAAATTACGAAATGAAACCAAACGTTTCACCTTTTTTGCAATTTAAGCCAAACGTTACGAAACAAATCCAAACGTTTCCCCATTTTAACGATTTAAGCCAAACGTTTAAAACATTACAAAACAAATCCAAATGTTTCACCTTTTTAGCGATTTATGCCAAATGTTTACAAACGTTACAAAAAAAATCGAATCATTTCACCTTTTTAGCGATTATAGCCAAACGTTTACAAACGTTACGAAACAAATCCACACATTTCGCCTTTTTAGCGATTTAAGCCAAACATTTACAAACGTTACCAAACAAATCCAAACATTTCCCCTTTCTAGCAATTGAAGCCAAAGTTTTACAAACATTACGAAACAAATCCAAACGTTTCACCTTTATAGCAAATTATGCCAAACGTTTACAAATATTACGAAACAAATCCAAACGTTTCACCTTTTTAGCGATTTAAGCCAAACGTTTACAAACGTTATGAAAAAAATCCAAGCGTCTCACCTTTTTGGCAAATTAAGTCAAACGTTTTCAAATGTTACGGAAAAAATCCAAGGGTTTCACCTTTTTAGCAATTAAAGACAAACATTTAAAAACGTTAAGAAACAAATCCAAGCTTTTCACTTTTTTAGCGATTTAAGCCAAACGTTTACAAACGTGACGAAACAAATCCAAACGTTTCACCTTTTTAGCTATTTAAGCAAAAATTTAAGAAACGTTACGAAACAAATCCAAACGTTTCCCTTTTTTTGCGATTTATGCCAAACATATACAAACGTTACAAAACAAATCCAAACATTTCACCTTTTTAGCGATTTAAGCAAAACATTTAAAAACGTTATGAAACAAATCCAAATGTTTTACCTTTTTAGCGATTTAAGCCAAATGTTTACAAAATTTTATGAAACAAATCAAAACGTTTAGCCTTTTTTAGAAATTTAAGCAAAACGTTTACAAAAGCTATGAAACAAATCCAAATGTTTCACCTTTTTAGAGATTTAAGCCAAACGTTTACAAATGTTAACAAACAAAACCAAACATTTAAAACATTACGAAACAAATCCAAATGTTTCACATTTTTAGCAATTTAAGCCAAACCTTTACAAACGTTACAAAATAAAAACAAGCGTTTCATCTTTTTAGCAATATAAGCCAAAATTTTACAAATGTTACGAAACAAATCCAAGCGTTTCACCTTTTTAGCAATTTAAGCCAAACGTTTACAAATGTTCCGAAATAAATCCAAGCGTTTCACCTTTTTAGTAATTTAAATCAAACGTTTACAAACGTTACGAAACAAATCCAAGCGTTTCACCTTTTTAGCAATTTAAGCCAAACGTTTACAAACATTACGAAACAAATCCAAACGTTTACAAAAGTTACTAAATGAAACCAAACGTTTCACCTTTTTTGCAATTTTAGCCAAACGTTACGAAACAAATCCAAAAGTTTCCTCATTTTAGCGATTTAAGCCAAACGTTTAAAACGTTACAAAACAAATCCAAATGTTTCACCTTTTTAGCGATTTATGCCAAATGTTTACAAACGTTACGAAACAAATCGAAACGTTTCACCTTTTTAGCGATTAAAGCCAAACGTTTACAAACATTACGAAACAAATCCACACGTTTCACCTTTCTAGTGATTTAAGCCAAACGTTTACAAACGTTACCAAACAAATCCAAACATTTTACCTTTCTAGCAATTGAAGCCAAAGTTTTACAAACATTTCGAAACAAATCCAAATGTTTCACCTTTATAGCAAATTATGCCAAACGTTTACAAACGTTACGAAACAAATCCAAACGTTTCACCTTTTTAGCGATTTAAGCCAAATGTTTACAAACGTTATGAAACAAATCCAAGCGTTTCACCTTTTTAGCAAATTAAGTCAAACGTTTACAAATGTTACGAAAAAAATCCAAGCGTATCACCTTTTTAGCAATTAAAGACAAACATTTAAAAACGTTACGAAACAAATACAAGCTTTTCACTTTTTTAGCGATTTAAGCCAAACGTTTACAAACGTGACGAAACATATCCAAACGTTTCACATTTTTAGCGATTTAAGCCAAACATTTGCAAACATTACGAAACAAATCCAAACGTTTCCCCTTTTTAGCGATTTAAGCCAAACATTTACAACCGTTACCAAACAAATCCAAACATATCACCTTTTTCGCGATTTAAGCCAAACATTTACAAACGTTATGAAACAAATCCAAATGTTTCACCTTTTTAGAGATTTAAGCCAAACGTTTACAAACGTTATGAAACAAAGCCAAACGTTTAAAACATTACGAAAGAAATCCAAACGTTTCACATTTTTAGCAATTTAAGCCAAACCTTTACAAATGTTACAAAATAAAAACAAGTGTTTCATCTTTTTAGCAATTTAAGCCAAACGTTTACAAATGTTTCGAAACAAATCCAAGAGTTTCACCTTTTTAGCAATGTAAGCCAAATGTTTACAAATGTTCCGAAACAAATCAAAGTGTTTCACGTTTTCAATAATTTAAGTCAAACGTTTACAAACGTTGCGAAACAAATCCAAGCGTTTCACCTTTTTAGCAATTTAAACCAAACGTTTACAAACGTTATGAAACATATCCAAACGTTTACAAAAGTTATGAAATGAAACCAAACGTTTCACCTTTATAGCAATTTAAGCCAAACGTTACGAAACAAATCCAAACGTTTCCCCATTTTAGCGATTTAAGCCAAATGTTTAAAAGTTTACAAAACAAATTCAAATGTTTCACCTTTTTAGCGATTTATGCCAAACGTGTACAAACGTTACGAAACAAATCCAAACGTTTCATCTTTTTAGCGATTGAAGCCAAACGTTTACAAACGTTACGAAACAAATCCAAACGTTTCATATTTTTAGCAATTTAAGCCAAACGTTTACAAACGTTACGAAACAAAAACCAAGAGTTTCACCTTTTTAGCAATTTAAGCCAAAGTTTTACAAACGTTAGGAAACAAATCCTAGCGTTTCACCTTTTTTAGCATTTTAAGACAAAGATTAGAAACGTTACGAATCAAATCCTAGCGTTTCTCCTTTTTAGCAATATCAGGCAAACGTTTACAAATGCTACGAAACAAATCTAAATGTTTCACCGTATTAGCAATGTAAGCCAAACCTTTACAAATGTTACGAAACAAATCAAAGCTTTTCACCTTTGTAGCAATCTAAGCTAAACGTTTACAAACGTTACGAAACAAATTTAATTATTTCACCTTTTTAACAATTTAAACCAAACATTTAAAAACGTTATGAAAAAAATCCAAAAGTTTTGCCTTTTTAGCAATTTAAGCCAAACGTTTAAAAAGTTTATGAAACAAATCCAAATGTTTCCCCTTTTTAGCAATTTAAGCCAAGCGTTTACAAACATTACGATACAAATCCAAGCGTTTCACTTTTTTAGAAATTTAAGCCAAACATTTACAAACGTTACGAAACAAATCCAAGCCTTGCAACTTTTTAGCAATTTAAGCCAAACGGTTACAAATGTTACGAAACAAATCCAAGCGTTTCACCTATTTATTTATTTAAGCCAAATGTTTACAAACGTTACGAAACAAATCCAAGCGTTTCACCGTTTTAGCGATTTATGCCAAACGTTTGCAAACGTTACGAAACAAATCCAAACGTTACTAAACAAATCCAAACGTTTTATATTTTTAGCAATTTAAGCCAAACGTTTACAAACGTTACGAAACAAAAACCAAGCATTTCACCTTTTTAGAAATCTAAGCCAAACATTTACAACCGTTAGGAAACAAATCCTAGTGTTTCACCGTTTTAGCAATTTAAGCCAAAGATTAGAAAGGTTACAAAACAAATCAAAGCGTTTCACATTTTTAGCAATTTCTGCTAAACGTTTACAAACGTTACGAAACAAATCCAAGCGTTTCACCTTTTTAGCAATTTAAGCCAAACGTTTACAAATGTTATGAAACAAATCCAAAAGTTTCGCCGTTTTAGGGATTTAAGCCAAACGTTTAAAAAGGTAGAAATTTAACCCAAACCTTTACAAGGTTTACGAAACAAATCCAAGCGTTTCACCTTTTTAGCAATTTAAGCCAAACGGTTACAAACGTTACGAAAGAAATCCAAGCGTTTCCCTTTTTTAGCAATTTAAGCCAAACGGTTACAAACATTGCGAAAGAAGTCCAAGCGTTTCCCCTTTTTATTTATCAAACCCAAATGTTTACAAACGTTATGAAACAAATCCAAGCGTTTCATCTTTTTAGCGATTTATGCCAAACGTTTACAAACGTTACGAAACAAATCCAAGCGTGTCACCTTTTTAGCGATTTACGCCAAACGTTTACAAACGTTACGAAACAAATCCAAGCGTTTCACCTTTTTAAAGATATAAGCCATACGTTTACAAACGTTACGAAACAAATCCAACCGTTTCATATTTTTAGCAATTTAAGCCAAACGTTTACAAACGTTACGAAACAAAAACCAATCGTTTCACATTTTTAGCAATTTAAGCCAAATTTTACAAAAGTTAGGAAATAAATCCTAGCGTTTCACCTTTTTAGCAATTTATGACAAAGATTAGAAACTTTACGAAAGAAATCTTTGCGTTTCACCTTTTTAGCAATTTCAGCCAAATGTTTACAAACGGTACGAAACAAATCTAAAGGTTTCACCTTTTTAGCTATTTAAGTCAAACGTTTACAAATGCTACTAAACAAATTCCAAACGTTTCACCATTTTAGAAATGTAAGCCAAACCCTTACAAAGAATACGAAACAAATCAAAGCGTTTAACCGTTTTAGCAATCTAAGCCAAACATTTACAAATGTTAGGAAACATATTCTAGCGTTTCACCTTTTTAGCAATTTCAGCCAAACGTTTGCAAACGGTACGAAACAAATCCAAACGTTTCCCCTTTTTAGCTATTTAAGCCAAACATTTACAAACGCTACGAAACAAATCCAAACGTTTCACCGTTTTAGCAATGTAAGCCAAACCTTTACAAAGAATATGAAACAAATCAAAGCGTTTCACCTTTTTAGCAATCTAATCTAAACGTTTACAAACGTTACGAAACAAATCCAAGCGTTTCAACATAACCTTGGATTTGTTTCGTAACGTTTGTAAACGTTTGGATTAAATTGCCAAAAAGGTGAATCGCTATGATTGATTTCGTTACGTTTGTAAACGTTTGGCTTAAATTGCTAAAAAAGGTGAAACATTTGGATTTTTTCATAACCTTTGTAAACGTTTGGCTTAGATTGCTTAAAAGGCAAAACATTTGGAATTTTTTCATAACTTTTGTAAAAGTTTGGCTTAAATTGCTATAAAGGTGAACGCTTGGATTTGTTTCTGTAATACCCCAAAATGTTTAATTATCCAATTGGACCATGTGTCCAGTTTCGAGTCGCCAGAGTGGCAATATCGGAAAGTCTTCCGATAAAAGTAAGATAAATAAGTTTTAGTAGATCGGTTTTGAAAGAGATTATAGCAAAGAATTTAACGTTATATTTCAGTTCTAAAGTTGGAATTGGAATTAGAAAGGAAGAATGCTAAGAAAGTTGCAAGATAAAGTACATGGACTAAAGTGGTAATTTAGCCATATAAATTCCGAAGGGAAATTATTTCGCCAAGGTCCGCGAAATGTTTTATAGAATATATGGTAAAAGTGTCGGGTCAATCGGAGACCTTTTAAAATTTGGACGCGGATGTGTTTTGGGCTAAATTGCAACTTTTGAAAAGTTCAAGGGCCAAAACGTAAATTAGCCAAGTAAGTCTCGAGAATAGCAATTCAAAGATTATTGACGGAAAATAATAATTTCGGGCCAAGTATTATTTAATTAAATATAAATAATACGTATAAAAGAATAATTTAACCGTTAGGTTAAATTAGAAAGTTTAAAAGAGAATTGGTTTGAGTTAAAGAAATGAAGGATCAAAGTGGCTAATTAGCCATGATATATTAAGGAAACCAAATGAATTAAGAAAGGAAGAAGAAGGAGCAGAAGGTTACAGAAGAAGGGAGAAAGGTTTTAGGCGATCGATTCGATCCGCCGCGGTTTCGCCGTTTCTCGCCCAAATCGCGAGTTGTTTATATTGATTCGTTCAGAATTCGATTCTCTATCATCGCTAAGCTTCAAATCGAGGTAAGCTTGACGTTTTTATTATGAGAATTGATAAATAAGGGTTATTTCGTTTTAACGAATTAAACGAATCGTAATCGCGTTTCTATTGGCGTTTTTGATGAAATTTGAAGTGGTTATTAGTGGAAATCATGTTAGAATCGACTTTGGACGTTTAAGCACGTCGGAAATGGTCCGGGGAGTGAACCCCGGGGCTGCACGTCGGCAGCCGTTTGCTGCACGAACGTGCAGCACACGATCGTGCAGCGTACTGCACGAACGTGCAGCGTACTGCACGAACGTGCAGCGTACTGCACGAACGTGCAGCGTACTGCACGAACGTGCAGTCCCTCGTTAACGGGAATCGTTGATTTTGGCTTCGAGAGCCCTGACACGACGCAGAAACTTGATTTCAGAATATTTTAAGTCATGTAATCAATCGTGATTCGATTGAATATCAAAACGTAAACTAGGACGTTAAAAGAGAAGTGTGATTAAGAGATTATCAAAGTTAAGAACCGTATTTGAAATACGATTATGTTAACCTAAGTTTATAACTTAGGGTTTTGATACTAAGTCAACGTTTATGAATTAAACGTATAGGTAACTCGATTAAGTAATTGACGCACCGACAAGCTACCAAGCCAGTTAGCTGGAGTGGCTATGTGATTGGACAACGCATGGAGCTTACGCTTGCGGGATTATAATAGTGCAGTTTTGGATAGCGGTCACTGTGAGTGGCAAATTTACTTTCGCGTATTATTAGTATAAAAGTTATTTTCATATACATATGTATATTGTTTATACGCATCGCATTACATATGATTGATTGAGATGTTATATGTTTTATCAAAATTTATATGCGAGAACTAGTATGCGATCCGAAGAAACTAGCTACCTATTGGGTGTCAATAGGCTGTGTGATCACCAATATTGAGTCAGTCTAGTATGTTTGCATTTGAGAAATGACATGATACAGCTGGGAGCTGATGATGATTATGAAATTTACGTGGCTGGGCCACCAGTACGAGTTGAACTCGCAATTGATATTTACGATTGGGTTTTTGATACGAGTGAGTACTCGGCTACGGTGTAGTCCGGAGTCCCCGTATCTAGTGGCTGGGCCACCAGCGAGTTGGACTCGCGATTGATCTTTACGATTGGGTTAAATGATATATGATTATCCAAGAGATGTGTCGCATGCTAGGATATTAGTTTCGTACGGATCAAATACCTGTTTATATATTTTATATTATTGTGTTCTTGAAATGCGATGTTATATTTTTATATTGATACCGTTAGTAACTTGCAAGCTCACTCAGTATTTCCCAAAATACTGACCCCCTCATAGTGTTTCCTTTCAGGTGACCGGAGTCGGATCAGACAGACCATCTCCTTTGTGTCGGCAGCCTTTTGGCTTACACAAAGTGCGAGTTTTTATGGAGCTGCAATAGTCAGTAGGTGTCAGTATAAGGTTTATGATTCTATTTCAAACGGTATTTGAAAAGTAAATTCTGATATAATTTTATAAATAAGTTGTTTATAAAGATGACGTTTTATCCGTTTGAATTTTATACCAATTGCCTTGAGAGGAATTGGTTATGATTATGACTAGAAACAGGGCGGTGCTGGATATGAGATATCGCTCGGTAAGACCCTGGTTTCTAAGAATTGTGTTGCGAACGTTTTCAGGAAAAGAAATGCGATATTTTGATATTTGAATTATATTACTTAAGAAAGATTTCTGAAAATGTATTATATATAATAATATGTTTTATTCGCGAAAAATTTATAGTGGTTTTAGGCTTGCTACGGGTTTTGGAGCTACCACTCCCATTCCCTAGCGCCGGTCTCGGCTCAATTATTTGGGTCGTGACAATTGTGGTATCAGAGCAGTTGGTCCAGTTACCTCTGCTAATATGTGTTTTTGTCGGTTAATTGACCCAGGAACTACTGCAGCTATAGAATTGAGTCTGTCTGATCCAAGTCGTTTACGCTGTTTGCTTTGTGATATGTGCAATTGACTAGTTTATGAAATACCTGTTTGTTTCATCGTGACACGCTTAGGCGAGGTACATATGCGTGTTTTGTTTTCGATAAGATACATCGGTTGGCTTCGCTATCGATGTCAGGCAGATAACGTGAGAAAGGTTATAGGATTCGATCGATCGAAATTTCAGAAAGAGTGAGAGGAAGGAATGGAAAGTTTTAGAAGTTGAAGAACTTTCCAGGTACAGAGTTTAAAGGTCTAGAGAACTTACAAAATTTGAAGTTTACAACTTTTAAAAAAGTTATTTGTATAACGATTCTAAAAGCATAATTGTGCCTAGACCCGTAATAGTCATTGATAATTGCCACGACATCGATAGAAATGCATCACTACATACATCAATACATGCATTAATAGGACATGCATCATATGCATTATGTTTAGACGGAGAGGTGAGATGTGGCAACTCTTTGGGGATGAGAGACGTCATCACCCTAGTGCACAATTTTGCTAAGATTTAAATGAAATTTTCAAATGAGTCGTTTTATTTGAAAGATTTTCAAAGAGTTTTGTTTTTAATGTGAGTATACCTAGACCAGAACTCTGTGACGGAAGTAAAGTGCTCGCGAGCAAGCTGTGATCAAGGCTATGAGACGAATGAATATGTATAATTGAGAGACATAGGAATTGTGCCTCTAGTTATTGAACTTAGCCTTGATTGAACAAACTAGTACACAATTAGAATAGTGTATGTGTTCGGATAATAATTTATATCCGATTAGTAATGTATAGAACATGTATGATATGTTTTGATACTCATGATGTTTGATCAAGTCTATGTGAGTGGAATGCTCGCAAGACTTAAGATGCGATACGTAATCAAGAAAATCTAAGGGACACTGATTTTCTTGAATCCGGTCAACATAGATGCTTATAGTTACGATAGTAATATGCGTTTAACATATACAATGCGAGTATATGTTTTGGCAATTGGCTAGTCTATAACGAGTCAGAACACTCAGAAGACTTCCAATAAGAGACGTAATCATAGAAGGCTTAAAGAAAGGAGACGTCCCTAGAGTTCAACGTACGTGGACATCGATTAGACGTGATGATTAGTAAAGAATATATTTTAAGGAATTTATCAGTAGTCCTTTATATAATCGCTATACTAGGAACGAAGAATTGCGCGAACGCGTGCTGTTGTACAGCAAGTATATGAGGCGCGAGAGGAAGGTCGAGGTGACGAAGGCGAGTGTAACCTAGTCCAAGTGGCCTGCAAAGGCCAGAAATGTGATGAAGCTCAACGGGAATCTAAGAAGATAAAGTGGGAATGTACAGGCATTGGGAGTGCCGCAGTAACCCAACGTCATTATAAATCAGTTAGCCGTAAAAGCAACTGATATAAGGAATTGTGTCAATGATAAGACGATGAATACAAAGACAAGTATTAATGTGAAGAAAGGAGCACCTATAGAGATTTAATGTTAGTATACTTCAATTAAGACTAAAAGACTTTATCGGATCAAGCGGTATGCTAGATCCTCTAAGAAAAGTAAAGTAAGATGTTCGTATACATCGAGCGAAGGAAAGATCAAATAACATGAACTAAGTTTGTGACCCGATTTGGGAAATTCTTTCAACTATTAGTTCCGGTTAAGGATAATCGGGAAAGATCAAGGTACTTAGATCAAGAGATAAACAACAAGAACTGCAATCGGTGGATTGAGAGTTGAAACTTCCACCTCAAGGTATCGATTATGAAGTGAAATAATAGGCTGAAAAAGGTACAAATGTAATGGATGCTTGTGAAGTGCTAAACCTTAAGCTTCAAGTTAGATCAAATAAAGAATGGTGTGATCAATATAGGAGAATAATTATGATCCTTAAAGGATTAAGATGTGTTAGATACGATCAAACTTGTTTGATATATTCCCAGAAGAAGATCCTAGGGAAGAAGAATTATTAGACGAGTCCAATGTCGAGAAGTACCGGAGCGAGTATTTCTGGTCCAATGTACGGAAATGTCGCAATCTGAGGAAGAATGCAGAGATAGCCAACGGTTGGGCATAAGTGACTCTAGATTAGATTAGAAGGCGAATGCGCTCCTTACTACAAGGAACACTACCAGTGGGACAGTATTCCACTGACTTTCTATCTATGGCCAAGGGAGTGCCGAAGATACATGACGTGTATGATAAAGTATTAGGATGCAAAAGTAGATTATGAATAATAAGAAATCGGTTAAAGTAATCAGAGTTAAGAAAAGTACGGATAACTTGCATATGTCGCAAGGAACTTAATAAGAGTTATTGAGAAATGAAAAAGAGGAAGTCACGTGGAAAGATGATGAGAGGATCAAATGGATGAAATTCTATGTAGTTGTCAACGCATAGAAACAAAAAGGAATAAAGATGATAGAGTCATATGAATGAATTCACTGACAGTTAAGATGTCAGTAAGGGTACAATAGGACGATAGGTAAGTAATGCAGAACGCACTACATCGAGAGATTCAGATGAAGAAGGCCACAACTCTCAATTAATGATTGATGTTGTGGATACTAAAGGCAAGTAATACACGATGTATAAGATACGCTGAAGAGGAAAGTAAAGAATGTAAGGGAAGATAATCAAGAAACACGATAAGAGCGTGAATAGAGAATACAAGAAGAATACCATAGGATCATAGCATCTAGACTATTAATCCTACTGGTTAACAAAGGACAAGAAGTCAAAGAAAGTTACGGAGAAGTACGTCTGCAGTATGAACAAAAGTAAGAATAACAAGTGAAGTAACAAGATCAAGGATAGTAATGAGAAGTAAGCTTAATGCTACATGATAGTAAAGGGAAATAATTTGGAAGCTAAGAGCCAATTAAGATTAAGAATTGGAAGGAAGGAATAGATAAGAAAGAGTTAAATTATGATGAATAAAAAGATCAAATATGGAGCAAGTAACGATGTCATCAGAGGACATTCTGATGCAAGTATATAATTAGAAAAAGGATTAAGATCCTCATTTAGGGATTATAAGCAAAGAAAGCTTACCAAAGCATTGGTCATACGCTGTCTTATTAAAATAAGAATTCAGCGACCTATATGATAATCCTATCTGGTTGAAAACCAGATTGATGAAACAGATCGATGTGGGATAAGAAGAGACGAGGAATTTCAAAGAATTGTACGTCATGCTTAAAGGTAATAGATCAGTGGATATGCAAACGAATAGAGAGATATATGAAATATCAAGATGCACGAAGAAGGTTATGTAAGCCTTATAAGGAAAGTAAACAAAGACCTTATAAGGATATGTCATAAGAATTCACCTCATGGATAATCACGATAAGCGGCGATAACAAAGGAAATTTTGTACGAAAAGTGAAGTGATGAGGCCAAAGAGGATAACGAATAATGGGATGAAGATCCCAGTGCAATGATAAACAAAGATCAGACCGTGATGACGGCCATATGGAAGAGATTACAAGAGTAAAGAATTAAGAACGGTGAATCGTAGATACATAGGAGTACGACTAATGTCGTTATAAAAAGGAGATGTTGAATGACAAAGATTATAGTATTGAATGTCAAACAAAGGACAACACAAGGATTGTGTTGTAGAATAAAGAAGAAAAGATCAAAGATAAGGTTGTCAGTGATAACTGACGTTAAAGTGTAAGAATTACAGAAATTGAAATGATGATTTCATGTGCCGACCAGTGTTGTAAGATGAACACAGTATCCCTACTAAGTTCTAGATGTAAAAGAGATTAAGGTAAGAAAAGAATAAGAAAATTCGAGGACAGATTTTTATAAGGGGGGAAGAATGTAATACCCCAAAATGTTTAATTATCCAATTGGACCATGTGTCCAGTATCGAGTCGCCAGAGTGGCAATATCGGAAAGTCTTCCGATAAAAGTAAGATAAATAAGTTTTAGTAGATCGGTTTTGAAAGAGATTATAGCAAAGAATTTAACGTTATATTTCAGTTCTAAAGTTGGAATTGGAATTAGAAAGGAAGAATGCTAAGAAAGTTGCAAGATAAAGTACAGGGACTAAAGTGGTAATTTAGCCATATAAATTCCGAAGGGAAATTATTTCGCCAAGGTCCGCGAAATATTTTATAGAATATATGGTAAAAGTGTCGGGTCAATCGGAGACCTTTTAAAATTTGGACGCGGATGTGTTTTGGGCTAAATTGCAACTTTTGAAAAGTTCAAGGGCCAAAACGTAAATTAGCCAAGTAAGTCTCGAGAATAGCAATTCAAAGATTATTGACGGAAAATAATAATTTCGGGCCAAGTATTATTTAATTAAATATAAATAATACGTATAAAAGAATAATTTAACCGTTAGGTTAAATTAGAAAGTTTAAAAGAGAATTGGTTTGAGTTAAAGAAATGAAGGATCAAAGTGGCTAATTAGCCATGATATATTAAGGAAACCAAATGAATTAAGAAAGGAAGAAGAAGGAGCAGAAGGTTACAGAAGAAGGGAGAAAGGTTTTAGGCGATCGATTCGATCCGCCGCGGTTTCGCCGTTTCTCGCCCAAATCGCGAGTTGTTTATATCGATTCGTTCAGAATTCGATTCTCTATCATCGCTAAGCTTCAAATCGAGGTAAGCTTGACGTTTTTATTATGAGAATTGATAAATAAGGGTTATTTCGTTTTAACAAATTAAACGAATCGTAATCGCGTTTCTATTGGCGTTTTTGATGAAATTTGAAGTGGTTATTAGTGGAAATCATGTTAGAATCGACTTTGGACGTTTAAGCACGTCGGAAATGGCCCGAGGAGTGAACCCCGGGGCTGCATGTCGGCAGCCGTCTGCTGCACGAACGTGCAGCACACGATCGTGCAGCGTACTGCACGAACGTGCAGGACACGATCGTGCAGCGTACTGCACGAACGTGCAGCACACGATCGTGCAGCGTACTGCACGAACGTGCAGCACACGATCGTGCAGCGTACTGCACGAACGTGCAGTACGCGATCGTACCGCACGAACGTGCAGCGTACTGCACGAACGTGCAGCGTACTGCATGGGCGTGCAGCGTACTGCACGAACGTGCAGTACTCGATCGTGCAGCGTACTGCACGAACGTGCAGTACACGATCGTGCAGCGTACTGCACGAACGTGCAGTACACGATCGTGCAGCGTACTGCACGAACGTGCAGTACCCTGCTGCACGAACGTGCAGTCCCTCGTTAAAGGGAATCGTTGATTTTGGCTTCCAGAGCCCTGACACGACGCAGAAACTTGATTTCAGAATATTTTAAGTCATGTAATCAATCGTGATTCGATTGAATATCAAAACGTAAACTAGGACGTTTAAAATAGAAGTGTTATTAAGAGATTATCAAAGTTAAGAATCGTATTTGAAATACGATTATGTTAACATAAGTTTATAACTTAGGCTTTTGATACTAAGTCAACGTTTATGAATTAAACGTATAGGTAACTCGATTAAGTAACTGACGCACCGACAAGCTACCAAGCCAGTTAGCTAGAGTGGTTATGTGATTGGACAACGCATGGAGCTTACGCTTGCGGGATTATAATAGTGCAGTTTTGGATAGCGGTCACTTTGAGTGGCAAATTTACTTTCGCGTATTATTAGTATAAAAGTTATTTTCATATACATATGTATATTGTTTATACGCATCGCATTACATATGATTGATTGAGATGTTATATGTTTTATCAAAATTTATATGCGAGAACTAGTATGCGATCCGAAGAAACTAGCCACCTATTGGGTGTCAATAGGCTGTGTGATCACCAGTATTGAGTCAGTCTAGTATGTTTGCATTTGAGAAATGACATGATACAGCTGGGAGCTGATGATGATTATGAAATTTACGTGGCTGGGCCACCAGCGAGCTGAACTCGCAATTGATATTTACGATTGGGTTTTTGATACGAGTGAGTACTCGGCTACGGTGTAGTCCGGAGTCCCCGTATCTAGTGGCTGGGCCACCAGCGAGTTGGACTCGCGATTGATCTTTACGATTGGGTTGAATGATATATGATTATCCAAGAGATGTGTCGCATGCTAGGATATTAGTTTCGTACGGATCAAATACCTGTTTATATATTTTATATTATTGTGTTCTTGAAATGCGATGTTATATTTTTATATTGATACCGTTACTAACTTGCAAGCTCACTCAGTATTTCCGAAAATACTGACCCCCTCACAGTGTTTCCTTTCAGGTGACCGGAGTCGGATCAGACAGACCATCTCCTTTGTGTCGGCAGCCTTTTGGCTTACACAAAGTGCGAGTTTTTATGGAGCTGCAGTAGTCAGTAGGTGTCAGTATAAGGTTTATGATTCTATTTCAAACGGTATTTGAAAAGTAAATTCTGATATAATTTTATAAATAAGTTGTTTATAAAGATGACGTTTTATCCGTTTGAATTTTATACCAATTTCCTTGAGAGGAATTGGTTATGATTATGACTAGAAACAGGGCGGTGCTGGATATGAGATATCGCTCGGTAAGACCCTGGTTTCTAAGAATTATGCTGTTAACGTTTTCAGGAAAAGAAATGCGATATTTTGATATTTGAATTATATTACTTAAGAAAGATTTCTGAAAATGTATTATATATAATAATATGTTTTATTCGCGAAAAATTTATAGTGGTTTTAGGCTTGCTACGAGTATTGGAGCTACCACTCCCATTCCCTAGCACCGGTCTCGGCTCAATTATTTGGGTCGTGACAGTTTCGTAATGTTTGTAAACGTTTGACTTAAATTGCTAAAAAGGTGAAACGCTTGGATTTGTTTCGTAACGTTTGTAAATGTTTGGTATACATTGCGAAAAAGGTGAAACGTTTGGATTTCTTTCGTAACGTTGTAAACGTTTGGCTAATATCGCTAAAAAGGTGAAACAGTTGGATTTGTTTCATACAGTTTGTAAACATTTGGCTTAAATCGATAATAAGGTGAAATGTTTGGATTTGTTTCGTATGGTTTGTAAACGTTTATCTTAAATTGCTATAAAGGTGAAACACTTGGAATTCTTTCGTAACGTTTGTAAACGTTTGGCTTTAATTGCAAAAAGGTGAAACGCTTGGATTTGTTTGGTTACATTTGTAAACGTTTGGCTTAAATTGCTAAAAAGGTGAAACGCTTGGTTTTTTATTTGTAACGTTTGTAAACGTTTGGCTTAAATAGCTAAAAATGTGAAATGTTTGGATTTCTTTCGTAACGTTTGTAGATGTTTGGCTTTAATCTTGAAAAAGGGGAAACTATTGGATTTGTTTCGTAACATTTGTAAATGTTAGGCAGCAATCGCTAAAAAGGTGAAACGTTTGGATTTGTTTCGTAATATTTTAAATGTTTGGCTTAAATCGCTAAAATAGGGAAACGTTTTGATCTGTTTCGTAACGTTTGTAAACATTTGGCTTAAATTGCGAAAAAGGTAAAACGTTTGGTTTTGTTTCGTAACATTTGTAAACGTTTGGATTTGTTTCGTAACGTTTGTAAACGTTCGGCTTAAACTGCTAAAAAGGTGAAAAGCTTGGATTCGTTTCGTAACATTTGTAAACGTTTGGCTTAAATTACTGAAAATGTGAAAATCTTGGATTTGTTTCGAAACATTTGTAAACGTTCGGCCTAAATTTCTAAGAAGGTGAAACGCTTAGATTTGTTTCGTAACGTTTTTTAACGTTTTGCTTAAATTATTAAAAAGGCGAAACACTTGGTTTTGTTTCGTAACGTTTGTAAAGGTTTGGCTTAAATCGCTAAAATGTTAAATGTTTGGATTTGTTTTGTAACATTTTAAACCTTTGGTTTTGTTTCATAACGTTTTAAGCATTTCGCTTAAATCGATAAAATGGGAAACATTTGGATTTGTTTCGTACCGTTTGTAAATGTTTGGCTTAAATCGCTAAAAAGGTGAAACGTTTAAATTTGCTTTGACACGTTTTTAAACGTTTGGCTTAAATCGCTAAAAAGGTGAAACGTTTGGATTTGTTGCGTAACGTTTGTAAATGTTTGGCTTAAATCGCCAAAAAGGTGAAATATTTAGATTTGTTTCGTAACGTTTGTAAATGTTTGGCTTAAATCGCTAAAAAGGTGAAACGTTTGGATTTGTTTCTTAACCTTTATAAACGTTTGGATTTGTTTCGTAACCTTTGTAAACGTTTATAAACGTTATGAAACAAATCCTTGCGTTTCACCTTTTAAGCGATTTAAGCCAAACGTTTACAAATGTGATGAAACAAATCCAAACGTTTCACCTTTTTAGCAATTTAGGTCAAACGTTTACAAACGTTACGAAACAAATCCAAACGTTTCACCTTTTTAGCGATTTAAGCCAAAGATTTACAAACGTTACAAAAAACGTTTCACCTTTTCAGAGATTTAAGCAAACCATTTACAAATGTTACGAAACAAACCCAAATGTTTCACCTTTTTAGTGATTTAAGCCAAATATTTACAAAATGTTACGAAACAAATCCAAACGTTTCACCTTTTTAGCAATTTAAGCCAAACGTTTACAAACGTTACGAAACAAATCCAAACGTTTCAGCTTTTTAGCAATTTAAGCCAAACGTTTACAAACGATACGAAACAAGTCCAAATATTTCACCTTTTTAGCGATTTAAGCCAAACGTTTACAAACGTTACGAAACAAATACAAATGTTTCACATTTTTAGCTATTTAAGCCGAACTTTTACAAATGTTACGAAACAAAACCAAACGTTTAAGACGTTATGAAACAAATGCAAATATTTCACCCTTTTAGCAATTTAAGCCAAACATTTACAAACGTTTTTTTCCTTTTCAGTAATTTAAGCCAAACGTTACGAAATTTCAAACGTTTCCTCTTTTTAGCGATTTAAGCCAAACGTTTACAAACATTACGAAATAAATCTAAACTTTTCACCTTTTTAGCGATTTAAGCCAAACGTTTACAAACGTTACGAAACAAATCCAAACGTTTCGCTTTTTTAGCAATTTAAGCCAAACGTTTACAAACGTTTCGAAACAAATCCAAACGTTTCACCTTTTTAGCGATTTAAGCCAAACCTTTACAAGCGTTACGAAACAAATCCAAACTTTAACATTTTTAACGATTTAAGTCAAACCCTTACAATCGTTTCTAAACAAAAACAAGTGTTTCACCTTTTTAGCAATTTAAGCCAAAAGTTTACAAACGTTACGAAACAAATCCAAACTTTAACATTTTTAATGATTTAAGCCAAACCCTTACAATCATTTCTAAACAAAAACAAGTGTTTCACCTTTTTAGCAATTTAAGCCAAACGTTTACAAACGTTACGAAACAAATCCAAGAGTTTCACCTTTTTAGAAGTTTAAGCCAAACGTTTACAAACGTTCCGAAACAAATGCAAGCGTTTCAACTTTTTAGTAATTTAAGCCAAACGTTTACAAACGTTACGAAACAAATCCAAGCTTCTCCCCTTTTTAGCAATTTGTGCTAAACGTTTACAAACGTTAAGAAACAAATCCAAACGTTTCACCTTTTTAGCGATTTCAGCCGAACGTTTACAAACATTACGAAATAAAACACAACATTTCACCTTTTTAGTATTATAAGCCAAACATTTACAAACGTTACGAAACGAATCTGAACGTTTCCCCATTTTAGCGATTTAAGCCAAACATTTAAAATGTTACGAATTAAATCCAAACATTTCACCCTTTTAGCGATTTATGCCAAACGTTTACAAACGTTGCAGAACAAATCCAAATGCTTCACCTTTTTAGTGATTGAAGCCAAACGTTTATAAATATTACAAAACAAATCCAAACGTTTCACCTTTTTGGCGATTGAAGACAAACGTTTACAAACATTATAAAAAAAATCCAAACGTTTCACCTTTTTAGTGATTGAAGCCAAACTCTTAAAACGTTAAAAAAACAAATCCAAACATTTCACCTTTTTAGCCATTTACGCCAAACATTTAAAAACATTACGAAACAAATCCAAACGTTTCACCTTTTTAGCCATTTACGCTAAACGTTTAAAAACGTTACGACATAAATCCAAATGTTTCACCTTTTAAGCAATATAAGCCAAACGTTTACAAAAGTTACAAAACAAATCCAAGCGTTTCACCTTTTTGTCAATTTAAGCCAAAAATTTATAAACGTTACGAAACAAATAAAAGTGTTCCACCTTTTCAACGATTTAAGCCAAACGTTTACAAACGTGATGAAAAACATCCAATCGTTCACCTTTTTAGCGATTTAAGGCAAACGTTTACAAACGTTACGAAATAAATCCAAACGTTTTACCTTTTTAACGATTTAAGCCAAACATTTACAAAGGTTACCAAACAAATCCAAACATTTCACCTTTTTAGAGATTTAAGCCAAATGTTTATAAAAGTTGCGAAACAAAACCAAACATTTAAAATGTTACGAAACAAATCCAAGTGTTTCACATTTTTAGAAATTTAAGCCAAACTTTTACAAATGTTACAAAATAAAACAAAGCGTTTCACCTTTTTAGCAATTTAAGCCAAATGTTTACAAATGTTACGAAACAAATCCAAGCATTTCACCTTTTTAGCAATTTAAGCCAAACGTTTACAAACGTTCCGAAACAAATCCAAGAGTTTCACCTTTTTAGTAATCTAACACAAATGTTTACAAACGTTAAAAAAAATACAAGCGTTTCCCCTTTTTAGCAGTTTAAGCCAAACATTTATAAATGTTACAAAACAAATCCAACGTTTCACCTTTTTAGCGATTTATGCCAAACGTTTACAAACAAATACAAACGTTTCACCTTTTTAGCGATTGAAGCCAAACTTTTAAAAACTTTTACCAAAAAAATCAAAGCGTTTTCCCTTTTTAGTAAATGAAGCCAAACATTTACAAACGTTACGAAATAAATCCAAACGTTTACAAACGTTACGAAACAAAACCAAACGTTTCACCTTTTTAGCAATTTAATCCAAACGTTTCCAAACGTTACGAAACAAATCCAAATGTTTCCCTATTTGAGCGATTTAAGCCAAACGTTAACAACGTTACAAAACAAATCCAAACATTTCACCTTTTTAGCGATTTATGCCAAACATTTACAAACGTTACGAAACAAATCCAAAGGTTTCACCTTTTTAGCGATATATGCCAAACGTTTATAAACGTTACAAAACAAATTCAAACGTTTCACCTTTTTAGCAATTTATGCCAAGTGTTTACAAACGTTACGAAACAAATCCAAACGTTTCACCTTTTTAGTGATTGAAGCCAAAAGTTTAGAAACGTTATGAAATAAATCCGAACGTTTCACCTTATTAGCTATTGAAGCCAAACTTTTACAAACTTTATGAAAGAAATCAAAATGTTTCACCTTTTTAGCGATTTAAACCAAACGTTTACAAACGTTACGAAACAAATCCAAGGGTTTCCCCTTTTTAACAATTTAAGCCAAATGTTTACAAACGTTTAGAAAAAAATTCTAGCATTTCAACTTTTTAGTAATTTAAGCCAAACGTTTACAAACATTACGAAACAAATCAAAGTGTTTCATTTTTTAGCAATTTAAGCCAAACGTTTACAAACGTTACGAAACAAATCCAAACGTTTCACCTTTTTAGCGATTTATGCTGAATGTTTACAAACGTTACGAAAGAAAACCAAACATTTCACTTTTTTAACAATATATGTCAAACGTTTGCAAACGCTACGAAACAAATGCAAACGTATTTTAGCGATTTAAGCCAAATATTTAAAACGTTACGAAACAAATCCAAACATTTCACCTTTTTAGCGATATATGCCAAGAGTTTACAAACGTTACGAAATAAATCCAAACGTTTCACCTTATTAGCTATTGAAGCCAAACTTTTACAAACGTTACGAAACAAATCAAAACGTTTAACCTTTATAGCGATTTAAGCCAAACGTTTACAAACGTTACAAAACAATTCCAAGCGTTTAACATTTTTAGCAATTTAAGCCAAACATTTACAAATATTACGAAACAAATCTAAGCGTTTCACCTTTTTAGCAATTTAAGCCAAACATTTAAAAATGTTACGAAACAAATCCAAGCGTTTCACCTTTTTAGCTATTTAAGCCAAACGTTTACAAATGTGATGAAACAAATCTAAACGTTTCACCTTTTTAGCAATTTAAGCCAAACATTTACAAACATTACGAAACAAATCCAAATGTTTCACCTATATAGCGATTTAAGGCAAATGTTTACAATATGTTACAAATAAAATCCAAACGTTTCATCTTTTTAGCAATTTAAGCCAAACGTTTGCAAACGTTACGAAACAAATCCAAACGTTTCCCCTTTTTTGCGATTTAAGCCAAACGTTTACAATCGCTACGAAACAAAACCAAACGTTTATAAACGTTACGAAACAAATCCAAACGTTTCACATTGTTAGTAATTTAAGCCAAACCTTTAAAAACGCTACAAAATAAAACCAAGTGTGTCACCTTTTCAGCAATTTAAGACAAACGTTTACAAACATTACGAAACAAATCCAAGCGTTTCACCTTTTTAACAATTTAACCCAAACGTTTACAAATGTCACGAAACAAATCCAAGCATTTCAGCTTTTTAGTTATTAAAGCCAAATGTTTACAAATGTTATGAAACAAATCCAAGCTCTTCACCTTTTAGCAATTTAAGCCAAACGTTTACAAACGTTACGAAAAAAATACAAACGTTTACAAACGTTACAAAACTAAACCAAACATTTCACCTTTTTAGCAATTTAAGCCAAACGTTTACAAACGTTACGAAACAAATCCAAATGTTTCCCTCTTTTAGCTATATAAGCCAAACGTTTAAAACAGTACAAAGCAAATCCAAACGTTTCACCTTTTAGAAATTTATGCCAAATGTTTACAAACGTTACGAAAAATATCCAAACGTTTCACCTTTTTAGCGATTGAAGCCAAACGTTTACAAACTTTACGAAACAAATTTAAATGTTTCATATATTTAGCGATTTAAGCCAATCGTTTACAAACGTTACGAAACAAAAACCAAGCGTTTCACCTTTTTAGCAATTTAAGCCAAATGTTTACAAACGTAACGAAATAAATTCTAGCGTTTCACCTTTTTGGAAATTTAAGCCAAACGTTTAGAAACGTTACGAAACAAATCCAACCGTTTCACCTTTTTAGTTATTTAAGTCAAACATTTACAAACGGTACGAAACAAATACAAATGTTTCACCTTTTTGGCGATTTAAGCCAAACATTTACAAACGCTACGAAACAAATCCAAACGTTTCACCTATTTAGCAATGTAAGACAAACATTTACAAACGTTATGAAACAAATCATAGCGTTTCACCTTTTTAGCAATCTAAGTCAAACATTTACAAACCTTACGAAACAAATCCAAGCGTTTCCCCTTTTTAGCAATTTCAACCAAACGTTTCGCCTTTTTAGTGATTTAAGCCAAACATTTAAAAACGTTACGAAACAAATCCAAACGTTTAACCATTTTAGCAACTTAAGGCAGACGTTTACAAACGGTACGAAGCAAATCCAAACGTTTCATCTTTTTAGTGATTAGGAAAAACGTTTACAAACGCTACAAAATAAATACGTACGTTTCACCTTTTTAGCAATGTAAGCCAAACGTTTACAAACGTCACGAAAAAAAACCAAGCGTTTCACCTTTTTTTAGCAATTTTAGCCAAGCGTTTACAAATGTAACAAAACAAATCCTAGAGTTTTACCATTTTAGCAATATAAGCCAAATGTTTAGAAACGTTACAAAACAAATCCAAGCGTTTAACCTTTTCAGCATTTTACACCAAACGTTTATAAACGTTACGAAACAAATCCAAACATTTCACCTTTTTAGCGATTTAAGCAAAACGTTTACAAAAGTTTCAAAACAAATCCAAATGTTTCACCTTTTTAGCTATTTAAGGCAAGTGTTTACAAAATGTTACAAATCAAATCGAAACGTTTCATCTTTTTAGGAATTTAAGCCAAACGTTTACAAACGTTAAGAAACAAATCCAAACGTTTCCCCTCTTTTGCGATTTAAGCGAAACGTTTACAATCGCTACGGAACAAAACCAAACGTTTAAAACATTACGAAATAAATCCAAACGTTTCACATTTTTAGTAATATAAGCCAAACCTTTAAAAACGTTACAAAATAAAACCAGGTGTTTCACCGTTTTAGCAATTTAAGCCAAACGTTTCCAAACATTACGAAACAAATCCAAACGTTTCACCTTTTTAGCAATTTAAACCAAACGTTTACAAACGTTACGAAACGAATTCAAGCATTTCACCTTTTTAGGTATTAAAGCCAAACGTTTACAAATGTTACGAAAAAAATCCAAACATTTCCCCTTTTTAGCAATTTAAGCCAAACATTTACAAACGTTACGAAACAAATACAATCGTTTACAAATGTTACAAAACTAAACCAAACGCTTCACCTTTTTAGCAATTTAAGCCAAACGTTTACAAACGTTACGAAAAAAATCCAAATGTTTCCCTATTTTAGCGATTTAGGCCAAACGTTTAAAACGCTACAAAGCAAATCCAAACATTTCCCCTTTTTAGAAATTTATGCCAAACGTTTACAAACGTTACGAAACATATTCAAATGTTTCACTTTTTTAGCGATTGAAGCCAAACGTTTAAAAATGTTACGAAACAAATCCAAAACGTTTCATATTTTTAGCAATTTAAGCCAAACGTTTACAAACGTTACGAAACAAAAACAAAGCATTTCACCTTTTTAACAATTTAAGCCAAATGTTTATAAACGTAAGGAAATGAATCCTAGCGTTTCACCTTTTTGGAAATTTAAGCCAAACGTTTAGAAACATTACGAAACAAATCCTACCGTTTCACCTTTTTAGTTATTTAAGTCAAACATTTACAAACGGTACGAAACAAATACAAACGTTTCACCTTTTTAGCGATTTAAGCCAAACATTTACAAACGCAACGAAA
This sequence comes from Mercurialis annua, assembly GCF_937616625.2. Lineage (NCBI taxonomy): Eukaryota > Viridiplantae > Streptophyta > Magnoliopsida > Malpighiales > Euphorbiaceae > Mercurialis > Mercurialis annua. Next base: position 35,387,454 of record NC_065571.1, read on the forward strand.
CAAATCCAAACGTTTCACCTATTTAGCAATGTAAGACAAACATTTACAAACGTTAGGAAACAAATCCAAGCGTTTCACCTTTTTAGCAATCTAAGTCAAACATTTACAAACGTTACGAAAAATATCCAAGCGTTTCACCTTTTTAGCAATTTAAACTAAACCTTTTGCCTTTTTAGTGGTTTAAGCCAAACATTTAAAAACGTTACGAAACAAATCCAAACGTTTAACCTTTTTAGCAACTTAAGCTAGACGTTTACAAACGGTACGAAGCAAATCCAAACGTTTCACCTTTTTAGCGATTAAGAAAAACGTTTACAAACGCTACGAAATAAATCCGTACGTTTCACCTTTTTAGTAATGTAAGCCAAACGTTTACAAACGTCACGAAAAAAAAACCAAGCGTTTCACCTTTTTAGCAATTTTAGTCAAGCGTTTACAAATGTAACAAAACAAATCCTAGCGTTTTACCATTTTAGCAATTTAAGACAAACGTTTAGAAACGTTACAAAACAAATCCAAGCGTTTAACCTTTTTAGCATTTTAAACCAAACGTTTACAAACGTTACGAAACAAATCCAAACATTTCACCTTTTTAGCGATTTAAGCAAAACGTTTACAAAAGTTACGAAACAAATCCAAATGTTTCACCTTTTTAGCGATTTAAGGCATATGTTTACAAAATGTTACAAATCAAATCGAAACATTTCATCTTTTTAGGAATTTCAGCCAAACGTTTACAAACGTTACGAAACAAATCCAAATGTTTCACCTTTTTTGCGATTTAAGCCAAACGTTTACAATCGCTACGCAACAAAACCAAACGTTTAAAACATTACGAAACAAATCCAAACGTTTCACATTTTTAGTAATTTAAGCGAAACCTTTAAAAACGTTTCAAAATAAAACTACGCGTTTCACCGTTTTAGCAATTTAAGTCGAACGTTTATAAACGTTATAAAACAAATCCAAGCATTTCACCTTTTTAGCAATTTAAACCAAACGTTTACAAACGTTACGAAACAAATTCAAGCATTTCACCTTTTTAGCTATTAAAGCCAAATGTTTACAAATGTTACGAAACGAATCCAACTGTTTCACCTTTTTAGCAATTTAAGCCAAACGTTTACAAACGTTACGAAACAAATACAATCGTTTACAAACGTTACAAAAGTAAACCAAACGCTTCACCTTTTTAGCAAGTTAAGCCAAACGTTTACAAACGTTGCGAAACAAATCCAAATGTTTCCCTATTTTAGCGATTTAGGCCAAACGTTTAAAACGCTACAAAGCAAATCCAAAACATTTCACCTTTTTAGAAATTTATGCCAAATGTTTACAAATGTTACGAAACATATTCAAATGTTTCACCTTTTTAGCGATTTAAGCCAAACGTTTAAAAACATTACGAAACAAATCCAAATGTTTCATATTTTTAGCGATTTAAGCCAAACGTTTACAAACGTTACGAAACAAAAACCAAGCGTTTCACCTTTTTAGCAATTTGAGCCAAATGTTTACAAACGTAAGGAAATAAATCCTAGCGTTTTACCTTTTTGGAAATTTAGGCCAAACGTTAGAAATGTTACGAAACAAATCCAAGCGTTTCACGTTTTTAGCAATTTAAGCCAAACGTTTACAAACGGTACGAAACAAATACAAACGTTTCCCTTTTTTAGCGATTTAAGCCAAACATTTACAAACGCTACGAAACAAATGCAAACGTTTCACCTATTTAGTGATGTAAGACAAACATTTACAAGGTGCAAGACGTGCACCCAAGGTGCACGACGTGCACTAGGGGGTGCACGACGTGCACCACCCTTCTTTTGAAGGGGAATGATCCTAAAAACCTAATTTGATGATTCCCCATCCCGATATCGACTCCCGGACTCCGAAAATGCGAGATTCGGACGTCAAACGAGTAAAATATGACTAGTTGTTTGGAATGAGTTAGTTTATGGATATCAATTGGTTTTGTTAAGAAAACTTATATTCTATATTGAGAATTGAATCGAGAAGTATTAAGAAAAAAAGAAAGAACTATGATTCGTTTATCGGAAAGATTACATTTGAAGCACGACGGTTAATGTGTGCAGCATGTCGTGTCTCGAGTCTAGAGTCAATGTTATAATAGGATTCTAATACCAGTCAAATGTTTTAAAATTTGTTTTAGATCCGGCGAGGCAAGAAGCAGCTGGACGTATTTTTGGATAAGCGTTTCAGTGATTTTATACGATTTTCTTTTAAAGTATTTATTTAAACAATTATTTTATATTGCTTTATGTTTGAATTGCATGCTTTATATGCGAAATTTTTATATGAATTGCGCATACGCTTGATTTGAAACCAGTATTGATCCGATGGAATGTGCTACCTATTGAGCGGAAATAGGACTGCGTGATCACAAGTTTTGATTTGATACAGCTGTGAGTTGATTATGATTATGAAATTCGAGATTGGATGTATGATTTCGATACGAGTGAGCACTCGGTTACGGTGTAACCTGGAGTCCCCGTATCTAGTGGGTTGGACCCACCAGTAAGTTGGACTCACAACTTGATATTAATGATTGGGTTGCATGATAGATGATTAGTATGTTTGAGGATTAGGGTTTCAATCAGATCTTGTACTTGGCGGCATATGATCGAATACGGTTTTATGTTTTATTTGAATACTTATTAGTAAATGTATGAACTCACTCAGTATATCCCCATATACTGACCCCTCACAGATTTCCTTTCAGGATAAAGACGCTTTGAAGCAACGGACTTCTATCCTACTTCCAGAAGTCTGTATTTTTGAAAGTATGTAAAGAAACAGTACTTTACTCTTAGAGCTGCAGTAGACAAGTGTTTTGCCAGTCGGCTTGTAATATATGCCAAATGTTTACAAATGTTACGAAACATATTCAAATGTTTCACCTTTTTATCGATTAAGCCAAACGTTTACAAACGCTACGAAACAAATCCAAACGTTTCATATTTTTAGCAATGTAAGCCAAATGTTTACAAACGTTATGAAACAAATCCAAGTGTTTAATACAAACGTTACGAAACAAATCCAAGCACTTCACTTTTTTAGCAATTTATGCCAAACATTTACAAACGTTATGTAAAAACTCCAAACGTTTCGTCTTTTTAGCGATTTAAGCCAAACGTTTCAAAAGGTTATGAAACAAATACAAATGTTTCACATTTTTAGCAATTTAAGCCAAACATTTACATACGTTACGAAACTAATCCAAGCATTTCACCTTTATTAGCAATTTAAGCCAAACGTTTACAAACGTTCCGAAATAAATTCAAGCGTTTCAACTTTTTAGTAATTTAAGCCAAACGTTTAAAAACGTTACGAAACAAATCCAAGCGTTTCACCTTTTTAGCAATTTAAGCCAAACGTTTACAAACGTTACGAAACAAATCCAAACGTTTCACCTTTTTAGCGATTTAAGCTGAACGTTTATAAACGTTACGAAACAAAACTAAACATTTCACCTTTTTAGTGATTTCAGCCGAACGTTTACAAACGTTACGAAACAAAACCAAACATTTCACCTTTTTAACAATATAAGCCAAATGTTTACAAACGTTACGAAACAATTTCAAATGTTTCCCCATTTTAGCGATTTAAGCCAAACGTTTAAAACGTTAGGAAACGAATCGAAACGTTTCACCTTTTTAGCAATTTAAGCAAAACGTTTACAAACATTACGAAACAAATCCAAACATTTAAAATGTTATCAAACAAATCCAAACGTTTCACGTTTTTAGCGATATAAGCCAAACGTTACGAAACAAATCCAAACGTTTCACCTTTTTAGCGATTTAAGCCAAACGTTGACAAACGTTACGAAACAAATCCAAACGTTTCACCTTTTTAGCGATTGAAGCCAAAGTTTAATAAACATTACGAAACAAATTCAAACGTTTCCCTTTTTTAGCAATTTAAGCCAAACGTTTAAAAACGTTATGAAACAAATCCAAACGTTTCACCTTTTTAGCGATTTATGCCACACATTTACAAAGGTTATGAAATAAATCCAAATATTTCCCCTTTTAAGCAATATAAGCCAAATATTAATAAACGTTATGAAACAAATCCAAGCGTTTCACCTTTTTGGCAATTTAAGCTAAACGTTTAAAAATGTTACGAAACAAATCCAAGAGTTTCAACTTTTTAGCAATTTAAGCAAAACATTTAAAAACGTTACGAAACTAATCCAAACGTTTCACCTATTTAGCGATTTAAGCCAAACATTTACAAACGGCACGAAACAAATCCAAAAATTTCACCTTTTTAGCGATAAAGCCAAACGTTTACAAACGCTACGAAACAAATCCAAATGTTTCATCTTTTTAGCAATGTAAGCCAAATGTTTACAAACGTTATGAAACAAATCCAAGTGTTTCACCTTTTTAGCAATCTACGCCAAACGTTTACAAACGTTACGAAACAAATCCAAGCGTTTCACCTTTTTAGCAATTTAAGCCAAACATTTACAAACGTTATGAAAAAAATCCAAACGTTTCACCTTTTTAGCGATTTAAGCCAAACGTTTACAAAGGTTATGAAACAAATACAAATGTTTCACATTTTTATCAATTTAAGCCAAACGTTTACATACGTTACGAAACAAATCCAAGCATTTCACCTTTATTAGAAACTTAAGCGAAATGTTTACAAACGTTCCGAAATAAATTCAAGCGTTTCAACTTTTTAGTAATTTAAGCCAAACGTTTAAAAACGTTACGAAATAAATCCAAGAGTTTCACCTTTTTATCGATTTAAGCCGAACGTTTATAAACGTTACGAAACAAAACCAAACATTTCACATTTTTAGTGATTTAAGCCGAACGTTTACAAACGTTACGAAACAAAACCAAACATTTCATCTTTTTAGCAATATAAGCCAAATGTTTACAAACGTTATGAAACAATTCCAAATGTTTCCCCATTTGAGCGATTTAAGCCAAACGTTTAAAACGTTAGGAAACGAATCCAAACGTTTCATATTTTTAGCGATTGAAGCCAAAGTTTGGCAAATGTTACGAAACAAATCCAAATGTGTCCTTATTTTAGCGATTTAGGACAAACGTTTAAAACGCTACAAAGCAAATCCAAACATTTCACCTTTTTAGAAATTTATGCCAAACGTTTACAAATGTTACGAAACATATTCAAACGTTTCACCTTTTTAACAATTGAAGCCAAACGTTTACAAACGTTACGAAACAAATCCAAACATTTCATATTTTAGCGATTTAAGCCAAACGTTTACAAACATTATTAAACAAAAACCAAGCGTTTCACCTTTTTAGCAATTTAAGCCAAATGTTTACAAACGTAAAGAAATAAATCTTAGTGTTTCACCTTTTTGGAAATTTAGGCAAAACGTTTAGAAATGTTACGAAAAAAATCCAAGCGTTTCATATTTTTAGCAATTTAAGCCAAACGTTTACAAACGGTCCGAAACAAATACAAAGGTTTTCCCTTTTTAGCGATTTAAGCCAAACATTTACACAGGCTACAAAACAAATCCAAACGTTTCACCTATTTAGCAATGTAAGACAAACATTTACAAACGTTATGAAAGAAATCCAAGCGTTTCACCTTTTTAGCAATCGAAGCCAAACATTTACAAACGTTACGAAACAAATCCAAGCATTTCACCCTTTTAGCAATTTAAGCCAAACATTTCCCCCTTTTAGCGATTTAAGGCAAACATTTAAAAACCTTACGAAACATATCCAAACGTTTAACCTTTTTAGCAATTTAAGCAAACGTTTACAAACGGTACGAAGCAAATCCAAACGTTTAACCTTTTTAGCGATTAAGAAAAATGTTTACAAACGCTACGAAACAAATCCGTATGTTTCACCTTTTTAGCAATGTAAGCCAAACGTTTACAAACGTCACGAAACAAAAACCAAGTGTTTCACCTTTTTAGCAATTTTAGCCAAGCGTTTACAAATGTAACAAACAAATCCTAGCGTTTTACCTTTTTGGCAATTTAAGCCAAACGTTTAGAAATGTTACAAAACAAATCCAAGCCTTTAACCTTTTTAGCATTTTAAACCAAACGTTTACAAACGTTACGAAACAAATCCAAACATTTCACCTTTTTAGCGATTTAAGCAAAACGTTTACAAACGGTATGAAACATATCCAAAAATTTCACCTTTTTATCTATTAAGCCAAACGTTTACAAACGCTACGAAACAAATCCAAACGTTTCATATTTTTAGCAATGTAAGCCAAATGTTTACAAACGTTATGAAACAAATCCAAGTGTTTAATACAAACGTTACGAAACAAATCCAAGCACTTCACTTTTTTAGCAATTTATGCCAAACATTTACAAACGTTATGTAAAAACTCCAAACGTTTCGTCTTTTTAGCGATTTAAGCCAAACGTTTCAAAAGGTTATGAAACAAATACAAATGTTTCACATTTTTAGCAATTTAAGCCAAACATTTACATACGTTACGAAACTAATCCAAGCATTTCACCTTTATTAGCAATTTAAGCCAAACGTTTACAAACGTTCCGAAATAAATTCAAGCGTTTCAACTTTTTAGTAATTTAAGCCAAACGTTTAAAAACGTTACGAAACAAATCCAAGCGTTTCACCTTTTTAGCAATTTAAGCCAAACGTTTACAAACGTTACGAAACAAATCCAAACGTTTCACCTTTTTAGCGATTTAAGCTGAACGTTTATAAACGTTACGAAACAAAACTAAACATTTCACCTTTTTAGTGATTTCAGCCGAACGTTTACAAACGTTACGAAACAAAACCAAACATTTCACCTTTTTAACAATATAAGCCAAATGTTTACAAACGTTACGAAACAATTTCAAATGTTTCCCCATTTTAGCGATTTAAGCCAAACGTTTAAAACGTTAGGAAACGAATCGAAACGTTTCACCTTTTTAGCAATTTAAGCAAAACGTTTACAAACATTACGAAACAAATCCAAACATTTAAAATGTTATCAAACAAATCCAAACGTTTCACGTTTTTAGCGATATAAGCCAAACGTTACGAAACAAATCCAAACGTTTCACCTTTTTAGCGATTTAAGCCAAACGTTGACAAACGTTACGAAACAAATCCAAACGTTTCACCTTTTTAGCGATTGAAGCCAAAGTTTAATAAACATTACGAAACAAATTCAAACGTTTCCCTTTTTTAGCAATTTAAGCCAAACGTTTAAAAACGTTATGAAACAAATCCAAACGTTTCACCTTTTTAGCGATTTATGCCACACATTTACAAAGGTTATGAAATAAATCCAAATATTTCCCCTTTTAAGCAATATAAGCCAAATATTAATAAACGTTATGAAACAAATCCAAGCGTTTCACCTTTTTGGCAATTTAAGCTAAACGTTTAAAAATGTTACGAAACAAATCCAAGAGTTTCAACTTTTTAGAAATTTAAGCAAAACATTTAAAAACGTTACGAAACTAATCCAAACGTTTCACCTATTTAGCGATTTAAGCCAAACATTTACAAACGGCACGAAACAAATCCAAAAATTTCACCTTTTTAGCGATAAAGCCAAACGTTTACAAACGCTACGAAACAAATCCAAATGTTTCATCTTTTTAGCAATGTAAGCCAAATGTTTACAAACGTTATGAAACAAATCCAAGTGTTTCACCTTTTTAGCAATCTACGCCAAACGTTTACAAACGTTACGAAACAAATCCAAGCGTTTCACCTTTTTAGCAATTTAAGCCAAACATTTACAAACGTTATGAAAAAAATCCAAACGTTTCACCTTTTTAGCGATTTAAGCCAAACGTTTACAAAGGTTATGAAACAAATACAAATGTTTCACATTTTTATCAATTTAAGCCAAACGTTTACATACGTTACGAAACAAATCCAAGCATTTCACCTTTATTAGAAACTTAAGCGAAATGTTTACAAACGTTCCGAAATAAATTCAAGCGTTTCAACTTTTTAGTAATTTAAGCCAAACGTTTAAAAACGTTACGAAATAAATCCAAGAGTTTCACCTTTTTATCGATTTAAGCCGAACGTTTATAAACGTTACGAAACAAAACCAAACATTTCACATTTTTAGTGATTTAAGCCGAACGTTTACAAACGTTACGAAACAAAACCAAACATTTCATCTTTTTAGCAATATAAGCCAAATGTTTACAAACGTTATGAAACAATTCCAAATGTTTCCCCATTTGAGCGATTTAAGCCAAACGTTTAAAACGTTAGGAAACGAATCCAAACGTTTCATATTTTTAGCGATTGAAGCCAAAGTTTGGCAAATGTTACGAAACAAATCCAAATGTGTCCTTATTTTAGCGATTTAGGACAAACGTTTAAAACGCTACAAAGCAAATCCAAACATTTCACCTTTTTAGAAATTTATGCCAAACGTTTACAAATGTTACGAAACATATTCAAACGTTTCACCTTTTTAACAATTGAAGCCAAACGTTTACAAACGTTACGAAACAAATCCAAACATTTCATATTTTAGCGATTTAAGCCAAACGTTTACAAACATTATTAAACAAAAACCAAGCGTTTCACCTTTTTAGCAATTTAAGCCAAATGTTTACAAACGTAAAGAAATAAATCTTAGTGTTTCACCTTTTTGGAAATTTAGGCAAAACGTTTAGAAATGTTACGAAAAAAATCCAAGCGTTTCATATTTTTAGCAATTTAAGCCAAACGTTTACAAACGGTCCGAAACAAATACAAAGGTTTTCCCTTTTTAGCGATTTAAGCCAAACATTTACACAGGCTACAAAACAAATCCAAACGTTTCACCTATTTAGCAATGTAAGACAAACATTTACAAACGTTATGAAAGAAATCCAAGCGTTTCACCTTTTTAGCAATCGAAGCCAAACATTTACAAACGTTACGAAACAAATCCAAGCATTTCACCCTTTTAGCAATTTAAGCCAAACATTTCCCCCTTTTAGCGATTTAAGGCAAACATTTAAAAACCTTACGAAACATATCCAAACGTTTAACCTTTTTAGCAATTTAAGCAAACGTTTACAAACGGTACGAAGCAAATCCAAACGTTTAACCTTTTTAGCGATTAAGAAAAATGTTTACAAACGCTACGAAACAAATCCGTATGTTTCACCTTTTTAGCAATGTAAGCCAAACGTTTACAAACGTCACGAAACAAAAACCAAGTGTTTCACCTTTTTAGCAATTTTAGCCAAGCGTTTACAAATGTAACAAACAAATCCTAGCGTTTTACCTTTTTGGCAATTTAAGCCAAACGTTTAGAAATGTTACAAAACAAATCCAAGCCTTTAACCTTTTTAGCATTTTAAACCAAACGTTTACAAACGTTACGAAACAAATCCAAACATTTCACCTTTTTAGCGATTTAAGCAAAACGTTTACAAACGGTATGAAACATATCCAAAAATTTCACCTTTTTATCTATTAAGCCAAACGTTTACAAACGCTACGAAACAAATCCAAACGTTTCATATTTTTAGCAATGTAAGCCAAATGTTTACAAACGTTATGAAACAAATCCAAGTGTTTAATACAAACGTTACGAAACAAATCCAAGCACTTCACTTTTTTAGCAATTTATGCCAAACATTTACAAACGTTATGTAAAAACTCCAAACGTTTCGTCTTTTTAGCGATTTAAGCCAAACGTTTCAAAAGGTTATGAAACAAATACAAATGTTTCACATTTTTAGCAATTTAAGCCAAACATTTACATACGTTACGAAACTAATCCAAGCATTTCACCTTTATTAGCAATTTAAGCCAAACGTTTACAAACGTTCCGAAATAAATTCAAGCGTTTCAACTTTTTAGTAATTTAAGCCAAACGTTTAAAAACGTTACGAAACAAATCCAAGCGTTTCACCTTTTTAGCAATTTAAGCCAAACGTTTACAAACGTTACGAAACAAATCCAAACGTTTCACCTTTTTAGCGATTTAAGCTGAACGTTTATAAACGTTACGAAACAAAACTAAACATTTCACCTTTTTAGTGATTTCAGCCGAACGTTTACAAACGTTACGAAACAAAACCAAACATTTCACCTTTTTAACAATATAAGCCAAATGTTTACAAACGTTACGAAACAATTTCAAATGTTTCCCCATTTTAGCGATTTAAGCCAAACGTTTAAAACGTTAGGAAACGAATCGAAACGTTTCACCTTTTTAGCAATTTAAGCAAAACGTTAACAAACATTATGAAACAAATCCAAACATTTAAAATGTTATCAAACAAATCCAAACGTTTCACGTTTTTAGCGATATAAGCCAAACGTTACGAAACAAATCCAAACGTTTCACCTTTTTAGCGATTTAAGCCAAACGTTGACAAACGTTACGAAACAAATCCAAACGTTTCACCTTTTTAGCGATTGAAGCCAAAGTTTAATAAACATTACGAAACAAATTCAAACGTTTCCCTTTTTTAGCAATTTAAGCCAAACGTTTAAAAACGTTATGAAACAAATCCAAACGTTTCACCTTTTTAGCGATTTATGCCACACATTTACAAAGGTTATGAAATAAATCCAAATATTTCCCCTTTTAAGCAATATAAGCCAAATATTAATAAACGTTATGAAACAAATCCAAGCGTTTCACCTTTTTGGCAATTTAAGCTAAACGTTTAAAAATGTTACGAAACAAATCCAAGAGTTTCAACTTTTTAGAAATTTAAGCAAAACATTTAAAAACGTTACGAAACTAATCCAAACGTTTCACCTATTTAGCGATTTAAGCCAAACATTTACAAACGGCACGAAACAAATCCAAAAATTTCACCTTTTTAGCGATAAAGCCAAACGTTTACAAACGCTACGAAACAAATCCAAATGTTTCATCTTTTTAGCAATGTAAGCCAAATGTTTACAAACGTTATGAAACAAATCCAAGTGTTTCACCTTTTTAGCAATCTACGCCAAACGTTTACAAACGTTACGAAACAAATCCAAGCGTTTCACCTTTTTAGCAATTTAAGCCAAACATTTACAAACGTTATGAAAAAAATCCAAACGTTTCGCCTTTTTAGCGATTTAAGCCAAACGTTTACAAAGGTTATGAAACAAATACAAATGTTTCACATTTTTATCAATTTAAGCCAAACGTTTACATACGTTACGAAACAAATCCAAGCATTTCACCTTTATTAGAAACTTAAGCGAAATGTTTACAAACGTTCCGAAATAAATTCAAGCGTTTCAACTTTTTAGTAATTTAAGCCAAACGTTTAAAAACGTTACGAAATAAATCCAAGAGTTTCACCTTTTTATCGATTTAAGCCGAACGTTTATAAACGTTACGAAACAAAACCAAACATTTCACATTTTTAGTGATTTAAGCCGAACGTTTACAAACGTTACGAAACAAAACCAAACATTTCATCTTTTTAGCAATATAAGCCAAATGTTTACAAACGTTATGAAACAATTCCAAATGTTTCCCCATTTGAGAGATTTAAGCCAAACGTTTAAAACGTTAGGAAACGAATCCAAACGTTTCATATTTTTAGCGATTGAAGCCAAAGTTTTGCAAATGTTACGAAACAAATCCAAATGTGTCCTTATTTTAGCGATTTAGGACAAACGTTTAAAACGCTACAAAGCAAATCCAAACATTTCACCTTTTTAGAAATTTATGCCAAACATTTACAAATGTTACGAAACATATTCAAACGTTTCACCTTTTTAACAATTGAAGCCAAACATTTACAAACGTTACGAAACAAATCCAAACATTTCATATTTTAGCGATTTAAGCCAAACGTTTACAAACATTATTAAACAAAAACCAAGCGTTTCACCTTTTTAGCAATTTAAGCCAAATGTTTACAAACGTAACGAAATAAATCTTAGTGTTTCACCTTTTTGGAAATTTAGGCAAAACGTTTAGAAATGTTACGAAAAAAATCCAAGCGTTTCATATTTTTAGCAATTTAAGCCAAACGTTTACAAACGGTCCGAAACAAATACAAAGGTTTTCTCTTTTTAGCGATTTAAGCCAAACATTTACACAGGCTACAAAACAAATCCAAACGTTTCACCTATTTAGCAATGTAAGACAAACATTTACAAACGTTATGAAAGAAATCCAAGCGTTTCACCTTTTTAGCAATCGAAGCCAAACATTTACAAACGTTACGAAACAAATCCAAGCATTTCACCCTTTTAGCAATTTAAGCCAAACATTTCCCCCTTTTAGCGATTTAAGGCAAACATTTAAAAACCTTACGAAACATATCCAAACGTTTAACCTTTTTAGCAATTTAAGCAAACGTTTACAAACGGTGCGAAGCAAATCCAAAGGTTTAACCTTTTTAGCGATTAAGAAAAATGTTTACAAACGCTACGAAACAAATCCGTATGTTTCACCTTTTTAGCAATGTAAGCCAAACGTTTACAAACGTCACGAAACAAAAACCAAGTGTTTCACCTTTTTAGCAATTTTAGCCAAGCGTTTACAAATGTAACAAACAAATCCTAGCGTTTTACCTTTTTGGCAATTTAAGCCAAACGTTTAGAAATGTTACAAAACAAATCCAAGCCTTTAACCTTTTTAGCATTTTAAACCAAACGTTTACAAACGTTACGAAACAAATCCAAACATTTCACCTTTTTAGCGATTTAAGCAAAACGTTTACAAACGGTATGAAACATATCCAAAAATTTCACCTTTTTATCGATTAAGCCAAACGTTTACAAACGCTACGAAACAAATCCAAACGTTTCATCTTTTTAGCAATGTAAGCCAAATGTTTACAAACGTTATGAAACAAATCCAAGTGTTTAATACAAAGGTTACGAAACAAATCCAAGCGCTTCACCTCTTTAGTAATTTAAGCCAAACATTTACAACCGTAATGTAAAAAATCCAAACGTTTCGCCTTTTTAGCGATTTAAGCCAAACGTTTAAAAAGGTTATGAAACAAATACAAATGTTTCACATTTTTAGCAATTTAAGCCAAACATTTACATACGTTACGAAACTAATCCAAGCATTTCACCTTTATTAGCAATTTAAACCAAACGTTTACAAACGTTCCGAAATAAATTCAAGCGTTTCAACTTTTTAGTAATTTAAGCCAAACGTTTAAAAATGTTACGAAACAAATCCAAGCATTTCACCTTTTTAGCAATTTAAGCCAAACATTTACAAACGTTACGTAACAAATCCAAACGTTTCACCTTTTTAGCTATTCAAGTTGAACGTTTATAAACGTTACGAAACAAAACAAAACATTTCACCTTTTTAGTGATTTCAGCCGAACGTTTACAAACTTTACAAAACAAAACCAAACATTTCACCTTTTTAGCAATATAAGCCAAATGTTTACAAACGTTATGAAACAATTCCAAATGTTTCCCCATTTTAGCGATTTAAGCCAAACGTTTAAAATGTTAGGAAACGAATCCAAACGTTTCACCTTTTTAGCAATATAAGCCAAACGTTTACAAACGTTACGAAACAAATCCAAACGTTTCCCCTTTTTAGCGATTGAAGCCAAAGTTTTACGAACGTTATGAAACAAATCCAAACGTTTAAAATGTTATGAAACAAATCCAAACGTTTCACCTTTTTAGCGATTTAAGCAAAACGTTACGAAACAAATCCAAACATTTCACCTTTTAAGCGATTTAAGCCAAACGTTGACAAATGTTACGAAACAAATTCAAACGTTTCACCTTTTAAGCGATTGAAGCCAAACTTTTATAAACATTACGAAACAAATCCAAACGTTTCCCCTTTTTAGCAATTTAAGCCAAACGTTTACAAACGTTACGAAACAAATCCAAACGTTTCACCGTTTTAGCGATTTAAGCCACACGTTTACAAAGGTTATGAAATAAATCCAAATATTTCACCTTTTAAGCAATTTAAGCCAAATATTAACAAACGTTATGAAACAAATCCAAGCGTTTCACCTTTTTGGAAATTTAAGCCAAACGTTTAAAAATGTTACGAAATAAATGCAAGAGTTTCACCTTTTTAGCAATTTAAGCCAAACATTTAAATACTTTACGAAATTAATCAACCCGTTTCACCTTTTTAGCGATTTAAGCCAAACGTTTACAAACGGTACGAAACAAATCCAAAAATTTCACCTTTTTAGCGATTAAGTCAAACGTTTACAAACGCTATGAAACAAATCCAAAATTTCATCTTTTTAGCAATGTAAGCCAAATGTTTACAAATGTTATGAAACAAATCCAAGTGTTTCGCCTTTTTAGCAATCTAAGCCAAACGTTTACAAATGTTTTGAAACAAATCCAAGCGTTTCACCTTTTTAGCAATTTAAGCCAAACATTTACAAACGTTATGAAAAAAATCAAAACTTTTCGCCTTTTTAGCGATTTAAGCCAAGCGTTTAAAAAAGGTTATGAAACAAATAAAAATGTTTCACATTTTTATTAATTTAAGCCAAACGTTTACATACGTTACGAAACAAATCCAAGCATTTCACCTTTATTAGCAATTTAAGCGAAACGTTTACAAACGTTCCGAAATAAATTCAAGCGTTTCAACTTTTTAGTAATTTAAGCCAAACGTTTAAAAACGTTACGAAACAAATCCAAGCGTTTCACCTTTTTAGCAATTTAAGTCAAACGTTTACAAACGTTACGAAACAAATCCAAATATTTCACCTTTTTAGCGATTTAAGTCGAATGTTTATAAACGTTACGAAACAAAACCAAACATTTCATCTTTTTAGCAATATAAGCCAAATGTTTACAAACGTTATGAAACAATTCCAAATGTTTCCCCATTTTAGCGATTTAAGGCAAACGTTTAAAACGTTAGGAAACGAATCCAAACGTTTCCCCTTTTTAGCGATTGAAGCCAATGTTTTAGAAATATTACGGAACAAATCCAAACGTTAAATCGTTATGAAATAAATCCAAACGTTTCACCTTTTTAGCGATTTAAGCCAAACGTTGACAAAACGTTACGAAACAAAACCAAACGTTTCACCTTTTTAGCGATTGTAGAGAAAGTTTATAAACATTACGAAACAAATTCCAAATGTTTCCCCTTTTTAGCAATTTAAGCCAAACATTTACAAACGTTACGAAACAAATCCAAACGTTTCACCTTTTTAGCGATTTAAGCCACATGTTTACAAAGGTTATGAAATAAATCCAAATATTTCACCTTTTAAGAAATGTAAGCCAAATATTAACAAACGTTATGAAACAAATCCAAGCGTTTCACCTTTTTGGCAATTTAAGCCAAACGTTTAAAAATGTTACGAAACAAATCCAAGAGTTTCACCTTTTTAGCAATTTAAGCCAAACATTTAAAAACGTTACGAAACTAATCCAAGAGTTTCACCTTTTTAGCGATATAAGCCAAACGTTTACAAACGGAATGAAACAAATCCAAAAATTTCACCTTTTTAGCGATTAAGCGAAATCTTTACAAACGCTACGAAACAAATCCAAACGTTTCATCTTTTTTGCAATGTAAGCCAAATGTTTACCAACGTTATGAAACAAATCCAAGTGTTTCACCTTTTTAGCAATCTAAGCCAAACGTTTACAAACGATACAAAACAAATCCAAGCGTTTCACCTTTTTAGCAATTTAGGCCAAACATTTACAAATGTTATGAAAAAATTCGAAACGTTTCGCCTTTTCAGAGATTTAAGCCAAACGTTTACAAAGGTTATGAAACAAATACAAATGTTTCACATTTTTATCAATTTAAGCCAAACGTTTACATACGTTACGAAACAAATCCAAGCATTTCTCCTTTATTAGAAATTTAAGCGAAACGTTTACAAACGTTCCGAAATAAAGTCATGCGTTTCAACTTTTTAGTAATTTAAGCCAAACGTTTAAAAACGTTACGAAACAAATCCAAGCGTTTCACCTTTTTAGCAATTTAAGCCAAATATTTACAAACGTTACGAAAGAAATCCAAACGTTTCACCTTTTTAGCGATTGAAGCCAAAGTTTTACAAACGTTACGAAACAAATCCAAATGTGTCCATATTTTAGCGATTTAGGCCAAACGTTTAAAACGCTACAAAGCAAATCCGAACATTTCACCGTTTTAGTAATTTATGCCAAACGTTTACAAACGTTACGAAACATATTCAAACGTTTCACCTTTTTAGCGATTGTAGACAAACGTTTACAAACGTTACGAAACAAATCGAAACGTTTCATATTTTTAGCTATTTAAGCCAAACGTATACAAACATTACGAAACAAAAACCAAGCGTTTCACCTTTTGAAAAATTTAAGCCAAATGTTTACAAACGTAACGAAACAAATACAAACGTTTCCCCTTTTTAGCGAATTAAGCCAAACATTTACAAACACTACGAAACAAATCCAAACGTTTCACCTATTTAGCAATGTACGACAAACATTTACAAACGTTATGAAACAAATCCAAGTGTTCCACCTTTTTTGCGATCTAAGCCAAACATTTACAAACGTTACGAAACAAATCCAAGCGTTTCACCTTTTTAGCAATTTAAGCCAAACGTTTCCCCTTTTTAACGATTTAAGACAAACATTTAAAAACGTTACGAAACAAATCCAAACGTTTAACCTTTTTAGCAATTTAAGCAAATGTTTACAAACGGTACGAAGCAAATCCAAATGTTTCACCTTTTTAGTGATTAAGCAAAACGTTTACAAACCCTACGAAACAAATCCGTATGTTCACCTTTTTAGCAATGTAAGCCAAACGTTTACAAACGTCACGAAACAAAAACCCTGCGTTTCACCTTTTTAGCAATTTTAGCCAAGCGTTTACAAATGTAACAAAACAAATCCTAGCGTTTTACCTTTTTAGCAATTTAAGCCAAACGTTTAGAAACGTTACAAAACAAATCCAAGCGTTTAACCTTTTTAGCATTTTAAACCAAACGTTTACAAACGTTAAGAAACAAATCTAAACATTTCACCTTTTTAGCGATATAAGCAAAACGTTTACAAACGGTACGCAACATATCCAAAAATTTAACCTTTTTAGCGATTATGCCAAACGTTTACAAACGCTACGAAACAAATCCAAACGTTTCATCTTTTTAGCAATGTAAGCCAAATGTTTACAAACGTTATGAATCAAATCCAAGTATTTCACCTTTTTAGCAATCTAACCCAAACGTTTACAAACGTTATGAAACAAATCCAAGCGTTTCACCTTTTTAGCAATTTAAGCCAAACATTTACAACCGTAATGTAAAAAATCCAAACGTTTCGCCTTTTTAGCGATTTAAGCCAAACGTTTAAAAAGGTTATGAAACAAATACAAATGTTTCACATTTTTAGCAATTTAAGCCAAACATTTACATACGTTACGAAAAAAAATCCAAGCATTTCACCTTTATTAGCAATTTAAGCCAAACGTTTACAAACGTTCCGAAATAAATTCAAGTGTTTCAACTTTTTAGTAATTTAAGCCAAACGTTTAAAAATGTTACCAAACAAATCCAAGCGTTTCCCCTTTTTAGCAATTTAAGCCAAACGTTTACAAACGTTACGTAACAAATCCAAACGTTTCACCTTTTTAGCTATTCAAGCTGAACGTTTATAAACGTTACGAAACAAAACCAAACATTTCACCTTTTTAGTGATTTCAGTCGAACGTTTACAAACTTTACAAAACAAAACCAAACATTTCACCTTTTTAGCAATATAAGCCAAATGTTTACAAACGTTACGAAACAATTCCAAATATTTCCGCATTTTAGCGATTTAAGCCAAACTTTTAAAACGTTAGGAAACGAATCGAAACGTTTCACCTTTTTAGCAATTTAAGCCAAACGTTTACAAACGCTACGAAACAAATCCAAACGTTTCACCTTTTTAGCGATTGAAGCCGATGTTTTACAAACGTTACGGAACAAATCCAAATGTTTATATCGTTATGAAACAAATCCAAACCTTTCCCCTTTTTAGCGATGTAAGCCAAACGTTGACAAACGTTACGAAACAAATACAAACGTTTCACCTTTTTAGCGATTGAAGCGAAAGTTTTATAAACATTACAAAACAAATCCAAATGTTTCATCTTTTTAGCAATTTAAGCCAAACGTTTACAAACGTTACGAAACAAATCCAAACGTTTCGCCTTTTTAGCGATTTACGCCACACGTTTACAAAGGTTATGCAATAAATCCAAATATTTTACCTTTTAAGCAATTTAAGCCAAATATTAACAAACGTTATGAAGCAAATCCAAGTGTTTCACCTTTTTGGCAATTTAAACCAAACTTTTAAAAATGTTACGAAACAAATCCAAGAGCTTCACCTTTTTAGCAATTTCAGCCAAACATTTAAAAACGTTACGAAACTAATCCAAGCATTTCACCTTTTTAGCGATATAAGCCAAACGTTTACAAACGGTACGAAACAAATCCAAAAATTTCACCTTTTTAGCGATTAAGCCAAATGTTTACAAACGCTACGAAACAAATCCAAACGTTTCACCTTTTTAGCAATGTAAGCCAAATGTTTACCAACGTTATGAAACAAATCCAAGTGTTTCACCTTTTTAGGAATCTAAGCCAAACGTTTACAAACGTTACGAAACAAATCCAAGCGTTTCACCTTTTTAGCAATTTAAGCCAAACATTTACAAATGTTATGAAAAAAATCCAAATGTTTCGCCTTTTTAGCGATTTAAGCCAAACGTTTACAAAGGTTATGAAACAAATACAAAGGTGTTCACATTTTTATCAATTTAAGCCAAACGTTTACATACGTTACGAAACAGATCCAAGCATTTCACCTTTATTAGCAATTTAAGCGAAACGTTTATAAACATTCCGAAATAAAGTCAAGCGTTTCAACTTTTTAGTAAGTTAAGCCAAACGTTTAAAAACGTTACGAAAAAAATCCAAGCGTTTCACCTTTTTAGTAATTTTAGCCAAACGTTTACAAACGTTACGAAACTAATCCAAACGTTCCGCCTTTTTAACGATTTAAGCCGAACGTTTATAAATGTTACGAAACAAAACCAAACATTTCACCTTTTTAGTGATTTAAGCCGAACGTTTACAAACGTTACGAAACAAAACCAAACATTTCATCTTTTTAGCAATATAAGCCAAATGTTTACAAACGTTACGAAACAATTCCAAATGTTTCCCCATTTTAGCGATTTATGCCAAACGTTTAAAACGTTAGGATAGGAATCCAAACGTTTCACCTTTTTAGCAATTTAAGCCAAATGTTTACAAACGTTACGAAACAAATGCAAACAATTCACCTTTTTAGCGATTGAAGCCAAAGTTTTAAAAACGTTACGAAATAAATCCAAACGTTTAAAACGTTAAGAAAAAAATCCAAACGTTTCACCTTTTTAGCGATTTAAGCCAAACGTTACGAAACAAATCCAAACTGTTAGTGATATGCACTAGGTCAATCATGTTTGACCATGTTTTGACTTTATCATTTTATTATTTATTGATTGGCAGTTTTTATCATTTTATATTAATGATTAAAATACTTGAATGGTTAATTCTTTCTAAGGTCGTCGAGTATGTGACTTGATAGTAGAACCCTTAGGTTTAATAAAAGAATTATATACCATCTATCCCTAGTCTTAATAGAACATTGAGACTAGTATGATGTTGACTGATGATTATGTTTTACTAATCATGTATATGAGATATTAAGTCAAATCATAGGTGCTATTTGAGAAATAAGGCACTGGATGACCCACTGTGAGAATACTACATAGATCACTGTCATAAGTAATTCTCATTACAGTTCTATTAGTATAATCCTTTGACCTTGAAATCACCATGGATTTCTACATAGCTATTTCATATTTTGATACAGTCTTACATTATCTTTAATAGGATAATGGAATAGATTGTCATTGGATATAATAGTAACTATGTGAGAAATGTGAGTGACTGAGAAGGAATTTGTCCCTCATTTATTTGAGTAAGATATCTATGGGCCCCTTGAAGAAGATAGACTGAAGAAAATGCATGGCCATACTAATTGATAAGAAGTTATCATTTTCAGTCTACTTAGAGTCAAGAAACTAATGATTGAATGTTATAAGGATGACATAACTATGCCTTATATTCAATCTGGATATCGAGAGACAAAGAGATTAAAATATTATTGTAAATGGTTAAATCGGATTATCGATATTCATATAACTTGGGTAGTCATAATGTCTTGCTAGAGGCCACTTATGACTTGTGGGCTGAAATAAGGATTTCGAGCCTACTGCCAACGTTATATGAACCTACAGGGTCGCACACTAAGAACAGGCCCAAAACAGTTATGGGTTGTACAAGCCCAATGTGATTAAGTGATTAATTATATATATATATATAATTCGTAATATATATATATATATATTAATAAATCTATATATTACGAAATTTAAGGATAAGTGTTTTCCTTAATTTATTATTTTTGGAAGATAATAAATATAGTAATTAATATATATGGATAATTATCAAAAAGGAGTTTTTGATAAACATAAACATGTAGAATTGCAATGAGATTGAAATTCGAATTTGTCTCAAACCCTAATGTTATTTATCACTATAAATACTCATTAAGCAGTTGGTTTGAGAATCACGAAATTCATTATTCACTAAATCACTAAAATTCGAAATTGCTTGTGAACCAATAGTGCTAGCACACAAGCACTAGTTTTGGCTAAGGTCTGTTCGTGTGGATATTCGTAGAGGACGCGTTCTTTTGGAGGCGTTTTTGATCCGAGGCCAGGTATCACCAAAGTGAACCACCTCCTTCCTTCCTATATTGCTGTTGAATTCGACATACAAGTAAGTAATTATTCTGTTAATTCGAATTACATGGATCTTGGTTTGGGTTTTTAGATAAATTTTTGAAATTCCGCTACGTTATGAACCGAAAAAACCCAACAGTGGTATCGGAGCTGCTTGTAATTTGATTAATAAGATTCTGAGTATGTATGTAATATATGCTTATTGTATGTTCTGTTTTGAAAAAGGGGTTGTTTTTCGAAACGGTTTTTGAAGGAATTATAATTCGTTGTAATTTTACATAAAACGTTTATGTGATTAATTGTATGAAAAACAATATGAAGAATTAATTTGATTAATCGTTTAATGTGATTAAAACTTCGAATATACTGTTCTAAATTAATATTACGTTTTAATTTGATTAAAGGTTTCGTAGTATTAATGTTCATACGAATTGATAAGAAAAGGGGAAACAGATTAATAAAACTGTTTTTGAATAAGGATTAGTAAACTGTTTATGAAACTGTTTTAGTTCTATTAGGAAAACTGTTTTTGAATAGGATTAGTAAACTGTTTGTGAAACTGGTTTTAATTCAATTAGTAATTCTGCTTTGAATAGGATTAGTAAACTGTTTGTGAAACTGTTTTGATTCTATTAGTAATTCTGTTTTAAATAGGATTAGTAAACTGTTTGTGAAACTGTTTTAATTCTATTAATAAAACTGTGTTTAATTATGTTATGAACAAAATTTATAAAACTGTATTAAATTCTGCTATGAGCCGAATTAATGAAACTGTTGTTATTTAAGTGTTAAACAAATTGTTACTGAACAGTTTTTAAGATGCAGTAATTAGGATTTTGGGGTTATTTTAATCTGTTTTGAACATATTAAAATAAACCGTAATCAGTTAAGATTACTTATTTCGGATAAACAAAGTTTAATTCTGTTAAGTGTAACATGTGAGAAAAATTTCCGGACCACCGCCTGGGGCTCTGCCCCCGGGCCCCGCCAGGGGCGCTGCCCCTTGGACCCCGCTAGGGGGGCGCTGCCCCCAGACCCCGCAAAGGGGCCGCGCCCCTTGGACCCCGCTGATACACCCCATTAAGGACCGTTATCCTTTTAAGCCGGCGTGTTTTTGTCATGTATTTTATTTTAATATTTTAATGATAAATTTTAAATATGATTTAAATCATCATGAATAACATATTTATGTGATTGTTGTTAAATATGATTTAAAATAGTGAAATAATATGTTTTTAATGTTTATCTTATTGGTTATATGCTTTGCATGATTATTTTATATGGGATAAGATAGGATAACTAAATACGATAAATAACAAACCCTTATTTAATATTAAGTCTTCAATATACCTCCCATTGTAATAACACTTATCAAGACTTAGATTGCTATGTATAGGCTATGCCAAAGCATGATGTATAAAGTCATCTAAGTAAGATAAGTTGGATAAAAGTGATATCCATATGTTTGATTTGGTTAGACTTAACTAGGTTATCAAAATAGTTTTGAACCTAGCGTATAAGATAGAATATCAAGATTACATGTGATGTTAATATTCTATGTTCAAGAATTTCATGAGATGTAATTGGTAAAGTGTTACCTACCTAAATAAACCACACTTAAAGTGATAAGCCAAAGCTTACTTGAAGTAGGGTGAAATATGGATCTTGTCCCACTATTATTTTTCAATTGTTGAAATTATCATTAAGGGTTTTTATATGAATTATGGATATATGTTGTGGCAATTTTATTGTGCCTTTTATTAAATGCTATTTGTATATTTATATTTGTAGAGATGGCTACAAACACTACACATACTTTATCAGTGCGATCAATCCTTGAGAAGGATAAGCTCAATGGCACTAACTTTCTGGACTGGTACAGAAATCTAAGAATTGTTCTTAGGCAAGAAAGAAAGGAATATATCCTTGATCAACCCCTCCTTGAGGAACCAGCTCCTGCTGCTACTAGAGCTCAAAGGGATGCTTATACGAAGCATCTCAATGACTCTACTGATGTCACTTGCATTATGCTTGGATGCATGGAGAATGAACTCCAAAAGCAAATGATGGAATTGGATGCGAACACCATGATTACTGATCTCATGGAAATGTTCCAAGAGAGAGCAAGAATTGAAAGGTTCAATACCATCAAGGATTTGCTTTCTTGCAAGTTGACTACTAGCGGCTCAGTTGGTCCCCATGTTTTGAAGATGAAGGGTCATCTTGAACATTTGGACAGGCTCGGTCTCCCAATTGCCCAAGAGTTGGCTACAGTCATTATTCTCCAATCTTTGCCTGAGGCTTATGATGGTTTCATCATGAACTTCAATATGCATAATATGGAGAAGACCACCACAGAGTTGCATGGGATGCTTCAAACTGCTGCAAAGAACATCAAGAATGAGATTAAGGATGTTCTTATGGTCAACAAGGGAAAGGGTATGAAAAAGTCTGGTAAGGGCAAGGGAAAGGCTTTCAAGAAGTCTAAACCCAAGTCCAAGCCCAAGACCAAGGATGAACCCAAAGCAAAACCGCCGAAGGAAGGAACTTGCTTTTTCTGCAAGGAATCTGGACATTGGAAAAGGAATTGCAAGAAATATCTGGATGATCTGAAGAAGAACAAGGGTAGTGAGACTACCACTTCAGGTATTCATGTTATAGAAATTAATCTTTCTACTTCTGATTCATGGGTATTAGATACTGGATCTCGATCTCACATTTGTACTAATGTGCAGGATCTCAAAAGGAGTAGAAGTTTGACAAAAGGCAAAGTGGACCTACGAGTTGGCAATGGAGCAAGAGTTGATGCTTTAGCTGTAGGGACTTATGAGTTATCTTTGCCTAGTGGACTTATTTTATCTTTGAACAATTGTTATTATGTACCTACCATGTGTAGGAATATTATTTATGTTTCTTGTTTGGACAAGGATGGTTTTGAATTTATTATTAGGAATAATAAATGCAGTATTTCGCATAATAACATTCTTTATGGATATGCTCCACGCAGTAGTGGTCTTTATATTTTAAATGTTGAAGACACTAATGAAAAATCAATCTATAACATCAATGCTAAGAAGTTTAAGTCAAATGATTTAAACTCTACTTATCTCTGGCATTTTCGTTTAGGCCATATAAATGAGAAACGCATATCAAAACTTCAAAGAGATGGACTTTTGAATTCATTTGATTATGAATCGTTTGAAACATGTGAATCTTGTCTAATGGGCAAAATGACAAAAACACCTTTTATTGGACAAGGTGAAAGAGCTAAAAACTTATTGGGCCTTATACATACAGATGTATGTGGTCCATTAAGTACAAATGCTAGAGGTGGATTTCAGTACTTCATTACTTTTACTGATGATCTCAGTAGATATGGTTATGTTTATCTGATGAAACATAAATCTGAATCTTTTGAAAAGTTCAAAATATTTAAGAATGAAGTACAAAATCAACTTGGTAAAAATATTAATACACTAAGATCTGATCGAGGTGGTGAATATTTAAGCCAAGAATTTGTAGATCATCTAAGAGATTGTGGGATCGTTTCTCAATTGACTCCACCTGGAACACCACAATGGAATGGTGTGTCTGAACGGAGAAATCAAACTCTATTGGATATGGTTCGATCAATGATGAGTCAAACTGATCTTCCAATCTCATTTTGGGGTTATGCTTTAGAAACCGCTGCATTCATTTTGAATAGAGTTCCATCAAAGGCAGTTGAAAAGACACCATGTGAGATATGGACTGGAAAAACTCCTAGTTTGTCTTTTCTTAAGATTTGGGGATGTCAAGCTTATGTGAAGCGACTAATTTCAGATAAATTAGCACCGAAATCTGACAAATGTCTTTTTGTAGGATATCCTAAAGAAACTAAAGGATATTACTTCTACAATGCTTATGAGAACAAAGTGTTTGTTGCTCGAAATGGTATCTTTTTGGAAAAAGAATTTATTTCCAAAGGAACCAGTGGGAGTACAGTACAACTTGAAGAAATTCAAGAACCACAAAATAGCATTGTACCAAGTATGGAACCCCAAAAGAATCAACAAGCAATTGCTGAACCAGTACAAGTACCACAAGGCCAAAGGAGGTCTGATAGGACACGTCATAATCCTATGAGATATGGATTTCTCATTACTGAGAACAATAATGTGATGATTGTGGATCAAGAAGAACCCACATCCTATGAAGAGGCCATAAATAGTCCTGACTCTGAAAAATGGCTCGAAGCCATGAGATCTGAAATGCAATCCATGTATGATAATCAAGTTTGGACCTTGATTGACCCAACGGATGGTGTAAAAACCATTGGGTGCAAATGGGTCTTCAAAATGAAGACTGACATGGATGGCAATGTGCATACCTATAAAGCAAGACTAGTTGCAAAAGGTTTCAGACAAATACATGGTATAGACTATGATGAAACCTTTTCACCAGTTGCTATGCTCAAATCCATTCGAATTCTCCTTGCCATAGTTGCATATTATGACTATGAGATATGGCAAATGGATGTGAAAACAGCGTTTCTTAATGGAAACTTACTCGAGGATGTGTACATGACACAACCTGAGGGTTTTGCCAGTCCAGAGAATTCTGGAAAGGTTTGCAAGCTTCAAAAATCCATTTATGGATTAAAGCAAGCTTCTCGGAGTTGGAATCTTCGTTTTGATGAAGCAATCAAAGAGTTTGGATTCATCAAGAATGAAGATGAACCTTGTGTATACAAGAAGGTTAGTGGGAGCGCGATTGTTTTCTTAGTGCTTTATGTTGATGACATACTACTCATTGGAAACGACATTCCCATACTGCAAAATGTTAAATCATGGTTAGAGAAATGTTTTTCAATGAAAGACTTGGGCGATGCTGCTTATATATTAGGCATTAAGATCTATAGAGATAGATCTAGAAGACTCATTGGCCTAAGTCAAAGCACTTATGTTGATAAGGTATTAAACAGGTTTAGTATGCAAGACTCTAAGAGAGGATTCTTGCCAATGTCACATGGCATCAGTCTCAGCAAGACTCAGTGTCCTAA
Organism: Mercurialis annua; assembly: GCF_937616625.2. Classification (NCBI taxonomy): domain Eukaryota; kingdom Viridiplantae; phylum Streptophyta; class Magnoliopsida; order Malpighiales; family Euphorbiaceae; genus Mercurialis; species Mercurialis annua. The sequence goes on from NC_065571.1 coordinate 35,413,252, forward strand.
GACACAGGATGAGCGAGACCGCATGAGTAAAATTCCATATGCTTCTGCTATTGGATCTATCATGTATGCAATGTTGTGCACTCGACCTGATGTCTCGTATGCTTTGAGTACAACGAGCAGATACCAGTCAAATCCAGGTGAAAGTCACTGGGCAGCAGTTAAGAACATCCTTAAGTACTTAAGAAGAACCAAGGATGCATTCTTGCTATATGGTGGTCAGGAAAATGAGCTGATTGTAAAGGGTTACACAGACGCTAGCTTCCAAACTGACATTGTTGATTATAAATCACAGTCAGGATATGTGTTTTGTTTGAATGGAGGTGCTTTCAGCTGGAAAAGCTCGAAGCAGGACACCGTTGCTGAATCTACAACAGAAGCTGAGTATATAGCTGCTTCAGACGCAGCTAAGGAGGCTGTTTGGATCAAAAAGTTCATAACTGGATTAGGAGTTGTTCCTAGTATATCCGATCCAGTGAACTTGTTATGTGATAACAATGGGGCCATAGCACAAGCAAAGGAGCCCAGATCACATCAGCGATCCAAACACATACTTAGACGTTATCATCTCATTCGAGAAATCATTGAGAGAGGAGACGTGAAGATATGCAGAGTTTCGACAAATGATAATGTTGCTGATCCGCTAACTAAGGCTCTTCCACAGCCTAAGCATGAGAGTCATACTAGGTCCATCGGAATTAGATTTAATGTAGATTGGGCCTAGTGCAAGTGGGAGATTGTTAGTGATATGGACTAGGTCAATCATGTTTGACCATGTTTTGACTTTATCATTTTATTATTTATTGATTGGCAGTTTTTATAATTTTATATTAATGATTAAAATACTTGAATGGTTAATTCTTTCTAAGGTCGTCGAGTATGTGACTTGATAGTAGAACCCTTAGGTTTAATAAAAGAATTATATACCATCTATCCCTAGTCTTAATAGAACATTGAGACTAGTATGATGTTGACTGATGATTATGTTTTACTAATCATGTATATGAGATATTAAGTCAAATCATAGGTGCTATTTGAGAAATAAGGCACTGGATGACCCACTGTGAGAATACTACATAGATCACTGTCATAAGTAATTCTCATTACAGTTCTATTAGTATAATCCTTTGACCTTGAAATCATCATGGATTTCTACATAGCTATTTCATATTTTGATACAGTCTTACATTATCTTTAACAGGATAATGGAATAGATTGTCATTGGATATGAAAGTAACTATGTGAGAAATGTGAGTGACTGAGAAGGAATTTGTCCCTCATTTATTTGAGTAAGATATCTATGGGCCCCTTGAAGAAGATAGACTGAAGGAAATGCATGCCATGCTAATTGATAAGGAGTTATCATTTTCAGTCTACTTAGAGTCAAGAAACTAATGATTGAATATTATAAGGATGACAGAACTATGCCTTATATTCAATCTGGATATCGAGAGACAAAGGGATTAAAATATTGTTGTAAATGGTTAAATCGGATTATCGATATTCGTATAACTTGGGTAGTCATAATGTCTTGCTAGAGGCCACTTATGACTTGTGGGCTGAAATAGGGATTTCGAACCTACTGCCAACGTTATATGAACCTACAGGGTCGCACACTAAGAACAGGCCCAAAACAGTTATGGGTTGTACAAGCCCAATGTGATTAAGTGATTAATTATATATATATATATATATATATATATATATATATATATATATATATATATATATATATATATAATTCGTAATATATATATATTAATAAATATATATATATTACGAAATTTAAGGATAAGTGTTTTCCTTAATTTATTATATTTGGAAGATAATAAATATAGTAATTAATATATATGGATAATTATCAAAAAGGAGTTTTTGATAAACATAAACTTGTAGAATTGCAATGAGATTGAAATTCGAATTTGTCTCAAACCCTAGTGTTATTTATCACTATAAATACTCATTAAGGAATTGGTTTGAGAATCACGAAATTCATTATTCACTAAATCACTAAAATTAGAAATTGCTTGTGAAGCAATAGTGCTAGCACACAAGCACTAGTTTTGGCTAAGGTTTGTTCGTGTGGATACTCGTAGAGGACGCGTTCTTTTGGAGGCGTTTCTGATCCGAGGCCAGGTATCACCAAAGTGAACCACCTCCTTCCTTCCTACATTGCTGTTGAATTCGACATACAAGTAAGTAATTATTCTGTTAATTCGAATTACATGGATCTTGGTTTGGGTTTTTAGATAAATTTTTTAAATTCCGCTGCGTTATGAACCTATAAAACCCAACACAAACGTTTCACCTTTTTAGCGATTTAATGTTAGTGATATGCACTAGGTCAATCATGTTTGACCATGTTTTGACTTTATCATTTTGTTATTTATTGATTGGCAGTTTTTATCATTTTATATTAATGATTAAAATACTTGAATGGTTAATTTTTTCTAAGGTCATCAAGTATGTGACTTGATAGTAGAACCCTTAGGTTTAATAAAAAATTATATACCATCTATCCCTAGTCTTAATAGAACATTGAGACTAGTATGATGTTGACTGATGATTATGTTTTACTAATCATGTGTATGAGATATTAAGTCAAATCATAGGTGCTATTTGAGAAATAAGGCACTAGATGACCCACTGTGAGAATACTACATAGATCACTGTCATAAGTAATTCTCATTACAGTTCTTTTAGTATAATCCTTTGACCTTGAAATCATCATTGATTTCTACATAGCTATTTCATATTTTGATTAAGTCTTACATTATCTTTAACAGGATAATGGAATAGATTGTCATTGGATATGAAAGTAACTATGTGAGAAATGTGAGTGACTGAGAAGGAATTTGTCCCTCATTTATTTGACTAAGATATCTATGGGCCCCTTGAAGAAGATAGACTGAAGGAAATGCATGGCCATGCTAGATGAATTGATAAAGAGTTATCATTTTCAGTCTACTTAGAGTCAAGAAACTAATGATTGAATATTATAAGGATGACAAGACTATGCCTTATTTTCAATCTGGATATCGAGAGACAAAGGGATTAAAGTATTATTGTAAATGGTTAAATCGGATTGTCGATATTCGTATAACTTGGGTAGTCATAATGTCTTGCTAGAGGCCACTTATGACTTGTGGGCTGAAATAGGGATTTTGAACCTACTGCCAACGTTATATGAACCTACAGGGTCGCACACTAAGAACATGCCCAAAACAGTTATGGGTTGTACAAGCCCAATGTGATTAAGTGATTAATTATTATATATATATATATATATATATATATATATATATAATTCGTAATATATATATATATATATATATATATATATTAATAAATATATATATTAATTCGAAATTTAAGGATAAGTGTTTTCCTTAAATTATTATTTTTGAAGATAATAAATATAGTAATTAATATATATGGATGATTATCAAAAAGGAGTTTTTGATAAACATAAACTTGTAGAATAGCAATAAGATTGAAATTCGAATTTGTCTCAAACCCTAGTGTTGTTGTATCACTATAAATACACATTAAGCAATTGGTTTGAGAATTACGAAATTCATTATTCACTAAATCACAAAAAATTCGAAATTACTTGTGAAGCAATAGTGCTAGCACAAAAGCACTAGTTTTGGTTAAGGTCTGTTCGTGTAGATACTCGTAGAGGACGCATTCTTTTGGAGGCGTTTCTGATCCGAGGCCAGGTATCACCAAAGTGAACCACCTCCTTCCTTCCTACAATTATGTTGCATTCGACATACAAGTAAGTATTAATTCTGTAGTTAATCTATTTATTCGAATTACATGGATCTTGGTTTGGGTTTTAGATAAATTATTGAAATTCCGCTGCGTTATGAACCTAGAAAACCCAACAGTGGTATCAAAGCTGCTTGTAATTTGATTAATTAGATTCTGAGTATATATGTGATATATGCTTATTATATGTTCTGTTTTGAAAAAGGGGTTGTTTTTCGAAACTGTTTTTGAAGGAATTATAATTCGTTGTAATTATACATAAAACGTTTATGTGATTAATTGTATAAAAAACGGTATGAAGAATTAATTTGATTAATCGTTTAATGTGATTAAAACTTCGAATATACTGTTCTAAATTAATATTACGTTTTAATTTGATTAAAGGTTTCGTAGTATTAATTTTCATACGAATTGATAAGAAAAGGGGAAACAGATTAATAAAACTGTTTTTGAATAGGATTAGTAAACTGTTTATGAAACTATTTTAATTCGATTAGGAAACCTATTTTTGAATAGGATTAGTAAACTGTTTGTGAAACTGGTTTTAATTCTATTAGTAATTCTGTTTTGAATAGTATTAGTAAACTGTTTGTGAAACTGTTTTTAATTCTATTAGTAATTCTGTTTTGAATAGGATTAGTAAACTGTTTGTGAAACTGTTTTTAATTCTATTAGTAAAACTGTATTTGATTATGTTGTGAACATAATTTATAAAACTGTGCTTAATTTCGCTATGAGCTGAATTAAAGAAACTGTTGTTATTTAAGTGTTAAATAAATTGTTTATGATCAGTTTTTAAGATGCAGTAATTAGGGATTTGGGGTTATTTTAATCTGTTTCGAACATATAAAAATAGACCGTAATCAATTAAGATTATTGATTTCGGATAAAGAAATTTTAATTATGTTAAGTGTAACATGTGAGAAAAATTTCTGGACCACCGCCTGGGGCGCTGCCCCCGGACCCCGCTGGGGGCGCTGCCCCTTGGACCCAGCTGGGGGCGCTGCCCCCAGACCCCGCCAAGGGGCCGCGCCCCTTGGACCCCGCTGATACACCCCATTAAGGACCGTTATCCTTTTAAGCCGGCGTGTTTTTGTCATGTATTTTATTTTAATATTTTAATGATAAATTTTAAATATGATTTAAATTATCATGAATAACATATTTATGTGATTGTTGTTAAATATGATTTAAAATAGTGAAATAATATGTTTTTAATGTTTATCTTATTGGTTATATGCTTTGCATGATTATTTTATATGGGATAAGATAGGATAACTAAATACGATAAATAACAAACCCTTATTTAATATTAAGTCTTCAATATACCTCCCATTGTAATAACACTTATCAAGACTTAGATTGCTATGTATAGGCTATGCCAAAGCATGATGTATAAAGTCATCTAAGTAAGATAAGTTGGATAAAAGTGATATCCATATGTTTGATTTGGTTAGACTTAACTAGGTTATCAAAATAGTTTTGAACCTAGCGTATAAGATAGAATATCAAGATTACATGTGATGTTAATATTCTATGTTCAAGAATTTCATGAGATGTAATTGGTAAAGTGTTACCTACCTAAATAAACCACACTTAAAGTGATAAGCCAAAGCTTACTTGAAGTAGGGTGAAATATGGATCTTGTCCCACTATTATTTTTCAATTGTTGAAATTATCATTAAGGGTTTTTATATGAATTATGGATATATGTTGTGGCAATTTTATTGTGCCTTTTATTAAATGCTATTTGTATATTTATATTTGTAGAGATGGCTACAAACACTACACATACTTTATCAGTGCGATCAATCCTTGAGAAGGATAAGCTCAATGGCACTAACTTTCTGGACTGGTACAGAAATCTAAGAATTGTTCTTAGGCAAGAAAGAAAGGAATATATCCTTGATCAACCCCTCCTTGAGGAACCAGCTCCTGCTGCTACTAGAGCTCAAAGGGATGCTTATACGAAGCATCTCAATGACTCTACTGATGTCACTTGCATTATGCTTGGATGCATGGAGAATGAACTCCAAAAGCAAATGATGGAATTGGATGCGAACACCATGATTACTGATCTCATGGAAATGTTCCAAGAGAGAGCAAGAATTGAAAGGTTCAATACCATCAAGGATTTGCTTTCTTGCAAGTTGACTACTAGCGGCTCAGTTGGTCCCCATGTTTTGAAGATGAAGGGTCATCTTGAACATTTGGACAGGCTCGGTCTCCCAATTGCCCAAGAGTTGGCTACAGTCATTATTCTCCAATCTTTGCCTGAGGCTTATGATGGTTTCATCATGAACTTCAATATGCATAATATGGAGAAGACCACCACAGAGTTGCATGGGATGCTTCAAACTTCTGAAAAGAACATCAAGAATGAGATTAAGGATGTTCTTATGGTCAACAAGGGAAAGGGTATGAAAAGGTCTGGCAAGGACAAGGGAAAGGCTTTCAAGAAGTCTAAACCCAAGTCCAAGCCCAAGACCAAGGATGAACCCAAAGCAAAACCGCCAAAGGAAGGAACTTGCTTTTCCTGCAAGGAACCTGGACATTGGAAAAGGAATTGCAAGAAATATTTGGATGATCTGAAGAAGAACAAGGGTAGTGAGACTACCACTTCAGGTATTCATGTTATAGAAATTAATCTTTCTACTTCTGATTCATGGGTATTAGATACTGGATCTGGATCTCACATTTGTACTAATGTGCAGGGTCTCAAAAGGAGTAGAAGTTTGACAAAAGGCGAAGTGGACCTACGAGTTGCCAATGGAGCAAGAGTTGCTGCTTTAGCTGAAGGGACTTATGAGTTATCTTTGCCTAGTGGACTTATTTTATCTTTGAACAATTGTTATTATGTACCTACCATGTGTAGGAATATTATTTCTGTTTTTTGTTTGGACAAGGATGGTTTTGAATTTATTATTAGGAATAATAAATGCAGTATTTCACATAATAACATTCTTTATGGATATGCTCCACGCAGTAGTGGTCTTTATATTTTAAATGTTGAAGACACTAATGAAAAATCAATCTATAACAGCAATGCTAGAGGTGGATTTCAGTACTTCGTTACTTTTACTGATGATCTCAGTAGATATGGTTATGTTTATCTGATGAAACATAAATCTGAATCTTTTGAAAAGTTCAAAATATTTAAGAATGAAGTACAAAATCAACTTGGTAAAAATATTAAAACACTAAGATCTGATCGAGGTGGTGAATATTTAAGCTAAGAATTTGTAGATCATCTAAGAGATTGTGGGATCATTTCTCAATTGACTCCACCTGGAACACCACAATGGAATGGTGTGTCTGAACGGAGAAATCGAACTCTATTGGATATGGTTCGATCAATGATGAGTCAAACTTATCTTCCAATCTCATTTTAGGGTTATGCTTTAGAAACCGCTGCATTCATTTTGAATAGAGTTCCATCAAAGGCAGTTGAAACGACACCATATGAGATATGGACTGGAAAAATTCCTAGTTTGTCTTTTCTTAAGATTTGGGGATGTCAAGCTTATGTGAAGCGACTAATTTCAGATAAATTAGCACCCAAATCTGACAAATGCCTTTTTGTAGGATATCCTAAAGAAACTAAAGGATATTACTTCTACAATGCTTATGAGAACAAAGTGTTTGTTGCTAGAAATGGTGTCTTTTTGGAAAGAGAATTTATTTCCAAAGGAACCAGTGGTAGTACAGTACAACTTGAAGAAATTCAAGAACCACAAAGTAGCATTGTACCAAGTATGGAACCTAAAAAGAATCAGCAAGCAATTGCTGAACCAGTACAAGTACCACAAGGCCAAAGGAGGTCTGATAGGACACGTCATAATCCTGTGAGATATGGATTTCTCATTACTGAGAACAATGATGTGATGATTGTGGATCAAGAAGAACCCACATCCTATCAATAGGCCATAAATAGTCCTGACTCTGAAAAATGGCTCGAAGCCATGAGATCTGAAATGCAATCCATGTATGATAATCAAGTTTGGACCTTGATTGACCCAACAGATGGTGTAAAAACCATTGGGTGCAAATGGGTCTTCAAAATGAAGACTGACATGGATGGCAATGTGCATACCTATAAAGCAAGACTGGTTGCAAAAGGTTTCAGACAAATACATGGTATAGACTATGATGAAACTTTTTCACCAGTTGCTATGCTCAAATCCATTCGAATCCTCCCTGCCATAGCTGCATATTATGACTATGAGATATGGCAAATGGATGTCAAAACAACGTTTCTTAATGGAAACTTACTTGAGGATGTGTACATGACACAACCTGAGGGTTTTGCCAGTCCAGAGAATTCTGGAAAGGTTTGCAAGCTTCAAAAATCCATTTAGGGATTAAAGCAAGCTTCTCGGAGGTGGAATCTTCGTTTTGATGAAGCAATCAAAGAGTTTGGATTCATCAAGAATGAAGATGAACCTTGTGTGTACAAGAAGGTTAGTTTGAGCGTGATTGTTTTCTTAGTGCTTTATGTTGATGACATACTACTCATTGGAAACGACATTCCCATACTGCAAAATGTTAAATCATGGTTAGGGAAGTGTTTTTCAATGAAAGACTTGGGCGATGCTGCTGTTGGGTTTTCTAGGTTCATAACGCAGCGGAATTTCAAAAATTTATCTAAAAACCCAAACCAAGATCCATGTAATTCGAATTAACAGAATAAGTACTTACTTGTATGTCGAATTCAACAGCAATGGAGGAAGGAAGGAGGTGGTTCACTTTGGTGATACCTGGCCTCGGATCAGAAACGCCTCCAAAAGAACGCGTCCTCTACGAGTATCCACACGAACAGACCTTAGCCAAAACTAGTGCTTGTGTGTTAGCACTATTGCTTCACAAGCAATTTCGAATTTTAGTGATTTAGTGAATAATGAATTTCGTGATTCTCAAACCAATTGCTTAATGTGTATTTATAGTGATACAACAACACTAGGGTTTGAGACAAATTCGAATTTCAATCTCATTGCAATTCTACAAGTTTATGTTTATCAAAAACTCCTTTTTGATAATCATCCATATATATATATTAATTACTATATTTATTATCTTCCAAAAATAATAAATTAAGGAAAACACTTATCCTTAAATTTCGAATTAATATATATATATATATATTTATTAATATATATATATATATTACAAATTATATATATATGTATAATTAATCACTTAATCACATTAGGCTTGTACAACCCATAACTGTTTTGGGCCTGTTCTTAGTGTGCGACCCTGTAGGTTCATATAACGTTGGCAGTAGGCTTGAAATCCCTATTTCAGCCCACAAGTCATAAGTGGCCTCTAGCAAGACATTATGACTACCCAAGTTATACGAATATCGATAATCCGATTTAACCATTTACAATAATATTTTAATCCCTTTGTCTCTCGATATCCAGATTGAATATAAGGCATAGTTCTGTCATCCTTATAATATTCAATCATTAGTTTCTTGACTCTAAGTAGATTGAAAATGATAACTCCTTATCAATTAGCATGACATGCATTTCCTTCAGTCTATCTTCTTCAAGGGGCCCATAGATATCTTACTCAAATAAATGAGGGACAAATTCCTTCTCAGTCACTCACATTTCTCACATAGTTACTTTCATATCCAATGACAATCTATTCCATTATTCTGTTAAAGATAATGTAAGACTGTATCAAAATATGAAACAACTATGTAGAAATTCATGATGATTTCAAGGTCAAAGGACTATACTAATAGAACTGTAATGACAATTACTTATGACAGTGATCTATGTAATATTTTCACAGTGGGTCATCCAGTGCCTTATTTCTCAAATAGCACCTATGATTTGACTTAATATCTCATATACATGATTAGTAAAACATAATCATCAGTCAACATCATACTAGTCTCAATGTTCTATTAAGACTAGGGATATATGGTATATATAATTCTTTTATTAAACCTAAGGGTTCTACTATCAAGTCACATATAGCTGCTTCAGACGCAGCTAAGGAGGCTGTTTGGATCAAAAAGTTCATAACTGGATTAGGAGTTGTTCCTAGTATATCCGATATAGTGAACTTGTTATGTGATAACAATGGGGCCATAGCACAAGCAAAGGAGCCCAGATCACATCAGCGATCCAAACACATACTTAGACGTTATCATCTCATTCGAGAAATCATTGAGAGAGGAGACGTGAAGATATGCAGAGTTTGGACAAATGATAATGTTGCTGATCCGCTAACTAAGGCTCTTCCACAGCCTAAGCATGAGAGTCATACTAGGTCCATGGGAATTAGATTTAATGTAGATTGGGCCTAGTGCAAGTGGGAGATTGTTAGTGATATGCACTAGGTTAATCATGTTTGACCATGTTTTGACTTTATCATTTTGTTATTTATTGATTGGCAGTTTTTCTCATTTTATATTAATGATTAAAATACTTGAATGGTTAATTCTTTCTAAGGTCATCAAGTATGTGACTTGATAGTAGAACCCTTAGGTTTAATAAAAGAATTATATACCATCTATCCCTAGTCTTAATAGAACATTGAGACTAGTATGATGTTGACTGATGATTATGTTTTACTAATCATGTATATGAGATATTAAGTCAAATCATAGGTGCTATTTGAGAAATAAGGCACTGGATGACCCACTGTGAGAATACTACATAGATCACTGTCATAAGTAATTCTCATTACAGTTCTATTAGTATAATCCTTTGACCTTGAAATCATCATGGATTTCTACATAGCTATTTCATATTTTGATACAGTCTTACATTATCTTTAACATGATAATGGAATAGATTGTCATTGGATATGAAAGTAACTATGTGAGAAATGTGAGTGACTGAGAAGGAATTTGTCCCTCATTTATTTGAGTAAGATATCTATGGGCCCCTTGAAGAAGATAGACTGAAGAAAATGCATGGCCATGCTAGATGAATTGATAAAGAATTATCATTTTCAGTCTACTTAGAGTCAAGAAACTATTGATTGAATATTATAAGGATGACAGGACGATGCCTTATATTCAATCTGGATATCGAGAGACAAAGGGATTAAAATATTATTGTAAATGGTTAAATCGGATTGTCGATATTCGTATAACTTGGGTAGTCATAATGTCTTGCTAGAGGCCACTTATGACTTGTGGGCTGAAATAGGGATTTCGAACCTACTGCCAACGTTATATGAACCTACAGGGTCACACACTAAGAACAGGCCCAAAACAGTTATGGGTTGTACAAGCCCAATGTGATTAAGTGATTAATTATTATATATATATATATATATATATATATATATAATTCGTAATATATATATATATTAATAAATATATATATTAATTCGAAATTTAAGGATAAGTGTTTTCCTTAAATTATTATTTTTGAAGATAATAAATATAGTAATTAATATATATGGATGATTATCAAAAAGGAGTTTTTGATAAACATAAACTTGTAGAATTGCAATGAGATTGAAATTCGAATTTGTCTCAAACCCTAGTATTGTTGTATCACTATAAATACACATTAAGCAATTGGTTTGAGAATTACGAAATTCATTATTCACTAAATCACAAAAAATTCGAAATTGCTTGTGAAGCAATAGTGCTAGCACACAAGAACTAGTTTTGGCTAAGGTCTGTTCGTGTGGATACTCGTAGAGGACGCATTCTTTTGGTGGCGTTTCTGATCCGAGGCCAGGTATCACCAAAGTGAACCACCTCCTTCCTTCCTACATTGCTGTTGAATTCGAATTACATGGATCTTAGTTTAGGTTTTAGATAAATTTTTGAAATTCCGCTGCGTTATGAACCTAGAAAATCCAACATTTAAGCCAAACGTTGACAACTTTACGAAACAAATCCAAACGTTTCAATTTTTAGCGATTGAAGCCAAAGTTTTATAAACATTACGAAACAAATCCAAATGTTTCCCCTTTTTAGCAATTTAAGCCAAACGTTTACAAACGTTACGAAACAAATCCAAATGTTTCACCTTTTTAGCGATTTAAGCTAAACGTTTACAAACATTACGAAACAAATCCAAACGTTTCACCTTTTTAGCGATTTAAGCCACACTAACAAACGTTATGAAACAAAACCAAGCGTTCCACCTTTTTGGCAATTTAAGCCAAACGTTTACAAATGTTATGAAACAAATCCTAGAGTTTCACCTTTTTAGCAATTTAAGCCAAACATTTAAAAACGTTACGAAACTAATCCAAGCATTTTGCCTTTTTAGCGATTTAAGCCAAACGTTTACAAACGTGATGAAACAAATCCAAACGTTTCACCTTTTTAGCGATTTAAGCCAGTCAGTTACAAACGTTACAAAACAAATCCAAACGTTTCACATTTTTAGCGATTTAAGCCAAACATTTACAAACGTTATGAAACAAATCCAATTGTTTCACCTTTTTAGCGATTTAAGCCAAATGTTTACAAAATGTTATGAAACAAATCAAAACGTTTCCCCTTTTTTAGCAATTTAAGCCAAACGTTACGAAACAAATCCAAATGTTTCACCTTTTTAGAGATTTAAGGCAAACGTTTACAAACGTTACGAAACAAAACCAAACGTTTAAAACATTACGAAACAAATCCAAACGTTTCACATTTTTAGCAATTTAAGCCAAACCTTTACAAACGTAACAAAATAAAAACAAGCGTTTCATCTTTTTAGCAATTTAAGACAAACATTTACAAATGTTACGAAACAAATCCAAGCGTTTCACCTTTTTAACAATTTAAGCCAAACGTTTACAAACGTTCCGAAACAAATCTAAGTGTTTCACCTTTTAAGTAATTTAAGTCAAACGTTTACAAACCTTACGAAACAAATCCAAGCGTTTCACCTTTTTAGCAATTTAAGCCAAACGTTTACGAACGTTGCGAAACAAATCCAAACGTTTACAAGAGTTACGAAACGTAACCAAATGTTTCACCTTTTTAGCAATTTATGTCAAACGTTTACAAATGTTACGAAACAAATCGAAACGTTTCACCATTTTAGCGATTTAAGACAAACGTTTAAAACGTTACAAAACAAATCCAAATGTTTCACCTTTTTAGCGATTTAAGCCAAACGTTTAAAACGTTACAAAACAAATCCAAATGTTTCACCTTTTCGACGATAGTAGACAGCTAACCCAAGAAAACTTTCTAATCTCGGTAGCTGACCTCGGCCTCTTCCAATCCATAACCACCTCAATCTTCTTCGGATCAACCTTGATCTCATCCTTTGACAATACGTGTCCTAAGAAAGTAACTTGATTCAACCAGAATTCACACTTCGCGAACTTAGCATATAGCTGATGCTCACGCAAAGTCTGGAGTATCGTCCTCAAGTGGAAAGCATGCTCCTCCTCACTCCGAGAGTAAATCAGTATGTCATCAATAAACAAAATAAAGAACTGATCCAGAAACAGCTTGAATACCCGATTCATCATATCCATAAACGCTGCTGGTGCATTAGTTAACCCAAATGACATGACCAGAAACTCGAAATTCCCATAACGCGTTCTGAAAGCAATCTTAGGCACATCAAAGTTGATGATACCCGGATCTCAAGTCAATCTTCGAAAAGCACTTAGCACCTTCCAATTGGTCGAATAAATCATCAATGCGAAGAAGAGGATATCTTTCCTTGACAATACCCTTGTTCAACTGTCTGTAGTCAATACAAAGCCGAAAGGAACCATCCTTTTTCTTGACAAACAGAACAGGAGCACCCCATGGAGAAGTACTCGGTCTGATAAAACCACTATCCAGCAATTCTTGTAACTGTTCCTTCAACTCTTTCAGCTCTGTAGGAGCCATCCGATACAGAGGTATCAAAATAGGAGTTGTTCTAGGAGCAACATCGATACAGAACTCAATGTCACGATCAGGTGGTAATCCAGGTAACTCCTCTGGAAACACATCAGTGAACTCATTCACTATCGAAACACTATGCACATCACCGCTGTCAGCCTCTAAATCACGAACCACCGCTAAAAAACCTGGCAACCCTTGCCCATCATACGTTTGTCCTTGATCGCCAAAATGAGATTCTTAGGTGTTTCCGCCTTCACCCCTTTGAAAGAAAAAGGCATATCACCAGGAATCCCAAACATAACCGACTTACCTCAACAGTCGATCGAAGCAAAATGGCGTGAAAGCCAATCCATTCCCAAGATAAAATCAAAAGATAACATGTCAAGCATAATCAAATAAGCACCAAGATCCTTACCATGTATATCCACAGAACAAGACGGATAAACCACGTCCACCACAACACAATCCGACAAAAGGCATATATACAGATAAAGGATCTAACAACCTAGATAGTGTCACACCCAACTTAGCAGCAAAACTCGAAGAAACAAAAGAGTGGGTTGCACCCGCATCAAATAAGACCAAAGCATCTACAATTTAAATTGGAATAGTACCTTGCACCATGGCATTTGATGCACGAGCATCCTGGGTAGTCAAAGCAAATACTCTAGCCTGACCCTGTCCCTGCTGCGTTGCCTGAGAAGAACTGTAACTACTCGAGCCTCTACCACCGTTTCCACGGTCACCAAAACCACGTCCTCCTAATCCACGGCCCCGTTGGCCACCAAACGACGCGGCAGGTTGAGAATACCCTACCGAAGGAGTGAAAGCAGGTCTCTGTTGCTGAAAGAACGGTTGAGCAACACTAGCCGACGACACTTGCTGCCCAAATGTAGGACACTCCCTAGCAAAATGACCCTACTGGCAACAAGCATAGAAACTACCTAGTGCCACTTGGCACTGTCCTGGATGTCTGCGCCTGCAATTCTGTCACGACCCAAATTATTGAGCCGAGACCGGCGCTAGGGAATGGGAGTGCTAGCTCCAAAACCCGTAGCAAGCCTAAATTACTAAACATGTTTTCGCAAATAATAAACAAATAATATCATTAGAATGGAAGCAAACATATATATATACACAAATATTTACAGTAGATATTCCTAATATCCACGTGGGCTCTAGTTACTATACCTCGTGCAAACTGGCCTCACGAGATTATATACATACTAGTGTATCACAAACGTATCACTGGCATCTGGTGCCATGAACAAACATATCGTACGTAGCCTACAAAAATATATAAACAAAGACAACAAGTAAAACATAAAACACAAAATATATTGTTGTCAAGGCTACGACTCTGTCGACACAGGACCACTACTGCAGCGTTACGGAAGTCAATAAGCTATACATGTACAGCTGACTTCTGGATCCCAAACACGACCTCTAGCTAGGTATAGACACTAAGCACCTGAAAATGTTTAAACAACAACGGGTCAGACTATGCTGAGTGAGTTTATAATTTACTAACGTTATTATAAAATAACATCGCATTTCAAAGAAAACAATAATAAGAAAATACATATAAGCAAGTACTTGAACCGTTCGAAACTAAAAATCCTAAAACTTGACACGACTTACGAATATTCAAATCAAATTGATCCAAATGGTCCGACCCGGTAGTATCTCAACCACGTCAGTCGCGACCAACCTCTTAATCTCAAGTGGTGGGTCCAACCCACTAGATACAGGCTTAGGTTACTTTAACAGAGTTCTCGCTCGTATCATGCATATATATCAAATCATTTCATATAGTCTAAACACACTAGACTGACTCAGTTCTGGTGACCACACAACCTATTGACACCCAATAGGTAGCTAGTTTCTTCGGATCGCTTACTAGTTTCTCGTACTCTAAATTTAATAAAACATATAACATTTCAGCAAATCATATATAATGCGATGCATTTAAAAAATAATAATATATATATATATACAATATCAAATAACTTAAATAAATAATACATGAAAATAAAGTGAAACTCACGGTGACCGATATCCAATCTATAATGAGGTCGATGTGGTAATAGGCCCGCGCTAACCCACCTCTGTTGATCTCACCGTTCGCTGACACGTCTGATACATTTTAATTTACGTTTATTAGTTAGATGTAAATTTTATGTTCATATGCACAATACTTTTAAATTCTAGGTTTAACTCGATTAAATTCTATTTCTAACATATTCACAAATCTGATGATCCTTAGTCATACTCACGACTTATCGAACACCGCTAATACTATTTAAGAATCGCATATCCTTAGTAACGTTTTCCGTTGTCATTAATTATCGGAAATGTCGAGCTTAATCTCTAAACTTAAGATTTTTGGGGTCCCCGATTCAATTTAGGGTTTATCGCTCGTAGAATCGGAACCTAGCTCAAACAGGTGCAAAAAGCCCACATAGGTCCTTTGGGCCCAATGTGCGGGCGCACACGAGCACTATGTGTTCGCACAGCCTGGCTGTGCGTTTGCACAGCTCCAGAGACCCCTCTCCGGGTCACCCCGACTTTCTTTGGTACTTCTGACCAGCTTAAAACACCTATTCCTTCAAAACCTGCCATTATGTTTTTCCAAAACCGCTTAAATCAAACTAATATCGACGAATTCAAAATCCTTAACTTAATAACTATTAAACAACCACTAAATCATTAATTTCCATGCTAATAATCGATTTCTTACCTTGTTACAATGCCCGAGAATGATAGAGCTTTGAATTTCGAAGAGATCGACGCAAAAATCACTTGAATCGAACGTCGAACGGAGAAAACGGTGAAGAAACGAAGTCGATCAATGGGTTTTTGGTGTCTCTGGATGCTTCTTCTACCTTCAGATTCATATTCCTTTATATATATATATATATCATGGCAAAGATGTTTCTTTAATCCTTATTCTCTTTATTTGTTACAAACTATAATTTGAACTTTTTCTGTTCAATTTAGTCCCTCACTTAATTAATTAACACTGTTATCATAACGTATATGTATTATTTATAACTAGTAAATAATACGACCCGAAAATTTATATTTTCCCGTCAAAATCTTATAATTTCCATTCTTGAGACTTAATTACCACTTTAGTCCCTAAACTTTATTTGTGTGACCTTTCTTGCCATTTTTCTTTTCTCAACTTCAACTTTAGAACTGAAATATAATATTAAGATCCTCGCAATAATCTTTTCCAAACCGACCTACTCAAATTTATTTACCTTAATTTCTCGGAAATCTTTCCGATACCGCCACTCCAGCCACTCACAACTGGACACGTGGCCCAATTGGATAATTTAAATTTATGGGGTATTACAAGTTCTGACAAAACGGAACACTAGAAGTACCACTATAACCGCGACCAGATCCACGGCTACTCCCACTATAACTAGAACTATGGGAATACAGCTGATACCCTTTCCGATCACCCCCTTTCTGACTCTTGTACTGGGAAGGCTTGGAATGACAGCTGGTTCTACCACTCTGTTGTCCACTACTCTGAACAACGCCGCCCGCCTTCTTGGCCTCTGGCATTTTCCCAAAGTGCAGTAACTTACTCTCCATCCGATGAGCACTATCCATTACAACAATAAAGTCCTTGTGCGTCTCAGTCAGAAGACTAACAAACTCAGCGCCTAGACCTTTCACATATCTGTCGTTCATCCTCAGCTGTTCAGTCTGCAGATCTGAGGCAAAGCGACTCAGCCTCACAAACTCACCGACCTATCTCCTCTTTTCAAAACCAACAATTTGTCTCTATACCCTTCTGTCACCGAAAAAGGCAAGTAAAAATCCTTGAATCAATTCACAAAATCAGCCCAAATAATAGTAGCCATATGTAATACCCTGAATATTTAAAATAAATTATATCGTGCCACGTGTTATAATTTTCGATAACAGCGGATTTTATATAGTAATGTAGGAAATTTGGAATAATTTCCATTTAACAAAATTGTCGGGATTAAGCGATAACCGAGAGAAATTAATATAAATTAAAATATAAATCTCGAGTTGATAATTATTTCGCCAAAGTCTGCGAAATATTTTGTAGTATCTATGGTAGACGTTTTGAGTCAATCGGAGACTGTGTAAAATTTGACGCGGATGGGTTTTGGGCTAAATTGCAATTTTTGCAAAGTTCAAAGACCAAAGTGTAAATTAGTCAATTAAGCCTCGAGAACAGAAACTAGAAGATTATTGACGGAAAATAATAATTTTGGGCTAGTATATTTATTTGGATATAAATAATACGTATGTAATTGAATTAAAACAGATAATTAGCCATTTGGTTAAAATAGGAAGTTTGAAACAGAAACGGTTTAAGTTAAAAAAAATGAAGGATTAAAGTGGCTATTTAGCCATGATATATGAATAAAATCATATGAATCAGAGATTCAAGAAATAAGAAGAATGATACAGAAGGGAGAAAGATGGCGATCATCTTCAGTTCAACGCCGCTTCGCCGTTTCTCGTCCAAATCGCACGTTCCTTATATCGATTTGCTCGGAATTTAATTATCTATCCATCACAAGCTCCATATCGAGGTAAAATGTGATTACTTAATGTAAAAATCGATGGAACAATGGCTGATTTAAGTTCATAGGTTACGGTTTTATCGAATTCATTGTAAGTAGATCGTTTTTAGTGTTTTGGAGAAACATAATTATGGGTTTTCTGAGATAGGGTGTTATTTGTGTTTTTGGAATGTCGGAATACGTCGGTGCGGCCCAGAAATGGATTTTGGGGCTGTGCAAAAGATCGCACAAAAAAGTGTGCGAGCGCATAGGATCAGCCAACGAACTTATCATTTTGAGCATTTCCGCCCCGATTTGACCTAGTTTCCAACTTTAAGTGTGTCAGATATTGAAAATGAATCACAGACTTTGAAAACATGAAATTTGGATATCGAACATGACATGTTCGATTAGGATTTTGATATATAAGGAACCTATTATTAGAAATCGATAAAAGGAAATATAACAAGTATCTCGACTAAGTATAACAACACGATCAAAGTTAAGAGACGTATTTAGAATAAGATTGTGTTACCTAAGTTTATAACTTAGGGTGTTAGCATTAAATTTATGTTGATGAATTAAACGTACAGGTATTTCGGATAAGTAACTGACATACCGACAAGCTACCAGGCCGACGAGCTGGAATTGCTACGAGATCGAATGACGCATGGAACCTACGTGATTGATTGACGATATTTGAAGTTTTTGGATAGCGGTTTCAGTGAGTTGCATTTTACTTTCGCGTATTATTTATAAAAGCTATTTTAATATATTATGAATGTTAATATCAAATACATCGCATTTATATTATTTTAATGTATGATATATTGTTTTATTGATTATTTTGAATATATGAATATGGTGTACGATCCGAAGGAACCAACTACACATTGGGTGTCAATAGGCTGTGTGATCACTAGTGTTTAAGTCACTCTAACGTGTCTAGATTGTTGTCGATAATATGAAAACGATATGTGATATGTGATAAATATTGAAACTGGAATATGAATGTAGATACGAGGTTGAACTCGGTTGAGGTATCCCGAGGCCCATATCTAGTGGGTTGAACTCGGTTGAGCTATCCCGACGCCCATAATTTGGGATTAAGAGGTTGGTCGCTGCTAACGTGGTTGAGTTATCTAGGGGCCGGACCATTGGATATGAAATGATTCGATATGGAAATGATATGAGTACAAAAGTTAGAAGTTCAAGTTCAGGGTTTCAATCAGATCTATCGCTTGAGAACATTATATTAGTTTCTTATACCACGGATTGATTAATATATGTTTTGAGCATTGCGATGTTGTATTTTTATAATACCGTTAGTAATATGCAAACTCACTCAGTATTTTCCCAAATACTGACCCCTCATTGTTGTCTTTTATATGATCGGAGTCGGATCAAACGGAAAGTCTTTGTGTTGGAAGTCTTTTGACTTGCACAAAGTGCAAGTCCCTAGAGCTACAGTAGTCCAGAGGTATCAGTATATGAATAGAGTTTTGATTTCAAATGTTATTTTAGATTTAAACTCTGATATGATTTCAAATGATATTTATTTATAAAAATGCATTTTATCCGTTTGATTTCTACACCAATTTCCTGAACGGAACTAGTCGTATTTATGACTAGAAACAGGGCTGTGCTGGATATGGGATATCGCTTTGTAAGACCCTATTTTATTTCGTATACGTTTTCAGAAAGGGATTATGAGATTTTGATATTTTAATCACAATGTTTAAATGAATTTTCTGGAAACGTCTTACACATAATAGTATATTTTATTCACAAAACATTTATTGTAGTTTTAGGCTTGCTACGGGGTTTGGAGCTACCACTCCCATTCCCTAGCGCCGGTCTCGGTTCAATAATTTAGGTCGTGACACCATATCAGCACGAATGGCCCTACAAGTCCAATCAGTTGTAGGACCCTTCAAGGACATCTCAACTAACATAACAGTCTGCCTCCCAGTAGCCTGTAATATCTGAGCATTCCGCTCAACCTCCTCCAGAAAGTCTAGGGCATCACTGTCGCCAGCAAACTCAGTCGGCTTTAGCCTTACATAAGCCAACACCAAATCCTTGTCAGTGGTTCCGCCACCACCAACTGCAACACCACCAGCATGTGGCACTTGCTACTGCACAAGCATTCCCAACACAACATACTGGTTCTAGATAGCGACTTGACCAACCTAAAGTTGCACCTAATTATTCTGAAGTGCAGCGATCCCAGCTAGAAATGTCGTGAATCAAACGGATCCATAGGAACATGTGGTACACCTAGTGCCTGAACGCCTGCACAAACACGTCCCCTACCTCTGACTCTAGTAGTTTGACCTCTGCCAGCCTTTCCTCTGCCGTCCTGACCTCTTCCAGCTTGGGCTCTGCCAGCCTGACCTCCGCCTTCACGTTCCCTACCAGCGTGAACCTCCGGTTCATGCTGATCAACCTCAATCGACATAGCGTCGTCAGCCTGAGCTGTAGCACGCCTACGAGTATTCATTCCTAAAAATGAAACAAATAAAACTCAAACAACGCCTACATTGAAACACCTAAAGTATAACTTAAATAGCTCAAAATGTTTTTTAACAATTCACCCAAAGTAATAACGATAACATTCCAAAGTAAAGCATAAACTTTTCAAACTAAGCATCAGTAACACACATAAGACCAACGCAAACACTCCTAAGGTGAAGGTAGACGATGACGTTTCAAATGAAAAAAACTTGAATCCTAATTCTGCAGTAGATCCTATGACACAACAACAACACTTAACATGCCTTAAAGCGGTAAACACATAACATGCAATTATTTGGCCTTAGTTCGAAACTAAAGCTCTGATACCAACTTTGTCACGGCCCAATTTCATGGATCACGACTGGCGCTAGGGTATGGGTATGTTAGTACCAAAACCCGTAGCAAGCCTCGCGGAAAAAAATCAAACATATAAACCTGCAGAAACACTGCTCGGGGGCAACCGAGACTCCTACCTAAGTCTAGCAATTTATATCACAGTTCTAATATAAACAACTTAAATATTTGAAATGCTCAGCTGAACTGAGTCTCAACAGCATGACTTATATATAACGAGATAAATCCAGAGTATACATGCCAAAGGTAATCGGACCAATCCCACAATCCAAAGTACGATAATCAAAATAAATATTAATTCTACTGCGGTCTAAGAGTTTAAAACAATAGACTAATTTTATTGATATAAAAACCTCCAAGAATCAAGAATTGGAGATGACCAAACTTTCAAATGATAAACCTGGAACATTGAGAAAACAACGGGGTCAGATATACTGAGATGAGTTTGCAATACTATTTAAATTTATTAAGTATAAAACCCTTAAATAAAAACTATTTATACTAATATAATATGATATGGAAATACAGTATTGAAATGATACAAGCGTAAGTATGACATATCATACTGAACTCAGAGTGGACGGGAACAAATCCTCGTTATATACCAGCGTAAGCAAGACATTGGTCTGCCGATCCCAGAGTACTTACCGGTGCACATAGTCTCGATATAAGCCTATCGAGTAGCTCGTTCCAATCCAAATCCATAATCCGTAAAAAACAGTTTAAAACATTGATAATACTAAAATATGATGCAGTACTAGATAAAGCGGTAAATGGCATTACAAACTCACTGCTTGCTTATCCACGTGAAACTTTGATAAGCAGCTAACCCTGGTTCGACTCTAGAGCGCGAATAGTCGAAGAGTCTAATATATAAATAATAAGTTAAAATCACATCAACCCCTAACTCTAAGAATACTAGAGACCACGTAGGACTAGCACAAAATAATAAGAAAAATAAAAATCACATAGAGAAACGGAATTCTCAAATATTTTATAATGCCTTAAAATAACTCAAGTCTATTGAGTTCACACCTTTTCTTTAAAAAAAAAACAGTCTGAAATATGATTGAAATAATATTTAAATAATAATTAAAATAAACTCCTCAAAATAGTGGGTTAGCCGAGTTTCTAAAACTACCAAGCTAAACCCACATGTCGGGCGACCCAAGTCTAACCCGACCCAACCATAAATCCAGAATCATAAACCAGAATTTATAATTATAATTAAATAAAATATTAATTAATATGAAAACGGAAGTCAATAGTTTCAAACCGAAGTAATCAATAATCACCGGCAAAAATCTCAAATAATAAATCAATAAGTAAATAAAAGGCTATATTATAAAATTAGCCAAATTGGCACGTTAAGCCAAACTCTCTAAAATTATATATTAGATAAAAATATCAAATTCCCCTTTATATTAAACAAACGAATAATTTAAATCAAAATAATTTAATTTATAATAAAATTAATATTAATTCTAAATTTAAAATAATGAAGCCCAAAGTAATTAAAAATCATAAATAATAACATTATTAAATTTCCAAATTATAAGTCAAAACTAAATATGTAGATTAAAATTAAAATCAATTAGTAAAGATCAAGTATAAAATGGTTAATAATCAATCTAAGGAATTCAATTGATTAAGTCCAATTAAACTAGTGACTCAAATAGCCATTTATCCAAACAATCAAAAATAAGCCAAACAATCACTGCCACCTCGTCATCTTCTACAAGATAGTATACCCAACCTCAATAAATTAACACAGTAAACAAAACCCGTACAAAATCCAAACTAACAATTCAACAAATCCTTAACAGAATTCAAAGAATCAAGAACAACAAATCAAGAATAAATAATCATAAAGGGTACTTGCAAATTTAAGATATTCAAAAATTCATTCCCTTGTTAAAAAGAAGCATGACATTGAGAACAATAAACCGAAAACCAAAACCGAAAGATAACGAATCAACATCGAGATACAAATCTCGAACTGAGATTAAACAATTAGTTATCCAACATCAAGATACCAATATCATTAAAGCCACAAAATCTCAGCCAAATAAATTAAGGAATTCGATAGTAACAAATAAATATCACAGTTAAGAACGGAATAAAAGCGATAAGACAACGACGATTGAAACGGGATTATTTACGTACTGTTTTGCGAAAAACAAAAAGAAAAGTTGTAGAGGAATGAGTCTACTTCCACAAGCACGAGACGGATCTAAATTCGATCTAAAAACGGCTACGAACGGATCAAAAAACAAAGGTATCGTTGTAGAAACCAAACCAGCGAATAACTTGAAAACGATAAACGGCAGCGGCTATAACGGAAAAGATAACGTGCCGTTTTACAAAAACGAAGCTCGGTCTCGAAGAAAAATGAGTCTACAATCATTGGAAAGAATCAGAACTCACTTCAGTTTTGAAACGCACGTGAAAATTGATCAAGAACGAAAGTCCTTTAAAAAACCAAAACTAAAAACATAATTTAACTTACCAAAGTTTGAGTGAGAAAGAGATGGATTTAGTTGATGAAAATCGGAGGAATTTGGAGCACAATTTACGGCTAGGGTTTGATGGATATATGGGGAAGGATTAGATTTAGAAAAAAAAAATAAATATGGAAGGGAAGTAGGTAGAATCGAGCTAGAAATAGGGGATTTGATACGTGCCAAATTTGGCAACAAGGTCTCGGTGAGGCCTTCAGCAAGAAATGCCTTAGGTCTCGTTCGAGACATGTTGGTCTCAAACGAGACCAACACCAAATGAAATAGGTCTCGTTGGAAACGTGTTGGTCTCGAACGAGACCAACACCAAATAGCTATGAGTCTCATTTCAAATGAGACCCGACCAATTAGTTCAACCTAAATTTTGGTTGGACCACAACTTGTCGAACCCAACTCCAATTCAAACCAAAATTTTAAATCAAACCCCCAAACGAAATTCAAATATGAAAACAACACAAAATATTACCGAAAACTCATAAAATAAATTTCAAAATGTTTACGGGGTATTTACATTCTCCCCAACTTATTACAAATTCGTCCTTGAATTTAACCCAATAAACACATACCACAAAAATATCACGTAACGCAAATAAAACTAATAAAATCGCGTAACAATCAATTTTCGTACCTCGAGGAAAGAGGAAAGGATAGCGATTCCGCATATCTGACTCGGTCTCCCAAGTGCACTCCTCAACAGAACGGTTCCGACAAAGAACCTTGACCATCGGAATCTCCTTGTTCTGCAACTTACGCACCTGCGTATCAACAACCTCGACAGGCTGGTCCTTGTAAGACAACTCATTGTCAATCTCAACACTCTGCGATATAATCACGTGAGAGGGATTTTGAAATGAAATTTCTCAACATGGAAATGTGAAACACTGGGTGAACCAATGACATCTCTGGTGGCAACGCTAACTTGTACGCCACCGCTCCAATACGCTCAATGATCTCATACGGACCAACATACCTCGGTGCTAACTTACCCTTAACACCAAAATGCACAACGCCCTTCATAGGCGAAACCCGAAGAAACACAAAATCTCCAACCCGAAACTCAATGTCTTTCCTCTTTGGACCAGCATAACTCCTATGCCGACTAAAAGCTGTCTCAAGCCTACTCTTGATTAAAGGTACCTTCTCAGAGGTAATCTGGATGATCTCCGCTCTTGAAAGTTTACGCTCGCCGACCTCTTCCCAACAAATAGGCGATCGACATTTGCTCCCATACAAAGCCTCATAAGGTGCCATCTCGATACTAGCATGATAACTGTTATTATAGGAAAACTCAATCAAAGGCAAATGAGTATCCCAACTCCCCCTGAAAATCCAGAACACACATCCTGAGCATGTCCTCCAAAGTCTGAATAGTCCTTTCAGACTGACCGTCAGTCTGAGGATGAATAGCAGTACTGAAATGTAATACCCCAAAATAATTAATTAGCTAATTGGACCACGTGTCCAATTTTGATTCGGCAGAGTGGCAATATTAGAAGAATTTCTGAAAAGATAAAGTAAATAAGTTTCAAGTAGGTCGGTTTTGGGAAATTAATTATGCAGAAATCAAGGTTATATTTCAATTCTAAAGTAAAATTGGAATTAAAAGGAAAAATGTTAAGAAAAGCCCAGAATAAAGTGCAGGGACCAAAGTGGTAATTTAGCCACTTTATGTCGAAAATGGAAATTTATAAATTTTGACGGGAAAATATTAATATTGGGATTCGTATTGTTTATCGGATATAAATAATACCTATAAGTCATAATAAAAGAGTTTTACTTAAATTCAAACGTTTGAAAGATAATTGGTAACAAATGAAGAAATTAGGGGTTAAATTAACAAATTAGCCAAGTGATATATAAATGAGAAGATATGAATAAGAAGAATCAGAAGGAGAAGTGAAGAACGATCCAGAACGTCAAAAACCCTTCGATCAAGTTCGGTTGCTCGCCGTTTCTCCGTTCGGCGTCCGTTTCGGACGATTTTCGCGGCGATCTCTTCGGAATTGAAAGCTCCATCTTTTCCGGGCATCAAATCAAGGTAAGAGATCGATATATAGTGCGAAAACAGTAGGTTTTGGGGCTGTTTCTTTTTAAGATTTGAGATTAAGCTTAAAATTGTTGGTGTTGATGTTTTTGGATTGTAGAATGATAGAATAAGTGTTTAAATGAAGTGGGTATGTAGTGGTATGAGTTTTGGGAGTTTTAGAGCCCCGGAAATGGTCCGGAAGTGCCGGAAAAACGCTGCACACGTCGGTGCACGACGTGCTGCACTTCAGCACGTCGTGCAGGCGCACGACGTGCACCACAAGGGTGCACGACGTGCACCAAGGGGGTGCACGACGTGCCCTTCACAAAAATTGAAGGGCACGACGTGCCAAGGTTACACGACGTGCCCTAACTCGACCCGGATCTCCGTGGGACTTCCGGGAGTGAAAAAGGACCTCCGATAGCTTGATTTGAGTGTGAAACTCAGTGAAATGTTTTGAAATAGATATAAAACATTATATAAATGAAAATTAACATAATAAATAGTCAAAATAAGTACATCGATTAAGTAAGAATCCGATCAAGAAGTTATCAAAATTGAGAGAAACGAATACGAAACGAAAGGGGTGATAACTTAAATCTATAACCTACGGTTTTAGGTTTTTAAGGTTCACGTTTATGTATTAAACGTGTATTTGATCTATATGTATCAGACATGTCAGCAAACGGTGGGGTCAACCGACGTGGTCTAGCACGGGCATATTATCATATTGACTTCGTTATTGATTGGATAGCGGTCACTGTGAGTTGTACTTTTACTTTCATGTATTATATATATTAAAATTATTTTATGAAAATATATATATATTGTTTTCATGCATCGCATTATATACAATTGATTGGATGTTATATGTTTATTTAATTTCTATATGCGAGAACTAGTATGCGATCCGAAGAAACTAGCTACCTATTGGGTGTCAATAGGCTGTGTGATCACCAGTATCGAGTCAGTCTAGTATGTTTGCATGGAGAAATGACTTGACACAGCTGGGAGCTGATGATGATTATGAAATTTACGATTGGGTATATGATTTCGATACGAGAGTGAACTCGGCTACGGTGTAGCCTGGAAGTCCCCGTATCTAGTGGCTGGGCCACCAGCGAGTTCGACTCGCAATTGATATTTACGATTGGGATGAATGATATATGATTATACGAGAGATGTGTCGCATGCTAGGATATTAGTTTCACACGGATCAAATACATGTTTATATGTTTTATATTAATATTTTCTTGAGATGCGATGCTATGTTTTTATATTAATACTGTTAGTAAATGTCAACTCACTCAGTATTTCCCCAAATACTGACCCCTCACCTTTGATGTCTTTCAGGTGCTTAGTTTGTGGACCTAGCTAGAGGCCAATTTTTGAAGTCCAGAAGGCAGCTGTATATGTTAGTTTTTGACTTTTGTGAACGCTGCAGTAGTGGTCCTTCGTCGACAGTATAGTAGCCTAGACAGCAGTTCATTTTGATTGTATATATTAACTGCTGTTATTGTTTTATATGCATTTTGATAGGCTACGTGTTTAGTATATGATCCACGGCCCCAGATGCCGGTGAGATGTTTGAAACACTAACTGATGTATATAGTACCGCGAGGCCAGTTCGTACAGGGTACGGTAACTAGAGCCTGCGAGGTTTTGAAACAGTTAGTGTAAATGTATAATTATATGTTATATATGTATATTTGCTTCCGTTGGTTGATATTGTTTATTTTATATTATATTTGCGAAAAATTAATTGTGATTTTAGGCTTGCTACGGGTTCCGGAGCTACCACTCCCGTTCCCTAGCGCCGGTTGCGGCTCAATATTTTGGGTCGTGACAATGTTGGTATCAGAGCAATTTGGTCCAGTTACCACTGCAAGGTTGTTTCAATGCTTGTTTGAGAGCAGTTTGGTCCAGTTACCACTGCTAGAGTTGTCTGATTGCTTGTTTGACTGGGAGTATTTGTCAGTAAGTATACCTAGGAACTACTGCAGCAAGAGTCAGACCGTGGTTGTCTGTAATTGTGTTATGTGTGCATTAGTAGTACGTGGCATTACACGCGCGAACCAGGACTATTAAGTTAGTAAGTGAATAGTATCTGTTTATACGGATGACGAACACAACTAAGTATTTATTGCTTATACTAGGAAATAGAAAGTGGTTATGTGGTTGCAAATTATGAATGATTGAGATGGTAAAGTATTTATTGCTTGCGCTGAGGTTATTAAGTGGATATTTGTTGCGAATTACGTGCGACTGGATTAAATGCTGATTGTTTACAGCATTTATAGCTGATTTTGGAGTTGCGTGTAAAATGGGCTCAGATGGTCGCTTACATTCGAAATTGTTTCTTTTCAGCATGTCTGGGCAAAACGGAGCTCAGTCGCATGCTGATGAAGAACGGGAGGAAGCGCCTCCTATATTTCAAAACGGGTTTCATAATGAAGTGGGCGAACCATCTGGGGTCCATCAGAATGGATTCCACGCAAATCATGGAGCATCGCCAGAAATATATCAAAATGGCTATATGTCTGTATCGGAGATAGGTAGTTCTTCTGGAAACCGAGTTAGAGTGCATTCACCGGAGATAGAATATAGCGAGGAAGAGGAACCGGAGGAAGATCCGGAAGAGGATCCTGAGGAAGACCCTGAGGAGGATCCAGAAGAGGAATTAGAAGAAGAAGCAGAAGAGGAAAATCCTCAGGAAGAAGAGTATGAAGAAGAAGAAGAGTTAGATGAATTAGATGTCGAGGAATACAGAGGTGACTATTTTTGGTCAAGTGTGCGGAGATACCGCAATTTGAGGGAAGATGTGGACATAGCTAACGGTCAGGCGCAAATAGCTTTAAATCAAGTTAGAAGGCAGATGCGTTCTTTTTCTAGAGGGATGTTGACTGTAAGGCGTACTCTATTGATTTTCTGCGAATGGCAGAGGGAGTCCCTAATCTGAACGAAGACAATAGGACCATTAATCGTAGATATGTCAGGGGTTTAGGACCTCAGTTTGATGAGCTGTATGAGCACGTGGATGAACATTTCAGCACGCTTACTACAATGGCCCGTAGGATTGAAATAGAGCATGAATGGTCGGGTGATCCGATACGACCTTATTACTTTAGACGTGAGTACCACCCAGATTACGTCAGTACGTCCTCCAGAATTAGAACTAACCCTTATTTTGTACAAAGAGGCGGAAGAAACTCCGGTAGAACAGTTAGGGGCCGTCGCACAGGCGTAGTTATTAGGGAACCTAGCGTTCCACATCAGGCACCTCCAGGTATTAGTGATTTACATGCTTTACGTAATTGTGTTTATATGTTTGCATTGTTGTGTTTATATATCTGCTGCATTGCATAATAGAATAGAATATGCCTATAGGATAAAAACTTAGAAAGTGAGAACCTATAGGAAGCGCCGTTGTTAAACACGCGCCTAATAAAAGAATATATAAATATAACTTACAGAAACAATAATATAATAAACATCACATCATATAGTTATCGCAAACGTAATTCCTATATTACGTTTTAGAATTTGAAGAAAGAGATGGATTACTTACAGGAAGTTGATGTGAAACATCGGTATCTGCGTCTGTATATGACGTAGTTTAGAGTGTTGCAGAAGTGGATGTGGTGATTATATCAGTAGAAAATTTTGAATTAAATTGAGTTGTCGGAGATATGGAGAGAGAAGGAATGTAACAGAAGAACAGTTTGTAAATGACAGCAATACAAAAATTTGATAGCAATATAAAAATTTGAAATATACCCAATAAGTATAAAGAAAGCCGTTAAGAGTCGCAGACGTATCATCTAGAGTAAGACTTACGATTTTATGAAAATTTTGAAAGTTTTTATGATTTTCAAAGTACAATTGTGCTCAGATATCGCATATAACATTGCATAATCACGATAGAAATGCATAGAAGAATGATTTTCAAAATTTTAGATCATGCATCATATCTTTGTAATGGAAAAAGAAACTGCGATTTTGAGCAACCCCTTGGTGATGAGAGATGTCATCACTCTGAGCAACAATTCTACTAACGATTTTAAATGATTTATGAAAAGTGGTTTAGAAAGAGCTGCGCAGCCAAAAGAAGTTTTAAAGTCGTTTTGTTCAGTAAGTAAACTCGGATATAAAGCCCTGCGACGAAGAATAAAAGATTCTTATTAAATAAGAATAAAAATTGTAAAAGAAACTCCAATAACAGAATAAAGCCATGTTAATAATTATTGCAACGAAGCTAGTGGAGCTAAAGAAGAATGTGAATAAGGACTTATCGCCGGAGAGCATATGCAGATAGGCTGCAATGCACTGGCAATACTTAAGGATACGATATTTATCCTTATAATAAAACGAATGATGAAATGACAGAGAGTTGTGTTAGGCGAAAGAAACGTACAAGTACGCAAGGATGAAGAAGATAATCCAGTAAGATGTGAAGGTTCGAAGTTGGATAGGTCAAAAGAGATAATGATGCTATATGACTGATATTAAGTAAAGTTACTAATATCAGCACTAAGAATTATAAGTTGCGTTAACAGAAAGGAGAAAGGTACACGTATAGACATACGTATCAGTAAATGTAAGAATGGTGGATGATATGAAGAAAAGTGTAAGGGTAAAATTCAAATACCCTCAAATTTTAGTAAGGTGATTAGAGAAGTGAAAGTTCTAGAAATACGTCAAAAGGAATGTCAGAATAGAACAGCAGCAATAGAACTGCTATAAACGAAGGAAAGACGTAACAAATATAACAAGTAAAAGACAAGACAAGAGTCGATACTAGTACAAAGAGATAAAGTTATTTAAAGACAATTAGAATCAAGATATAAGTGCTAAGGAAGCATAAAGCGTATAGGACGACAGTGAATTGAAATTGTTCCCTGACTTTGGGAATTACAGAGTAGTACAATATAAATGTTAAGAACAATCGGCAAACCCTTCAAAAGAAGACGAGAGATAGAATAAGAATAAGTTAAGAAACGATTACAATCAGTATCAAGATTGTATTGTAAAAAGTGAAAATAAAAATTGACAGTAAGAAGCAGAAGTGTAAAATAGAAAGAAAGCTGATTATACAATAAGAAAGAATGATGATTAAGGAAATAAATAAGTTATTAAGGATCTAATGAATCCGTTGAGGATGAAAGTTAAAGATGAAGTTAGTTAAAGGTTAAAGATAAGAAAGAAGTTAAGCGAAAGCTGATTAACGAGAAAAGTTCTCGAAATAGTTAAATGCTAAAGAAGCATGAAAGATTCTTATGAGGTCATCTTGAATAAGGAACTGTGACGTAAAGGAAGAACATCATTGAATGAAAAGTCAATAAGAGATTTAAGGTAAACTCCAAAGAAACAATTAGGTGAAAGTGAAGGGGATAAGAATATGAGTAATATTAGTGACCAAGGGAGACTGTACAAGCCATACGATCAGAAGTAACGTGAATTACGTGTCTAAGATAATGGTAAAGAACAAAGGATCACGACTAATAGAACGACGTGAAGTTTACGATAGCTTAAAGAAGCGAAAGAATAAGAAATGGAAGATAGTGAAGGATGTATCAAGTTTAGCTATGTTAAGAGACAGTAACTGTGCTAGACAGGGTACAAGTTGAAAGAGATTAGTTAATCAGGAATGAGATGTCAGATAACGGTAGAAAGAAGTAAGAAACGACGATAATCAGTAAGGAAGAAGGATGATATCGTTAGATGATAGTAAAGATTAAAAGTCGTAGATTGTGATTACGAAAGGAAATTACTCATAGGAGTATGAATAAAGTAAGTACGTTATTAAAGATGGAGTCAACACGTCGTGACTATTCATGTATAAAGAAGACGAGTAGCAACCTTATGGCTACTGGGAATGAAATGATGGAACGAGAAAATCTTAGACAATAATTAATAACAATCAGATAGCAATGACGCAAGGACTACGACATCAAGGATACGTCCAAGGTTATTCTATTTCAGGGAAGACAACAAATGAAACGAAAGTAGCAATGAGAAGATTCTCAACTATGCAACAGCAAGAAGCTACTATGAACAAGATAGATAATCGATTAACAATAAGTACGAAGTCATAACTATAAGTGAGAGCTAAGATTTAAAGTAAAAGAAGAAACTACGTCTGACACGTAGTAATGGACGTCAATGAAATTATAAGGACGATTTTAAGATCCCAACAAGTTTTATGAAAATTCGAGGACGAATTTTTATAAGGGGGGAAGAATGTAATACCCCAAAATAATTAATTAGCTAATTGGACCACGTGTCCAATTTTGATTCGCCAGAGTGGCAATATTAGAAGAATTTCTGAAAAGATAAAGTAAATAAGTTTCAAGTAGGTCGGTTTTGGGAAATTAATTATGCGGAAATAAAGGTTATATTTCAATTCTAAAGTAAAATTGGAATTAAAAGGAAAAATGTTAAGAAAGACCCAGAATAAAGTGCAGGGACCAAAGTGGTAATTTAGACACTTTATGTCGAAAATGGAAATTTATAAATTTTGACGGGAAAATATTAATATTGGGATTCGTATTGTTTATCGGATATAAATAATACTTATAAGTCATAATAAAAGAGTTTATCGATTTAGGTATGGACTAAATCGTACGAAAGAAAAGTTTGAAAGATAATTGGTAACAAATGAAGAAATTAGGGGTTAAATGAAAAAATTAGCCAAGTGATATATAAATGAGAAGATATGAATAAGAAGAATCAGAAGGAGAAGTGAAGAACGATCCAGAACGTCAAAAACCCTTCGATCAAGTTCGGTTGCTCGCCGTTTCTCCGTTCGGCGTCCGTTTCGGACGATTTTCGCGGCGATCTCTTCGGAATTGAAAGCTCCATCTTTTCCGGGCATAAAATCAAGGTAAGAGATCGATATATGGTGCGAAAACAGTAGGTTTGGGGGCTGTTTCTTTTTAAGATTTGAGATTAAGCTTAAAATTGTTGGTGTTGATGTTTTTGGATTGTAGAATGATAGAATAAGTGTTTAAATGAAGTGGGTATGTAGTGGTATGAGTTTTGGGAGTTTTAGAGTCCCGGAAATGGTCCGGAAGTGCCGGAAAAACGCTGCACACGTCGGTGCACGACGTGCTGCACTTCAGCACGTCGTGCAGGCGCACGACGTGCACCACAAGGGTGCACGACGTGCACTAAGGGGGTGCACGACGTGCACCATGAAGGGCACGACGTGCCCTTCACAAAAATTGAAGGGCACGACGTGCCAAGGTGACACGACGTGCCCTAACTCGACCCGTATCTCCGTGGGACTTCCGGGAGTGAAAAAGGACCTCCGATAGCTTGATTTGAGTGTGAAACTCAGTGAAATGTTTCGAAATAGATATAAAACATTATATAAATGAAAATTAACATAATAAATAGTCAAGATAAGTACATCGATTAAGTAAGAATCCGATCAAGAAGTTATCAAAATTGAGAGAAACGAATACGAAACGAAAGGGGTGATAACTTAAATCTATAACCTAGGGTTTTAGGTTTTTAAGGTTCACGTTTATGTATTAAACGTGTATTTGATCTATATGTATCAGACGTGTCAGCAAACGGTGGGGTCAACCGACGTGGTCTAGCACGGGCATATTATCATATTGACTTCGTTGTTGATTGGATAGCGGTCACTGTGAGTTGTACTTTTACTTTCATGTATTATATATATTAAAATTATTTTATGAAAATATATATATATTGTTTTCATGCATCGCATTATATACAATTGATTGGATGTTATATGTTTATTTAATTTCTATATGCGAGAACTAGTATGCGATCCGAAGAAACTAGCTACCTATTGGGTGTCAATAGGCTGTGTGATCACCAGTATCGAGTCAGTCTAGTATGTTTGCATTGAGAAATGACTTGACACAGCTGGGAGCTGATGATGATTATGAAATTTACGATTGGGTATATGATTTCGATACGAGAGTGAACTCGGCTACGGTGTAGTTTGGAAGTCCCCGTATCTAGTGGCTGGGCCACCAGCGAGTTGGACTCGCAATTGATATTTACGATTGGGATGAATGATATATGATTATTCGAGAGATGTGTCGCATGCTAGGATATTAGTTTCACACGGATCAAATACATGTTTATATGTTTTATATTAATATTTTCTTGAGATGCGATGCTATGTTTTTATATTAATACTGTTAG
The DNA here is from genome assembly GCF_937616625.2 of Mercurialis annua. Lineage (NCBI taxonomy): Eukaryota > Viridiplantae > Streptophyta > Magnoliopsida > Malpighiales > Euphorbiaceae > Mercurialis > Mercurialis annua. The sequence goes on from NC_065571.1 coordinate 35,447,011, forward strand.
TAAATGTCAACTCACTCAGTATTTCCCCAAATACTGACCCCTCACCTTTGATGTCTTTCAGGTGCTTAGTTTGTGGACCTAGCTAGAGGCCAATTTTTGAAGTCCAGAAGTCAGCTGTATATGTTAGTTTCTGACTTTTGTGAACGCTGCAGTAGTGATCCTTCGTCGACAGTATAGTAGCCTAGACAGCAGTTCATTTTGATTGTATATATTAACTGCTGTTATTGTTTTATATGCATTTTGATAGGCTACGTGTTTAGTATATGATCCACGGCCCCAGATGCCGGTGAGATGTTTGAAACACTAACTGATGTATATAGTACCGCGAGGCCAGTTCGTACAGGGTACGGTAACTAGAGCCCGCGAGGTTTTGAAACAGTTAGTGTAAATGTATAATTATATGTTATATATGTATATTTGCTTCCGTTGGTTGATATTGTTTATTTTATATTATATTTGCGAAAAATTAATTGTGATTTTAGGCTTGCTACGGGTTCCGGAGCTACCACTCCCGTTCCCTAGCGCCGGTTGCGGCTCAATATTTTGGGTCGTGACATGAAATCCAACCTAGAAACCAAAGATTCCAGCAACGGCTTCCAAAACCAAGAGGTGAAAACTGAACCTCTGTCCGAAACTATCGACACTGGTACACCATGGGGACTAACAATCCGGTCGATGTACAACTGTGCCAACTTTGAAGCCTGATAAGTAACCTTGATAGGTAAGAAGTGAGATGACTTGGTCAAACGGTCAACTATCACCCAAATCGAATCATACCTCTGTCGGGTACTTGGCAAACCAAACACAAAATCCATAGCGATTTGCTCCCATTTCCACTCTGTAATAGGTAGCGGTTGCAGATAACCAAACGGTCTCTGATGTTCCAACTTTACCTGCTAGCAAGTCAAACACTTAGACACAAACTCTATAACGTCCTTTTTCATTCCGCTCCACCAGTACGTACGCTTGAGATCATGATACATCTTGGTAGAACCCGGATGGACACTGTAAGCTTACTTGTGCCCTTCCTCCAGAATCTGGTCTCTCAAACCATCCTAATCCGGAAAACACAGTCGAGAACCGTACCTGAGAACTCCATCTGCCAGAACAAACTCAGAATTCCCATCCAAATGTATCTCATCCATTATCCGTTTCAATTATGGATCCTCAGCTTGCGAACCTTTAATCCTATCAATCAAAACCGGTTGCACTTGCAACTGTTCCAACAAACAACCCCTCTGTGAAACCTGAAAACCGAATCCTGAAGCTAACAAACTATGCCAGTCGCGAACCATGGGTCTCTGCCCAACCTCAGAAATATGGGTCAAACTGCCCGAAGACTTGCTACTCAATGCATCGGCTACCACATTTGCCTTACCAGGATGGTACTAAATAGAACAATCGTAGTCTTTCAGCAACTCCATCCATCTCCGCTTCCTCATATTCAAATCGCGCTGATCAAAGTTGTACTTCAAACTCGTATGATCAATGAAGATCTCACAAGTCGCACTGTACAAATAGTGCCTCCAAATCTTATGAGCAAATACCACCGCTGCTAACTCCAAATCATGCGTAGGATAATTCACTTCATGCCTCTTCAACTGGCGAGAAGCATAAGCAATCACCTAACCATGATGCATTAACACACAACCCAAACCAATACGAGAAGCGTCACAATACACAGTGAACCCCTCGATGCCAGATGGCAAAGCCAACACATTAGCTTTAGTCAAAAGCTCCTTGAGCTTCTCAAAGCTTGCCTCGCACTTGTCAGTCCACTCAAACTTAACACCCTTCTGTGTCAGTTTAGTCAACGGTGCAAATATTCTGGAGAAATCCTGCACGAACCGACGATAGTAGCCAGCTAACCCAAGAAAACTTATGATCTCGGTAACTGACCTCGGCCTCTGCCAATCCATAACCGCCTCAATCTTCTTTGGGTCAACCTTGATCTCATCCTTTGATACCACATGTACTAAGAAAGTAACTTGATCCAACTGGAATTCACACTTCGAGAACTTAGCATACAGTTGATGCTCATGCAAAGTCTGTAGTATCGTCCTCAAGTGGAAAGCATGCTCCTCCTCACTCCGAGAGTAAATTAGTATGTCATCATTAAACACAATAACGAACTGATCCATAAACGGCTTGAATACCCGATTCATCATATCCATAAACACTGCTGGTGCGTTAGTTAACCCAAATGACATGACCAGAAACTCGAAATGCGCATAATGCATGATGAAAGCAGTCTTAGGCACATCGACGTCTCGAATCCGAAGTTGATGATACCCGGATCTGAAGTCAATCTTCGAAAAGCACTTAGCACCTTCCAACTTGTCGAACAAATCATCAATGTGAGGAAGAGGATATCTATTCTTGACAGTACCCTTGCTCAACTGGCTGTAGTCAATACGCAGCCGAAAGGAACAATCTTTCTTCTTGACAAACAGAACAGGAGCACCCCATGGAGAAGTACTCGGTCTGATAAAACCACTATCCAGTAATTTTTGTAACTCTTCCTTCAACTCTTTCAGCTCTGCAGGAGCCATCTGATACGGAGGTATCGAATAGGAGCTGTTCCTGGAGCAACATCGATACAAAACTCAATGTTAGGATCAGGTGGTAATCTAGGTAACTCCTTTGGAAACACGTTACTGAACTCATTCACTATCGAAATACTATGCACATCACCGGTGTTAGCCTCTAAATCACGAACCACCGCTATGAAACCCTGGCAACCCTTGCCCATCATACGTTCGGCCTTGATCGCCGAAATGAGATTCTCAGGTGAATCCGTCTTTTGCCATTGGAAAGTAAAAGGCATATCACCAGGAATCCCAAACACTGCCGACTTCCCTCGACAGTCGATCGAAGCAAAATGGCGTGAAAGCCAATCCATCCCCAAGATAACACGTCAAGCATAATCAAATTAGCAGTAAGATCCCTACCATGTATAACCACAGAACAAGATGGATAAACCACGTACACCACAACACAATCAGACAAAGGCCTATATACATATAAAGGCTCTAACAACCTAGATGGTGTCACACCCAATTTAGCAACAAAACTCGAAGAAACAAAAGAGTGGGTTGCGCCCGCATCAAATAAGACCAAAGTATCTACAAATGAAGTTCGAATAGTACCTTGCACCATGGCAATTGATGCACGAGCATCCTAGGGAGTCAAAACAAACACTCTAGCCTGACCCTGTCCCTGCTGCGGTGCCTGAGAAAAACTATAACTACTCGAGCCTCTACCACGGTTTCCACGGCCACCAAAACAACATCCTCCTGAACCACAGCCCCGCTGGCCACCAAACACGTGGCTGGTTGAGAATACCCTACTAAAGGAGTTAAAGCAGGTCTCTGCTGCTGAAAGAACGGCTGAGCAACACTAGCCGACGACACCTGCTGCCCAGATGCCGGACACTTCCTAGCAAAATGAACCTGCTGGAAAAAGCATAACAACTACCTGGTGCCACTTGGCACTGTCCCGAATGTCAGCGCCTGCAGTTCTAACAAAACGGAATAGTAGAAGTACCACTATAACCGCGACCAGATCCACGGCTACTCCCACTGTAATCAGAACTGTGGGAATACGGCTGATACCGTTTCCGACCACACCCTTTCTGACTCTTGTACTGGGAAGGATTGGACTGATACCTGCTGCTACCACTCTACTGCCCACTACTCTGAACAACAACGCACGCCTTCTTGGTCTCGGGTATTTTCCCAAAGTGCAGTAAAGTACTCTCCATCCAACGAGCACTATCCACTACAACAGTAAAGTCCTTGTGTGTCTCAGTCAGAAGACTAACATACTCAGCGCCTAGACCTTTCACATACCTGTTGTTCACCCACTACTGTTCAATCTGTAGATCTGGGGCAAAGCGACTCAGCCTCACAAACTCACTCGTGTACTCCTGTACCGACCTGTCTCCTCTTTTAAAAACCAGAAATTTGTCTCTATGCCTTTCAGTCACAGAAAAAGGAAAGTAAAATCCTTGAATAGATTCATAAAATTCGCCCAAGTAATAGTAGCCAAATCAGCACGAATGGGCCTACGAAACCAATCAGTTACAGAACCCTTCAAGGAGATCTCCAATAACATAACAATTTTCCTCTAAGTAGCCTGCAATATCTAAGCATTCCGGTCAACCTCCTCCAGAAAGTCTAGGGCACCACTGTCGCCCGCAAACGCAGTCGGCTTCAGCCTCGCATAAGCCAACACTAAATCCTTGTCAGTGGTTCCTCCCTCACTAACTGCAACACCACCAACCTGTGGCACATGCTGCTGCATAGCTGTCCCAGCATAGCATACTGGTTCTGTATAGCGACCTGACCAGCCTGAAGTTGCACCTGATTATTCTGAAGTTACACCTGGTGCCTGAACGCCTGCACCAACACGCTACGAAATAAATCCAAACGTTTCACCTTTTTAGATGTTTAAGCCGAACGTTAACAAACGTTAAGAAAAAATCTAAACGTTTCACCTTTTTAGCGATTTAAGCCAAACGTTTACAAAAGTTACGAAACAAATCCAAATGTTTACAAAATTTACAAAACAAAACCTAATGTTTCACCTATTTAGCGATTTAAGCCACATGTTTTAAACGTTATGAAACAAAACCAAACGTTTCACCTTTTTGGCGATTTAAGCAAAACGTTTACAAACGTTACAAAACAAATCCAAGCGTTTCACCTTTTTAGCAATTTAAGCCAAAAGTTTACAAACGTTACGAAATAAAACCAAACGTTTCATAACGTTTCTAAACATATGGCTTAAATTGCTAAAAAGGTGAAATGTTTGGATATGTTTCGTAACGTTCGTAAACGTTTGGCTTAAATCGCTAAAAAGGTGAAACGTTTGGTTTTGTTTTGTAAAGTTTATAAACGTTCGGCTTAAATAGCTAAAAGGGTGAAACGCTTCGATTTGTTTTGTAACGTTTGTAAACGTTTGGCTTAAATAGCTAAAAAGGTGAAACATTTGGTTTTGTTTCGTAACGTTTAAAACATGTGGCTTAAATCGCTAAATAGGTGAAACATTCGGTTTTGTTTCGTAACGTTAGTAAACATTCGGCTGAAATCGCTAAAATGGGGAATGTTTGGATTTGTTTCGTAACGTTTGTAAACGTTTGGCTTAAATCGCTAAAAAGCCAAACGTTTGGACTTGTTTTGTAACGTTTGTAAAAGTTTGGCTTCAATTGCTAAAAAGGCGAAATGTTTGGATTTGTTTCGTAACATTTGTAAGCGTTTGGTTCTGTTTTCTAATGCTTGTAAACGTTTGGTTTAAATCGCTAAAAAGGGGAACCATTTGGATTTGTTTCGTAACGTTTATAAACATTTGGCTTAAATCGCTATATTGGGGAAACGTTTGGATTTGTTTCGTAACGTTTGTAAACGTTTGGCACGCTAAAAAGCTGAAATGTTTGGATTTGTTTCGTAACGTTTGTAAACGTTTGGCTTAAATTGCTAAAAAGGTGAAGCGCTTGGTTTTGTTTCGTGACGTTTTAAACGTTTAGCTTAAATCGCCAAACGTTTACAAAAGTTACGAAACAAATCCAAACGTTTACAAACTTTACGAAACAAAACGAAACGTATCACCTTTTAGCGATTTATGCCAAACATTTCCAAACGTTACGAAACAAATCCAAGTGTTTAACCATTTTAGCGATTTAAGCCAAAAGTTTACAAATGTTATGAAACAAAACCAAAAGTTTCATAATGTTTCTAAACGTATGGCTTAAATTGCTAAAAAGGTGAAATGTTTTGATTTGTTTCATAACGTTCGTAAACGTTTGGCTTAAATCGCTAAAAAGGTGAAACGTTTGGTTTTGTTTCGTAACGTTTATAAATGTTCGGCTTAAATATTTTTTTTGGTAAAAACAACCAAAAAGCTTATTTAATAAAAAATAAACAAGAAATAACACAAAAAACCATACCAAACTCTGAACAGACTCAGAGGGCCAAACTAGGCGAAGGAGAAGAAGCTTTGCTACAAAAGCCTCAAAGCAAACAACTCCTGCCAGAAAACGAATTCAAAGCAACCCTGTTACACAAGCCTCAGGGGACTAAGAACAACAAACAACTAAATGCAGCATAGATCCTGTTACAAAAGCCTCAGGAACTGCATAACCAAAGATAAAATAACAGACCAAAGACCAAGAACCCTGTTTCAAAAGCCTCAGGGATATACTCAATCCAGCCAGAACCTCTTGATACAAAAGCCTCAAGAACCTCTGCTGGAGACTAGACTCTTTGTAATTACTAAAAAGGTGAAACGCTTGGATTTGTTTTGTAACGTTTCTAAACGTTTAGCTTAAATAGATAAAAAGGGGAAACGTTTGGTTTTATTTCGTAACGTTCAAAACACGTGGCTTAAATTGCTAAGTAGGTGAAACATTCGATTTTGTTTCGTAATGTTTGTAAACGTTCGGCTTATATCGCTAAAATGGGGAAATGTTTGGATTTTTTTCATAACGTTTGTAAATGTTTGGTTTTATTTTGTAATGTTTGTAAACGTTTGGCTTAAATCTCTAAAAAGGGGAAACGTTTGGATTTGTTTCGTGACGTTAATAAACATTTAGCTTAAATCGCTAAAATAGGGAAACGTATGAATTTGTTTCGTAACGTTTGTAAACGTTTGGTTTAAATTGCAAAAAAGGTGAAACGTTTGGATTTGTTTCGTAACGTTTGGCTTAAAAGTCTAAAAATGTGAAACGCTTGGTTTTGTTTCGTAATGTTTTAAACGTTTGGCTTAAATCGACAAACATTTACAAATGTTACAAAACAAATCCAAACGTAAGGTTTGTATACATTTGGCTTAAATTGCTAAAAAGGTGATACGTTTGGATTTGTTTCGTAACGTTTTATACGTTTGGATTTTTTTCGTAACGTTTCGCTTAAATTGCTAAAAAGGTGAAACGTTTGGATTTGTTTCGTATCGTTTGTAAACGGTCGACTTAAATCGCTAAAACGGTGAACCGTTTGGATTTGTTTCTTAACATTTGTAAACGTTTGGCTTAAATTGCTAAAAAGGTGAAACCTTTGGATTTGTTTTGTAACGTTTGTAAACATTTGACTTAAATCTTTTGGCTTAAATCGCTTTGATTTGTTTACAAACGTAACAAAACAAATCCAAACGTTTCACCTTTTTAGCGATTTAAGCTGAACGTTTAAAACCTTAAGAAACAAAACCAAACGTTCAAATTTTTAGCGATTTAAGCCAAAGATTTACAAACGTTACGAAATAAATCCAAACGCTTCCCCAGTTTAGCAATTTAAGCCACGTTTACAAGCGTTACAAAACAAAACCAAACGTTTCTATACATTTGGCATAAATTGCTAAAAAGGTGAAACGTTTGGATTTGTTTCTTAACGTTTTAAACGTTTGGCTTTGTTTCGAAACATTTGTAAATGTTTGGCTTAAATCGATAAAAAGGTGAAACGTTTGTTTTTGTTCCGTAACGTTTGGCTTCAATCTCTAAAAAGGCGAAACGTTTGGTTTTGTTTAGTAACGTTTGTAAACGTTCGGATTAAATTGCTAAAAAGGTGAAACGTTTGGATTTGTTTAGTAACGTTTTAAAAGTTTGGTTTTGATTCGTATCGTTTGTAAACTTTTTAGCAATTTAAGTCAAACTTTTGCAAACGTTACGAAACAAATCCAAGAGTTTCACCTTTTAAGCAATTTAAGCCAAACGTTTACAAACGTTTACAAACGTTACAAAACAAATCCAAACATTTCACCTTTTTAGAAATTTAAACCAAATGTTTATAAACGTTATAAAAAAAATCCAAGCGTTTTACCTTTTTAGCAATTTCAGCCAAACGTTTACAAACGCTACGTAGCAAATCCAAATGTTTCCCCTTTTAAGCGATTTAAGCCAAACGTTTACAAACATTACGAAACAAATCCAAACGTTTCACCTTTTTACAAAGGTTACGAAATAAAACCAAACGTTTCCCATTTTAAGCTATTTAAGCCAAACGTTTACAAACATTACAAAACAAAACCAAACGTTTCACCATTTTAGCGATTTAAGCCAAACATATACAAACGTTATGAAACAAATCCCGACGTGTCACCTTTTTAGCAATTTAAGCCAAACGTTTACAAACGTTATGAAACAAATCCAAACGTTTCAACATTTTAGCAATTTAAGGCAAACGTTTACAAACATTATGAAACAAAACCAAACGTTTCACCTTTTTAGCGATTTAAGCCAAACGTTTATAAACGTTACGAAACAAAATTAAACATTTCACCTTTAGAGCGATTTAAGCCAAAACATTTACAAACGTTACGAAACAAATCCAAACGTTTCACCTTTTAAGCTATTTAAGCCAAACGTTTACAAATGTTACGAAACAAAACCAAAGGTTTCACCTTTTAAGCGATTTAAGCAAAACATTCACAAAAGTTACGAAACAAAACCATACGTTTAACCTTTTTAGCAATTTAAGCCAAACGTTTACAAACGTTACGAAACAAAATCAAACGTTTAAAACATTACGAAACACATCCAAATGTTTCACCTTTTTAGCGATTTAAGCCAAACATTTAAAACGTTACAAAACAAATCAAACGTTTCCGCATTTTAGCGATTTAAGACGAACGTTTAAAACGTTACAAAACAAATTCAAATGTTTACAAACGTTACAAAACAAATCCAAAGGTTTCACCTTTTTAGAGATTTAAGCCGAACGTTTACAAATGTTATGAAAAAAATCCGAACGTCTCACCTTTTTAGCGATTTAAGCCAAACGTTTATAAACTTTACGAAACAAATCGAATCTTTCACCTTTTTTGCAATTTAAGCAAAACGTTACAAAACAAATCCAAATGTTTCACCTTTTTAGCAATTTAAGCCGAACGTTTACAAACGTTACGAAAGAAATCCAAACGTTTCCGCTTTTTAGCGATTTAAGCCGAATGTTTACAAACGTTACCAAACAAATCCAAACGTTTCACCTTTTTAGCGATTTAAGCCAAATGTTTTCAAACGTAACGAAACAATTTCAAACGTTTCACCTTTTTAGCAATTTAAGCCAAACGTTTACAAACTTTACGAAACAAAACTAAATGTTTCACCTTTTTAGCGATTTAAGTCAAACGTTTATAAACATTACGAAACAAAACCAAACGTTTCAATCGTTACGAAACAAATCCAAACGTTTCAATCGTTACGAAACAAATCCAAACGTTTCACATTTTTAGCGATTTAAGCCAAATGTTTAAAACGTTAAGAAATAAATACAAACATTTCACCTTCTTCGCGATTTAAGCCAAAAGTTTACAAACGTCAATAAACAAATCCAAACGTTTCACCTTTTATGTGATTTAAGCCAAACGTTAATAGATGTTAAAAAACAAAATCAAACGTTACGAAACAAATCCAAACGTTTAAAACATTACGAAACAACAATGGGGAAACATTTGTAAACGTTACGAAATAAATCCAAATATTTCACCTTTTCGGCGATTTAAGCCGAACGTTTACAAATGTTACGAAACAAAACCAAACATTTCACCTTTTTATTGATTTAATTCCAACCTTTACAAACGTTACAAAACAAATCAAAACATTTCACCTTTTCTAGCGATTTAAGCAAAACATTTCTCCTTTTTAGCGATTTAAGCCAAACGTTTCACCTTTTTTAGCGATTTAAGCCAATGTTTACAAACGTTATGAAACAAAATGAAACGTTTACAAACGTTAAGAAAAAAAACCAAACATTTAAAACGCTACAAAACAAATCCAAACTTTTCACATTTTTAGCTATTTAATCAAAACATCTACAAATGCTACGAAACAAATCCAAACGTTTCATCTTTTTAGAGATTTAAGCCAAATGTTTACAAAAGTTACGAAACAAATCCAAGCATTTCTCCTTTTTAGCAATTTAAGTCAAACGTTTACAAACATTACAAAACAAATCAAAGCGTTTCGCCTTTTTTGCAATTTAAGCCAAACGTTTGCAAAGGTTACGAAACAAATCCAAAACGTTTCACCTTTTTAGCAATTAAAGTCAAACGTTTACAAAAGATAAGAAACAAATCCAAACGTTTCACCTTTTTAGCGATATAAGCCAAACGTTTACAAACGCTATGAAACAAAATTACGAAACAAATCCAAACGTTTCACCTTTTTAGCGATTTAAGCCAAACGTTTACAAAAGTTACCAAACAAATCCAAACGTTTCACGTTTTTAGCGATTTAGGCCAAACGTTTACAAACGTTATAAAACAAACCCATGCGTTTCACCTTTTTAGCAATTTAAGACAAACGTATACAAACGTTTCGAAACAAATCCAAGCGTTTCACCTTTATAGCAATTTAAGCTAAATGTTTACAAATATTACGAAACAAATCAAAGCGTTTCACCTTTTTAGCAATTTAAGCCAAATGTTTACAAACGTTATAAAACAAATCCAAACGTTTCACCTTTTTAGCAATTAAAGCCAAACGTTTAAAACGTTACGAAACAAATCGAAGCGTTTCCCCTCTTTAGCAATTACAGCCAAACATTTACAAACGTTACGAAAGAAATCCAAACGTTTCCCCATTTTAACGATTTAAGCGAAACGTTTAAAAGGTTACGAAACAAATCAAAAAGTTTCACCTTTTTAGCGATTTTTGGCAATAGTTTACAAATGTTACGAAACAAATCCAAACGTTTCACCTTTTTAGCAATTGAAGCCAAACGTTTAAAAACGTTACGAAACAAATCCAAACGTTTCACCTTTTTAGCGATTTAAGAAAAACGTTTACAAACGTTGCGAAACAAATCCAAACATTTCACCTTTTTAGCTATTTAAGCCAAACGTTTACAAACATTACAAAACAAATGAAAACGTTTTGCCTTTTTAGCGATATAAGCCAAACGTTTACAAACGTTACGAAACAAATCCAAACGTTTCGCCTTTTGTGCGATTTAAGCCAAACGTTGATAAACATTACGAAACAAATGCAAACGTGTCATCTTTTTAGCGCTATAAGTCAAACATTTACAAACGCTACGAAACAAAACCAAACGTTGAAAACGTTACGAAACAAATCCAAACGTTTTACATTTTTAGCGATTTAAGCCAAACCTTTACAAACGTTTCAAAACAAAACCAAGTGTTTCACCTTTTTAGCAATTTATGCCAAACATTTACAAATGCTACGAAACAAATCCAAACGTTTCATCTTTTTAGCGATTTAAGCCAAATGTTTACAAAAGTTACGAAACAAATCCAAGCATTTCTCCTTTTTAGCAACTAGTTTCGCATTACGTGCTATGCACGTGGCTCGTAACGTAACTTCTCAATGAACATATTAGTAAATTTATTATAATTATATCAATTTTTTATTTATAATTAATATTAAATTATAAAAAATAAATATAATATATTCAGTTATTAAATTTTTTTCCATACTGGATTTATTCTTCTTTTGGTTTTATAATAACCATAATTAAATAATTAACTTAATTTTATTAATGATATCTTTAAAAATAATAATATAGAAATTTAAATAATAATATATTGACCAAATACATTATTTCAATTTTGTAGTTCAATCAAACTAAAAGATACGTATTCCTACTAATTTGGAGCTAATTTTGTTATTTTTTACATACTAAAAATTAAATTGGCGATAATTTAGCTACCTATTCTAATTAGGATTTTAATTACAATAGTGATTAATTAAATAACTAATTAGTTAATGACTATAAAACCTTTATTTAGTAGTAAACTAAAAAGGATTATTCAGTAAATTTGCCTGTCCCCCCCCCCCCATCCGTGCTTTTATATATAGTATAGATTTAAGCCAAACGTTTACAAACATTACAAAACAAATCAAAGCGTTTCACCTTTTTTGCAATTTAAGCCAAACGTTTGCAAAGGTTACGAAACAAATCCAAACCGTTTCACCTTTTTAGCGATTTAAGTCAAACGTTTACGAAAGATAAGAAACAAATCCAAACGTTTCACCTTTTTAGCGATATAAGCCAAACGTTTACAAACACTATGAAGCAAAATTACGAAACAAATCCAAACGTTTAAATTTTTTAGCGATTTAAGCCAAACGTTTACAAAAGTTACCAAACAAATCCAAACGTTTCACGTTTTTAGCGATTTAGGCCAAACGTTTACAAACGTTATAAAACAAACCCATGCGTTTCACCTTTTTAGCAATTTAAGACAAACGTATACAAACGTTTCGAAACAAATCCAAGCGTTTCACCTTTATAGCAATTTAAGCTAAATGTTTACAAATATTACGAAACAAATCCAAGCGTTTCAATTTTTAGCAATTTAAGCCAAATGTTTACAAACGTTATAAAACAAATCCAAACGTTTCACCTTTTTAGCAATTAAAGCCAAACGTTTAAAATGTTACGAAACAAATCGAAACGTTTTCCCTCTTTAGCAATTACAGCCAAACATGTACAAACGTTACGAAAGAAATCCAAACGTTTCCCCATTTTAACGATTTAAGCGAAACGTTTAAAACGTTACGAAATAAATCCAAACGTTTCACCTTTTTAGCGATATTTGGCAATAGTTTACAAATGTTACGAAACAAATCCAAACGTTTCACCTTTTTAGCAATTGAAGCCAAACGTTTAAAAACATTACGAACCAAATCCAAACGTTTCACCTTTTTAGCGATTTAAGAAAAACGTTTACAAACGTTGCGAAACAAATCCAAACATTTCACCTTTTTAGCTATTTAAGCCAAACGTTTACAAACGTTACAAAACAAATGAAAACGTTTTGCCTTTTTAGCGATATAAGTCAAACGTTTACAAACGTTACGAAACAAATCCAAACGTTTCGCCTTTTGAGCGATTTAAGCCAAATGTTGATAAACATTACGAAACAAATGCAAACGTGTCATCTTTTTAGCGCTATAAGTCAAACATTTACAAACGTTACGAAACAAAACCAAACGTTGAAAACGTTACGAAACAAATCCAAACGTTTTACATTTTTAGCGATTTAAGCCAAACCTTTACAAACGTGTCAAAAAAAACCAAGTGTTTCACCTTTTTAGCAATTTATGCACAACATTTACAAACGTTACGAAACAAATCCAAAGGTTTCATCTTTTTAGCAATTTAAGCCAAACGTTTACAAACGTTCCAAAACAAATCCAAGTGTTTCACCTTTTTAGTAATTTAAGCCAAACGTTTACAAACGTTACGAAATAAATTCAAGTGTTTCACCTTTTTAGCAATTTAAGCCAAACGTTTAAAAACAAATCCAAACGTTTCACCTTTTTAGCGATTGAAGCTGAACGTTTAAAAACGTTACGAAACAAAACCAAACATTTCACCTTTTTAGTAATTTAAGCCTAACGTTTACAAATGTTACGAAACAAATCCAAACGTTTCCCCATTTTAACAATTTAATACAAACGTTCACAAACGTTCTGAAACAAATCCAAGCGTTTCACCGTTTCAGCAATTTAAGACAAATGTTACGAAACAAATCCAAGCGTTTCACCTTTTTAGCAATTTAAGCCAAACGTTCACAAACGTTCTGAAACAAATCCAAGCGTTTCACCGTTTTAGTAATTTAAGCGAAACATTAACAAATGTTACAAAACAAATCCAAGTGTTTCACCTTTTTAGCAACTTAAGCCAAACGTTTACAGACGTTACGAAACAAATCCAAACGTGTTATCTTTTTAGCGATTTAAGCCAAACGTTTACAAACATTATGGAACAAAACCAAACGTTTCACTTTTTTAGCAATTTAAGCCAAATGTTTACTAACGTTACGAAACAAATCCAAACGTTTCCCTATTTTAGCGATTTAAGCAAAAAGTTTAAAACGTTACGAAACAAATTCAAACGTTTCACCTTTTTAGCGATTTATGCCAAACGTTTACAAACGTTACGAAACAAATTCAAACGGTTCATATTTTTATCGATTGAAGCCAAACGTTTACAAACGTTACGAAACAAATCCAAACGTTTCTTCTTTTTAGCGATATAAGCAAAAACGTTTACAAACGTTTCGCAACAAATCCAAATGTTTCACCTTTTTAGCGATTTAAGCCAAACGTTTACAAAGGTTAGGAAACAAATCAAAAAGTTTCACCTTTTTAGCGATTTAAGCCAAACATTAACAAATGTTACGAAACAAATCCAAACGTTTCACCTTTTTAGCAATTTAAGCCAAACATTTAAAAAGTTTAGGAAACAAATCCAAAAGTTTCACTTTTTTAGCGATTTAAGCCAAACGTTACGAAACAAATCCAAACGTTTCACCTTTTTAGCGAATGAAGCTAAACGTTTGCAAACGTTACGAAACAAATCCAAACGTTTTACACTTTTAGCAATTTAAGCGAAACGTTTACAAACGTTACGAAAAAAAAAACCAAGTGTTTCACCTTTTTAGCAATTTAAGCCAAAACGTTTACAAACATAACAACACAAATCCATGCGTTTAACTTTATTAGTAATTTAAGACAAACGTTTACAACCGTTACGGAACAAATCCAAACGTTTCACCTTTTTAGCGATTTAAGCCAAACGTTTATTAATGGTACGAAACAAATCCAAATGTTTCCCCTTTTTTGCGATTTAAGGCAAACTTTTATTAACGCCACGAAACAAATCCAAATTTTTCACCTTTTTTAGCAATTTAAACCAAACGTTTACAAATGTTACGAAACAAATCAAAGAGTTTCTCCTTTTTGCAATTTAAGCCAAACGTTTACAAAGGTTACGAAAAAAATCAAAGAGTTTCACCTTTTTAGCGATTTAAGTCAAACGTTTACAAACGATACGAAACAAATCCAAACGTTTCACCTTTTTAGAGATTTAATCCAAACGTTTACAAACGTTACGAAACAAATCTAAACGTTTCACCTTTTTAGCGATTTAAGCCAAACGTTTACAAACATTAAGAAATAAATCCAAATGTTTCGCCTTTTTTGCGATTTAAGCCAAACGTTTACAAATGTTACGAAACAAATCCAAACGATTTGCCTTTTGAGCGATTTAAGCGAAACGTTTACAAATGTTACGAAACAAATTCAAACATTTCCCCTTTTTAGCTATTTAAGCCAAACATTTAGAAACGTTAAGAAATAAAACCAAACGTTCAAAATGTTATGAAACAAATCCGAACGTTTCACATTTTAAGCGATTTAAACCAAACTTGTTCAAACGTTTCGAAACAAAACAAAGCGTTTCACATTTTTAGCAATTTAACCCAAACGTTTACAAACGTTATGAAACAAATACAAACGTTTCACCTTTTTAGCGATGTTAGCCAAACCTTACGAAACAAATTCAAACTTATCCCCATTTTCAGCCAAACGTTTAAAACGTTACGAAACAAATCCAAACGTTTCCCCTTTTTAGCGATTTACCCCAAACGTTTACAAACATTACGAAACAAATCCAAACTTTTTGCCCTTTTAGCGATTTTAGCCAAACATTTACAAACGTTACGAAACACATCCCAACGTTTCCCTGTTTTAGAGATTTAAGCCAAACGTTTACAAATGTTACGAAAAAAAAACCAAACGTTTAAAACGTTATGAAACAAATCAAAACGTTTCATATTTTTAGCGATTTAAGCCAAACCTTTACAAACGTTATGAAACAAAAGCAAGCGTTTCACCTTTTTAGCAATTTAAGACAAACGTTTACAAACGTTATGAACAAATCCAAGCGTTTCACCTTTTTACCAATTTAAGCCAAACATTTACAAACGTCCCGAAACAAATCCAAGCGTTTCACCTTTTTAGTAATTTAATCGAAACGTTTGCAAACGTTACGAAAAAAATCCAAGCATTTCACCTTTTTAGCAATTTAAGCCAAACATTTACAAACGTTACGAAACAAATCCAAATATTTCATCTTTTTAGCAATTTAAGCCGAATGTTTACAAAAGTTATGAAACAAAACCAAACATTGCACCTTTTTAGCAATTTAAACCAAACGTTTAGAAACGTTACAAAACAAATCCAAACGATTCCCCATTTTAGTGATTTAAGCCAAACATTTAAAATGTTACGAATCAAATCCAAACATTTCATCTTTTTAGCGATTTATGCCAAACGTTTACAAAAGTTACAAAAGAAATCCAAACGTTTCACATTTTTAGCGATTGAAGCCAAACATTTACAAACTTTACTAAACAAATCTAAAAGTTTAACCTTTTTATCGATATAAGCAAAACGTTTACAAACGTTTCGAAATAAATCCAAACGTTTCACCTTTTTAGCGATTTATACCAAACGATTACAAAGGTTAAGAAACAAATCCAAACGTTTCACCTTTTTAGCGATTTAAACCAAACATTTAGAAATGTTACGAAACAAATCCAAACGTTTCACCTTTTTAGCCATTTAAGCCAAACGTTTACAAACGTAGCGAAACAAATCCTAACATTTTGCCTTTTTAGCAATTTAAGCAAAAAGTTTTAAAAACTTACGAAACAAATTCAAACGTTTCCCCTTTTTAGCGATTTAAGCCAAACGTTTACAAACGTTACGAAACAAAACTAAAAGTTTAAAACATTACAAAAAAAATCCAAACGTTTCACATTTTTAGCGATTTAAGCTAAACCTTTACAAGCATTACGAAATAAAACCAAGTGTTTCACCTTTTTAGCAATATAAGACAAACGTTTACAAACGTTACGAAATAAATCCAAGCGTTTCACCTTTTTAGCAATTTAAGCCAAACGTTCACAAACGTTCCGAAATAAATCCAAGCGTTTCACCTCTTTAGTAATTTAAGCCAAACGTTTTCAAACGTTACAAAACAAATCAAAGCGTTTCACCTTTTTAGCAACTTAAGCCAAACGTTTACAAACGTTACGAAACAAATCCAAACATTTCACCTTTTTAGCGATTTAAGCCAAACGTTTACAAACATTATGAAACAAAACCAAACGTTTCACCTTTTTAGCAATTTAAGACTAACGTTTACAAACGTTACGAAACAAATTCAAACGTTTCCCTATTTTAGCGATTTTAAGCCAATTGTTTCAAACATTATGAAACAAATCCAAACGTTTCACCTTTTTAGCGATTTATACCAAACATTTACAAACGTTACGAAACAAATTCAAACGTTTCAAATTTTCATCGATTGAAGCCAAACGTTTACAAACGTTATGTAATATCCCGTATTTTTAAATTATTATATTTTTATAATTTTAAATTTTAAATTTAGTATTCCGTCAAACTTTAGGTAATTTAATATTATTTTAGTAAATAATGTTATTTAATTTTATTTTAATCGCTCGTTAATTCGATTGTGGTCCGATTCGTGTTTAGTGTGTATTATTAAATTAAAAAAAAAACAATATGTTACATGCATGAAATGAAGCCCATGCATTCCTTTCTTTTTTCTTAACGTGGCCCATTTTTTGCAATTATGAAAAGCCCACATTTTGTGTAATATGAATAAGCAATATTCATTTTGTATGAAAATTGACAGCTTATGAAACCATTTCTTCCTTACAAAACGTAACCTGCTACGTTTCTTTCATCCTTAAACCTAAATCTCATTCTCTATTAAACAACAGCAGCCGCCATTCCTCATTAGCAAGATCTGAAACTTCAAATCATCATTCCCCTCCATTTGGTTCAAGCTACGCTTCTAATCCGAAAATTCTTCGACGATTCACATCGATTCGACGTTCTCTATCATCGCTACGTTTCAGAATTTGTTAAGGTACGCATAGATCGTTCGTTCCATCGCCGTTTCGGTTCGTCGTGTTATTGTAATTTTGTTGCCGTTCGTTTCTGATCTTATTGCTGCCTTCGTTTGAATGTGTGTTAGCATGATTCTTGTTGTTAATTTATGCCGTCGTCTGAGTACGTTGATAGCTGCCATGCGTGGTCTCTATGGCCGACTATCGTGTTGAATTATTCGTACTTAGTTATAATTAATAGTAACTGTTACATGTTGGCGATGGCTATGTTCTTGTTGTAAATTGATGGGTTTTGTTTGTTATAGGATTTTGTTAGTTTTGTGTTCATGTGATGGTTATGCTATTTGGTTTTCATGGCATTCTCTATGGCGGGGATGAACTCTGTTTAAATAAGGAAGATGGCCAATTAGCCAATAGGGTCACTAAGTGTTTTACCTTGAATCTTTAAATCCCTCAAGTTGTGTTATCTATTATTATTGCTTTAAAGTTAAACTTTTAAATTAGGAATGGATCTAAAGGCTAGTAAAATGTAATCGATAGGTATTTTACAACTTAAGTTATAATTACTCAGGTAATTATATTACATTTTGAATAATATACCAATTTGGCTAATTTACGATTCAGCCCCTAAAAGTTTCTAAAAACTCATTTTAGTTAAGTTATAACTTTTGGACTTTTATTTGATTTATAATTTAGTAAATTGAAAATGAGTTATCAAATTTAATTTTGAATATCAAATTGGCTAAATTACAATTTAGCCCTTGAATATTTTTATAACTTAATTAAGTGGGTTATTTAGTTGGTAACTTTATATTTTGTTTTAATTATGAACAAAAGTAATTAAATTGACTTTAAATATCAAATTAGCTAAAGTACTGCTTAGTCCCTAGTTGGCTAAAGTACAGTTTAGTTCCTAGTTGGCTAAAGTACAGTTTAGTTCCTAATTGGCTAAAGTACAGTTTAATCCCTAATTGGCTAAAGTATAGTTTGGTCCCTAAACTTTTATAAACTTAAAATAGTTAAGTTTTGGTTGTAATTTGGGTTACTTAAATTATATGATATTGAATTCTATTTTTAAATAGATAACTTTTTAATAAATATTTTACTTTATAAACTCGGGTTTATAATTTAATGAAGTTTTGGTTTGGGCTAGACTGTGGTCGCGCAACAAGTGGGAAGAAGCTTGGTAGTTTTAAATAGCTCGGCTGACTCACTAATATGGATTTTAACTCGGATTTATTTAATTATTCTATGTACCATTTTAAATATGTTTATATGATTTGTACCTCATAACTTGGGTTATATTTGGAATGCATTTAATATAAGTGTTTATTGAATGTGACTTGGTTTTGCGTTGTGCTAGTCCTATGTGGTGTCTAGTACTCTTTAGAGTTAGGGTCTGATTTTAATTATAATTTTAATATTTTATTTAGACCCGTCGACTGTTCGTACTTCAGAGGCGAACTAGAGTTAGATTGCTTGTCAAGTTTCACGTGGAATAGCAAGCAGTGAGTTTATATCTCTATTTACCTCTTTATTAAGCAAATGTATTATTTTGTATATATATATGTATAAGCAGCTTTTGAACTGTTTTCGGCATTGTGGATTTGATTTGGAACGTGCTACTCGATGGGCATCATCGGGACTGCGTGCGCACCGGTAATGATTATGGTATTGAGGTAGGTTTGAGATACGTCTCACCGACACGACAATGGATTTAGAATTGTGGTTTAGGGTTTCATTGATAATCCATAATGAAAATGTTTTATTAAACATTTTAAAGGTTTTTAACTTAATAAATGTAAATGGTTATATAAACTCTACTCAGTAAATCTGACCCCGTTGTTTTCCCAAATTTTCCAGGTTTATGATTTGAGCTTTGGTCGATCTCCGTTTCTTCATTTCCGGAGGTTTTTATTTTATTTTCAGAAATAAAGAGTCGAACTGTTTTAAACTCTTAGACCGCAGTAGTAGTATAGATTAATTATGATTAGTCTTTTATTATATTTTCAGACTATTGATTGTTAGTGATTACTTTATCGTCTTTGGCATGATTACAATATTTATGGTATTTATATTATATTGCCATACTTTTGGAGTTATAATTTCAGATAAGTATGCTTTGAATATATATTGCTTATTGTACTGCTAGACTAGGCTGAAGTCTCGGTTGCCCCCGAGCATGTGGTTTTATGCAGGTACATTGTTGTGTATGATATTTATCTGTATTCCGCAAGGCTTGCTACGGGTTTTGGTACGACCATACCCATACCCTAGCGCCGGTCACGATTCATGAAAATGGGTCGTGACAAACTTGGTATCAGAGCCTTGGTTTCAAACCAAGGCCTTTTAAATTGTTAAGTGTTTAATTGTTTGGCATGTT
This sequence comes from Mercurialis annua, assembly GCF_937616625.2. NCBI lineage: Eukaryota > Viridiplantae > Streptophyta > Magnoliopsida > Malpighiales > Euphorbiaceae > Mercurialis > Mercurialis annua. Next base: position 35,467,076 of record NC_065571.1, read on the forward strand.
AAGTGACTAAATTGTCCTAGGAACTACTGCGGAATTAGGATTCGAGTCTTGTCTTTGAAACATCATCTTTTGTTTTCAAAACTTTCTGCCTACTCCTATAGGAATGTCGTGAGTCAGTCGTGTGGATTTAATTGGTTATTGCTTATTATGTGGTTGTTTTCACTTGGGTGAATAAAATTTTTATCGTTGTTGATTTCTCGGGAAATCTTAATTGGTGCTTGTTCTATTTCATGCTTGGGTATGAAATTTGCTGTGTTATTTAAAATTGTTCTTGTTTCATTCTTAGGAATGAATACTCGTACTCGTGCTGCGGCTCAGCAAAATGCTGAGGCTGATGACGCGATCTCTATGGAGGTGGATCAGAATGAACCAGAGGTTCATGTTGGTAGAGGACTAGCAGGCAGAGGCCCAGCTGGTCGGGGTCGAGCTGGTCGAGGTCGTGGTGGCCGAGGCCAAGCTGGCAGAGGTAGAGGCAGAGGCATAGGACGCGGTGCTGCAGGGGGTGCTCAAGCACCAGGTGCGGCACAACCTGAGTTGGAGGACTTTGACTTCAACACATTTTTGGCTGGAGTTGCTGCTTTACAACTCAACCAAGTTCAGCTGCAGGCGGGACAAGTCGCCATGCAGGATCAGTATGCAGTGTTGGGCCAGATTGTTCAGCAGCAGCAACCACAGGCTGGTGGTGCAGCAGTTGGTGGTGTCGGAACCACTGACAGAGATTTGGTTTTGGCTTACATGAGGTTGAAACCAACAGAGTTTGACGGTTCTGGAGACGCACTGGACTTTCTCGAGGAGGTTGAGCAGAATGCTCGGCGACTACAGGCTACTGAGCGTCAGACCGTCGTTCTAGTCGAGATGTCTATGAAGGGTTCAGCTGGGGACTGGTTTCGTAGATCTGTTCATGCTGACATGGCTACCATCTCTTGGGCTCAATTTGTGGAGAGATTCAGAGCCTTCTTCTTGCCGTTCTCAGTGACAGAGGGTCATAGAGACAGGTTGCTTACACTTACTAGGGATGATAGGTCTGTATCTGAGTACACGACGTAATTCGTGAGGTTGGGTCGGTTCGCTCCGGACTTACAGGCAGATCCGCAAAGAGTGAACGACAGATACGTAAAGGGCTTAGGGCGCGATTTTGTGAGTTTACTGACTGAGACACGCAGAGACTTTACAGACGTAGTGGACAGTGCTCGGCGTATGGAGAGTTCGTTATTACAGTTTGGGGAGATTTCTGGTCCTTTTCAGACCAAGAAGTTTTCTGGCCCTGGACAGCAGAGTGGTGGTGGTAGCTACCAATCGGCACCTTCTCTGTACAAGAACAAGAAGAGGGGTGTCAAGAAGAGTTATCAGCCGTACACCTACAGTTCAGGCAACAGCGGTAGCAGCCGCAGTTTTGGGCGCGGTAACAGCGGAGGTGCTAGTTTTCCTTTCTGCCAAAATTGCAGACGTCGACATCCAGGCGTGTGTCGTTTAGCACCAGGGGGTTGTTTCACTTGTGGCCAGCCGGGTCACTTTGCCAGAGAGTGTCAGGCATCTGGACAGCAGATGTCGGCAGCTAGTGTCGCTCAGCCATCCTATCAGAGTCAGAGACCAGCGTTCTCTACACCAGCAGGGTTTCCTCAACCTGCTGCTTCTTTTGGTGGCCAGCGGGGCCGAGGTTCTGGAGGGCGTTGTTTTGGAGGCCGTGGCAACGGTGGTAGAGGTTCTAGCAGTTATGGTACCGGGCAGAGTTCTCAGCAGCAGAGTCAGGGTCAGGCCAGAGTTTTCGCCTTGACTCCTCAGGATGCTCATGCGTCTAACGCAGTGGTGCAAGGTACTCTTCAGATCTCTTTCGTAGATGCACTTGTTTTATTTGATGCGGGTGCAACCCATTCTTTTGTGTCTACGTGTTTTGCTGCTAAGTTGGGTGTAACACCAACAAGTCTGAGTGAACCTTTATCTGTTTCTACTCCTTTGTCTGACTGTGTGGGACGTTGTGTATCCATCGTGTTCCGTGGTGATCCATGGAAGAGATTTACGTGCTGACTTAGTTGTGTTGGATGTACTTTCATTTGACGTGATTTTGGGGATGGATTGGCTGGCGCGCCATTATGCTTCGATCGACTGTCGAGGGAAGTCGGTTGAGTTTCGGATTCCAGGTGATCTACCCTTTTCTTTTCAAGGGGAAAAGGCGGAGACACCGAAGAATCTGATTTCTGCGATCAAGGCAAAGCGGATGATGAGTAAGGGTTGTCAAGCTTTCTTAGCTGTGGTTAGAGACATGGATGCTGAGGTGGGCAGTATGAACAGTGTCCCTATAGTGAATGAGTTCACTGATGTTTTTCCAGAGGAGTTGCCTGGATTACCACCTGATCGGGATATCGAGTTCTGCATTGACGTTGTTCCTGGAACTGGTCCTATTTCGATACCGCCGTATCGGATGGCTCCTGCTGAGCTGAAGGAGTTGAAGGAGCAGTTACAAGAACTGTTGGACAGTGGCTTCATCAGACCGAGCACTTCTCCGTGGGGTGCTCCAGTTCTGTTTGTTAAGAAGAAGGATGGTTCCTTTCGACTTTGTATCGACTACAGACAGTTGAATAAGGCTACCATCAAGAACAGATATCCTCTTCCTCGCATCGACGACTTGTTTGATCAGTTGCAAGGTGCGAAGTGCTTTTCCAAGATTGACTTGAGATCCGGGTATCATCAACTTCGGATTCGGGATGTCGATGTGCCTAAGACTGCTTTCAGAACGCGTTATGGGCATTTCGAGTTTCTAGTCATGTCGTTTGGGTTGACTAACGCACCAGCAGCGTTTATGGACATGATGAATCGGGTTTTCAAGCCGTTTTTGGATCAGTTTGTTATCGTCTTCATTGATGACATCCTGATTTATTCTCGGAGTGAGGAGGAGCATGCTTATCACTTGAGGACTATACTACAGACCTTGCGAGAGCATCAGTTGTATGCTAAGTTCTCAAAGTGCGAGTTTTGGCTGGAACAGGTTACCTTCTTAGGACACGTGGTGTCGAAGGATGGGATCAAGGTTGATCCGAAGAAGATCGAGGCGGTCATGGATTGGCAGAGGCCGAGGTCAGTTACCGAGATCAGGAGTTTTCTTGGGTTAGCTGGCTACTACCGTCGGTTCGTGCAGGATTTCTCTCGAATATCTGCACCTTTGACTAAGCTGACACAGAAGGGTGTTAAGTTTGAGTGGACCGACAGATGTGAGGCAAGTTTCGAGAAGCTGAAGGAGATTCTGACTACAGCTCCTGTTTTGGCGTTGCCTTCTGGCATTGAGGGTTTTACTGTGTACTGCGATGCTTCTCGGATTGGCTTGGGTTGCGTGTTGATGCAACATGGACAGGTGATCGCCTATGCTTCTCGTCAGCTGAAGAAGCATGAGGTGAATTACCCTACACATGACTTGGAGTTAGCTGCTGTGGTTTTTGCTCTGAAGATCTGGAGGCACTACTTGTACGGTGCGACTTGCGAGATCTTCACTGATCACAAGAGTCTGAAGTACATCTTTGATCAGCGAGAGCTGAATCTGAGACAGAGGAGGTGGCTAGAGTTGCTGAAAGACTACGACTGTACTATTCAGTACCATCCTGGTAAGGCTAACGTGGTAGCCGATGCGTTGAGTCGCAAGTCTTCGGGCAGTCTGGCCCATATTTTTGAGGTTGGACGTAGACCTATGGTTAGAGAGTGGCATGGTTTGATAGCTTCGGGCTACGGTTTTCAGGTTTCTCAGAATGGGAGTTTGTTGGCACAACTGCAGGTGCAGCCGGTTTTGATTGATAGGATTAAAGCTTTACAAGCTGAGGATCCACAATTGAAACGGATTATGGATGAGATCCATCTGGATGGGAATTCCGAGTTTGTTTTTGTTGACGGAGTTCTCAGGTTTGGTTCTAGACTGTGCGTTCCGGATTTAGATGGTTTGAGAGACCAGATTCTGGAGGAAGCGCATAGGTCAGCTTACAGTGTTCATCCGGGATCTACCAAGATGTACCATAACCTCAAGGGTACGTATTGGTGGAGCGGAATGAAGAAAGATGTTGCAGAGTACGTTTCCAAGTGTCTGACTAGCCAGCAGGTGAAGCTGGAACATCAGAGACCTTTTGGCTATCTGCAGCCACTACCTATTCCAGAGTGGAAGTGGGAGCGGATTGCCATGGACTTTGTTGTTGGTTTACCACGTACTCGACAAGGGTACGATTCCATCTGGGTGATAGTTGACCGTATGACCAAGCCAGCTTATTTCCTTCCGATCAAGGTTTCGTATCCTGCTTCGAAGTTGGCTCAGTTGTACATCGACAGGATTGTCAGTTTGCATGGAGTACCAGTTTCGATTGTTTCTGACAGAGGTTTTGTTTTCACTTCGAGGTTCTGGAAAGCGTTACAGGAGTCCTTGGGTTCTCGTTTGGACTTCAGTACAGCTTTTCATCCTCAGACTGACGGTCAGTCTGAGAGGACTATTCAGACATTGGAAGATATGCTCAGGATGTGCATTCTTGATTTTCAGGGTAGCTGGGATACTCATTTGCCATTGATTGAGTTTTCTTACAACAACAGTTACCATGCCAGTATTGAGATGGCACCTTATGAGGATCTGTACGGACGCAAGTGTCGATCTCCTATCTGCTGGGAAGAGGTCGGCGAGCGGAAGTTGTCTGGTGCTGAGATTATTCAGATTACCTCAGAGAAGGTACCGTTGATAAAACGGAGGTTGGAGACTGCTTTTAGTCGGCATAAGAGTTATGCTGATCCGAAGAGGAAAGACATCGAGTTTCAGGTGGGAGACTTTGTGTTTCTTCGGGTTTCACCTATGAAAGGCGTGGTTCGTTTTGGTGTCAAGGGAAAGTTGGCACCGAGGTACATTGGTCCCTATGAGATTTCAGAGAGGATTGGAGCTGTGGCTTATCGTCTGGTTCTTCCGCCAGACATGTCGTTAGTGCATCCTGTTTTTCATGTTTCTATGCTGAGGAAGTGCATCTCAGATCCTTCACATGTAATTGTGCCCCAGAGCGTCGAGATTGACCAAGAGCTGTCCTATGAGGAACAGCCAGTTGAGATTGTTGATACGCAAGTGCGTAGGTTACGGAACAAGGAGATTCTGATGGTCAAAGTTCTGTGGCGGAATCATTCTGTTGAGGAGTGCACTTGGGAGACGGAGTCCGATATGCGGAAACGTTATCCCTTCCCCTTTCCTTGAGGTACGTGTATCTTTGATTATGCGTTATCGTTGTTTGATCTTGTGTGGCTTACGTGTTATTATACTTTTAGTTTTTTTGTGTTCTAAATTCGAGGACGAATTTTCAATAAGTTGGGGAGAATGTAATATCCCGTATTTTTAAATTATTATATTTTTATAATTTTAAATTTTAAATTTAGTATTCCGTCAAACTTTAGGTAATTTAATATTATTTTAGTAAATAATGTTATTTAATTTTATTTTAGTCGCTCGTTAATTCGATTGTGGTCCGATTCGTGTTTAGTGTGTATTATTAAATTAAAAAAAAAACAATATGTTCCATGCATGAAATGAAGCCCATGCATTCCTTTCTCTTTTCTTAACGTGGCCCATTTTTTGCAATTATGAAAAGCCCACATTTTGTGTAATATGAATAAGCAATATTCATTTTGTATGAAAATTGGCAGCTTATGAAACCATTTCTTCCTTACAAAACGTAACCTTCTACGTTTCTTTCATCCTTAAACCTAAATCTCATTCTCTATTAAACAACAACAGCCGCCATTCCTCATTAGCAAGATCTGAAACTTCAAATCATCATTCCCCTCCATTTGGTTAAAGCTACGCTTCTAATCCGAAAATTCTTCGACGATTCACATCGATTCGACGTTCTCTATCATCGCTACGTTTCAGAATTTGTTAAGGTACGCATAGATCGTTCGTTCCATCGCCGTTTCGGTTCGTCGTGTTATTGTAATTTTGTTGCCGTTCGTTTCTGATCTTATTGCTGCCTTCGTTTGAATGTGTGTTAGCATGATTCTTGTTGTTAATTTATGCCGTCGTCTGAGTACGTTGATAGCTGCCATGCGTGGTCTCTATGGCCGACTATCGTGTTGAATTATTCGTACTTAGTTATAATTAATAGTAACTGTTACATGTTGGCGATGGCTATGTTCTTGTTGTAAATTGATGGGTTTTGTTTGTTATAGGATTTTGTTAGTTTTGTGTTCATGTGATGGTTATGCTATTTGGTTTTCATGGCATTCTCTATGGCGGGGATGAACTCTGTTTAAATAAGGAAGATGGCCAATTAGCCAATAGGGTCACTAAGTGTTTTACCTTGAATCTTTAAATCCCTCAAGTTGTGTTATCTATTATTATTGCTTTAAAGTTAAACTTTTAAATTAGGAATGGATCTAAAGGCTAGTAAAATGTAATCGATAGGTATTTTACAACTTAAGTTATAATTACTCGGGTAATTATATTACATTTTGAATAATATACCAATTTGGCTAATTTACGATTCAGCCCCTAAAAGTTTCTAAAAACTCATTTTAGTTAAGTTATAACTTTTGGACTTTTATTTGATTTATAATTTAGTAAATTGAAAATGAGTTATTAAATTTAATTTTGAATATCAAATTGGCTAAATTACAATTTAGCCCTTGAATATTTTTATAACTTAATTAAGTGGGTTATTTAGTTGGTAACTTTATATTTTGTTTTAATTATGAACAAAAGTAATTAAATCGACTTTAAATATCAAATTGGCTAAAGTACTGCTTAATCCCTAGTTGGCTAAAGTACAGTTTAGTTCCTAGTTGGCTAAAGTACAGTTTAGTTCCTAATTGGCTAAAGTACAGTTTAGTCCCTAATTGGCTAAAGTATAGTTTGGTCCCTAAACTTTTATAAACATAAAATAGTTAAGTTTTGGTTGTAATTTGGGTTACTTAAATTATATGATATTGAATTCTATTTTTAAATAGATAACTTTTTATTAAATATTTTACTTTATAAACTCGGGTTTATAATTTAATGAAGTTTTGGTTTGGGCTAGACTGTGGTCGCCCAACAAGTGGGAAGAAGCTTGATAGTTTTAAATAGCTCGGCTGACTCACTAATATGGATTTTAACTCGGATTTATTTAATTATTCTATGTACCATTTTAAATATGTTTATACGATTTGTACCTCATAACTTGGGTTATTTTTGGAATGCATTTAATATAAGTGTTTATTAAATGTGACTTGGTTTTGCGTTGTGCTAGTCCTATGTGGTGTCTAGTACTCTTTAGAGTTAAGGTCTGATTTTAATTATAATTTTAATATTTTATTTAGACCCGTCGACTGTTCGTACTTCAGAGGCGAACCAGAGTTAGATTGCTTGTCAAGTTTCACGTGGAATAGCAAGCAGTGAGTTTATATCTCTATTTACCTCTTTATTAAGCAAATGTATTATTTTGTATATATATATGTATAAGCAGCTTTTGAACTGTTTTCGGCATTGTGGATTTGATTTGGAACGTGCTACTCGATGGGCATCATCGGGACTGCGTGCACACCGGTAATGATTATGGTATTGAGGTAGGTTTGAGATACGTCTCACCTTAGTGAGGGCACCGGTGGAAGATACGTCTCCTGGGCTCACTATTTATTAAGTGATAGTCGGGGATCGGTTATTGAGATACGTCTCACCGACACGACAATGGATTTAGAATTGTGGTTTAGGGTTTCATTGATAATCCATAATGAAAATGTTTTATTAAACGTTTTAAAGGTTTTTAACTTAATAAATGTAAATGGTTATATAAACTCTACTCAGTAAATCTGACCCCGTTGTTTTCCCAAATTTTCTAGGTTTATTATTTGAGCTTTGGTCGATCTCCGTTTCTTCATTTCCGGAGGTTTTTATTTTATTTTCAGAAATAAAGAGTCGAACTGTTTTAAACTCTTAGACCGCAGTAGTAGTATAGATTAATTATGATTAGTCTTTTATTATATTTTCAGACTATTGATTGTTAGTGATTACTTTATCGTTTTTGGCATGATTACAGTATTTATGGTATTTATATTATATTGCCATACTGTTGGAGTTATAATTTCAGATAAGTATGCTTTGAATATATATTGCTTATTGTACTGCTAGACTAGGCTGAAGTCTCGGTTGCCCCCGAGCATGTGGTTTTATGCAGGTACATTGTTGTGTATGATATTTATCTGTATTCCGCAAGGCTTGCTACGGGTTTTGGTACGACCATACCCATACCCTAGCGCCGGTCACGATTCATGAAAATGGGTCGTGACACTTTACATCTTTTTAGCGATATAACCCAAACGTTTACAAACGTTTCGAAACAAATTCAAATGTTTCATCTTTTTAGCGATTTAAGGCAAACGTTTACAATGATTAGGAAACAAATCCAAAAGTTTCACCATTTTAACGATTTAAGCCTAACGTTTACAAACGTTACGAAACAAATCAGAACGTTTCACCTTATTAGCGATTTAAGCGGAACGTTTACAAACGTTACGAAACAAATCCAAACGTTTCACCTTTTTAGCGATATTAGCCAAACATTACGAAATAAATTCAAACATTTACCCATTTTATCGATTTCAGCCAAACATTTAAAACATTACGAAACAAATCCAAACATTTCACCTTTTTAGCGATTTAAGCCAAACATTTACAAACGTTACGAAACAAATCCAAACGTTTCATCTTTTTTAGCGATTGAAGCCAAACGTTTACAAACATTACGAAACAAATTCAAATGTTACACATTTTTAGCAATTTAAGCGAAACGTTTACAAAATTTACGAAAAAACCAAGTGTTTCACCTTTTTAGCAATTTATGCCAAACGTTTACAAACGTAACGAAACAAATCCAGGCGTTTCACCTTTTAGCAATTTCAGCCAAACGTTTACAAACGTTACAAAATTAAACCAAACGTTTATAAACGTTTCACCTTTTTAGCGATTTAAGCCAAACATTTTCAAACAGTATGAAACAAATCCAAATGTTTCACCTTTTTAGCGATTTAAGACAAACGTTTATAAACGCCACGAAAACAAATCCAAACTTTTCACCTTTTTTAGCAATTTAAGCCAAACCTTTACAAACGTTATGAAACAAGTCAAACTGTTTCCCCTTTTTACAGATTTAAGCGAAAAGTTTACAAATGTTATGAAACAAAAAACAAACGTTTAAAAGGTTACGAAACAAATCCAAACGTTTCACATTTTTAGCGATTTAAGCCAAACCATTACAAACGTTACGAAACAAAACCAAGCGTTTCATCTTTTTAGCAACTTAAGCCAAACATTTACAAACGTTACGAACAAATCTAAGCATTTCACCTTTTAAGCAATTTAAGCCAAACGTTTACAAAGGTTCTGAAACAAATCCAAGTGTTTCACCTTTGTAGTAATTTTAAGCGAAACGTTTACAAACGTTACGATAAAAATCAAACGTTTAAAACATTACAAAAAAATCCAAACGTTTCACATTTTTAGCTATTTAAGCCAAACCATTACAAACGTTACGAAACAGACCAAGTCTTTTTAGCAATTTAAGACAAACGTTTACAAAAGTTACGAAACAAATCCAAGCGTTTCACCTTTTTAGCGATTTAAGCCAAACGATCACAAACGTTCCGAAACAAATCCAAGCATTTCATCGTTTTAGTAATTTAAGCCAAACATTTACAAATGTTTACAAACGTTATAAAACAAATCCAAGCGTTTCACCTTTTTAGAAACATAAGCCAAACGTTAACAAATGTTGCAAAACAAATCCAAACGTTTCGCCTTTCGAGCGATTTAAGCCAAACATTTACAAACGTTAAGAAACAAATCCAAAAGTTTCTCCTTTTTAACGATTTAAGCCAAACGTTTACAAACAACAAAGCCAAATGTTTAAAACGTTAAGAAACAAATCCAAACGATTCACATATTTAGCGATTTAAGCCAAACCTTTATAAACGTTTTGAAACAAAACTAAACGTTTCACCTTTTAAGCAATTTAAGCCAAACGTTTACAAACGTTATGAAACAAATCCAAGCGTTTCACCTTTTTAGCAATTTTAGCCAAACGTTTACAAACGTTCCGAAACAAATCCAAGAGTTTCGCCTTTTTAGTAATTTAAGCCAAACGTTTACACACGTTACGAAACAAATCCAAGCGTTTCACCTTTTTAGCAATTTAAGCCAAATGTTTACAAATGTTACGAAACAAATCCAAACGTTTCACCTTTTTAGCAATTTAAGCTGAATTACAAACGTTACGAAACAAATCCAAACGTTTCCCCATTTTAGCGATTTAATCCAAACGTTTAAAACGTTATGAAACAAATCCAAACAATTAGCCTTTTTAGCGATTTATGCAAAATGTTTACAAACGTTACGAAACAAATCCAAATGTTTCATCTTTTTAGCATTATAAGCCAAACGTTTACAAAGGTTTTGAAACAAATCCTAATGTTTCTCCTTTTTAGCTATTTAAGCCAAACGTTTACAAAGGTTAAGAAACAAATCCAAATGTTTCCCCTTTTTAGCAATTTAAGCCTAACGTTTACAAACATTACAAAACAAATCCAAACGTTTCACCTTTTTAGAGATTAAAGCGGAACGTTTACAAACGTTACGAAATAAAACCAAACGTTTAATCTTTTTAGCGATTTTAGCCAAACGTTTAAAATGTTGCGAAACAAATGCAAACGTTTCACCTTTTTAGCTATTTAAGCCAGACGTTTGCAAACGATCCGAAACAAATCCAAATGTTTCACCTTTTTAGCGATTTAAGACAAACGTTTACAAACGTTGCGAAACAAATCCAAACATTTCACCTTTTTAGCTATTTAAGCCAAACGTTTACAAACGTTACGAAAAAAATGAAAACGTTTCGCCTTTTTAGCGATATAAGCCTAACGTTTACAAACGTTACGAAACAAATCCAAACGTTTCGCCTTTTGAGCGATTTAAGCCAAACGTTGATAAACATTACGAAACAAATGCAAACGTGTCATCTTTTTAGCGCTATAAGTCAAACATTTACAAACGTTACGAAACAAATCCAAACGTTGAAAACGTTACGAAACAAATCCAAACGTTTTACATTTTTAGCGATTTAAGACAAACCTTTACAAACGTTTCAAAACAAAACCAAGTGTTTCACCTTTTTAGCAATTTATGCCAAACATTTACAAACGTTACGAAACAAATCCAAAGGTTTCATCTTTTTAGCAATTTAAGCCAAACGTTTACAAACGTTCCGAAACAAATCCAAGGGTTTCACCTTTTTAGTAATTTAAGCCAAACGTTTACAAACGTTATGAAATAAATTCAAGCGTTTCACCTTTTTAGCGACTGAAGCCAAACGTTTAAAAACGTTATGAAACAAATCCAAACGTTTCACCTTTTTAGCGATTAAAGATGAACGTTTACAAACGTTACGAAACAAAACCAAACATTTCACCTTTTTAGCGATTTAGGCCAAACGTTTACAAACGTTATGAAATAAATCCAAACGTTTCCCCTTTTTAGCAATTAAAGCCAAATGTTTACAAACGTTACGAAACAAATCAAATGTTTCATGTTTTTAGCGATTTAAGCGGAACGTTTACAAACGTTATGAAACAAAACCAAACGTTTCACCATTTTAGCGAATTTAGCAAGAAGTTACGAAACAAATTCAAACGTTTCCCCATTTTAGCGATTTCAGCCAAACATTTAAAACGTTACGAAACAAATCAAACGTTTCACCTTCTTAGCGATTTAATCCAAACGTTTAAAACGTTATGAAACAAATCTAAAAATTTAGCCTTTTTAGCGTTTTATGCAAAACGTAACGTTACGAAACAAATCCAAACGTTTCACATTTTTAGAGATTGAAGCCAAACGTTTACAAACGTTACAAAACAAATCCAAACATTTCATCTTTTTAGCAATATAAGCCAAACGTTTACAAATGTTTCGAAACAAATCCAAACGTTTCCTCTTTTAGCGATTTAAGCCAAACGTTTACAAAGGTTATGAAACAAATCGAAACGTTTCGCATTTTAGCGATTCAAGCCAAACGTTTACAAACGTTACGAAACACATCAAACGTTTCACCTGTTTAGCAATTTAATACAAAATATTAAAACGATATGAAACAAATCCAAACATTTCACCTTTATAGCAATTTAAGCGTAACGTTTACAAACGTTACGAAACAAATCCAAACATTTCCCCATTTTAGGGATTTAATCCAAACGTTTAAAACGTTATGAAACAAATCCGAACATTTAGCCTTTTTAGCGATTTATGCAAAACGTTTACAAATGTTACGAAACAAATCCAAACGTTCCACATTTTTAGCGATTGAATCCAAATGTTTACAAACGTTACGAAACAAATCCAAACTTTTCATCTTTTTAGCAATATAAGCCAAACATTTATAAACGTTTCGAAACAAATTCAAACTTTTCACCTTTCTAGCAATTTAAGCCAAACGTCTACAAAGGTTATGAAACAAATCCAAACATTTCACCTTTTTAGCAATTTAGGCCAAACGTTTACAAACGTTACGAAACAAATCAAACGTTTCACTTTTTTAGCGATTTAAGAATAACTTTTACAAACGTTACGAAACAAACCCAAAAGTTTTACCTTTTTAGCAATTTTAGCCGAACGTTTACAAACGTTACGAAACAAATCCAAGCGTTTCACCTTTTTAGCAATTTAAGGCAAACGTTTACAAACATTACGAAACAAATCCAAACGTTTCACCTTTTTAGCAATTTAAGCTGAACGTTTACAAACGTTACGAAACAATACCAAACATTTCACCTTTTTAGCAATTTGAGCCTAACGTTTACAAACGTTACGAAACAAATCCAAGCGTTTCACCTTTTTAGTAATTTAAGCCAAAGGTTTACAAAAGTTACGAAACAAATCCAAGCGTTTCACCTTTTTAGCAATTTTAGCCAAACGTTTACAAACGTTACAAAACAAATCCAAATGTTTCCCCTTTTTATCGATTTAAGCCAAACGTTTACAAACCTTACGAAAGAAAACCAAACGTTTAAAACATTACGAAACAAATCCAAACATTTTACATTTTTAGCGATTTAAGCCAAACCTTTACAAACGTTATGAAATAATTCCACACGTTTCACATTATTAAGCAAAACCTTTACAAACGTTTCGAAACTAAACCAAGCGTTTCACCTTTTTAGAAATTTAAGTCAAATGTTTACAAACGTTCAGAAACAAATCCAAGCGTTTCACCGTTTTAGTAATTTAAGCTAGACGTTTACAAATGTTTACAAACGTTATAAAACAAATCCAAGCGTTTCACCTTTTTAGAAACATAAGCCAAACGTTAACAAATGTTGCAAAACAAATCCAAACGTTTCGCCTTTCGAGCGATTTAAGCCAAACATTTACAAACGTTAAGAAACAAATCCAAAAGTTTCTCCTTTTTAACGATTTAAGCCAAACGTTTACAAACAACAAAGCCAAATGTTTAAAACGTTAAGAAACAAATCCAAACGATTCACATATTTAGCGATTTAAGCCAAACCTTTATAAACGTTTTGAAACAAAACTAAACGTTTCACCTTTTAAGCAATTTAAGCCAAACGTTTACAAACGTTATGAAACAAATCCAAGCGTTTCACCTTTTTAGCAATTTTAGCCAAACGTTTACAAACGTTCCGAAACAAATCCAAGAGTTTCGCCTTTTTAGTAATTTAAGCCAAACGTTTACACACGTTACGAAACAAATCCAAGCGTTTCACCTTTTTAGCAATTTAAGCCAAATGTTTACAAACGTTACGAAACAAATCCAAACGTTTCACCTTTTTAGCAATTTAAGCTGAATTACAAACGTTACGAAACAAATCCAAACGTTTCCCCATTTTAGCGATTTAATCCAAACGTTTAAAACGTTATGAAACAAATCCAAACAATTAGCCTTTTTAGCGATTTATGCAAAATGTTTACAAACGTTACGAAACAAATCCAAATGTTTCATCTTTTTAGCATTATAAGCCAAACGTTTACAAAGGTTTTGAAACAAATCCTAATGTTTCTCCTTTTTAGCTATTTAAGCCAAACGTTTACAAAGGTTAAGAAACAAATCCAAATGTTTCCCCTTTTTAGCAATTTAAGCCTAACGTTTACAAACATTACAAAACAAATCCAAACGTTTCACCTTTTTAGAGATTAAAGCGGAACGTTTACAAACGTTACGAAACAAAACCAAACGTTTAATCTTTTTAGCGATTTTAGCCAAACGTTTAAAATGTTGCGAAACAAATGCAAACGTTTCACCTTCTAAGCTATTTAAGCCAGACGTTTGCAAACGTTACGAAACAAAACCAAGGGTTTCACCTTTTTAGCAATTTAAGCCAAACGTTTACAAACGTAGCGAAACAAATCCACGCGTTTCGCCTTTTTAGCAATATAAGCTAAACGTTTACCAACGTTACAAAACAAATCCAAGCGTTTCACCTTGTAAACGTTACTAAACAAATCCAAACGTTTCACTTTTTTAGCGTTTTAAGCCAAACGTTTAAAAACGGTTCGAAACAAATCCAAATGTTTCACCTTTTTAGCGATTGAAGACAAACGTTTTTAAACACCACGAAAGATATCCAAACTTTTCACCTTTTTTAGCAATTTAAACCAAACATTCACAAACGTTGCGAAACAAATCCAAGCGTTTTTAGTAATTTAAGCGAAACGTTTACAAACTTTCCGAAACAAATCCAAGCGTTTCACCTTTTTAGTAATTTAAGCCAAACGTTTACAAACGTTACAAAAAAAATCCAAGCGTTTCATCCTTTTTGCAACTTAAGCCAAACGTTTACAAACGTTACGAAACAATTCCAAACGTTTCACCTTTTTAGCAATTTAAGTGAAACGTTTACAAACGATCCGAAACAAATCCAAACGTTTCACCTTTTTAGCAATTTAAGACAAACGTTTACAAACGTTGCGAAACAAATCCAAACATTTCACCTTTTTAGCAATGTAAGCCAAACGTTTACCAACATTACGAAACAAAACCAAACGTTGAAAACCTTACGAAACAAATCCAAACGTTTTACATTTTTAGCGATTTAAGCCAAACCTTTACAAACGTTTCAAAACAAAACCAAGTGTTTAACCTTTTTAGCAATTTATGCCAAACATTTACAAACGTTACGAAACAAATCCAAGGGTTTCATCTTTTTAGCAATTTAAGCCAAACGTTTACAAACGTTCCGAAACAAATCCAAGTGTTTCACCTTTTTAGTAATTTAAGCCAAACGTTTACAAACGTTACGAAATAAATTCAAGCGTTTCACCTTTTTAGCAATTTAAGCCAAACGTTTAAAAACAAATCCAAACGTTTCACCCTTTTAGCGATTGAAGCTGAACGTTTACAAACGTTACGAAACAAAACCAAACATTTCACCTTTTTAGTAATTTAAGCCTAACGTTTACAAATGTTACGAAACAAATCCAAACGTTTCCCCATTTTAACAATTTAATACAAAGGTTTAAAAAGTTATGAAACAAATCCCAACAATTAGCCTTTTTAGAGATTTATGCAAAACGTTTACAATCGTTACGAAAAAGATCCAAATGTTTCACATTTTTAGCGATTGAAGCCAAACGTTTACAAATGTTACGAAACAAAAAATATGTTTTATCTTTTTAGCAACATAAGCCGAACGTTTACAAACGTTTCGAAACAAATCCGAACGTTTCACCTTTTTAGCAATTTAGGCCAAACGTTTACAAAGGTTATGAAATAAATCGAAACGTTTCCCCTTTTTAGTGATTAAAGCCAAATGTTTACAAACGTTACGAAACAAATCAAACTTTTCATCTTTTTAGCGATTTAAGCGGAACGTTTACAAACATTATGAAACAAAACCAAACATTTCACCTTTTTAGCGAATTTAGCCAGAAGTTACGAACCAAATTCAAACGTTTCCCCATTTTAGCAATTTCAGCCAAACATTTAAAACGTTACGAAACAAATCCAAACGTTTCACCTTCTTAGCAATTTAATCCAAACGTTTAAAACATGATGAAACAAATCTAAAATATTAGCCTTTTTAGCGATTTATGCAAAACGTAATGTTACGAAACAAATCCAAACGTTTCACATTTTTAGAGATTGAAACCAAACGTTTACAAACGTTACGAAAAAATCCAAATGTTTCATATTTTTAGCAATATAAGCCAAACATTTACAAATGTTTCGAAACAAATCCAAACATTTACAAAGGTTATGAAACAAATCGAAACATTTCCCATTTTAGCGATTCAAGCCAAACGTTTACAAACGTTACGAAACAGATCAAACGTTTCACCTGTTTAGCGATTTAATCCAAAATTTTAAAACGATATGAAACAAATCCAAACATTTCACCTTTATAGCAATTTAAGCGTAACGTTTACAAACGTTAAGAAACAAATCCAAACGTTTTCCCATTTTAGGGATTTAATCCAAACGTTTAAGACGTTATGAAACAAATCCGAACATTTAGCCTTTTTAGCGATTTATGAAAAACGTTTACAAACGTTAAGAAACAAATCCAAACGTTCCACATTTTTAGCGATTGAATCCAAACGTTTACAAACGCTATGAAACAAATCCAAACGTTTCATCTTTTTAGCAATATAAGCCAAACATTTATAAACGTTTCGAAACAAATCCAAATGTTTCACCTTTTTATCAATTTAAGCCAAACGTCTACAAAGGTTATGAAACAAATCCAAACGTTTCACCTTTTTAGCAATTTAGGCCAAACGTTTACAAACGTTACAAAACAAATCAAACGTTTCACTTTTTTAGCGATTTAAGCATAACATTTACAAACGTTACGAAACAAAACCAAACGTTTCATCTTTTTAGCAATTTTAGCCGAACGTTTACAAACGTTACGAAACAAATCCAAGCGTTTCACCTTTTTAGCAATTTAAGCCAAACGTTTACAAACGTTACGAAACAAATCCAAACGTTTCACCTTTTTAGCGATTTAAGCTGAACGTTTACAAACGTTACGAAACAATACCAAACATTTCACCTTTTTAACAATTTAAGCCTAACGTTTACAAACGTTACGAAACAAATCCAAGCGTTACACCTTTTTAGTAATTTAAGCAAAAGGTTTACAAACGTTGCGAAACAAATCCAAGCGTTTCACCTTTTTAGCAATTTAAGCCAAACGTTTACAAACGTTCCGAAACAAATCCAAGAGTTTCACCTTTTTAGTAATTTAAGCCAAACGTTTACATATGTTACGAAACAAATCCAAGCGTTTCACCTTTTTAGCAATTTAAGCCAAACGTTTGCAAATGTTACAAAACAAGTCCAAACGTTTCACCTTTTTAGCGATTTAAGCTGAATTACAAACGTTACGTGACAAATCCAAACGTTTAAAACTTTATGAAACAAATCCAAACAATTAGCCTTTTTAGCGATTTATGCAAAAATGTTTACAAACGTTACGAAACAAATCCAAATGTTTCACATTTTTAGCGATTAAAGCCAAACGTTTACAAACAATATGAAACAAATCCAAATGTTTCATCTTTTTAGCATTATAAGCCAAACGTTTACAAACGTTTTGAAACAAATCCCAACGTTTTACCTTCTTAGCTATTTAAGCCAAACATTTACAAAGGTTAAGAAACAAATCCAAATGTTTCCCCTTTTTAGCAATTTAAGCCTAACGTTTACAAACATTACGAAACAAATCCAAACGTTTCACCTTTTTAGAGATTTAAGCGGAACGTTTACAAACGATACGAAACAAAACCAAACGTTTCCCCTTTTTAGCGATTTTAGCGAAACGTTTAAAATGTTGCGAAACAAATGCAAACGTTTCACCTTTTTAGCGATTTAAGCCAGACGTTTGCAAACGTTACGAAACAAAACCAAGGGTTTCACCTTTTAACAATTTAAGCCAAATATTTAAAAACGTAGCGAAACAAATCCACGCGTTTCGCCTTTTTAGCAATATAAGCCAAACGTTTACCAACGTTACAAAACAAATCCAAGCGTTTCACCTTGTAAACGTTACTAAACAAATCCAAACGTTTCATCTTTTTAGCGTTTTAAGCCAAACGTTTAAAAACGGTTCGAAACAAATCCAAATGTTTCACCTTTTTAGCGATTTAAGACAAACGTTTTTAAACACCACGAAACATATCCAAACTTTTTACCTTTTTTAGCAATTAAAACCAAACATTCACAAACGTTCCGAAACAAATCCAAGCGTTTCACCTTTTTAGTAATTTAAGCCAAACGTTTACAAACTTTCCGAAACAAATCCTAGCGTTTCACCGTTTTAGTAATTGAAGCCAAACGTTTACAAACGTTACAAAACAAATCCAAGCGTTTCATCTTTTTTGCAACTTAAGCCAAATGTTTACAAACGTTACGAAACAATTCCAAACATTTCACCTTTTTAGCGATTTAAGTGAAACGTTTACAAACGATCCGAAACAAATCCAAATGTTTCACCTTTTTAGCGATTTAAGACAAACGTTTACAAACGTTGCGAAACAAATCCAAACATTTCACCTTTTTAGCTATTTAAGCCAAACGTTTACAAACGTTACGAAAAAAATGAAAACGTTTCGCCTTTTTAGCGATATAAGCCTAACGTTTACAAACGTTACGAAACAAATCCAAACGTTTCGCCTTTTGAGCGATTTAAGCCAAACGTTGATAAACATTACGAAACAAATGCAAACGTGTCATCTTTTTAGCGCTATAAGTCAAACATTTACAAACGTTACGAAACAAAACCAAACGTTGAAAACGTTACGAAACAAATCCAAACGTTTTACATTTTTAGCGATTTAAGACAAACCTTTACAAACGTTTCAAAACAAAACCAAGTGTTTCACCTTTTTAGCAATTTATGCCAAACATTTACAAACGTTACGAAACAAATCCAAAGGTTTCATCTTTTTAGCAATTTAAGCCAAACGTTTACAAACGTTCCGAAACAAATCCAAGGGTTTCACCTTTTTAGTAATTTAAGCCAAACGTTTACAAACGTTATGAAATAAATTCAAGCGTTTCACCTTTTTAGCGACTGAAGCCAAACGTTTAAAAACGTTATGAAACAAATCCAAACGTTTCACCTTTTTAGCGATTAAAGATGAACGTTTACAAACGTTACGAAACAAAACCAAACATTTCACCTTTTTAGCGATTTAGGCCAAACGTTTACAAACGTTATGAAATAAATCCAAACGTTTCCCCTTTTTAGCGATTAAAGCCAAATGTTTACAAACGTTACGAAACAAATCAAATGTTTCATCTTTTTAGCGATTTAAGCGGAACGTTTACAAACGTTATGAAACAAAACCAAACGTTTCACCATTTTAGCGAATTTAGCAAGAAGTTACGAAACAAATTCAAACGTTTCCCCATTTTAGCGATTTTAGCCAAACATTTAAAACGTTACGAAACAAATCAAACGTTTCACCTTCTTAGCGATTTAATCCAAACGTTTAAAACGTTATGAAACAAATCTAAAAATTTAGCCTTTTTAGCGTTTTATGCAAAACGTAACGTTACGAAACAAATCCAAACGTTTCACATTTTTAGAGATTGAAGCCAAACGTTTACAAACGTTACGAAACAAATCCAAACATTTCATCTTTTTAGCAATATAAGCCAAACGTTTACAAATGTTTCGAAACAAATCCAAACGTTTCCTCTTTTAGCGATTTAAGCCAAACGTTTACAAAGGTTATGAAACAAATCGAAACGTTTCGCATTTTAGCGATTCAAGCCAAACGTTTACAAACGTTACGAAACACATCAAACGTTTCACCTGTTTAGCAATTTAATACAAAATATTAAAACGATATGAAACAAATCCAAACATTTCACCTTTATAGCAATTTAAGCGTAACGTTTACAAACGTTACGAAACAAATCCAAACATTTCCCCATTTTAGGGATTTAATCCAAACGTTTAAAACGTTATGAAACAAATCCGAACATTTAGCCTTTTTAGCGATTTATGCAAAACGTTTACAAATGTTACGAAACAAATCCAAACGTTCCACATTTTTAGCGATTGAATCCAAATGTTTACAAACGTTACGAAACAAATCCAAACTTTTCATCTTTTTAGCAATATAAGCCAAACATTTATAAACGTTTCGAAACAAATTCAAACTTTTCACCTTTCTAGCAATTTAAGCCAAACGTCTATAAAGGTTATGAAACAAATCCAAACATTTCACCTTTTTAGCAATTTAGGCCAAACGTTTACAAATGTTACGAAACAAATCAAACGTTTCACTTTTTTAGCGATTTAAGAATAACTTTTACAAACGTTACGAAACAAACCCAAAAGTTTTACCTTTTTAGCAATTTTAGCCGAACGTTTACAAACGTTACGAAACAAATCCAAGCGTTTCACCGTTTTAGCAATTTAAGGCAAACGTTTACAAACATTACGAAACAAATCCAAACGTTTCACCTTTTTAGCAATTTAAGCTGAACGTTTACAAAGGTTACGAAACAATACCAAACATTTCACCTTTTTAGCAATTTGAGCCTAACGTTTACAAACGTTACGAAACAAATCCAAGCGTTTCACCTTTTTAGTAATTTAAGCCAAAGGATTACAAAAGTTACGAAACAAATCCAAGCGTTTCACCTTTTTAGCAATTTTAGCCAAACGTTTACAAACGTTACAAAACAAATCCAAATGTTTCCCCTTTTTATCGATTTAAGCCAAACGTTTACAAACCTTACGAAAGAAAACCAAACGTTTAAAATATTACGAAACAAATCCAAACATTTTACATTTTTAGCGATTTAAGCCAAACCTTTACAAACGTTATGAAATAATTCCACACGTTTCATATTATTAAGCAAAACCTTTACAAACGTTTCGAAACAAAACCAAGCGTTTCACCTTTTTAGAAATTTAAGTCAAATGTTTACAAACGTTCAGAAACAAATCCAAGCGTTTCACCGTTTTAGTAATTTAAGCTAAACGTTTACAAACGTTACAAAACAAATCCAAGAGTTTCACCTTTTTAGCAATTTATGCCAAACGTTTACAAATGTTACGAAACAAATCCATTCGCTATACCTTTTCAGCGATTTAAGCCGAACGTTTACAAACATTACGAAACAAAACCAAACGTTTCACCTTTTTCGCAATTTAAATCAAACGTTTACAAACGTTTTGAAACAAATCCAAACGTTTCCCCATTTTAGCGATTTAAGCCAAACGATTAAAACGTTAGGAAACAAAACAAATATTTCACCTTTTTAGCAATATAAGCCAAACGTTTACAAACGTTTCGAAAGAAATCAAAACGTTTCACCTTTTTACCAATTTAGGCCAAACGTTTACAAAGGTTATGAAATAAATCCAAACGTTTCACATTTTTAGCGATTTAAGCTAAATGTTTACAAACATTACGAAACAAATCAAACGTTTCACCTTTTTAGCGATTTAAGCAAAACGTTTACAAACGTTATGAAACAAAACCAAACGTTTCACCTTTTTAGCAATTTTAGCCAAAAGTTACGAAACAAATTCAAACATTTCCCCATTTTAGCGATTTCAGCCAAACATTTAAAACGTTACGAAACAAATCCAAATGTTTCACCTTTTTAGCGATTTAATCCAAACGTTGAAACGTTATGAAACAAATCTAAAAATTTAGCCTTTTTAGCGAATTATGCACATCGTTTACAAACGTTACGAAAAATATCCAAACGTTTCACATTTTTAGCAATTGAAGCCAAACTTTTACAAACGTTACGAAACAAATTCAAAAGTTTCATGTTTTTAGCAATATAAGCCAAACGTTTACAAATGTTTCGAAACAAATCCAAACGTTTCACCTTTTTAGCGCTTTAAGCGAAACGTTTACAGTGGTTATGAAACAAATCCAAACGTTTCACCTTTTTAGCGATTTAAGCCAAACGTTTACAAACGTTACGAAACAAATCAAACGTTTCATCGTTTTAGCGATTTAAGCCAAACGTTGAAAACGTTACGAAACAAATCTAAATGTTCCACCTTTTTAGCAATTAATGCCAAACATTTACAAACGTTACGAAACAAATCCAAACATTTCCCCTTTTTAGCGATTTCAGCCAAACGTTTACAAACATTACGAAACAAATTTAACCGTTTCACCTTTTTAGCGATTGAAGCCAAACGTTACGAAAGAAATCCCAACGTTTCACAGTTTTTAGCAATTTCAGCAAAACGTTTACAAATGCTACGGAAAAAACCAAGCGTTTCACCTTTTTAGCAATTTAAAACAAACTTTTACAAATGTAACGAAACAAATCCAGACATTTCAACTTTTTGACAATTTAACCAAACGTTTACAAAAGTTACAAAACAAATCCAAGCATTTCACCTTGTAAACGTTACGAAACAAATCCAAACGTTTCACTTTGTTTTCAATTTAAGCCAAACGTTTAAAACGGTACGAAACAAATCCAAATGTTTCACCTTTTTAGCAAATTAAGCCAAATGTTTATAAACGCCACGAAACAAATCCAAACGTTTCACCTTTTTAGCAAATTAACCCAAACGTTTACAAACATTACGAAACAAATCCAAGCATTTCTTCTTTTTAGCAATTTAAGCCAAACGTTTACAAACCTTACGAAACAAATCAAAGCATTTCACCTTTTTAGCAATTTAAGCCAAACGTTTACGAAGGTTACAAAACAAATCCAAACGTTTCACCTTCTTAGCAAATTAAGCCAAACAATTACAAACGATACGAAACAAATCCAAACGTTTCCCCTTTTTAGAAATTTAAGTCAAATGTTTACAAACGTTCAGAAACAAATCCAAGCGTTTCACCGTTTTAGTAATTTAAGCTAAACGTTTACAAACATTACAAAACAAATCCAAGAGTTTCACCTTTTTAGCAATTTATGCCAAACGTTTACAAACGTTACGAAACAAATCCATACGCTATACCTTTTTAGCGATTTAAGCCGAACGTTTACAAACATTACGAAACAAAACCAAACGTTTCACCTTTTTCGCAATTTAAATCAAACGTTATGAAACAAATCCAAACGTTTCCCCATTTTAGCGATTTAAGCCAAACGTTTAAAACATTGCGAAACAAATCCAAATATTTCACCTTTTTAGCAATACAAGCCAAACGTTTACAAATGTTTTGAAACAAATCAAAACGTTTCACCTTTTTAGCAATTTAGGCCAAACGTTTACAAAGGTTATGAAATAATTCCAAACGTTTCACATTTTTAGCGATTTAAGCCAAAGGTTTACAAACATTACGAAACAAATCAAACGTTTCACCTTTTTAGCGATTTAAAAAAAACGTTTACAGACGTTATGAAACAAAACCAAACGTTTCACCTTTTAAGCTATTTTAGCCAAAAGTTACGAAACAAATTCAAACATTTCCCCATTTTAGCGATTTCAGCCAAAGATTTAAAACGTTACGAAACAAATCCAAATGTTTCACCTTTTTAGAAATTTAAGCCAAACGTCTACAAAGGTTATGAAACAAATCCAAACGTTTCACCTTTTTATCGATTTAGGCCAAACGTTTACAAAGGTTACGAAACAAATCAAACGTTCACTTTTTTAGCGATTTAAGCATAACATTTACAAACGTTACGAAACAAAACCAAACGTTTCACCTTTTTAGCAATTTAAGCCGAACATTTACAAAGGTTACGAAACAAATCCAAGAGTTTCACCTTTTTAGCAATTTAAGCCAACGTTTACAAACGTTACGAAATAAATCCAAACGTTTCACCTTTTTAGCGATTTAAGCTGAACGTTTACAAACGTTACGAAACAATACCAAACATTTCACCTTTTTAGCAATTTGAGCCTAACGTTTACAAACGTTACGAAACAAATCCAAGCGTTTCACCTTTTTAGTAATTTAAGCCAAAGGTTTACAAACGTTACGAAACAAATCCAAGTGTTTCACCTTTTTAGCAATTTAAGCCAAACGTTTACAAATGTTACAAAACAAATCCAAACGTTTCCCCTTTTTAGCGATTTAAGCCAAACGTTTACAAACCTTACGAAAGAAAACCAAACGTTTAAAACGTTACGAAACAAATCCAAACATTTTATATTTTTAGCGATTTAAGCCAAACCTTTACAAACTTTATTAAATAATTCCACACGTTTCACATTATTAAGCAAAATCTTTACAAACGTTTCGAACAAAACCAAACGTTTCACCCTTTTTAGCAATTTAAGTCAAATGTTTACAAACGTTCCGAAACAAATCCAAGTGTTTCACCGTTTTAGTAATTTAAGCTAAACGTTTACAAACGTTACAAAACAAATCCAAGAATTTCATCTTTTTAGAAATTTATGCCAAACGTTTACAAACGGTACGAAACAAATCCATATGCTTTACCTTTTTAGCGATTTAAGCCGAACGTTTACAAACATTACGAAACAAAACCAAACGTTTCACCTTTTTCGCAATTAAAATCAAACATTTACAAACATTATGAAACAAATCCAAATGTTTCCCCATTTTATCGATTTAAGCCAAACATTTAAAATGTTACGAAACAAATCCAAATATTTCACCTTTTTAGCAATATAAGCCAAACATTACAAACGTTTCGAAACAAATCAAAACGTTTCACCTTTTTAGCAATTTAGGCCTAACGTTTACAAAGGTTATGAAATAAATCCAAACGTTTCACATTTTTAGCGATTTAAGCGAAATGTATACCAACATTTCGAAACAAATCAAACGTTTCACCTTTTTAGCGATTTAAGCAAAACGTTTACAAACATTATGAAACAAAACCAAACGTTTCACCTTTTAAGCGATTTTAGCCAAAAGTTACGAAACAAATTCAAACATTTCCCCATTTTAGCGATTTCAGCCAAACATTTAAAACGTTACAAAACAAATCCAAATGTTTCACCTTTTTAGCAATTTAAGCCAAACGTCTACAAAGGTTATGAAACAAATCCAAACGTTTCACCTTTTTAGCGATTTAGGCCAAACGTTTACAAACGTTACGAAACAAATCAAACGTTTCACTTTTTTAAAGATTTAAGCATAACATTTACAAACGTTACGAAACAAAACCAAACGTTTCACCTTTTTAGCAATTTAAGCCAAACGTTTAGAAACGTTACGAAACAAATCCAAGAGTTTCACCTTTTTAGCTATTTAAGCTAAACGTTTACAAACGTTACGAAACAAATCCAAACGTTTCACCTTTTTAGCGATTTAAGCTGAACGTTTACAAACGTTACGAAACAATACCAAACATTTCACCTTTTTAATAATTTAAGCCTAAAGTTTACAAACGTTACGAAACAAATCCAAGCGTTTCCACCTATTTAGCAATTTAAGCCAAACGTTTACAAACGTTACAAAACAAATCCAAACGTTTCCCCTTTTTAGCGATTTAAGCCAAACGTTTACAAACCTTACGAAAGAAAACCAAACGTTTAAAACGTTATGAAACAAATCCAAACATTTTACATTTTTAGCGATTTAAGCCAAACCTTTACAAAAGTTATGAAATAATTCCACACGTTTCACATTATTAAGCAAAACCTTTACAAACGTTTCGAAACAAATCAAAACGTTTAACCTTTTTTGCAATTTAGGCCAAACATTTACAAAGGTTATGAAATAAATCCAAACGTTTCACATTTTTAGCGACTTAAGCCAAATGTTTACAAACACTAGGAAACAAATCAAACGTTTCACCTTTTTTAGCGATTTAAGCAAAACGTTTACAAACGTAATGAAACGAAACCAAACGTTTCACCTTTTTAGCGATTTTAGCCAAAAGTTACGAAACAAATTTAAACATTTCCCTACTTTAGTGATTTCAGCCAAACATTTAAAACGTTACGAAACAAATCCAAATGTTTCTCCTTTTTAGCAATTTAAGCCAAACGTCTACAAAGGTTATGAAACAAATCCAAACGTTTCACCTTTTTAGAGATTTAGGCCAAACGTTACGAAACAAATCAAACGTTTCACTTTTTTAACGATTTAAGCATAACATTTACAAACGTTACGAAACAAAACCGAACGTTTTACCTGCATAGAAATTTAAGCCGAAAGTTTACAAACGTTACGAAACAAATCCAAGCGTTTCACCTTTTTAGCAATTTAAGCCAAACGTTTACAAACGTTACGAAACAAATCCAAACATTTCACCTTATTAGCGATTTAAGCTGAACGTTTACAAACGTTACGTAACAATACCAAGCATGTCACCTTTTTAGCAATTTAAGCCTAATGTTTACAAATGTTACGAAACAAATCCAAGCGCCACACCCTTTTAGGAATTTAAGCCAAAGGTTTACAAACGTTACGAAACAAATCCAAGCGTTTCACCTTTTTAGCAATTTAAGCCAAACGTTTACAAACGTTACAAAACAAATCCAAACGTTTCCCCTTTTTACCGATTTAAGCCAAACGTTCACAAACCTTACGAAAGAAAACCAAACGTTTAAAACGTTACGAAACAAATCCAAACATTTTACATTTTTAGCGATTTAAGCCAAACCTTTACAAACTTTATGAAATAATTCCACACGTTTCACATTATTAAGCAAAATCTTTACAAACGTTTCGAACAAAACCAAACGTTTCACCCTTTTTAGCAATTTAAGTCAAATGTTTACAAACGTTCCGAAACAAATCCAAGCGTTTCACCGTTTTAGTAATTTAAGCTAAACGTTTACAAACGTTACAAAACAAATCCAAGAATTTTATCTTTTTAGAAATTTATGCCAAACGTTTACAAACGGTACGAAACAAATCCATATGCTTTACCTTTTTAGCGATTTAAGCCGAACGTTTACAAACATTACGAAACAAAACCAAACGTTTCACCTTTTTCGCAATTAAAATCAAACATTTACAAACATTATGAAACAAATCCAATGTTTCCCCATTTTAGCGATTTAAGCCAAACGTTTAAAAAGTTACGAAACAAATCCAAATATTTCACCTTTTTAGCAATACAAGCCAAACATTACAAACGTTTCGAAACAAATCAAAACGTTTCACCTTTTTAGCAATTTAGGCCAAACGTTTACAAAGGTTATGAAATAAATCCAAACGTTTCACATTTTTAGCGATTTAAGCGAAATGTATACCAACATTTCGAAACAAATCAAACGTTTCACCTTTTTAGCGATTTAAGCAAAACGTTTACAAACATTATGAAACAAAACCAAACATTTCACCTTTTAAGCGATTTTAGCCAAAAGTTACGAAACAAATTCAAATATTTCCCCATTTTAGTGATTTCAGCCAAACATTTAAAACGATACGAAACAAATCCAAATGTTTCACCTTTTTAGCAATTTAAGCCAAACGTCTACAAAGGTTATGAAACAAATCCAAACGTTTCACCTTTTTAGCGATTTAGGCCAAACGTTTACAAACGTTACGAAACAAATCAAACGTTTCACTTTTTTAAAGATTTAAGCATAACATTTACAAACGTTATGAAACAAAACCAAACGTTTCACCTTTTTAGCAATTTAAGCCAAACGTTTACAAACGTTACGAAACAAATCCAAGAGTTTCACCTTTTTAGCTATTTAAGCTAAACGTTTACAAACGTTACGAAACAAATTCAAACGTTTCACCTTTTTAGCGATTTAAGCTGAACGTTTACAAACGTTACGAAACAATACCAAACATTTCACCTTTTTAATAATTTAAGCCTAAAGTTTACAAACGTTACGAAACAAATCCAAGCGTTTCCACCTATTTAGCAATTTAAGCCAAACGTTTACAAACGTTACAAAACAAATCCAAACGTTTCCCCTTTTTAGCGATTTAAGCCAAACGTTTACAAACCTTACGAAAGAAAACCAAACGTTTAAAACGTTACGAAACAAATCCAAACATTTTATATTTTTAGCGATTTAAGCCAAACCTTTACAAACTTTATTAAATAATTCCACACGTTTCACATTATTAAGCAAAACCTCTACAAACGTTTCGAAACAAATCAAAATGTTTCACCTTTTTTGCAATTTAGGCCAAACATTTACAAAGGTTATGAAATAAATCCAAACGTTTCACATTTTTAGCGACTTAAGCCAAATGTTTACAAACACTAGGAAACAAATCAAACGTTTCACCTTTTTTAGCGATTTAAGCAAAACGTTTACAAACGTAATGAAATAAAACCAAACGTTTCACCTTTTTAGCGATTTTAGCCAAAAGTTACGAAACAAATTTAAACATTTCCCCATTTTAGTGATTTCAGCCAAACATTTAAAACGTTACGAAACAAATCCAAATGTTTCTCCTTTTTAGCAATTTAAGCCAAACGTCTACAAAGGTTATGAAACAAATCCAAACGTTTCACCTTTTTAGCGATTTAGGCCAAACGTTTACACACGTTACGAAAAAATCAAACGTTTCACTTTTTTAACGATTTAAGCATAACATTTACAAACGTTACGAAACAAAACCGAACGTTTTACCTGCATAGAAATTTAAGCCGAACGTTTACAAACGTTACGAAACAAATCCAAGCGTTTCACCTTTTTAGCAATTTAAGCCAAACGTTTACAAACGTTACGAAACAAATCCAAACATTTCACCTTATTAGCGATTTAAACTGAACGTTTACAAACGTTACGTAACAATACCAAGCATGTCACCTTTTTAGCAATTTAAGCCTAATGTTTACAAACGTTACGAAACAAATCCAAGCGCCACACCTTTTTAGGAATTTAAGCCAAAGGTTTACAAACGATACGAAACAAATCCAAGCGTTTCACCTTTTTGGCAATTTAAGCCAAACGTTTACAAACGCTACAAAACAAATCCAAAAGTTTCCCCTTTTTACCGATTTAAGCCAAACGTTCACAAACCTTACGAAAGAAAACCAAACGTTTAAAACGTTACGAAACAAATCCAAACATTTTACATTTTTAGCGATTTAAGCCAAACCTTTACAAACGTTATGAAATAATTCCACACGTTTCACATTATTAAGCAAAACCTTTACAAACGTTTCGAAACAAAACCAAGCGTTTCACCTTTTTAGCAATTTAAGTCAAACGTTTACAAACGTTTCGAAACAAATCCAAGCGTTTCACCGTTTTAGTAATTCAAGCTAAACGTTTACAAACGTTACAAAACAAATCCAAGAGTTTCACCTTTTTAGCAATTTATGCCAAACGTTTACAAATGTTACGAAACAAACCCATACGCTTTACCTTTTTAGCGATTTAAGCGGAAATTTTACAAACATTACGAAACAAAACCAAACGTTTCACCTTTTTCGCAATTTAAATCAAACGTTTTCAAACGTTATGAAACAAATCCAAACGTTTCCCCATTTTAGCGATTTAAGGCAAACGTTTAAAACGCTAAGAAACAAATCCAAATATTTCACCTTTTTAGCAATATAAGCCAAACGTTTACAACATTTAGAAACAAATCAAAATGTTTCACCTTTTTTGCAATTTAGGCCAAACGTTTACAAAGGTTATAAAATAAATCCAAACATTTCACATTTTTAGCGATTTAAGCCAAATGTTTACAAACACTACAAAACAAATCAAACGTTTCACCTTTTTAGCGATTTAAGCAAAAAGTTTGCAAACGTTATGAAACAAAACCAAACGTTTCACCTTTTTAGCGATTTTAGCCAAAAGTTACGAAACAAATTCAAACATTTCCCCATTTTAGCGATTTCAGCCAAACATTTAAAACGTTACGAAACAAATCCAAATGTTTCACCTTTTTAGCAATTTAAGCCAAACGTCTGCAAAGGTTATGAAACAAATCCCATCGTTTCACCTTTTTAGCGATTTAGGCCAAACGTTTACAAACGTTACGAAACAAATCAAACATTTCACTTTTTTAGCAATATAAGCATAACATTTACAAACGTTACGAAAGAAAACCAAACGTTTCACCTTTTTAGCAATTTAAGCCGAACGTTTACAAACGTTACGAAACAAATCCAAGCGTTTCACCTTTTTAGCAATTTAAGCCCAACGTTTACAAACGTTACGAAACAAATCCAAACGTTTCACCTTTTTACCGATTTAAGATGAACGTTTATAAACGTTACGAAACAATACCAAACATTTCACCTTTTTAGCAATTTGAGCCTAACGTTTACAAACGTTACGAAACAAATCCAAACGTTTCACCATTTTAGTAATTTAAGCCAAAGGTTTACAAACGTTACGAAACAAATACAAGTGTTTCACCTTTTTAGCAATTTAAGCCAAACGTTTACAAACGTTACAAAATAAATCCAAACGTTTCCCCTTTTTAGCGATTTAAGCCAAACGTTTACAAACCTTACGAAAGAAAACCAAATATTTAAAACGTTACGAAACAAATCCAAACATTTTACATTTTTAGCGATTTAAGCCAAACCTTTACAAACGTTATGAAATAATTCCACACGTTTCACATTATTAAGCAAAACGTTTCGAAACAAAACCAAGCGTTTCACCTTTTTAGCAATTTAAGTCAAATGTTTACAAACGTTTCGAAACAAATCCAAGCGTTTCACCGTTTTAGTAATTTAAGCTAAACGCTTACAAATGTTACAAAACAAATCCAAGAGTTTCACGTTTTTAGCAATTTATGCCAAACGTTTACAAACGTTACGAAACAAATCCATACGCTTTTCCTTTTTAGCGATTTAAGCGGAACGTTTACAAACATTACGAAACATAACCAAAAGTTTCACCTTTTTCGCAATTTAAATCAAACGTTTTCAAACGTTATGAAACAAATCCAAACGTTTCCCCATTTTAGCGATTTAAGCCAAACGTTTAAAACGTTACGAAACAAATCCAAATATTTCACCTTTTTAGCGATATAAGCCAAACGTTTACAAACATTTCGAAACAAATCAAAACGTTTCACCTTTTTTGCAATTTAGGCCAAACATTTACAAAGGTTATGAAATAAATCCAAACGTTTCACATTTTTAGCGACTTAAGCCAAATGTTTACAAACACTACGAAACAAATCAAACGTTTCACCTTTTTTAGCGATTTAAGCAAAACGTTTACAAACGTTATGAAACAAAACTAAACGTTTCACCTTTTTAGCGATTTTAGCCAAAAGTTACGAAACAAATTTAAACATTTCCCCATTTTAGTGATTTCAGCCAAACATTTAAAACGTTACGAAACAAATCCAAATGTTTCTCCTTTTTAGCAATTTAAGCCAAACGTCTACAAAGGTTATGAAACAAATCCAAACGTTTCCCCTTTTTAGCGATTTAGGCCAAACGTTTACAAACGTTACGAAACAAATCAAACATTTCACTTTTTTAGCGATTTAAGCATAACATTTACAAACGTTACGAAACAAAACCGAACGTTTCACCTGCATAGAAATTTAAGCCGAAAGTTTACAAACGTTACGAAACAAATCCAAGAGTTTCACCTTTTTAGCAATTTAAGCCAAACGTTTATAAACGTTACGAAACAAATCCAAACATTTCACCTTGTTAGCGATTTAAGCTGAACGTATACAAACGTTACGTAACAATACCAAGAATGTCACCTTTTTAGCAATTTAAGCCTAACGTTTACAAACGTTACGAAACAAATCCAAGCGTCACACCTTTTTAGGAATTTAAGCCAAAGGTTTACAAACGTTACGAAACAAATCCAAGCGTTTCACCTTTTTAGCAATTTAAGCCAAACGTTTACAAACGTTACAAAACAAATCCAAATGTTTCCCCTTTTTACCGATTTAAGCCAAACGTTCACAAACCTTATGAAAGAAAACCAAACGTTTAAAACGTTACGAAACAAATCCAAACATTTTACATTTTTAGCGATTTAAGCCAAACCTTTACAAACGTTATGAAATAATTCCACACGTTTCACATTATTAAGCAAAACCTTTACAAACGTTTCGAAACAAAACCAAGCGTTTCACCTTTTTAGCAATTTAAGTCAAATGTTTACAAACGTTTCGAAACAAATCCAAGCGTTTCATTGTTTTAGTAATTTAAGCTAAATGTTTACAAACGTTACAAAACAAATCCAAGAGTTTCACCTTTTTAGCAATTTTTGCCAAACGTTTACAAACGTTACAAAAAAAATCCATACGCTTTACCTTTTTAGCGATTTAAGCGGAACGTTTACAAACATTACGAAACAAAACCAAGCGTTTCACCTTTTTCGCAATTTAAATCAAACTTTATGAAACAAATCCAAACGTTTCCCCATTTTAGCGATTTAAGCCAAACGTTTAAAACGTTACGAAACAAATCAAAACGTTTCACCTTTTTTGCAATTTAGGCCAAACGTTTACAAAGGTTATGAAATAAATCCAAACATTTCACATTTTTATCGATTTAAGCCAAATATTTACAAACACTACGAAACAAATCAAACGTTTCACCTTTTTTAGCGATTTAAGCAAAACGTTTACAAACGTTATGAAACAAAACCAAACGTTTCACCTTTTTAGCGATTTTAGCCAAAAGTTACGAAACAAATTCAAACATTTCCCCATTTTAGCGATTTCAGCCAAACATTTAAAACGTTACGAAACAAATCCAAATGTTTCACCTTTTTAGCAATTTAAGCCAAACGTCTACAAAGGTTATGAAACAAATCCAAACGTTTCCCCTTTTTAGCGATTTAGGCAAAACGTTTACAAACGTTACGAAACAAATCAAACATTTCACTTTTTTAGCGATTTAAGCATAACATTTACAAACGTTACGTAACAAAACCATACGTTTCACCTTTTTAGCAATTTAAGCCGAACGTTTACAAACGTTACGAAACAAATCCAAGCGTTTCACCTTTTTAGCAATTTAAGCCAAACGTTTACAAACGTTACGAAACAAATCCAAACGTTTCACCTTTTTACCGATTTAAGCTGAACGTTTATAAACGTTACGAAACAATACCAAACATTTCACCTTTTTAGCAATTTGAGCCTAACGTTTACAAACGTTACGAAACAAATCCAAACGTTTCACCTTTTTAGTAATTTAAGCCAAAGGTTTACAAAGGTTACGAAACAAATCCAAGTGTTTCACCTTTTTAGCAATTTAAGCCAAACGTTTACAAACGTTACAAAACAAATCCAAATGTTTCCCCTTTTTAGCGATTTAAGCCAAACGTTTACAAACCTTACGAAAGAAAACCAAACATTTAAAACGTTACGAAACAAATCCAAACATTTTACATTTTTAGCGATTTAAGTCAAACCTTTGCAAACGTTATGAAATAAGTCCACACGTTTCACATTATTAAGCAAAACCTTTACAAACGTTTTGAAACAAAACCAAGCGTTTCACCTTTTTAGCAATTTAAGTCAAATGTTTACAAACGTTCCGAAACAAATCCAAGCGTTTCACCGTTTTAATAATTTAAGCTAAACGTTTACAAACGTTACAAAACAAATCCAAGAGTTTCACCTTTTTAGCAATTTATGCCAAATGTTTACAAACGTTACGAAACAATTCCAGACTCTTTACCTTTTTAGCGATTTAAGCCGAACGTTTACAAACATTACGAAACAAGACCAAATGTTTCACTTTTTTCGCAATTTAAAGCAAACGTTTACAAACGTTATGAAACAAATCCAAACGTTTCCCCATTTTAGCGATTTAAGCCAAACGTTTATAAAGTTACGAAACAAATCCAAATATTTCACCTTTTTAGCAATATAAGCCAAACGTTTACAAACGTTTCGAAACAAATAAAAATGTTTCACCTTTTTAGAAATTTAGGCCAAACGTTTACAAAGATCATGAAATAAATCCAAATGTTTCACATTTTTAACGATTTAAGCCAAATTTTTACAAACATTACGAAACAAATCAAACGTTTCACCTTTTTAGCGATTTAAGCAAAATGTTTACAAACGTTGTGAAACAAAACCAAACGTTTCACCTTCTAAGCGATTTTAGCCAAAGGTTACGATACAAATTCAAACATTTTCCCATTTTAGCGATTTCAGCCAAACATTTAAAACGTTACGAAACAAATCCAAATGTTTCCCCTTTTTAGCAATTTAAGCCAATTGTCTACAAAGGTTATGAAAAAAATCCAAACGTTTCACCTTTTTAGCGATTTAGGCCAAACGTTTATAAACGTTAAGAAACAAATCAAACGTTTCAATTTTTTAGCGATTTAAGCATAACATTTACAAACGTTACGAAACAAAACCAAATGTTTCACCTTTTTAACAATTGAAGCCAAACGTTTATAAACATTACGAAACAAATCCAAGCGCTTCACCTTTTTAGAAATTTAAGCCAAACGTTTACAAACGTTACGAAACAAATCCAAATGTTTCATCTTTTTAGCGATTTAAGCTGAACGTTTTCAACCGTTACGAAACAATACCAAACATTTCACCTTTTTAGTAATTTGAGCCTAACGTTTACAAACGTTACGAAACAAATCCAAGCGTTTCACCTTTATAGTAATTTAAGCCAAAGGTTTACAAACGTTACGAAACAAATCCAAGCGTTTCACCTTTTTAGCAATTTAAGCCAAACGTTTACAAACGTTACAAAACAAATCCAAACATTTCCCCTTTTAGCGATTTAAGCCAAACGTTTACAAACCTTACGAAAGAAAACCAAACGTTTTGAAACAAATCGAAACATTTTACATTTTTAGCGATTTAAGCCAAACCTTTACAAACGTTATGAAATAATTCCACACATTTCACATTATTAAGCAAAACCTTTACAAACTTTTCGAAACAAAACCAAGTGTTTCACTTTTTTAGCAATTTAAGTCAAATGTTTACAAATGTTCCGTAACAAATCCAAGCGTTTCACCGTTTTAGTAATTTAAGCTAAACGTTTATAAACGGTACAAAACAAATTCAAGAGTTTCACCTTTTAGCAATTTATGCCAAACGTTTACAAACGTTACGAAACAAATCCACACACTTTACCTTTTCAGCGATTTAAGCCGAACGTTTACAAACATTACGAAACAAAACCAAACGTTTCACCTTTTTCGCAATTTAAATCAAACGTTTACAAACGTTTTGAAACAAATCCAAACGTTTCCCCATTTTAGCGATTTAAGCCAAACGATTAAAACGTTAGGAAACAAAACAAATATGTCACCTTTTTAGCAATATAAGCCAAACGTTTACAAACGTTTCGAAACAAATCAAAACGTTTCACCTTTTTACCAATTTAGGCCAAACGTTTACAAAGGTTATGAAATAAATCCAAACGTTTCACATTTTTAGCGATTTAAGCTAAATGTTTACAAACATTACGAAACAAATCAAACGTTTCACCTTTTTAGCGATTTAAGCAAAACGTTTTCAAACGTTATGAAACAAAACCAAACGTTTCACCTTTTTAGCAATTTTAGCCAAAAATTACGAAACAAATTCAAACATTTCCCCATTTTAGCGATTTCAGCCAAACATTTAAAACGTTACGAAACAAATCCAAATGTTTCACCTTTTTAGCGATTTAATCCAAACGTTTGAAACGTTATGAAACAAATCTAAAAATTTAGCCTTTTTAGCGAATTATGCACATCGTTTACAAACGTTACGAAAAATATCCAAACGTTTCACATTTTTAGCAATTGAAGCCAAACTTTTACAAATGTTACGAAACAAATTCAAAAGTTTCATGTTTTTATCAATATAAGCCAAACGTTTACAAATGTTTCGAAACAAATCCAAACGTTTCACCTTTTTAGCGCTTTAAGCGAAACGTTTACAGTGGTTATGAAACAAATCCAAACGTTTCTCCTTTTTAGCGATTTAAGCCAAACGTTTACAAACGTTACGAAACAAATCAAACGTTTCATCGTTTTAGCGATTCAAGCCAAACGTTTAAAACGTTACGAAACAAATCTAAATGTTCCACCTTTTTAGCAATTAATGCCAAACATTTACAAACGTTACTAAACAAATCCAAACATTTCCCCTTTTTAGCGATTTCAGCCAAACGTTTACAAACGTTACGAAACAAATTTAACCGTTTCACCTTTTTAGCGATTGAAGCCAAACGTTACGAAAGAAATCCCAACGTTTCACAGTTTTTAGCAATTTCAGCAAAACGTTTACAAATGCTACGGAAAAAACCAAGCGTTTCACCTTTTTAGCAATTTAAAACAAACTTTTACAAATGTAACGAAACAAATCCAGACATTTCAACTTTTTGACAATTTAACCAAACGTTTACAAAAGTTATAAAACAAATCCAAGCATTTCACCTTGTAAACGTTACGAAACAAATCCAAACGTTTCACTTTGTTTTCAATTTAAGCCAAACGTTTAAAACGGTATGAAACAAATCCAAATGTTTCACCTTTTTAGCAAATTAAGCCAAATGTTTATAAACGCCACGAAACAAATCCAAACGTTTCACCTTTTTAGCAAATTAACCCAAACGTTTACAAACATTACGAAACAAATCCAAGAATTTCTTCTTTTTAGCAATTTAAGCCAAACGTTTACGAAGGTTACGAAACAAATCAAAGCATTTCACCTTTTTAGCAATTTAAGCCAAACGTTTACGAAGGTTACAAAACAAATCCAAACGTTTCACCTTTTTAGAAAATTAAGCCAAACAATTACAAACGATACGAAACAAATCCAAACGTTTCCCCTTTTTAGAAATTTAAGTCAAATGTTTACAAACGTTCAGAAACAAATCCAAGCGTTTCACCGTTTTAGTAATTTAAGCTAAACGTTTACAAACATTACAAAACAAATCCAAGAGTTTCACCTTTTTAGCAATTTATGCCAAACGTTTACAAAATGTTACGAAACAAATCCATACGCTATACCTTTTTAGCGATTTAAGCCGAACGTTTACAAACATTACGAAACAAAACCAAACGTTTCACCTTTTTCGCAATTTAAATCAAACGTTATGAAACAAATCCAAACGTTTCCCCATTTTAGCGATTTAAGCCAAACGTTTAAAACGTTGCGAAACAAATCCAAATATTTCACCTTTTTAGCAATATAAGCCAAACGTTTACAAATGTTTTGAAACAAATCAAAACGTTTCACCTTTTTAGCAATTTAGGCCAAACGTTTACAAAGGTTATGAAATAATTCCAAACGTTTCACATTTTTAGCGATTTAAGCTAAAGGTTTACAAACATTACGAAACAAATCAAACGTTTCACCTTTTTAGCGATTTAAGAAAAACGTTTACAGACGTTATGAAACAAAACCAAACGTTTCACCTTTTAAGCTATTTTAGCCAAAAGTTACGAAACAAATTCAAACATTTCCCCATTTTAGCGATTTCAGCCAAAGATTTAAAACGTTACGAAACAAATCCAAATGTTTCACCTATTTAGAAATTTAAGCCAAACGTCTACAAAGGTTATGAAACAAATCCAAACGTTTCACCTTTTTATCGATTTAGGCCAAACGTTTACAAAGGTTACGAAACAAATCAAACGTTCACTTTTTTAGCGATTTAAGCATAACATTTACAAACGTTACGAAACAAAACCAAACGTTTCACCTTTTTAGCAATTTAAGCCGAACATTTACAAAGGTTACGAAACAAATCCAAGAGTTTCACCTTTTTAGCAATTTAAGCCAACGTTTACAAACGTTACGAAATAAATCCAAACGTTTC
Organism: Mercurialis annua; assembly: GCF_937616625.2. NCBI lineage: Eukaryota > Viridiplantae > Streptophyta > Magnoliopsida > Malpighiales > Euphorbiaceae > Mercurialis > Mercurialis annua. The sequence goes on from NC_065571.1 coordinate 35,504,650, forward strand.
ACCTTTTTAGCGATTGAAGCTGAACGTTTACAAACGTTACGAAACAATACCAAACATTTCACCTTTTTAGCAATTTGAGCCTAACGTTTACAAACGTTACGAAACAAATCCAAGCGTTTCACCTTTTTAGTAATTTAAGCCAAAGGTTTACAAACGTTACGAAACAAATCCAAGTGTTTCACCTTTTTAGCAATTTAAGCCAAACGTTTACAAATGTTACAAAACAAATCCAAATGTTTCCCCTTTTTAGCGATTTAAGCCAAACGTTTACAAACCTTACGAAAGAAAACCAAACGTTTAAAACGTTACAAAACAAATCCAAACATTTTACATTTTTAGCGATTTAAGCCAAACCTTTACAAACTTTATGAAATAATTCCACACGTTTCACATTATTAAGCAAAATCTTCACAAACGTTTCGAACAAAACCAAATGTTTCACCCTTTTTAGCAATTTAAGTCAAATGTTTACAAACGTTCCGAAACAAATCCAAGCGTTTCACCGTTTTAGTAATTTAAGCTAAACGTTTACAAACGTTACAAAACAAATCCAAGAGTTTCATCTTTTTAGAAATTTATGCCAAACGTTTACAAACGGTACGAAACAAATCCATATGCTTTACCTTTTTAGCGATTTAAGCCGAACGTTTACAAACATTACGAAACAAAACCAAACGTTTCACCTTTTTCGCAATTAAAATCAAACATTTACAAACATTATGAAACAAATCCAAATGTTTCCCCATTTTAGCGATTTAAGCCAAACGTTTAAAATGTTACGAAACAAATCCAAATATTTCACCTTTTTAGCAATATAGGCCAAACATTACAAACGTTTCGAAACAAATCAAAACGTTTCACCTTTTTAGCAATTTAGGCCAAACGTTTACAAAGGTTATGAAATAAATCCAAACGTTTCACATTTTTAGCGATTTAAGCGAAATGTATACCAACATTTCGAAACAAATCAAACGTTTCACCTTTTTAGCGATTTAAGCAAAACGTTTACAAACATTATGAAACAAAACCAAACGTTTCACCTTTTAAGCGATTTTAGCCAAAAGTTACGAAACAAATTCAAACATTTCCCCATTTTAGCGATTTCAGCCAAACATTTAAAACGTTACGAAACAAATCCAAATGTTTCACCTTTTTAGCAATTTAAGCCAAACGTCTACAAAGGTTATGAAACAAATCCAAACGTTTCACCTTTTTAGCGATTTAGGCCAAACGTTTACAAACGTTACGAAACAAATCAAACGTTTCACTTTTTTAAAGATTTAAGCATAACATTTACAAACGTTACGAAAAAAAACCAAACGTTTCACCTTTTTAGCAATTTAAGCCAAACGTTTACAAACGTTACGAAACAAATCCAAGAGTTTCACCTTTTTAGCTATTTAAGCTAAACGTTTACAAACGTTACGAAACAAATCCAAACGTTTCACCTTTTTAGCGATTTAAGCTGAACGTTTACAAACGTTACGAAACAATACCAAACATTTCACCTTTTTAATAATTTAAGCCTAAAGTTTACAAACGTTACGAAACAAATCCAAGCGTTTCCACCTATTTAGCAATTTAAGCCAAACGTTTACAAACGTTACAAAACAAATCCAAACGTTTCCCCTTTTTAGCGATTTAAGCCAAACGTTTACAAACCTTACGAAAGAAAACCAAACGTTTAAAACGTTATGAAACAAATCCAAACATTTTACATTTTTAGCGATTTAAGCCAAACCTTTACAAACGTTATGAAATAATTCCACACGTTTCACATTATTAAGCAAAACCTTTACAAACGTTTCGAAACAAATCAAAACGTTTCACCTTTTTTGCAATTTAGGCCAAACATTTACAAAGGTTATGAAATAAATCCAAACGTTTCACATTTTTAGCGACTTAAGCCAAATGTTTACAAACACTACGAAACAAATCAAACGTTTCACCTTTTCTAGCGATTTAAGCAAAACGTTTACAAACGTAATGAAACAAAACCAAACGTTTCACCTTTTTAGCGATTTTAGCCAAAAGTTACGAAACAAATTTAAACATTTTCCCATTTTAGTGATTTCAGCCAAACATTTAAAACGTTACGAAACAAATCCAAATGTTTCTCCTTTTTAGCAATTTAAGCCAAACGTCTACAAAGGTTATGAAACAAATCCAAACGTTTCACCTTTTTAGCGATTTAGGCCAAACGTTTACAAACGTTACGAAACAAATCAAACGTTTCACTTTTTTAACGATTTAAGCATAACATTTACAAACGTTACGAAACAAAACCGAACGTTTTACCTGCATAGAAATTTAAGCCGAATGTTTAAAAACGTTACGAAACAAATCCAAGCGTTTCACCTTTTTAGCAATTTAAGCTAAACGTTTACAAACGTTACGAAACAAATCCAAACATTTCACCTTATTTGCGATTTAAGCTGAACGTTTACAAACGTTACGTAACAATACCAAGCATGTCACCTTTTTAGCAATTTAAGCCTAATGTTTACAAACGTTACGAAACAAATCCAAGCGCCACACCTTTTTAGGAATTTAAGCCAAAGGTTTACAAACGTTACGAAACAAATCCAAGCGTTTCATCTTTTTAGCAATTTAAGCCAAACGTTTACAAACGTTACAAAACAAATCCAAACGTTTCCCCTTTTTACCGATTTAAGCCAAACGTTCACAAACCTTACGAAAGAAAACCAAACGTTTAAAACGTTACGAAACAAATCCAAACATTTTACATTTTTAGAGATTTTAGCCAAACCTTTACAAACGTTATGAAATAATTCCACACGTTTCACATTATTAAGCAAAACCTTTACAAACGTTTCGAAACAAAACCAAGCGTTTCACCTTTTTAGCAATTTAAGTCAAACGTTTACAAACGTTTCGAAACAAATCCAAGCGTTTCAAACGTTTACAAACGTTACGAAACAAATCCATACGCTTTACCTTTTTAGCGATTTAAGCGAAAATTTTACAAACATTACGAAACAAAACCAAACATTTCACCTTTTTCGCAATTTAAATCAAACGTTTTCAAACGTTATGAAACAAATCCAAACGTTTCCCCATTTTAGCGATTTAAGGCAAACGTTTAAAACGCTAAGAAACAAATCCAAATATTTCACCTTTTTAGCAATATAAGCCAAACGTTTACAACATTTTGAAACAAATCAAAATGTTTCACCTTTTTTGCAATTTAGGCCAAACGTTTACAAAGGTTATAAAATAAATCCAAACATTTCACATTTTTAGCGATTTAAGCCAAATGTTTACAAACACTAAAAAACAAATCAAACGTTTAACCTTTTTTAGCGATTTAAGCAAAAAGTTTACAAACGTTATGAAACAAAACCAAACGTTTCACCTTTTTAGCGATTTTAGCCAAAAGTTACGAAACAAATTCAAACATTTCCCCATTTTAGCGATTTCAGCCAAACATTTAAAACATTACGAAACAAATCCAAATGTTTCACCTTTTTAGCAATTTAAGCCAAACGTCTGCAAAGGTTATGAAACAAATCCCATCGTTTCACCTTTTTAGCGATTTAGGCCAAACGTTTACAAACGTTACGAAACAAATCAAACATTTCACTTTTTTAGCAATTTAAGCATAACATTTACAAACGTTACGAAACAAAACCAAACGTTTCACCTTTTTAGCAATTTAAGCCGAACGTTTACAAACGTTACGAAACAAATCCAAGCGTTTCACCTTTTTAGCAATTTAAGCCAAACGTTTACAAACGTTACGAAACAAATCCAAACGTTTCACCTTTTTACCGATTTAAGCTGAACGTTTATAAACGTTACGAAACAATACCAAACATTTCACCTTTTTAACAATTTGAGCCTAACGTTTACAAACGTTACGAAACAAATCCAAACGTTTCACCATTTTAGTAATTTAAGCCAAAGGTTTACAAACGTTACGAAACAAATACAAGTGTTTCACCTTTTTAGCAATTTAAGCCAAACGTTTACAAACGTTACAAAATAAATCCAAACGTTTCCCCTTTTTAGCGATTTAAGCCAAATGTTTACAAACCTTACGAAAGAAAACAAAATATTTAAAACGTTACGAAACAAATCCAAACATTTTACATTTTTAGCGATTTAAGCCAAACCTTTACAAACGTTATGAAATAATTCCACACGTTTCACATTATTAAGCAAAACGTTTCGAAACAAAACCAAGCGTTTTACCTTTTTAGCAATTTAAGTCAAATGTTTACAAACGTTTCGAAACAAATCCAAGCGTTTCACCGTTTTAGTAATTTAAGCTAAACGTTTACAAATGTTACAAAACAAATCCAAGAGTTTCACGTTTTTAGCAATTTATGCCAAACGTTTACAAACGTTACGAAACAAATCCATACGCTTTTCCTTTTTAGCGATTTAAGCGGAACGTTTACAAATATTACGAAACATAACCAAAAGTTTCACCTTTTTCGCAATTTAAATCAAACGTTTTCAAACGTTATGAAACAAATCCAAACGTTTCCCCATTTTAGCGATTTAAGCCAAACGTTTAAAACGTTACGAAACAAATCCAAATATTTCACCTTTTTAGCGATATAAGCCAAACGTTTACAAACATTTCGAAACAAATCAAAACGTTTCACCTTTTTTGCAATTTAGGCCAAACATTTACAAAGGTTATGAAATAAATCCAAACGTTTCACATTTTTAGCGACTTAAGCCAAATGTTTACAAACACTACGAAACAAATCAAACGTTTCACCTTTTTTAGCGATTTAAGCAAAACGTTTACAAACGTTATGAAACAAAACCAAACGTTTCACCTTTTTAGCGATTTTAGCCAAAAGTTACGAAACAAATTTAAACATTTCCCCATTTTAGTGATTTCAGCCAAACATTTAAAACGTTACGAAACAAATCCAAATGTTTCTCCTTTTTAGCAATTTAAGCCAAACGTCTACAAAGGTTATGAAACAAATCCAAACGTTTCCCCTTTTTAGCGATTTAGGCCAAACGTTTACAAACGTTACGAAATAAATCAAACGTTTCACTTTTTTAGCGATTTAAGCATAACATTTACAAACGTTACGAAACAAAACCGAACGTTTCACCTGCATAGAAATTTAAGCCGAAAGTTTACAAACGTTACGAAACAAATCCAAGCGTTTCACCTTTTTAGCAATTTAAGCCAAACGTTTACAAACGTTACGAAACAAATCCAAACATTTCACCTTGTTAGCGATTTAAGCTGAACGTTTACAAACGTTACGTAACAATACCAAGAATGTCACCTTTTTAGCAATTTAAGCCTAACGTTTACAAACGTTACGAAACAAATCCAAGCGTCACACCTTTTTAGGAATTTAAGCCAAAGGTTTACAAACGTTACGAAACAAATCCAAGTGTTTCACCTTTTTAGCAATTTAAGCCAAATGTTTACAAACGTTACAAAACAAATCCAAACGTTTCCCCTTTTTACCGATTTAAGCCAAACGTTCACAAACCTTACGAAAGAAAACCAAACGTTTAAAACGTTACGAAACAAATCCAAACATTTTACATTTTTAGCGATTTAAGCCAAACCTTTACAAACGTTATGAAATAATTCCACACGTTTCACATTATTAAGCAAAACCTTTACAAACGTTTCGAAACAAAACCAAGCGTTTCACCTTTTTAGCAATTTAAGTCAAATGTTTACAAACGTTTCGAAAAAAATCCAAGCGTTTCACCGTTTTAGTAATTTAAGCTAAACGTTTACAAACGTTACAAAACAAATCCAAGAGTTTCACCTTTTTAGCAATTTTTGCCAAACGTTTACAAACGTTACAAAACAAATCCATACGCTTTACCTTTTTAGCGATTTAAGCGGAACGTTTACAAACATTACGAAACAAAACCAAACGTTTCACCTTTTTCGCAATTTAAATCAAACGTTATGAAACAAATCCAAACGTTTCCCCATTTTAGCGATTTAAGCCAAACGTTTAAAACGTTACAAAACAAATCCAAATATTTCACCTTTTTAGAAATATAAGCCAAACATTATAAAATAAGTCCACACGTTTCACATTATTAAGCAAAACCTTTACAAACGTTTTGAAACAAAACCAAGCGTTTCACCTTTTTAGCAATTTAAGTCAAATGTTTACAAACGTTCCGAAACAAATCCAAGCGTTTCACCGTTTTAATAATTTAAGCTAAACGTTTACAAACGTTACAAAACAAATCCAAGAGTTTCACCTTTTTAGCAATTTATGCCAAATGTTTACAAACGTTACGAAACAATTCCAGACGCTTTACCTTTTTAGCGATTTAAGCCGAACGTTTACAAACATTACGAAACAAGACCAAATGTTTCACCTTTTTCGCAATTTAAAGCAAACATTTACAAACGTTATGAAACAAATCCAAACGTTTCCCCATTTTAGCGATTTAAGCCAAACGTTAATAAAGTTACGAAACAAATCCAAATATTTCACCTTTTTAGCAATATAAGCCAAACGTTTACAAACGTTTCGAAACAAATAAAAATGTTTCACCTTTTTAGAAATTTAGGCCAAACGTTTACAAAGGTCATGAAATAAATCCAAATATTTCACATTTTTAGCGATTTAAGCCAAATTTTTACAAACATTACGAAACAAATCAAACGTTTCACCTTTTTAGCGATTTAAGCAAAATGTTTACAAACGTTATGAAACAAAACCAAACGTTTCACCTTCTAAGCGATTTTAGCCAAAGGTTACGATACAAATTCAAACATTTTCCCATTTTAGCGATTTCAACCAAACATTTAAAACGTTACGAAACAAATCCAAATGTTTCCCCTTTTTAGCAATTTAAGCCAAATGTCTACAAAGGTTATGAAAAAAATCCAAACGTTTCACCTTTTTAGCGATTTAGGCCAAACGTTTACAAACGTTAAGAAACAAATCAAACGTTTCAATTTTTTAGCGATTTAAGCATAACATTTACAAACGTTACGAAACAAAACCAAATGTTTCACCTTTTTAGCAATTTAAGCCAAACGTTTATAAACATTACGAAACAAATCCAAGCGCTTCACCTTTTTAGAAATTTAAGCCAAACGTTTACAAACGTTACGAAACAAATCCAAATGTTTCACCTTTTTAGCGATTTAAGCTGAACGTTTACAAACGTTACGAAACAATACCAAACATTTCACCTTTTTAGTAATTTGAGCCTAACGTTTACAAACGTTACGAAACAAATCCAAGCGTTTCACCTTTATAGTAATTTAAGCCAAAGGTTTACAAACGTTACGAAACAAATCCAAGTGTTTCACCTTTTTAGCAATTTAAGCCAAACGTTTACAAACGTTACAAAACAAATCCAAACATTTCCCCTTTTAGCGATTTAAGCCAAACGTTTACAAACCTTACGAAAGAAAACCAAACGTTTAAAACGTTACGAAACAAATCCAAACATTTTACATTTTTAGCGATTTAAGCCAAACCTTTACAAACTTTATGAAATAATTCCACACGTTTCACATTATTAAGCAAAACCTTTACAAACTTTTTGAAACAAAACCAAGTGTTTCACTTTTTTTAGCAATTTAAGTCAAATGTTTACAAATGTTCCGTAACAAATGCAAGCGTTTCACCGTTTTAGTAATTTAAGCTAAACGTTTACAAACGGTACAAAACAAATCCAAGAGTTTCACCTTTTAGCAATTTATGCCAAACGTTTACAAACGTTACGAAACAAATCCAGACACTTTACCTTTTCAGCGATTTAAGCCGAACGTTTATAAACGTTACGAAACAATACCAAACATTTCACCTTTTTATCAATTTGAGCCTAAAGTTTACAAACGTTACGAAACAAATCCAAACGTTTCACCTTTTTAGTAATTTAAGCCAAAGGTTTACAAACGTTACGAAACAAATCCAAGTGTTTCACCTTTTTAACTAAACGTTTACAAACGTTACAAAACAAATCCAAATGTTTTCCCTTTTTAGCGATTTAAGCCAAACGTTTACAAACCTTACGAAAGAAAACCAAACGTTTAAAACGTTACGAAACAATACCAAACATTTCACCTTTTTAGTAATTTGAGCCTAACGTTTACAAACGTTACGAAACAAATCCAAGCGTTTCACCTTTATAGTAATTTAAGCCAAAGGTTTACAAACGTTACGAAACAAATCCAAGCGTTTCACCTTTTTAGCAATTTAAGCCAAACGTTTACAAACGTTACAAAACAAATCCAACCATTTCCCCTTTTAGAGATTTAAGCCAAACGTTTACAAACCTTACGAAAGAAAACCAAACGATTAAAACGTTACGAAACAAATCCAAACATTTTACATTTTTAGCGATTTAAGCCAAACCCTTACAAACGTTATGAAATAATTCCACACGTTTCACATTATTAAGCAAAACCTTTACAAACTTTTTGAAACAAAACCAAGTGTTTCACTTTTTTAGCAATTTAAGTCAAATGTTTACAAATGTTCCGTAACAAATCCAAGCGTTTCACCGTTTTAGTAATTTAAGCTAAACGTTTACAAACGGTACAAAACAAATCCAAGAGTTTCACCTTTTAGCAATTTATGCCAAACGTTTACAAACGTTACGAAACAAATCCAAACGTTTCTCCTTTTTACCGATTTAAGCTGAACGTTTATAAACGTTACGAAACAATACCAAACATTTCACCTTTTTAGCAATTTGAGCCTAACGTTTACAAACGTTACGAAACAAATCCAAACGTTTCACCTTTTTAGTAATTTAAGCCAAATGTTTACAAACGTTACGAAACAAATCCAAGTGTTTCACCTTTTTAGCAATTTAAGCCAAATGTTTACAAACGTTACAAAACAAATCCAAATGTTTCCCCTTTTTAGCGATTTAAGCCAAACGTTTACAAACCTTACGAAAGAAAACCAAACGTTTAAAACGTTACGAAACAAATCCAAACATTTTACATTTTTAGCGATTTAAGTCAAACCTTTACAAACGTTATGAAATAAGTCCACACGTTTCACATTATTAAGCAAAACCTTTACAAACGTTTTGAAACAAAACCAAGCGTTTCACCTTTTTAGCAATTTAAGTCAAATGTTTACAAACGTTTCGAAACAAATCCAAGCGTTTCACCGTTTTAATAATGTAAGCTAAACGTTTACAAACGTTACAAAACAAATCCAAGAGTTTCACCTTTTTAACAATTTATGCCAAATGTTTACAAACGTTACGAAACAATTCCAGACGCTTTACCTTTTCAGCGATTTAAGCCGAACGTTTACAAACATTATGAAACAAGACCAAATGTTTCACCTTTTTCGCAATTTAAAGCAAACGTTTACAAACGTTATGAAACAAATCCAAACGTTTCCCCATTTTAGCGATTTAAGCCAAACGATTAAAACGTTAGGAAACAAAACAAATATTTCACCTTTTTAGCAATATAAGCCAAACGTTTACAAACGTTTCGAAACAAATCAAAACGTTTCATCTTTTTACCAATTTAGGCCAAACGTTTACAAAGGTTATGAAATAAATCCAAACGTTTCACATTTTTAGCGATTTAAGCTAAATGTTTACAAACATTACGAAACAAATCGAACGTTTCACCTTTTTAGCGATTTAAGCAAAACGTTTACAAACGTTATGAAACAAAACCAAACGTTTCACCTTTTTAGCAATTTTAGCCAAAAGTTACGAAACAAATTCAAACATTTCCCCATTTTAGCGATTTCAGCCAAACATTTAAAATGTTACGAAACAAATCCAAATGTTTCACCTTTTTAGCGATTTAATCCAAACGTTTGAAACGTTATGAAACAAATCTAAAAATTTAGCCTTTTTAGCGAATTATGCACATCGTTTACAAACGTTACGAAAAATATCCAAACGTTTCACATTTTTAGCAATTGAAGCCAAACTTTTACAAACGTTACGAAACAAATTCAAAAGTTTCATGTTTTTAGCAATATAAGCCAAACGTTTACAAATGTTTCGAAACAAATCCAAACGTTTCACCTTTTTAGCGCTTTAAGCGAAACGTTTACAGTGGTTATGAAACAAATCCAAACGTTTCACCTTTTTAGCGATTTAAGCCAAACGTTTACAAACGTTACGAAACAAATCAAACGTTTCATCGTTTTAGCGATTTAAGCCAAACGTTTAAAACGTTACGAAACAAATCTAAATGTTCCACCTTTTTAGCAATTAATGCCAAACGTTTACAAACGTTACGAAACAAATCCAAACATTTCCCCTTTTTAGCGATTTCAGCCAAACGCTTACAAACATTACGAAACAAATTTAACCGTTTCACCTTTTTAACGATTGAAGCCAAACGTTACGAAAGAAATCCCAACGTCTCACAGTTTTTAGCAATTTCAGCAAAACGTTTACAAATGCTACGGAAAAAACCAAGCGTTTCACCTTTTTAGCAATTTAAAACAAACTTTTACAAATGTAACGAAACAAATCCAGACATTTCAACTTTTTGACAATTTAACCAAACGTTTACAAAAGTTACAAAACAAATCCAAGCATTTCACCTTGTAAACGTTACGAAACAAATCCAAACGTTTCACCTTGTTTTCAATTTAAGCCAAACGTTTAAAACGGTACGAAACAAATCCAAATGTTTCACCTTTTTAGCAAATTAAGCCAAATGTTTATAAACGCCACGAATCAAATCCAAACGTTTCACCTTTTTAGCAAATTAACCCAAACGTTTACAAACATTACGAAACAAATCCAAGCATTTCTTCTTTTTAGCAATTTAAGCCAAACGTTTACGAAGGTTACGAAACAAATCAAAGCATTTCACCTTTTTAGCAATTTAAGCCAAACGTTTACGAAGGTTACAAAACAAATCCAAACGTTTCACCTTTTTAGCAAATTAAGCCAAACAATTACAAACGATACGAAACAAATCCAAACGTTTCCCCTTTTTAGCGATTTAAGACAAACGTTACAAAAGTTACGAAAAAAATCAAAGCATTTCACCTTTTTAGCGATTTAAGGCAAACGTTACAAAACAAATCCAAATTTTTCGCCTTTTTAGCAATTTCAGCCAAACGTTTACAAACGTTACGAAACAAATTCAAATGTTTCATCTTTTTAGCGATATAAGCCAAACGTTTACAAACACTACGAAACAAAACTTAACGTTTAAAATGTCACAAAACAAATCCAAACATTTCACATTTTTAGCGATTTAAGCCAAACCTTTACAAAGTTACGAAACAAAACCAAGCGTTTCACCTTTTTAGCAATTTAAGCCAAACATTTTCAAACATTACGAACAAATGCAAGCCTTGAACCTTCTTAGTAATTTAAGCCAAACGTTTACAAACGTTCCGAAACAAATCCAAACGTTTCACCTTTTTAGTAATTTAAGCAAAACATTTACAAACGTTACGAAAAAAATCCAAGCATTTCACCTTTTTAGCGATTTAAGCCAAACATTTACAACCGTTCCGAAACAAATCAAAATATTTCGCCTTTTTAGCGATTTAAGCCAAACGTTTACAAATGTTACGAAACAAATCCAAACGTTTTCCCTTTTTAGCGATTTAAGCCAAACGTTTACAAATGTTACGAAATAAAACTTAACGTTTAAGTCGTCACGAAACAAATCCAAAAATTTCACATTTTTTAGCGATTTAAGCCAAACCATTACAAATGTTCCGAAATAAAACCAAGTGTTTCACCTTTTAGCAATTTAAGCCAAACATTTACAAACGTTACGAAAAAATCCAAGCATTTCACATTTTTAGAAATTTAAGCCAAACATATACAAATGTTCCTAAACAAATCCAAGCGTTTCACCTTTTTAGTAATTTACGCGAAACGTTTAAAAATGTTACGGAAAAAATCCAAGCATTTCACCTTTTTAGCAATTTAAATCAAACATTTACAAACGTTACGAAACAAATCCAAACGTTTCACCTTTTTAGCAATTTAAGCCGAACGATTACAAACGTTACGAAACAAAATCAAACATTTCACGTTTTTAGCAATTTAAACCAAACGTCTACAAACGTTACGAAACAAATCCAAACGTTTCCCCATTTTAGCTATTAAAGCCCAACGTTTTGTTACGAAACAAATCCAAACATTTCACCTTTTTAGAGATTTATGCCAAACGTTTACAAACGTTACGAAACAAATCCAAATGTTTAACATTTTTAGCGATTGAAGCCAACCGTTTACAAACATTACGAAACAAATCCAAACGTTACACCTTTTTAGCAAAATAAGCCAAACGTTTACAAACGTTTCGAAATAAATCCAAACGTTTCACCGTTTTAGCGATTTAAGCCAAACGTTTACAAAGTTTATGAAACAAATCCAAACATTTCTCCTTTTTAGCGATTTAAGCCAAACGTTTAGAAACGTTACGAAACAATTCGAAACTTTTCACCTTTTAAGCGATATAAGCCAAACGTTTACAATCGTTGCGAAACAAATCCTAACATTTTGCCTTTTTGCAATTTAAGACAAACGTTTTAAAACCTTACGAAACAAATTCAAACGTTTCGCCTTTTTAGCGATTTAAGCCAAATGTTTACAGACGTTATGAAACAAAACCAAACGTTTAAAACATTACAAAACAAATCCAAACTTTTACAAACGCTATGAAATAAAACAAAGTGTTTCACCTTTTTAGCAATTTAAGACAAACGTTTATGAACGCTACGAAATAAATCCAAGCGTTTCACCTTTTTAGCAAATTAAGCAAAATGTTCACAAACATTCCGAAACAAATCCAAGCGTTTCACCGTTTTAGTAATTTAAGCCAAACATTTACAAATGTTACAAAACAAATCAAAGCAATTCACCTTTTTAGTAACATAAGCCAAACTTTTACAAACGTTACAAAAAAATCCAAACGTTTCACCTTTTTGGCGATTTAAGCCAAACCTTTACAAACGTTACGAAACAAATCCAAACGTTTCGCCTTTTTGACAATTTAACCAAACATTTACAAAAGTTACAAAACAAATCCAAGCATTTCACCTTGTTAACGTTACGAAACAAATCCAAACATTTCACCTTGTTTTCGATTTAAGCCAAACGTTTACAAACGGTACGAAACAAATCCAAATGTTTCACCTTTTTAGAAAATTAAGCCAAACGTTTATAAACGCTACGAAACAAATCAAAACGTTTCACCTTTTTAGCAAATTAAGCCAAACGTTTACAAACATTACGAAACAAATCCAAGCATTTCATCTTTTTAGCAATTTAAGCCAAACGTTTACGAAGGTTACGAAACAAATCAAAGCATTTCACCTTTTTAGCAATTTAAGCCAAACGTTTACGAAGGTTACAAAACAAATCCAAACGTTTCACCTTTTTAGCAAATTAAGCCAAACAATTACAAACGATACGAAAGAAATCCAAACGTTTCCCCTTTTTAGCGATTTAAGACAAACGTTACAAACGTTACGAAAAAAATCAAAACATTTCACGTTTTTAGCGATTTAATGCAAACGTTTACAAACGTTACAAAACAAATCCAAATTTTTTGCCTTTTTAGCAATTTCAGCCAAACGTTTACAAACATTACGAAACAAATTCAAATGTTTCATCTTTTTAGCGATATAAGCCAAACGTTTACAAACGTTACGAAACAAAACTTAACGTTTAAAACGTCACGAAACAAATCCAAACATTTCACATTTTTAGCGATTTAAGCCAAACCTTTACAAAGTTACGAAACAAAACCAAGCGTTTCACCTTTTTACCAATTTAGACCAAACGTTTTCAAACGTTACGAACAAATGCAAGCCTTGAACCTTCTTAGTAATTTAAGCCAAACGTTTACAAACGTTCCGAAACAAATCCAAGCGTTTCACCTTTTTAGTAATTTAAGCAAAACATTACGAAAAAAATCCAAGCATTTCACCATTTTAGCAATTTAAGTCAAACATTTACAAACATTACGAAACAAATCCAAACGTTTCACCTTTTTAGCAATTTAAGTCGAACGTTTACAAACGTTACGAAACGAAATCAAACATTTCACGTTTTTAGCAATTTAAACCAAACGTTTCCCCATTTTAGCTATTTAAGCCAAACGTTTAAAATGTTACAAAACAAATCCAAACATTTCACGTTTTTAGCGATATATGCAAAAACGTTTACAAACGTTACGAAACAAATCCAAACGTTTCACATTTTTATCGATTACAAATATTACGAAACAAATCCAAACGTTTCACCTTTTTAGCGATATAAACCAAAAGTTTACAAACATTTCGAAATAAATCCAAATGTTTCACCTTTTTAGCGATTTAAGCCAAACGTTTACAAAGGTTATGAAACAAATCCAAACGTTTCACCTTTTTAGCGATTTAAGCCAAACGTTTAGAAACGTTACGAAACAAATCCAAACGTTTCACTTTTTTAGCGATATAAGCCAAATGTTTACAAACGTTGCGAAACAAACCCTAACATTTTCCCTTGTTAACAATTTAAGCAAAACGTTTTATAACCTTATGAAACAAATTCAATTGTTTCCTCTTTTTAGCGATATAAGCAAAATGTTTAAAAACGTTACGAAACAAAACCAAACGTTTAAAACATTACAGAAAAAATCCAAACGTTTCACATTTTTAGTGATTTAAGCCAAACCTTTACAAACGTTACGAAATAAAACCAAGTGTTTCACCTTTTTTGCAATTTAAGATAAACGTTTACGAATGTTACGAAATAAATCTAAGCGTTTCACCTTTTTAGAAATTTAAGCCAAACATTGACAAACGTACCAAAACAAATCCAAGTGTTTCACTGTATTAGTAATTTAATCCAAACATTTACAAACGGTACAAAACAAATCAAAGCGTTTCACCTTTTTAGCAACTTAAGCCAAACGTTTACAAAAATTACGAAACAAATGCAAACGTTTCACCTTTTTAGCGATTTAAGCAACACGTTTACAAACAGTATGAAACAAAACCAAACGTTTCCCTTTTTTAGCAATTTAAGCCAAACATTTATTAACGTTATGAAACAAATCCAAACGTTTCCCAATTTTAGCGATTTAAGCCAAAAGTTCAAAACGTTACGAAACAAATCCAAGCTTTTCACCTTTTTAGCGATTTATGCCAAACGTTTACAAACGTTGCTAAACAAAATCCAATGTTTCATATTTGCATCGATTGAAGCGAAACGTTTACAAAAGTTACGAAACAAATCCAAACTTTTCATCTTTTTAGCGATATAACCCAAACGTTTACAAACGTTTCGAAACAAATCCAAATGTTTCACCTTTTTGTCGATTTAAGCCAAAAGTCTACAAAGGTTTGAAAACAAATCCAAAAGTTTCACCGTTTTAGCGATTTAAGCCAAACGTTTACAAACGATACGAAACAAATCCAAACATTTCATCTTTTTAGCGATTTAAGCGGAAAGTTTACAAACGTTACGAAACGAATCCAAACATTTCACCTTTTTAGCGATATTAGCCAAACGTTACGAAACAAGTTGAAACGTTTATCCATTTTAGCGATTTCAGCCAAACATTTAAAACATTACGGAACAAATCCAGACGTTTCACCTTTTTAGCGATTTAAGTCAAACGTTACAAAACAAATCCAAACGTTTTCACCTTTTTATCGATTAAAGCCAAATGTTTAAAACGTTACGAAACAAATCCAAATGTTTCACCTTTTTAGCGATATAAGCAAAACATTTATAAACGCTACGAAACAAATCAAAACGTTTTACCTTTCTAGCAATTTAAGCCAAACGTTTACAAACGTTGCAAAACAAATCCAAATGTTTCTCCTTTTTAGCAATTTAAGCCAAACGTATACAAACGTTACGAAACAAATCAAAGCATTTCACCTTTTTAGCAGTTTAAGCTAAACGTTTAAGAAGGTTACAAAACAAATCCAAACGTTTCACCATTTTAGCAATTTAAGCCAAAAAATTACAAACGATACGAAACAAATCCAAATGTTTTCCCGTTTTAGCGATTTAAGCCAAACGTTTACAAAACGTTACGAAATAAATCCAAGTGTTTCACCTTTTTAGCGATTTAAGCCAAACATTTACAAACGTTCCGAAACAAATCAAAATATTTCGCCTTTTTAGCAATTTAAGCCAAACGTTTACAAACGTTACGAAACAAATCCAAACATTTCACCTTTTTAACGATTTAAGCCAAACGTTTACAAATATTACGAAATAAAACTTAACGTTTAAGTCGTTAGGAAACAAATCCAAAAATTTCACATTTTTTAGCGATTTAAGCCAAATCAATACAAACGTTCCGAAATAAAACCAAGCTTTTCACCTTTTAGCAATTTAAGCCAAACGTTTACAAACGTTACGAACAAATCCAATCATTTCACATTTTTCGAAATTTAATCCAAACATATACAAACGTTCCTAAACAAATCCAAGCGTTTCACCTTTTTAGTAATTTACGCGAAACGTTTAAAAATGTTACGGAAAAAATCCAAGCATTTCACCTTTTTAGCAATTTAAATCAAACATTTACAAACTTTACGAAACAAATCCAAACGTTTCACCTTTTTAGCAATTTAAGCCGAACGCTTACAAACGTTACGAAACGAAACCAAACATTTCACGTTTTTAGAAATTTAAACCAAACGTTTACAAACGTTACGAGACAAATCCAAACGATTCCCCAATTTAGCGATTTAAGCCAAACGTTTTGTTACGAAACAAATCCAAACATTTCACCTTTTTAGCGATTTATGCCAAACGTTTACAAACGTTACGAAACAAATCCAAATGTTTAACATTTTTAGCGATTGATGCCAACCGTTTACCAACATTACGAAACAAATCCAAACGTTACACCTTTTTAGCGAAATAAGCCCAACGTTTACAAACGTTTCGAAATAAATCCAAACGTTTCACCGTTTTAGCGATTTAAGCCAAACGTTTACAAATTTTATGAAACAAATCCAAACATTTCTCCTTTTTAGCGATTTAAGCCAAACGTTTAGAAACGTTACGAAACAAATCAAAACTTTTCACCTTTTAAGCGATATAAGCCAAACGTTTACAAACGTTGCGAAACAAATCCTAACATTTTGCCTTTTTTTGCAATTTAAGACAAACGTTTTAAAACCTTACGAAACAAATTCAAACGTTTTGCCTTTTTAGCGATTTAAGCCAAACGTTTACAGACGTTATGAAACAAAACCAAACGTTTAAAACATTACGAAACATATCCAAATGTTTCACATTTTTAGTGATTTAAGCCAAACTTTTACAAACGCTACGAAATAAAACCAAGTGGTTCAACTTTTTAGCAATTTAAGACAAACGTTTACGAACGTTACGAAATAAATCCAAGCGTTTAACCTTTTTAGCAATTTAAGCAAAACGTTCACGAACGTTACGAAATAAATCCAAGCGTTTCACCTTTTTAGCAATTTAAGCAAAACGTTCACAAACATTCCAAAACATATCCAAGCGTTTCACCGTTTTAGTAATTTAAGCCAAACGTTTACAAATGTTACAAAACAAATCAAAGCAATTCACCTTTTTAGCAACTTAAGCCAAACTTTTACAAACGTTACGAAACAAATCCAAACGTTTCACCTTTTTGGCGATTTAAGCCAAACGTTTACAAACGTTACGAAACAAATCCAAACGTTTCGCCTTTTTAGCGATATAAGCCAAACGTTTACAAATGTTACAAAACAAATCCAAACGTTTTGCCTTTTGAACGATTTAAGTCAAACGTTTACAAACGTTATGAAAAAAATCCACACGTTTCTCCTTTTTAGCAATTTAAGCCAAACGTTTACAAAAAACAAAACCAAACGTTTAAAACGTAAAGAAACAAATCAAAACGTTTCACATTGTTAGCGATTTCAGTTAAAACTTTACAAACGTTTCGAAAGAAAACAAAACGTTTCACGTTTTTAGCAATTTAAGCAAAACGTTTACTAACGTTACGAAACAAATCCAAGCGTTTAACTTTTTAGCAATTTAAGCCAAACGTTTACAAACGTTCCGAAACAAATCCAAGCGTTTCACCTTTTTAGTAATTTAAGCCAAACGTTTACAAACATTACGAAACAAATCCAAGAGTTTCACCTTTTTAGCAATTTAAGCGAAACGTTTACAAACGATACGAAACAAATCCAAACGTTTCACCTTTTTAGCGATTTAAGCTGAATTACAAATGTTACGAATCAAAACCAAACATTTCCCGTTTTTAGCGATTTATGCAAAACGTTTACAAACGCTACGAAACAAATCCAAATATTTCACATTTTTAGCGATTGAAGCCAAACGTTTACAAACGTTACGAGACAAATCCAAATGTTTCATGTTTTTAACATTTTAAGTGAAATGTTCACAAACGTTTCGAAACAAATCCAAACGTTTCACCTTTTTAGCGATTTAGGCCAAATGTTTACAAAGGTTATGAAACAAATCCACACGTTTCACCATTTTAGCGATTTAAGCCAAACGTCTACAAAAGGTACAAAAAAAATCCAAATGTTTAACCTTTTTACCGATTTAAGCGGAACGTTTACAAACGTTATGAAACAATACAAAATGTTTCACCTTTTAAGCGATTTTAGCCAAACGTTACGAAACAAAACCAAACGTTTCACCTTTTTAGCGATTTTAGCAAAACGTTTAAAACGTTAGGAAACAAATCCAAACATTTCACCTTTTTAGCGGTTTAAGCCCAACGTTTACAAACGTCTCGAAACAAATCCAAACGTTTCGCATTTTTAGCAATTTAAGCGAAACGTTTACAAACGTTTGCAAACGTTTAGAAACAAAACCAAGTGTTTCACCTTTTTAGCAATTTAAGCCAAACATTTACAAACGCAACGAAACAAATCCAGGTGTTTCACATTTTTAGCAATATAAGCTAAACGTTTACAAACATTACGAAACTAATCCAAGCATTTCACCTTGTAAACGTTACGAAACAAATCCAAACGTTTCACTTTTTTAGCGATTTAAGCCAAACGTTTATAAATGCCACGAAACAAATCCATATCTTTCACCTTTTTAGCAATATAAGACAAACGTATACAAACACTACGAAACAAATCAAAGCGTTTTACCTTTTTATCAAGTTAAGCCAAACGTTTACAGACGTTCCGAAACTAATCCAAATGTTTCACCGTATTTGTAATTTAAGCCAAATATTTACAAACGTTAGACAACAAATCCAAGCGTTTCACCTTTTTAGCGACTTAAGCCAACCGTCTACAAACGTTACGAAAAAGTTTCGCCTTTTTAGCGATTTAAGTCAAACGTTTAGAAACGATACGAAACAAATCCAAACGTTTCACCTTTTTAGCGATTTAAGCCAAACGTTTACAAACGTTGCGAAACAAATCCAAACGTTTCACCTTTTTAGCGAATTAAGCCAAAATTTTACAAACGTTCCGAAACAAATCCAAACGTCTCGCCTTTTTAGCGATATAAGCCAAACATTTACAAACGTTACGAAACAAATCCAAACATTTTGCCTTTTGAGCGATTTAAGCCAAACGTTTGCGAACGTTATGAAACAAATCCAAACGTTTCATCTTTTTAGTGATTTAAGCCGGACGTCTACAAACGTTATGAAACAAAACCAAACGTTTAAAACGTTACGAAACAAATCCAAACGTTTCACATTTTTAGCAAATTAAGCCAAACCTTTACAAACGTTTCGAGACAAAACCAAGTGTTTCAACTTTATAGCAATTTAAGCCAAATGTTTACAAACGTTACGAAACAAATCCAAGGGTTTCACCTTATTATCAATTTAAGACAAACGTTTATAAACGCCATGAAACAAATCCAACCTTTTCACCTTTTTTACCATTTTCAGCAAAACGTTTACAAACGTTACGAAACAAATCAAAGTGTTTCACCTTTTTTTACAATTTAAACCAAATGTTTACAAAGGATACGAAACAAATTCAAATGTTTCACCTTTTTAGAGATTTAAGGCAAACGTTTACAAACGATATGAAACAAATTCAAACGTTTCACCTTTTTAGCGATTTAAGCCAAACGTTTACAAACGATACGAAATAAATAAAAACGTTTCACCTTTTTAGCTATTTAAGCCAAACGTTTACAAACGCTATGAAACAAATTCAAACGTTTCGCATTTTTAGCGATATAAGCCAAACGTTTTCAAACATTACAAAACAAATCCAAACGTTTCGCCTTTTGAGCGATTTAAAAGATAGTAAAAGATGTATTGGACTCAACTACGTTAAGAAACAGCAAATATGATAGACAAGGTACAAGTTGAAAAAGATTGGTTAATAAGGAACGAAGAGAGAAGTAAGAAATGACGATTACCAGTTAAGGAAGAAAGGTGACAACGTCATATGATAACAAAGATTAAAAGCCGTAGATTGTGATTACAAAGGAAAATACTCATAGAAGTATGAATAAAGTAAGTACGTCATTAAGGGTGGAGTCGACACGTCATGACTAATCACGTATAAGAGAGACGAGTAGCGACCCGATGACGACTAAGAATGGAATAGTGGATTTGGAGAGTATTAAGTAAGGATTAATGACAACCAATAAAGGAAATCCTGATCAGGATAATGACGCAAGGACTTCAATATCGGAAATACATCTGAAGCCACGCTATTCTGAAAATGACAACCGAAAAGACAAAAGTAACAGTAAGAGGATTCTCAATGACATAATAGTAATCAGCAACAAGTATGAAGTTATAGCTGTGTATGGAAAGCTAAGAGTTTAAATAAAAGAAAAAGCTGCGACCAAAACGTATTAATGGGCGTCAAGAAAAGCATAAGGACCATTTAAAAATCCCAATAAATTTTATGAAAATTCGAGGACGAATTTTTGTAAGGGGGGAAGAATGTAATCCCCAAAATGTTTAATTATCTAATTGGACCACGTTTCCAGTTTGGACTCGTCAGAGTGGCGAAATTGGAAAGATTTCTGATAAAAGTAAAGTAAATAAATTTTAAGTAGGTCGGTTTCGGGAAATTAATTATGAGGAAATTACGGTTATATTTGAATTTTAAAGTTAGAATTGGAATTAAAAGGAAAAGTGTATAGAATAGCCCAAAAATAAAGTGCATGGACTAAAGTGGTAATTTAGCCACTTTGTATCGAAAATGGAAATTTCAGATTTTGACGGGAAAGTATTAATATCGAGTTGCGTATTATTTATTGGATATAAATAATACGTATAAGTTATAATTAAAGTGTTAATTGATTTAGTTATGGACTGAATCGTACAAATGAAAAGTTTAAAAGATAAATGATAACAAGCAAAAAGAACAAGGAACAAAGTGAGCTTTTAACCTTAATATATAAGGTTTTGAAATTGAATTAGAAGAGATGAGAAGAAGAATCGAGAGAAATTGAGAAACCTTCGAGCGATACCGTTGTTTCGCCGCTGTTTCTCTGTTCGACGTCCGATTCGAGCGATTTTCGCGGCGATCTCTTCGAAATTGAAAGCTCTGTCCTCTCCGGGCATCAAATCGAGGTAAGAGGTCGATATATGGTATGAAAACAGTATGTTTTGGGGCTTTTTTGAGTTAGGATTTCGTTTAGATTGAATTTGACGTTTTTGAAGTTATTTTCATGTTTTAATGAAAACTGAGGAACGGGTTTTGGGTAGGGAAGTGTTTAGCACGTCAGGAAGGTGGCGAAACCCCGGAAATCGACTTCCGGGAGGCTGTGCACGTGGTGCACAAACGTGCACCCTACATTGTGCACGAATGTGCACCAGAGGTGCACGACCGTGCACGAGGTGAGGTGCACGAACGTGCACTTGGTTGCACGATCGTGAACCCACCAAAATGCACGCCCGTGCACCCCGACTCGCCCCTATGTGTATGCAAAACGTATTTGACCTAGTTATTTGACGTTTTGA
This sequence comes from Mercurialis annua, assembly GCF_937616625.2. NCBI lineage: Eukaryota > Viridiplantae > Streptophyta > Magnoliopsida > Malpighiales > Euphorbiaceae > Mercurialis > Mercurialis annua. The sequence continues at coordinate 35,526,515 of NC_065571.1, forward strand.
GTAATTTGACTCTAAAAGACGGATTACGGACTTTGAGAATCAAAAGTCTCGAGCTAAGTTCGGCGTTTTTGATAGACAACGATAACATAAAATGCTAAGAACGTTATACGATTCTCAAGTATGAGAAGCGGTATTCGCTAAGGCGTCGATATGACTAAAGTTATCGAATACGTAAATAAGAATAAAAACGAAACTAAACCCTAAAACTTAGAAGTATTAAACGTGTAAAGGTACGAGTTTCACGTCTAACTATTAAATGATTTATCAGACGTGTCTGCGAGTAGTGGGGTCAGTAGACGTGGACTAGCGAGGGCATACTATCAGATCGACCACATCATTACTTGGATAGCGGTCACTGTGAGTTGCACTTTACTTTCGTGTATTATACATATTAAAGTTATTTTTAAATAGATATGTATACTGTTTATACGCATCGCATGATACATGATTTGATTAAAAGTTATATGTTTCCATTAAGTTTATATACGAGAGCTAGAATGCGATCCGAAGAAACTAGCTACCTATTGGGTGTCAATAGGATGTGTGATCACCAGTATTGAGTCAGTCTAGTGTGTTTGCATTTGAGAAATGATTTGATATACACACGTATGATATGATACGACATGATATGAACATGAATTTCGAAATCGGACAATGAATTCGATACAAGCAAGAACTCGGTTACGGTGTAACCTGAGCCCCGTATCTAATGAGTTGAACTCACACTTTTGGATTAGGAGATGAGTCGCGATCGACGAGGTAGAGTGTGAACACTCCCGAGTCGGACTATCTGTATCAGTATGATTTGACTATTCGAAAGTTGTGTCGCATGCTAGAATATTAGTTTCGTACGGATCAAATACATGTTTATATGTTTTACTTTTATAGTATTGTTTCCTTGAAATGCGATGCTATATTTTTATAATAATATCGTTTGTAAATGCAAACTCACTCAGTATTTTCCCAAATACTGACCCCTCACCTTTGATATTTTCAGGTGCTTAGTGTGTGGACTTAGCTAGAAGCCAATTTTGAAGTCCAGAAGTCAGCTGTGTATGTATAGTTTCTGACTTCTGTGAATGCTGTAGTAGTGGTCCCGCGTTGACAGAGTCGTAGCCTAGACAACAGTACATTTTGATTGTACATATTACTTGCTGTCTTGTTTATACGTTTTAATAGGCTATGTGTTTTATGTTTTATTCACGGCCCCAGATGCCGGTGATATGTTGTGTTTCACTAACTGATGTATATAGTACCGCAAGGCCAGTTCGTACAGGGTACGGTAACTAGAGCCCGCGAGGTTAACATAACAGTTAGTGTAAATATTTGTGTATATATGTTATGTATATTTGCTTCTGTTGTGTTGTGTTATTTGTTTATTATTTGCGAAAAATTAATAGTGAATTGAGGCTTTCTACGGGTTCCGGAGCTATTACTCCCGTTCCCTAGCGCCGGTCTCGGCCCTGAGATTGGATCGTGACAATGTTGGTATCAGAGTAGTTGGTCCTGTTACCAGTACAAGTTTATTTTAATGTCGTTTGAGAGCAGTTGGTCCAGTTACTACTGCCAGTGAATATCTGTTTGAGGTTGAATACTTTGTCAGTAAGTAAACCTAGGAGCTACGGCAGCAAAAGAGTCGGACCTTAGTTGTCTGCATTTGTTTGATATGTGTATTAGTAATACATGGTACAACGCGCGTGAATCAGGGCTATTAAGTTAGTAAGTAAGTGATTAGTATCTACGTATACGAACAACTGAGACAACTAAGTGCTTACTACTTGCGCTAGAATTGTTAAATGGTTATCTGCTTGCGAATTCCGTGCGGCTGGATTAAATGCTAAATGTTTACAGCACCTTATAAGTTGATATTGGAATTGCGTGTGGAAATGGGCTCAGATGGTCGCTTATGTTTGAAATTGTTTCTCTTCAACATGTCTGGGCAGAACGGAGCTCAGTCACATGCTGCTGAAAGAGGAATTAGAAGAAGAGTTAGAAGAAGAGGATCCTCAAGAGGAAGAGTACGAAGAAGAGGAACTGTTAGAAGAATCAGACGTTGAAGAATACAAAAGTGAGCATTTCTGGTCTAGGGTGCAGAGATACCGCGATTTAAGAGAAGACGCAGAAATAGCAAATGGTCAAACACAGATAGCTTTAAACAAAGTTAGGAGACAAATGCGCTCCTTCTCTCGAGGAATGTTAACAGTAGGGTTGTATTCTGCTGATTTTCTGCGAAAGGTTGAAGGAGTCCCTGATCTGAATGAGGGTAACAGATCCAAGCGTTTCACCTTTTTAGCAATTTAAGCCAAATGTTTACAAACGTTTTAAAACAAATCCAAGTGTTTCACCTTTCTAGAAATTTAAGCCAAACGTTTACAAACGTTCCGAAACAAATCGAAGCGTTTCACCTTTTTAGCACTTTAAGCCAAACTTTTACAAACATCACAGAACAAATCCAAGCGTTTCACCTTTAATGCAATTTAAGCTAAACGTTTACAAAGGTTACTAAACAAATCCAAGTGTTTCACCTTTTTAGCAATTTAAGCCAAACATTTACAAATGTTACGAAAAAATTCCAAGCGTTTAACCTTTTTAGTAATTTAAGCCAAACGTTTACAAACGTTACGAAACAACTCCAAACGTTTCACCTTTTTAGCGATTGAAACCAAACATTTACATACGTTACGAAACAAATCGAAACGTTTAATCTTTTTCGCTATTTAAGCCAACTGTTTACAAACGTTACTAAACAAATCCAAATGTTTCACCTTTTTAGCGAATTAAGCCAAATGTTTACAAACATACAAAACAAATCCAAACGTTTCACCTCTTTAGCGATTTAAGCCAAACATTTACAAACGTTATGAAACAAATCCAAACGTTTCGCCTTTTTAGCGATTTAAGCTAAACGTTTACAAAGGTTATGAAACAAATGCAAATGTTTCAACTTTTTAGAAATTTAAGACAAACGTTTAGAAACGCTACGAAAAATATCCAAATGTTTCACCTTTTTAGCAATTTAAGCCAAACATTTACAAACGTTACGAAACAAATCCAAGCGTTTCACCTTTTTAACAATTTAAGCCAAACGTTTACAAACATTACGAAACAAATCGAAGAGTTTCCCTTTTTTAATAATTTAAGCCAAACGTTTACAAACACTACAAAACGAATCCAAGCGTTTCACCTTTTTAGAAATTTAAGCCAAACATTTACAAACATCACGAAACAAATCTAAACGTTTTACCTTTTTAGCTATTTAAGCCAAACGTGTACAAACATTACGAAACAAATCCAAACGTTTCACCTTTTTAGCGATTTAAACCAAATGTTTACAAACGTTACAAAACAAATCCAAATGTTTCACCTTTTTAGCGATTTAACCGAAACGTTTACAAATCTAAATGTTTTGCCTTTTTAGCGATTTAAGCCAAACGTTACGAAACAGATCCAAATGTTATCCTTATTACGATTTAAGCCAAACGTTTAAAAACGTTACAAAACAAAACCAAACGTTTACAACGTTACAAAACAAATCCTAACGGTTCATATTATTAGCGATTTAAGCCAAACGTTTACAAACGTTACAAAACAAAACCAAATGTTTAAACCGTTACGAAATAAATCCAAACGTTTCACATTTTTAGCGATTTAAGCAAAACCTGAACAAACGTTACGAAACAAAACCAAGCGTTTCACCTTTTTAGCAATCTAAGCCAAACATTTATAAACGTTCTGAAACAAATTCAAGTGTTTCAACTCTTTACCAATTTAAGCCAAACGTTTATAAACGTTCCGAAACAAATCCAAGCGTTTCACCTTTTTAGCAATTTAAGCCAAACGTTTACAAACGTTACGAAAACAAATCTAAGCGTTTCCCCATTTTAGCGATATAAGCCAATCATTTAAAACATTACGAAACAAATTCAAACGTTTCACGTTTTTAGCGAGTTATGCCAAACGTCTACAAATGTTACGAAAAGATTCCAAACGTTTGCCCTTTTTAGCGATTTAAGCCAAAAGTTTATAAACGTTACGAAACAAATCCAAATGTTTCACCTTTTTAGCGATTTATGCCAAACATTTACAAAAGTTACAAAACAAATCCAAATATTTCCCCTTTTTACGATTTAAGCCAAACGTTTACAAATGTTATAAAACAAAACCAAATGTTTAAAACGTTACAAAACAAATCCAAATGTTTCACCTTTTTAGCGATTAAAGCCAAACGTGTACAAACGTTACGAAACAAAACCAGACGTTTAAAACGTTAGGAAACAAATCCAAACGTTTCACATTTTTAGCGATTTAAACCAAACCTTTACAAATGTTACGAAACAAAACCAACCGTTTAACCTTTTTAGCAATGTAAGCAAAACGTTTACAAACGTTATGAAATAAATCCAAGCGTTTCACCTTTTTAGCAATTTAAGCCAAACGTTTACAAACTTTCCGAAATAAATCCAAGCGTTTTACCTTTTTAGCGATTTAAGCCGAACATTTTCAAACGTTACGAAACAAATCCAAACGTTTCACCTTTTTACTGATTTAAGCCGAACATTTAAAAACGTTACGAAACAAAACCAAATGTTTCCCCTCTTTAGTATTTTAAGCCAAACGTTTAAAACGTTACGAAACAAATCCAAATGTTTCCCCATTTTAGTGATTTAAAACAAACGTTTTAAACGTTATGAAACAAATCCAAACATTTCCCCTTTTAAGCGACTTAAGCCAAACATTTACAAACATTACGAAACAAATCCAAACTTTTCATCTTTTTAGTGATTGAAGTCGAACATTTACGAAGGTTACGAAACAAATCCAAACGTTTCACCTTTTTAGCGATTGAAGCCAAACGGTTACAGACGTTACGAAACAAATCCAAGCGTTTTACATTTTTAGCAATTTATGCCAAACGTTTACAAACGTTACGAATCAAAAACCAAGCGTTTCACCTTTTAACCAATTTAAGCCAAACGTTTACAAACGTATCGAAACAAATCCAAAAGTTTCACCTTTTTATTAATTTAAGCAAAACGTTTACAAACGTTACGAAACAAATCCAAGCGTTTCACCATTATAGCAATTTAAGCCAAACGTTTACAAACGTTGTGCAACAATTCCAAACATTTCACCTTTAAAGCGATTTAAGCCAAACGTTTACAAACGGTACGAAACAAATCCAAATGTTTCACCTTTTTAGCAATTGAAGTCAAACGTTTACAAACGTTACGAAACTTATCCAAACGTTTACAAATGTTACGAAACAAATCCAAACGTTTCACCTTATTGGCAATTTAGGCCAAACGTTTACAAACGATATGAAACCAATCCAAACGTTTCACCTTTTTGGCGATTTAAGCCAAACGTTTACAAACGTTACGAAACAAATCCAAATATTTCACCTTTTTAGCGATTTAAGCCAAACGTTTACAAACGTTACGAAACAAATCCAAATGCTTCACCTTTTTAGAAATTTAAGGCAAACATTTACAAACGTTACGAAACAAATCCAAACGTTTCACCTTTTTAGCAATTTAAGTCAAACTTTCACAAACATTGCGAAACAAATCAAAGCGTTTCACCTTTTTAGTAACTTAATCCAAACGTTTACAAAGGTTACGAACACAAATCCAAGTGTTTCACCTTTTTAGCAATTTAAGCCAAAAGTTTACAAACGTTAAGAAATAAATCCAAACGATTCACCTTTTTAGTTATTTAAGCCAAACGTTTACAAATGTTACGAAACAAAATAAAACATCTCACCTTTTTAGCGATTTTGGCCAAACGTTAACAAACGTTAGGAAAAAAATTCAATCGTTTCCCAAGTTTAGAGATTTAAGCCAAACGTTTATAACGTTTCGAAACAAAACCAAAAGTTTCACCTTTTTAGCGATTGAAGCCAAACGTTTAGAAATGTTACGAAACAAATCCAAACGTTCCACCTTTTTAGCGATTGAAGCCAACATTTACAAACGTTATGCAACAACTCCAAACGTTCACAAATGTTATGAAACAAAACCGAGCGTTTCACCTTTTAGAAATTTAAGTGAAACTTTTACAAACGTTACCAAGCAAATCCAAGCGTTTCCACCTTTTTAGCAATTTAAGACAAACGTTTACAAACGTTACGAAACAAATCCAAACGTTTCACATTTTTAGCGATTTAATCCACACGTTTACAAATGTTACGAAACAAATCCAAGCGTTTCACCTTTTTAGCCATTTAAGCCAAACATTTACAAACGCTACGAAACAAATCCAAGCGTTTCACCTTTTTAGTAATTTAAGCCAAACGTTTACAAAAGTTACGAAACAAATCAAACGTTTCACCTTTTTAGCGATTTAAGCCAAACGTTTACAGACAGTACGAAACAAATCGAAACGTTTCACCTTTTTAGCGATTTATGCCAAACATTTAGAAACGATACAAAACAAATTCAAATGTTTCACCTTTTTAGCAATTTAAGCCTAACGTTTACAAATGTTACGAAACAAATCCAAGTGTTTCACCTTTTTAGCAATTTAAGACAAACATATACAAACGTTACGAAATGAATGAAAGCGTTTCACCTTTTTAGCAATTTAAGCAAAACGTTACGAAACAAATCCAAACGTTTGGCCTTTTTAGCGACTTAAGCCGAACATTTACAAACGTTGTGAAACAAATCCAAACGTTTCCCATTTTTAGCTATTTAAGCCAAACGTGTAAAAACGTTACGAAACAAATCCAAACGTTTCACGTTTTTAGCGATTTAAGCCAAACGTTTACAAACGTTACGAAACAAAACCAAACGTTTAAAACATTACGAAACAAATCCAAATGTTTCACATTTTTAGCGATTTAAGCCAAACGTTTACAATTATAACAAAACAAAACCAAACAGTTCACCTTTTTAGCAATTTAATCCAAACGTTTACAAATGTTACAAAACAAATCCAAGCATTTCACATTTTTAGCAATTTAAGACAAAACATTTACAAACGTTACGAATCAAAAACCAAGTGTTTCACCTTTTAAGCAATTTAAGCCAAACATTTACAAATGTATCGAAACAATTCCAAGAGTTTCACCTTTTTAGTAATTTAAGCCAAACGTTTACAAACGTTACGGAACAAATCCAAGCGTTTCACCTATATAGCAATTTAAGCCAAACGTTTACAAACGTTACGAAACAATTCCAAACATTTCACCTATTAAGCGATATAAGTGAAACGTTTACAAACGGTACGAAACAAATCAAAACGATTCACCTTTATAGCGATTGAAACCAAACGTTTACAAACGTTGGGAAACAAATCCAAACGTTCCACCTTTTTTAGTGATTTTATCTAAACGTTTAAAAACGTTATGACAAAAATTCAATCGTTTCCCCATTTAGTGATTTAAGCCAAATGTTTAGAAAGGTTGCGAAACAAATCCAAACGTTTCCCCTTTTTAGAGATTGAAGCCAAACGATTAGAAACGTTACGAAACAAATCCAAACGTTTCGCCTTTTTAGCGATTGAAGCCAAACGTTTAGAAACGTTACGAAACAAATTGAAACGTTTCACCTTTTTTGCGATTGAAGCCCAACGCTTACAAATGTTAGGAAACACATCCAAATGTTTCACATTTTTAGCAATTTAAGCTAAACGTTTACAAATGTTATGAAACAAAACCAAGCATTCCACCTTTTAGCAATTTAAGCGAAACGCTTACAAACGTTACGAAACAAATCCAAGCGTTCCCACCTTTTTAGCAATTTAAGACAAACGTTTACAAATGTTACAAAACAAATCCAAACGTTTCACATTTTTAGCGATTTAATCCAAATGTTTACAAATGTTACGAAACAAATCCAAGTGTTTCACCTTTTTAGCAATTTAAGCCAAACGTTTACAAACTCTACGAAACAAATCAAACGTTTTACCTTTTTAGCGATTTAAGCCAAACGTTTATAGACGCTACGAAACAAATCCAAATGTTTCACCTTTTTAGCGATTTATTCCAAACATTTAGAAATGCTATGAAATAAATCCAAATGTTTCACCTTTTTATTAATTTAAGACTAACGTTTACAAATGTTACGAAACAAATCCAAGCGTTTCTCCTTTTTATCAATTTAAGCCAAACGTATACAAAGGTTACAAAATAAACGAAAGAGTTTCACCTTTTTAGGAATTTAACCAAACATTTACAAACGTTACGAAACAAATCCAAATATTTCACCTTTTTAGCAATTTAAGCCAAACGTTTACAAACGTATGAAACAAATCCAAACGTTTCCCCTTTTTAGCGATTTAAGCCAAACGTTTACAAAGGCTACGAAACAAATCCAAATTTTTCTCCTTTTTGGCAATTTAAGTCAAATGTTTACAGACATTGCAAAACAAATCCAAGCTTTTCACCTTTTTAGCAATTTAAGCCAAATGTTTACAAACGTTACAAAACAAATCCAAGTGTTTCTCCTTTTTAGCAATTTAGGCCAAATGTATACAAACTTTACGAAACAAATCCGAATGTTTCACCTTTTTAGCAATTTAAGCTAAAAGTTTTAAAACATTACGAAACATATCCAACCGGTTCACCTTTTTAGCGATTTAAGCTAAATATTTACAAACGTTACAAAACAAATCCAAACGTTTCACCTTTTTAGCAATATAAGCCAAACGTTTACAAACATTACGAAACAAATCCAAACGTTTCCCCTTTTTACCATTTTAAGCCAAACGTTTACAAACGTTGCGAAACAAAATGAAACGTTTAAAACGTTACGAAACAAATCCAAACGTTTCACATTTTAAGCGATTTAATCCAAACGTTTACAAATGTTACGAAACAAATCCAAGCGTTTCACCTTTTTAACAATTTAAGCCAAACAATTACAAACAATACGAAACAAATCCAAGTGTTTCAAGTTTTTTGCAATTAAAGCCAAGCGTTTACAAACGTTACAAAACAAATTCAAATGTTTCACCTTTTTAGCGATATTAGCCAAACGTTTACAAACGGTACGAAACAAATCCAAACATTTGACTTTTTTAGCAATTTAAGCCAAACGTTTAGAAACGCTACGAAACAAATCCAAACGTTTCACCTTTTAGCAATTTAGGTTTAACATTTACAAACGTTATGAAATAAATCCAAGCGTTTCTCCTTTTTAGCAATTTATGCAAAACGTACACAAACGTTACGAAATAAATGAAAGCGTTTAACCTTTTTAGCAATTTAAGCCAAACGTTTACAAACGTTACGAAAAAAAATCCAAACGATTCACCTTTTTAGTTATTGAAGCCAAATGTTTACAAACGTTACGAAACAAATCCAAACGTTTCGGAAAAAATCCAAACATTTAGAATGTTACGAAGAAAATTTAAATGTTTCTCCTTTTTAAAGATTTAAGCCAAACATTTACAAACGTTACGAAACAAAGCCAAACTTCTACAAACGTTATGCAACAAATACAAGCATTTCACCTTTATAGGAATTTAAGCCAAATGTTTACAAACATTACGAAACAAAACCAAAACGTTTGACCTTTTTAGCCATTTATGCCAAATGTTTACAAAGGTTACGAAATAAATCAAAGAGTTTCAGCTTTTTAGTAATTTAAGCCAAACGTTACAAACATTATGGAAAAAACAAAACTTTTCACATTTTTAGCGATTTAAGCCAAACGTTTACAAACGTTACGAAACAAATTCAAACGTTTCACCTTTTTAGCGATTGAATCCAAATATTTACAAACGTTACTAAACAAATCCAAACTTTTCACCTTTTTATTTATTGAAGCCAAACGTTTACAAACGTTACGAAACAAATCCAAACGTTTACCCTTTATAGCGATTTAAGCCACACGTAAAGGTTACGAAACAAATTTAAACGTTTCACCTATTTAGCGATTTAAGCCAAACGTTTACAAACGTTAAGAAACAAATACAAACGGTTCATATTTTTAGCGATTTAAGCCGAACGTTTACAAACGTTACGAAACAAAACCAAACGTTTAAAACGTTACGAAACAAATCCAAACGTTTCCCCATTTTAGCAATTTAAGCCAAACATTTAAAATGTTACAAAACAAATCCAAACGCTTCACCTTTTTAGCGATTTATGCCAAACGTTTACAAAGGTTATGAAACAAAACCAAGCGTTTCACCTCTTTAGCGACATAAGCCAAACATTTTCAAACGTTACGAAACAAATCAAAATGTGTAACCTTTTTTGGCAATTTAAGCCAAACATTTACAAACGATACGAAAAAAGTCCAAACGTTTCCCCTTTTTTGCGATGTAAACCAAACATTTACAAACGTTACGAAACAAATACAAACGTTTTACATTTTTGGCGATTTAAGCCGACTGTTTACAAACATTACGAAACAAAACCAAACGTTTAAAACGTTACGAAACAAATCCAAACATTTCACCTTTTTAGCAATTTAAACCAAACATTTACAAACATTAAGAAACAAATCCAATTGTTTCACTTTTTCAACAATATAAGCCAAAACGTTTAAGTACGAAATGAAATTTCAAACGTTTCACCTTTTTAGCGATTTAAGTCAAACGTGTATAAACGTTACGAAATAAATCTAAACGTTTCACCTTTTTAGCGATTTAAGCCAAACATTTACAAATGTTACGAAACAAATCCCAACGTTTTGCCTTTTTAGCGATTTAAGAAAAACGTTTACAAACGTTACAAAACAAATCTAAACGTTTCACCTTTTTGCGATTTAAGCCAAACATTTACGAACATTACGAAACAAAATCAAACGTTTAAAACGTTACGAAACAAATCCAAACGTTTCACATTTTTAGCGATTTAAGCCAAACCCATACAAGCGTTACAAAACAAAATCAAGCGTTTCACCTTTTAAGCAATTTAAGCCAATAGTTTACAAATGTTACGAAACAAATTCAAGCGTTTCACCTTTTTAGCAATTTAAGACAAACGTTTACAAACGTTCTGACACAAATTCAAGCGTTTGAACTTTTTAGTAATTTAAGCCAATCATTGACAAACGTTACGGAACATATCCAAGCGTTTCACCTTTTTAGCAATTTAAGCCAAACGTTTTCAAACGTTACGAAACAAATCCAAACGTATAACCTTTTTAGCTATTTAAGTCGAACATTTACTAACGTTACAAAACACAACCAAACATTTCACCTTTTTAGACATATAAGCCAAACGTTTACAAACGTTACAAAAAAAATCCAAACGTTTCCCCATTTTAGCGATTTAAGCCAAACATTTAAAGCGTTACGAAACAAATCCAAACTTTTCACCTTTTTAACCATATATGCTAAAGTTTTACAAACGTTACGAAACAAATCCAAATGCTTCACCTTTTTAGCGATTGAAGCCAAATGTTTACTAACGTTACGAAACAAATCCAAACGTTTCACCTTTTTAGCGATTGATGTCAAACTTTTACAAAAGTTACAAAACAAATCCAAACGTTTCCCCTTATTAGCAATTTAAGCCATACGTTTACAAACGTTACGAAAGAAATCCAAACGTTTCACCTTTTTAGCGATTTAAGCCAAACATTTACAAAGGTTATGAAATAAATCCAAATGTTTAACCTATTAAGCCATTTTAGCCAAATGTTAACAAACGCTACGAAACAAATAAAAGAGTTTCACCTTTTTACAAATGATACGAAACAAATCTAAGCGTTTCACCTTTTTAGCAATTTAATGCAAATGTTTATAAACGTTACGAAACAAATCCAAGCGTTTCACATTTTTTGCGATTGCAGCCAAACGTTTACAAACGTAATGAAACAAATCCTAACATTTCTCCTTTTTAGAAATTTAAGCCAAACGTTTACAAACGTTACGAAACAAATCCAAATGTTTCACCTTTTTAGCAATTTAAGCCAGACGTTTACAAACGTTGCAAAACAAATCCAAATGTTTCACCTTTTTAGCAATTTAAGCCAAACATTTACAAACGTTACGAAACAAATCCAAACGTTTCACTTTTTTAGCGATTTAAGCAAAACGTTTACAAACGTTATAAAACAAATCTAAACGTTTCACCTTTTTTGCGATTTAAGCCAAACATTTATGAACATTATGAAACAAAATTAAACGTTTAAAACGTTACGAAACAAATCGAAACGTTTCACATTATTAGCGATTTAAGCCAAACTCATACAAGCGTTACAAAACAAAATCAAGCGTTTCACCTTTTTAGCAATTTAAGCCAATCGTTTACAAATGTTACGAAACAAATTCAAGCGTTTCACCTTTTTAGCAATTTAAGACAAACGTTTACAAACGTTCTGACACAAATTCAAGCGTTTGAACTTTTTACTAATTTAAGCCAATCATTGACAAACGTTACGAAACATATCCAAGCGTTTCACCTTTTTAGCAATTTAAGCCAAACGTCTACAAACATTACGAAACAAATCCAAACGTATAACCTTTTTAGCTATTTAAGTCGAACGTTTACAAACGTTACAAAACACAACCAAACATTTCACCTTTTTAGACATATAAGCCAAACGTTTAAAGCGTTAGTAAACATTTCACCTTTTTAGACATATAATCCAAACGCTTCCCCATTTTAGCAATTTAAGCCAAACATTTAAAGCGTTACGAAACAAATCCAAACTTTTCACCTTTTTAACCATATATGCCAAAGTTTTACAAACGTTACGAAACAAATCCAAATGCTTCACCTTTTTAGCGATTGAAGGCAAACGTTTACTAACGTTACGAAACAAATCCAAACGTTTCACCTTTTTAGCGATTGATGCCAAACTTTTACAAAAGTTACAAAACAAATCCAAACGTTTCCCCTTATTAGCAATTTAAGCCATACGTTTACAAACGTTACGAAAGAAATCCAAACGTTTCACCTTTTTAGCATTTAAGCCAAACGTTTACAAAGGTTATGAAATAAATCCAAATGTTTAACCTATTAAGCCATTTTAGCCAAATGTTAACAAACGCTACGAAACAAATCAAATAGTTTCACCTTTTTACAAATGATACGAAACAAATCCAAGCGTTTCACCTTTTTAGCAATTTAATGCAAACGTTTATAAACGTTACGAAACAAATCCAAGCGTTTCACATTTTTTGCGATTGCAACCAAACGTTTATAAACGTAATGAAACAAATCCTAACGTTTCTCCTTTTTAGAAATTTAAGCCAAACGTTTACAAACGTTACGAAACGAATCCAAATGTTTCACCTTTTTAGCAATTTAAGCCAGACGTTTACAAACGTTGCAAAACAAATCCAAACGTTTCACCTTTTTAGCAATTTAAGCCAAACATTTACAAACGTTACGAAACAAATCTAAACGTTTCACCTTTTTAGCGATTTAAGCCAAACATTTACAAACGTTACGAAACGCCTTTTTCGCAATTTAAGCCAAACGTTTACAAACGTTACAAAACAAATCCAAACGTTTCGCCTTTTTAGCAATATAAGCCAAACGTTTACAAACGATACGAAACAAGTCCAAACGTTTCCCCTTTTAAGCGATTTAAACCAAACTTTTACAAACGATGTGAAACAAGTCCAAACATTTCACCTTTTTAGCGATCTAACCTAAACGTTTACAAACGTTACAAATCAAATATTTATCATTTTTAGCGATTTAAGCCGAACTTTTACAAACGCTACGAAACAAAACCAAACGTTTAAAACGTTAAGAAACAAATCCAAACGTTTCACCTTTTTAGCAATTTAAGCCAAAGATTTACAAACGTTAAGAAACAAATCTAAGCGTTTCACCTTTTCAGTAATTTAAGCTAAACGTTTACAAACGTTACGAAATTTCAAACGTTTCACCTTTTTAGCAATTTAATCCAAATGTTTACAAATGTTACGAAATAAATCTGAACGTTTCACCCTTTTAGCGATTTAAGCCAAACGTTTACAAATTTTACGAAACAAATCCAAATGTTTCGCCATTTTAGCAATTTAAGCCAAACATTTACAAACGTTTCGAAACAATTCAAAACGTTTCACCTTTTGAGCGATTTAAGCTAAACGTTTACAAACGTTACGAAACAATTGCAAACGTTTAAAACGATACGAAACAAATCCAAACGTTTCACATTTTTAGCGGTTTAAGTCAAACCTTTACAAGCGTTACGAAACAAAACCAAGCGTTTTACCTTTTTAATTATTTAAGACAAATGTTTAAAAATGTTCCGAAACAAATTCAATCGTTTCAGCTTTTTAGTAATTTAAACCAAACGTTTACAAACGTTATGAATCAAATTCAAGCGTTTCACCTTTTTAGCAATTTATGCCAAACGTTTACAAACATTAAGAAATAAATCCAAACGTTTTACCTTTTTAGCGATTTAAGCTGAACGTTTACAAACATTACGAAACCAAACCAAACATTTCACCTTTTTAGTAATAGAAGCCAAATATTTACAAACTTTACGAAACAAATCCAACCGTTTCCCCATTTTAGCCATTTAAGCCTAACCTTTAAAACGTTCTGAAACAAATCTAAACATTTCACCTTTTTAGCGATTTATGCCATATGTTTACAAACGTTACGAAACAAATCCAAATGTTTCCCCTTTTTAGCGATTGAAGCCAAACGTTTACAAAGGTTATGAAACAAATCAAATGTTTCACCTTTTTAGCGATTGAAGCCAAACTTTTACAAAAGTTACGAAAAAATCCAAACGTTTCACCTTTTAGCGATTTAAGCAAAACGTTTACAAACGATACGAAACAAATCCAAACGTTTCAACTTTTTAGCGATTTAAGCCAAACGTTTACAAAGGTTATGAAATTTTACGAAACAAATCCAAATGTTTCGCCATTTTAGCAATTTAAGCCAAACATTTACAAACGTTTCGAAACAATTCAAAACGTTTCACCTTTTGAGCGATTTAAGCTAAACGTTTACAAACGTTACGAAACAATTGCAAACGTTTAAAACGATACGAAACAAATCCAAACGTTTCACATTTTTAGCGGTTTAAGTCAAACCTTTACAAGCGTTACGAAACAAAACCAAGCGTTTTACCTTTTTAATTATTTAAGACAAATGTTTAAAACTGTTCCGAAACAAATTCAATCGTTTCAGCTTTTTAGTAATTTAAACCAAACGTTTACAAACGTTACGAATCAAATTCAAGCGTTTCACCTTTTTAGCAATTTATGCCAAACATTTACAAACATTAAGAAATAAATCCAAACGTTTTACCTTTTTAGCGATTTAAGCTGAACGTTTACAAACGTTACGAAACCAAACCAAACATTTCACCTTTTTAGTAATAGAAGCCAAATATTTACAAACTTTACGAAACAAATCCAACCGTTTCCCCATTTTAGCCATTTAAGCCTAACCTTTAAAACGTTCTGAAACAAATCTAAACATTTCACCTTTTTAGCGATTTATGCCATATGATTACAAACGTTACGAAACAAATCCAAATGTTTCCCCTTTTTAGCGATTGAAGCCAAACGTTTACAAAGGTTATGAAACAAATCAAATGTTTCACCTTTTTAGCGATTGAAGCCAAACTTTTACAAACGTTACGAAAAAATCCAAACGTTTCACCTTTTAGCGATTTAAGCAAAACGTTTACAAACGATACGAAACAAATCCAAACGTTTCAACTTTTTAGCGATTTAAGCCAAACGTTTACAAAGGTTATGAAATAAATCCAAATGTTTCACCTTTTAAGAAATTTTAGCCAAATGTTAACAAACGCTACGAAACAAGTCCAAGAGTTTCACTTTTTTAGCAATTTAAGCCAAATGTTTGCAAATGATACGGAACAAATCCAAGCGTTTCACCTTTTTAGCAATTTAAGCAAAATGTTTACAAATGATACGGAACAAATCCAAGCGTTTCACCTTTTTAGCAGCCAAACATTTGTAAACGTTAAAAACAAATCTAAGCGTTTCACCTTTTTAGCGATTTAAGTTAAATATTTACAAACGTGATGAAACAAATCCAAACGTTTCATCTTTTTAGCAATTTAAGCGAAACGTTTACAAACGTTACGAAACAAATCCAAATGTTTCCCCTTTTTAGCGATTTAAGCTAAAAATTTACAAACGTTACAAAATAAATCCAAACGTTTCACCTTTATAGCGATTTAAGCCAAACATTTACAAACGTTACGAAACAAATCCAATTGTTTCATCTTTTTAGCGATTTAAGCAAAATGTTAACAAAATATTACGAAACAAATCCAGACGTTTCGTCTTTTTAGCAATTTAAGCCAAACATTTACAAACGCTACGAACAAATCTAAACGTTTCCCCTTTTTAGCAATTTAAGCCAAACGTTTACAAAAGATACGAAACAAGTCCAAACGTTTCACATTTTTAGAGATTTAAGCCAAACTTTTACAAATGTTTCGAAAAAAATACAAACGTATTACATTTTTAGCGATTTAAGCCGAACGTTTACAAACGTTACCAAACAAAACCAAACGTTTAAAACGTTACGAAACAAATCCAAACATTTCACCTTTTCAGCAATTTAAGCCAAACGTCTAAATACGAAACAAAACCAAAAAATTACAAACGTTACAAAACAAAACGTTTAAAACGTTACGAAACAAATCCAAACATTTCATCTTTTTAGAGATTTAAGCCAAATGTTTACAAAATATTACGAAACAAATCCAAACGTTTCACCTTTTTAGCAATTTAAGCCAAACGTTTACAAACGTTACGAAACAAATCCAAACGTTTCGCCTTTTTAGCAATTTAAACAAAACGTTTACAAACGATGCGAAACAAGTCCAAACGTTTCCCCATTTTAGCGATTTAAACCAAACGTTTACAAACGTTATGAACAAATACAAATGTTTCACATTTTTAGCGATTTAAGCAGAACGTTTACAAATGTTACAAAACAAAACCAAGCGTTTAAATATTACGAAACAAATCCAAATATTTCACCTTTTAGCAAGTTAAGCCAAACATTTACAAACGTTAAGAAACAAATCCAAGTGTTTCACCTTTTCAGCAATTTAAGCCAAACGTTTACAAACATTACGAAATTTCAAACGTTTCACTTTTTTAGCGATATAAGCCAAACGTTTGCAAACATTACGAAATAAATCTAAACTTTTCACCTTTTTAGCGATTTAAGACAAACATTTACAAACGTTACGAAATAAACCCAAACGTTTCGCCTTTTTAGCAATTTAAGCCAAACGTTTACAAATGTTTCGAAACAAATCCAAACGTTTCACCTTTGTAGCGAATTAAGCCAAATGTTTACTAGTGTTACGAAACAAAAGAAAACTATTAAAATGTTACGAAACAAATCTAAACGTTAAAGATTTTTTAGCGGTTAAAGCAAAACCCTTACAAGCGTTTCGATACAAAACCAAGCATTTCACCTTTTTAGCAATTTAAGCCAGATGTTTACAAAAGTTACGAAACAAATTTAAGAGTTTCATCTTTTTAGCAGTTTAAGCCACACGTTTACAAACGTTCCGAAACAAATTCAAACATTTCAACTTTTTAGTAATTTAAGCCAAACGTTTAGAAACGTTATGCAACAAATCCAAGCATTTCCCCCTTTTAGCAATTTATGCCTAACGTTTACAAACTTTAAGAAACAAATCCAAACGTTTCACCTTTTTTAGCGATTTAAACCTAACGTTTACAAACATTACGAAACAAAACAAAACATTTCACCTTTTTAGCAGTATAAGCCAAACGTTTATAAACGTTACGAAACGAATCCAAACGTTTCCCCATTTTAGCAATTTAAGCCAAACATTTAAAACGTAACGAAACAAATCCAAACGTTTCACCTTTTTAGCGATTTATGCTAAATGTTTACGAAACAAATCCAAACGTTTCACCTTTTAAGCGATTGAAGCCAAACTTTGAAAAACGTTACGAAACAAATGCAAACGTTTCACCTTTTGAGCCATTTACACCGAACGTTTAAAAACGCTACGAAACAAATCCGAACGTTTCACCTTTTTAGCCATTTACTCCAAACGTTTACAAAGGTTACGAAATAAATCCAAATGTTTCACCTTTTAAGCAATTTAAGCCAAACGTTTACAAATGTTACAAAACAAATCCAAGCGTTTCCCCTTTTTAGCGATTTAAGCAAAATATTTACAAACGTTACGAAACAAATCCAAATGTTTCACCTTTTTAGCGATTTAAGCCAAATGTTTATAATATGTTACGAAGCAAATCCAAAAGTTTCGCCTTTTTAGCAATTTAAACCTAACATTTACAAACTTTATGAAATAAATCCAAACATTTCACCTTTTTTGAGATTTAAGCTAAACGTTTACAAAGGTTGCAAAACAAAACAAAACCTTTAAAACATTACGAAACAAACGTTACGAAATAAATCCAAGCGTTTCACCTTTTTATCAATTGAAACCAAACGTTTACAAATGTTACGAAACAAATTCAAAAATTTGACCTTTTTAGCAATTTAAGCCAAACGTTTACAAACGTTCAGAAAAAAATCCAAATGTTTCACCTTTTTGGCGATTTATGCCAAACGTTTACAAATGTTACGAAATAAATCCAAACGTTTCCCCTTTTTAGGGATTGAAGCCAAACGTTTACAAATGTTATGAAACAAATCAAAACGTTTCACCTTTTTAGCGATTGAAGCCAAACTTCCAAAAACGTTACGAAAATTTCAAGCGTTTCCCCTTTTATAGCAATTTAAGCCAAACGTTTAGAAACATTACAAAACAAATCCAAAGCTTTGCAAACGTTACGAAACAAAACCAAACATCTCACCTTTTTAGCAATTTAAGCCTAACGTTTCCAAACGTTACGAAACAAATACAAACGTTTCCCTATTTTACCGATTTAAACCAAACGTTTAAAACGTTACAAAACAAATCCAAACGTTTCACCTTTTTAGCGATTTATGCCAAACGTTTACAAACGTTACGAAACAAATCCAAACGTTTTGCCTTTTTAGCGATTGAAGACAAACGTTTACAAATATTATGAAACAAATTCAAATGTTTCATATATTTAGCAATTTAAGCCAAACGTTACGAAAAAAAACCAAGCATTTCACCTTTTTAGCAATTTAAGGAAAACGTCTACAAACGTAATGAAACAAATCCTAGCGTTTCACCTTTTCAGCAATTTAAGACAAACGTTTAGAAACGCTTCGAAACAAATCCAAGCGTTTCACCTTTATAGCAATTTAAGACAAATGTTTAGAAACGCTACGAGACAAATCCAAGTGTTTCGCCTTTTTGGAAATTTCAACCAGACGTTTACAACCGTTACGAAACAAATCCAATCATTTCCCTTTTTTAGCGATTTAGGCCAATTGTTTACAAACGATACGAAACAAATCCAATCAATTCACCTTTTTAGCAATTTAAGCCAAACGTTTACAAACGTTCCGAAACAAATTCAAGCGTTTTAACTTTTTAGTAATTTAAGCCAAACGTTTACAAAAATTACGAAACAAATCCAAGCGTTTCACCTTTTTAGAAATTTAAGCCAAATATTTACAAACGCTGCGAAACAAATCCTAACGTTTCACCTTTTTAACGATTTAAGCTGAACGTTTATAAACGTTACGACACAAAACCAAACGTTTCTCCTTTTTAGCAATATATGTCAAACGTTTACAAACGTTACGAAACAGATGTAAACGTTTCCCCATTTTAGCGATTTAAGCCAAACCTTTAAAACTTTACGAAACAAATCCAAACATTCACCTTTTTAGCGATTTATGCCAAGCGTTTACAAACGTTACGAAACAAATCCAAACGTTTCACCTTTTTAGCGATTGAAGCCAAACGTTTACAAACATTATGAAATAAATCCAAACGTTTCACCTTTTTAGCAATTGAAGCCAAAATTTTACAAACGTTACGAAACAAATCAAAACGTTTCCCCTTTTTAGCGATTTAAGCCAAACGTTTACAAAGGTTATGAAGTAAATCCAAATGTTTCACCTTTTAAGCAATATAAGCCAAATGTTAACAAACGTTACGAAACAAATCCAAGCGTTTCACCTTTTTAGCAATTTAAGCAAAACGTTTACAAATGTTCCAAAACAAATCCAAGCATTTCACCTTTTTAGCAATTTAAGCCAGACATTTAAAAACGTTACGAAACAAATCCAAGCGTTTCACCTTTTTAGCGATTTAAGCCAAACGTTTACAAACATGATGAAAAAAATCTAAACGTTTCACCTTTTTAGCAATTTAAGCCAAACATTTACATACGTTACGAAAAAATCCAAACCTTTCAACTTTTTAGCAATTTAAGCCAAACATTTACAAATGCTACGAAACAAATCCAAATGTTTCACCTTTTTAGCGATTTAAGCCAAATGTTTACAAAAAGTTACGAATCAAATCCATACGTTTCGCCTTTTTAGCAATTTAAGCCAAACGTTTACAAAGGTTATGAAACAAATCCAAATGTTTTACCTTCTTAGCAATTTAAGCCAAACGTTTACATACGTTATGAAATAAATCTAAGTGTTTCCCCCTTTTTAGTAATTTAAGCCAAACGTTTGCATACGTACCGAAACAAATTCAAGCATTTCAACTTTTTAGTAATTTAAGCCAAACGTTTACAAACAGTACGAAACAAATCCAAGCGTTTCGCCTTTTTAGCAATTTAAGCCAAACGTTTAAAAATGTTACGAAACAAATCCAAACGTTTCACCTTTTTAGCGATTTAAGCTAAACGTTTACAAACGTTACGAAACAAAACCGAACATTTCACCTTTTTAGCATACGTCAAAAGTTTACAAACGTTTCGAAACAAATGCAAACGATTCCCCATTTTAGCGATTTAAGCAAAACGTTTAAAACGTTACGAAACAAATCCAAACATTTCACCTTTTTAGCGATTTATGCCAAGCGTTTACAAACGTTACGAAACAAATCCAAATGTTTCACCTATTTAGCGATTGAAGCCAAACGTTTACAAACGTTACGAAATAAATCCAAACATTTCACCTTTTTAGCTATTGAAGCCAAATTTTTACAAACCTTACGAAACAAATAAAAACGTTTTACCTTTTTAGCAATTTAACTTAAACGTTTACAAAGATTATGAAATAAATCCAAATGTTTCACCTTTTAAGCAATTTAAGCTAAATGTTAACTTACGTTACGAAACAAATCCAAGCGTTTAACCTTTTTAGCAATTTAAGCCAAACGTTTACAAATGTTACGGAACAAACCCAAGAGTTTCACCTTTTTAGCAATTTAAGCTAAACATTTAAAAACGTTACGAAACTAATCCAAGCGTTTCACCTTATTAGCAATTTAAGCCAAACGTTTACAAACATGATGAAGCAAATCTAAATGTTTCCCCTTTTTGGCAATTTAAGCCAAACATTTACAAATGTTACGGAACAAATCAAACGTTTCACCTTTTTAGCGATTTAAGCCAAACGTATACAAACCTTACGAAACAAATCCAAATGTTTCACCTTTTTAGCGATTTAAACCAAATGTTTATAAAATGTTACTAATCAAATCGAAAGGTTTCATCTTTTTAGTAATTTAAGCCAAATGTTTACAACCGTTACGAAAAGAATCTAAACGTTTCACATTTTTTGCGATTTAAGCAAAACATTTACAATCATTATGAAACAAAACCAAACGTTTAAAACATTAAGAAACAAATCCAAACGTTTTATATTTCTAGTAATTTAAGCCAAACCTTTAAACACGTTACAAAATAAAACCAAGCGTTTCACCTTTTTCGTTATAAAAGCCAAACGTTTACAAATGTTACGAAACAAATCCAAACGTTTCACCTTTTTAGCAATTTAAGCCAAACATTTACAAACGTTACGAAACAAATACTAACGTTTACAAACGTTACGAAACAAATACAAGCGTTTACAAACGTTACCAAACTAAACAAAACATTTCATCTTTTTAGCAATTTAAGCCAAACGTTTACAAACGTTACGAAACAAATCCAAATGTTTCCCTATTTTAGCTATTTAAGCCAAACGTTTAAAACGCTACAAAACAAATCTAAACGTTTCCCCCTTTTAGCTATTTATGCCAAACGTTTACAAACGTTACGAAACATATCCAAACGTTTCACCTTTTTAGCGATTGAAGCCAAACGTTTACAAACTTTACGAAACAAATCCAAACGTTTCATATTTTTTGCGATTTAAGCCAAACGTTTACAAACGTTACAAAACAAAAACCAAGTGTTTCACCTTTTTAGCAATTTAAGCCAAACCTTTACAAACGTAACGAAACAAATCCTAGCGTTTCACCTTTTTAGAAATTTAAGCCAAACGTTTAGAAACATTACGAAACAAATCCAAGCGTTTAACCTTTTTAGAAATCTAAGCCAAACGTTTTTAGCAATTTAAGCCAAACGTTTACAAACATTACGAAAAAAATCCAAACGTTTCGCCTTTTTAGTGATTTAAGCCAAACATTTAAAAATGTTACAAAACAAATCCAAACGTTTAACCTTTTTAGCAATTTAAGCCAAACGTTTACAAACGGTACGAAGCAAATCCAAAAGTTTCACCTTTTTAGCGATTAAGCAAAACGTTTACAAACGATACGAAACAAATCCGTATGTTTCACCTTTTTAGCAATGTAAGCCAAACGTTTACAAACATCACGAAACAAAAACCAAGTGTTTCACCTTTTTAGCAATTTTATCCAAACGTTTACAAATGTAACAAAACAAATCCTATCATTTTACGTTTTTAGCAATTTAAGCCAAACATTTAGAAACGTTACGAAACAAATCCAAGCGTTTCACCTTTTTAGAAATTTAAGCCAAACGTTTACAAACGTTATAAAAAAATCCAAACGCTTCTCCTTTTTTTGCAATTCAAGCTAAACGTTTACAAACGTTCCAAACGTTACGAAACAAATACAAACGTTTCCCTATTTTACCGATTTAAGCCAAACGTTTAAAACGTTACAAAACAAATCCAAACGTTTCACCTTTTTAGCGATTTATGCCAAACGTTTACAAACGTTACGAAACAAATCCAAACGTTTTGCCTTTTTAGCGATTGAAGACAAACGTTTACAAATATTATGAAACAAATCCAAATGTTTCATATATTTAGCAATTTAAGCCAAACGTTACGAAAAAAAACCAAGCATTTCACCTTTTTAGCAATTTAAGGAAAACGTCTACAAACGTAATGAAACAAATCCTAGCGTTTCACCTTTTCAGCAATTTAAGACAAACGTTTAGAAACGCTTCGAAACAAATCCAAGCGTTTCACCTTTATAGCAATTTAAGACAAATGTTTAGAAACGCTACGAGACAAATCCAAGCGTTTCGCCTTTTTGGAAATTTCAACCAGACGTTTACAACCGTTACGAAACAAATCCAATCATTTCCCTTTTTTAGCGATTTAGGCCAATTGTTTACAAACGATACGAAACAAATCCAATCGTTTCACCTTTTTAGCAATTTAAGCCAAACGTTTACAAACGTTCCGAAACAAATTCAAGCGTTTTAACTTTTTAGTAATTTAAGCCAAACGTTTACAAAAATTACGAAACAAATCCAAGCGTTTCACCTTTTTAGAAATTTAAGCCAAACATTTACAAACGCTGCGAAACAAATCCTAACGTTTCACCTTTTTAACGATTTAAGCTGAACGTTTACAAACGTTACGACACAAAACCAAACGTTTCTCCTTTTTAGCAATATATGTCAAACGTTTACAAACGTTACGAAACAGATGTAAACGTTTCCCCATTTTAGCGATTTAAGCCAAACCTTTAAAACTTTACGAAACAAATCCAAACATTTCACCTTTTTAGCGATTTATGCCAAGCGTTTACAAACGTTACGAAACAAATCCAAACGTTTCACCTTTTTAGCGATTGAAGCCAAACGTTTACAAACATTATGAAATAAATCCAAACGTTTCACCTTTTTAGCAATTGAAGCCAAAATTTTACAAACGTTACGAAACAAATCAAAACGTTTCCCCTTTTTAGCGATTTAAGCCAAACGTTTACAAAGGTTATGAAGTAAATCCAAATGTTTCACCTTTTAAGCAATATAAGCCAAATGTTAACAAACGTTACGAAACAAATCCAAGCGTTTCACCTTTTTAGCAATTTAAGCAAAACGTTTACAAATGTTCCAAAACAAATCCAAGCATTTCACCTTTTTAGCAATTTAAGCCAGACATTTAAAAACGTTACGAAACAAATCCAAGCGTTTCACCTTTTTAGCGATTTAAGCCAAACGTTTACAAACATGATGAAAAAAATCTAAACGTTTCACCTTTTTAGCAATTTAAGCCAAACATTTACATACGTTACGAAAAAAATCCAAACCTTTCAACTTTTTAGCGATTTAAGCCAAACATTTACAAATGCTACGAAACAAATCCAAATGTTTCACCTTTTTAGCGATTTAAGCCAAATGTTTACAAAAAGTTACGAATCAAATCCATACGTTTCGCCTTTTTAGCAATTTAAGCCAAACGTTTACAAAGGTTATGAAACAAATCCAAATGTTTTACCTTCTTAGCAATTTAAGCCAAACGTTTACATACGTTATGAAATAAATCTAAGTGTTTCCCCCTTTTTAGTAATTTAAGCCAAACGTTTGCATACGTACCGAAACAAATTCAAGCATTTCAACTTTTTAGTAATTTAAGCCAAACGTTTACAAACAGTACGAAACAAATCCAAGCGTTTCACCTTTTTAGCAATTTAAGCCAAACGTTTAAAAATGTTACGAAACAAATCCAAACGTTTCACCTTTTTCGCGATTTAAGCTAAACGTTTACAAACGTTACGAAACAAAACCGAACATTTCACCTTTTTAGCAATATACGTCAAAAGTTTACAAACGTTTCGAAACAAATGCAAACGATTCCCCATTTTAGCGATTTAAGCAAAACGTTTAAAACGTTACGAAACAAATCCAAACATTTCACCTTTTTAGCGATTTATGCCAAGCGTTTATAAACGTTACGAAACAAATCCAAATGTTTCACCTATTTAGCGATTGAAGCCAAACGTTTACAAACATTACGAAATAAATCCAAACACTTCACCTTTTTAGCTATTGAAGCCAAATTTTTACAAATCTTACGAAACAAATAAAAACGTTTTACCTTTTTAGCAATTTAACTTAAACGTTTACAAAGGTTATGAAATAAATCCAAATGTTTCACCTTTTAAGCAATTTAAGCTAAATGTTAACAAACGTTACGAAACAAATCCAAGCGTTTAACCTTTTTAGCAATTTAAGCCAAACGTTTACAAATGTTACGGAACAAATCCAAGAGTTTCACCTTTTTAGCAATTTAAGCCAAATATTTAAAAACGTTACGAAACTAATCCAAGCGTTTCACCTTATTAGCAATTTAAGCCAAACGTTTACAAACATTATGAAACAAATCTAAATGTTTCCCCTTTTTGGCAAATTAAGCCAAACATTTACAAATGTTACGGAACAAATCAAACGTTTCACCTTTTTAGCGATTTAAGCCAAACGTTTACAAACCTTACGAAACAAATCCAAATGTTTCACCTTTTTAGCGATTTAAACCAAATGTTTATAAAATGTTACTAATCAAATCGAAAGGTTTCATCTTTTTAGTAATTTAAGCCAAATGTTTACAACCGTTACGAAAAGAATCTAAACGTTTCACATTTTTTGCGATTTAAGCAAAACATTTACAATCATTACGAAACAAAACCAAACGTTTAAAACATTAAGAAACAAATCCAAACGTTTTATATTTCTAGTAATTTAAGCCAAACCTTTAAACACGTTACAAAATAAAACCAAGCGTTTCACCTTTTTCGTTATTAAAGCCAAACGTTTACAAATGTTACGAAACAAATCCAAACGTTTCACCTTTTTAGCAATTTAAGCCAAACATTTACAAACGTTACGAAACAAATACTAACGTTTACAAACGTTACGAAACAAATACAAGCGTTTACAAACGTTACCAAACTAAACAAAACATTTCATCTTTTTAGCAATTTAAGCCAAACGTTTACAAACGTTACGAAACAAATCCAAATGTTTCCCTATTTTAGCTATTTAAGCCAAACGTTTAAAACTCTACAAAACAAATCTAAACGTTTCCCCCTTTTAGCAATTTATGCCAAACGTTTACAAACGTTACAAAACATATCCAAACGTTTCACCTTTTTAGCGATTGAAGCCAAACGTTTACAAACTTTACGAAACAAATCCAAACGTTTCATATTTTTTGCGATTTAAGCCAAGCGTTTACAAACGTTACAAAACAAAAACCAAGTGTTTCACCTTTTTAGCAATTTAAGCCAAACCTTTACAAACGTAACGAAAGAAATCCTAGCGTTTCACCTTTTTAGAAATTTAAGCCAAACGTTTAGAAACATTACGAAACAAATCCAAGCGTTTAACCTTTTTAGAAATCTAAGCCAAACGTTTTTAGCAATTTAAGCCAAACGTTTACAAACATTACGAAAAAAATCCAAACGTTTCGCCTTTTTAGTGATTTAAGCCAAACATTTAAAAATGTTTCAAAACAAATCCAAACGTTTAACCTTTTTAGCAATTTAAGCCAAACGTTTACAAACGGTATGAAGGAAATCCAAAAGTTTCACCTTTTTAGCGATTAAGCAAAACGTTTACAAACGATACGAAACAAATCCGTATGTTTCACCTTTTTAGCAATGTAAGCCAAACGTTTACAAACATCACGAAACAAAAACCAAGTGTTTCAACTTTTTAGCAATTTTATCAAAACGTTTACAAATGTAACAAAACAAATCCTATCGTTTTACGTTTTTAGCAATTTAAGCCAAACATTTAGAAACATTACGAAACAAATCCAAGCGTTTCACCTTTTTAGAAATTTAAGCCAAACGTTTACAAACGTTATAAAAAAAATCCAAACGCTTCTCCTTTTTTTGCAATTCAAGCTAAACGTTTACAAACGTTCCGAAACAAATTCAAATGTTTCAACTTTTTAAAAATTTAAGCCAAACATTTAAAAACGTTGCGAAACGAATCCAAGCATTTCACCTTTTTAGCAATTTAAACAAAACATTTACAATCGTTACGAAATAAATCCAAACGTTTCACCCTTTTAACGATTTAAGCCGAACGTTTACAAACATATGAAACAAAACAAAACATTTCACCTTTTTTGCAATATAAGCCAAACGTTTACAAACGTTACGAAACAATTCCAAATGTTTCCCCATTTTAGCGATTTAAGCCAAACGTATAAAACGTTACGAAACAAATCCAAACGTTTCACCTTTTAAGCGATTTAAGCCAAACTACAAACGTTACGAAACAAATCCAAACGTTTCACCTTTTTGGCGATTGAAGCTAAAATTTTACAAACGTTACGAAACAAATCCAAGCGTTTCACCTTTTTTAGCAATTTAAGCTAAACGTTTACAAACGTTCTGAAACAAATTCAAGCGTTTCAACTTTTTATAAATCTAAGCCAAACGTTTAAAAACGTTACGAAACAAATCCAAGCATTTCACTTTTTTAGCAATTTAAACCAAACATTTACAAACATTACGAAATAAATCCAAAAGTTTCACCTTTTTAGCGATTTAAGCCGAACGTTTACAAACTTTACGAAACAAAACCAAACATTTCACCTTTTTAGCAATTTAAGCTGAACGTTTACAAACGTTATGAAATAAAACCAAACATTTGACATTTTTAGCAATATAAGCCAAATGCTTACAAACGTTACGAAACAATTCCAATTGTTTCCCCATTTTAGCGATTTAAGCCAAACGTATAAAACGTTACGAAACAAATCCAAACGTTTCACCTTTTGATCGATTTAAGCCAAACGTTTATAAGCGTTACGAAACAAATCCAAACGTTTCACTTTTTTAGCGATTGAAGCCAATGTTTTACAAACGTTACGAAACAAATTCAAACGTTTAAAACGTTACAAAACAATTCCAAACGTTTCACCTTTTTAGCGATTTAAGCCAAACGTTTACAAACGTAACGAAACAAATCCACACGTTTCCCCTTTTTAGCGATTTAAGCCAACGTTTACAAACGTTACGAATCAAATCCAAACATTTCACCTTTTTGACGATTTAAGCCAAACGTTTACAAAGGTTACGAAATAAATCCAAATATTTCACCTTTTAAGCAATTTAAGCCAAATATTGACAAATGTTATGAAACAAATCCAAGCGTTTCACCTTTTTGGCAAATCAAGGCAAATGTTTACAAATGCTACGAAAAAATCCAAGCGTTTCACCTTTTTAGCAATTAAAGACAAACATTTAAAACCGATACGAAACAAATCCAAGCGTTCACTTTTTTAGCGATTTAAGCCAAACATTTACAAACGTTACGAAACAAATCCTAACGTTTCCCCTATTTAGCGATTTAAGCCGAACGTTTACAAACGTTACAAAACAAATCCAAATGTTACACCTTTTTAGCGATTTAAGCCAAACATTTACAGAAGTTATGAAACAAATCCAAATGTTTCACCTTTTTAGCGATTTAAGCCAAAATGTTATGAAACAAATCAAAACGTTTCGCCTTTTTTAGCAATTTAAGCAAAACGTTTACAAACGTTACGAAATAAATCCAAATGTTTCACCTTTTTTGAGATTTAAGCCAAACGTTTGCAAACGTTACGAAACCAAACCAAACGTTTAAAACATTACGAAACAAATTCAAACATTTCATATTTTTAGAAATTTGAGTTAAACCTTTACAAACGTTACAAAATAAAAAAAAGCGTTTCATCTTTTTAGCAATATAAGCCAAACTTTTACAAATGTTACGAAGCAAATCCAAGCGTTTCACCTTTTTAGCAATTTAAGCCAAACGTTTACAAACGTTCCGAAACAAATCCAAGCGTTTCACCTTTTCAGTAATTTAAGTCAAACGTTTTCAAACGTTACGAAACAAATCCAAGCGTTTCACCTTTTTAGCTATTTAAGCCAAATGTTTACAAGCGTTACGAAACAAATTCAAATGTTTACAAAAATTACGAAATGAAACCAAACGTTTCACCTTTTTTGCAATTTAAGCCAAACGTTACGAAACAAATCCAAACGTTTTCCCATTTTAGCGATTTAAGCCAAACGTTTAAAACATTACAAAACAAATCCAAATGTTTCACCTTTTTAGCGATTTATGCCAAATGTTACAAACGTTACGAAAAGAATCAAAACGTTTCACCTTTTTAGCGATTATAGCCAAACGTTTAATAACGTTACGAAACAAATCCACACGTTTCCCCTTTTTAGCGATTTAAACCAAACATTTACAAACGTTACCAAACAAATCCAAACATTTCACCTTTCTAGCAATTGAAGCCAAAGTTTTACAAACATTACGAAACAAATCCAAACGTTTCACCTTTATAGCAAATTATGCCAAACGTTTACAAACATTACGAAACAAATCCAAACGTTTCCCCTTTTTAGCGATTGAAGCCAAACGTTTAGAAACGTTATGAAAAAAATCCAAGCGTTTCACCTTTTTGGCAAATTAAGTCAAACTTTTACAAATGTTACGAAAAAATCCAAGCGTTTCACCTTTTTAGCAATTAAAGACAAACATTTAAAAACGTTACGAAACAAATACAAGCTTTTCAATTTTTTAGCGATTTAAGCCAAACGTTTACAAACGTGACGAAACAAATCCAAATGTTTCGCCTTTTTAGCTATTTAAGCAAAAAATTTAGAAACGTTACGAAACAAATCCAAACGTTTCCCCTTTTTGGCGATTTATGCCAAACATATACAAACGTTACAAAACAAATCCAAACATTTCCCTTTTTAGCGATTTAAGCAAAATATTTACAGATGTTATGAAACAAATCCAAATGTTTTACCTTTTTAGCGCTTTAAGCCAAATGTTTACAAAATGTTATTAAACAAATCAAAACGTTTAGCCTTTTTTAACAATTTAAGCAAAACGTTTACAAAATTTATGAAACAAATCAAAATGTTTCACCTTTTTAGAGATTTAAGCCAAACGTTTACAAATATTAACAAACAAAACCAAACATTTAAAACATTACGAAACAAATCCAAACGTTTCAAATTTTTAGCAATTTAAGCGAAACCTTTACAAACGTTACAAAATAAAAACAAGCGTTCCATCTTTTTAGCAATATAAGCCAAAATTTTACAAATGTTACGAAACAAATCCAAGCGTTTCACCTTTTTAGCAATTTAAGCCAAACGTTTACAAATGTTCCGAAATAAATGCAAGCGTTTCACCTTTTTAGTAATTTAAGTCAAACGTTTACAAACGTTACGAAACAAATCCAAGCGTTTCACCTTTTTCGCAATTTAAGCCAAACGTTACGAAACTAATCCAAACGTTTACAAAAGTTACTAAATGAAACCAAACGTTTCACCTTTTTTGCAATTTAAGCCAAACGTTACGAAACAAATCCAAAAGTTTCCTCATTTTAGCGATTTAAGCCAAACATTTAAAACATTACAAAACAAATCCAAATGTTTCACCTTTTTAGCGATTTATGCCAAATGTTTACAAACATTACGAAACAAATCGAAACGTTTGACCTTTTTAGCGATTAAAGCCAAACGTTTACAAACGTTACGAAACAAATCCACATGTTTCACCTTTTTAGCGATTTAAGCCAAACGTTTACAAACGTTACCAAACAAATCCAAACATTTCACCTTTCTAGCAATTGAAGCCAAAGTTTTACAAACATTACGAAACAAATCCAAATGTTTCACCTTTATAGCAAATTATGCCAAACGTTTACAAACGTTACGAAACAAATCCAAACGTTTCACCTTTTTAGCGATTTAAGCCAAACGTTTACAAACGTTATGAAACAAATCCAAGCGTTTCACCTTTTTAGCAAATTAAGTCAAACGTTTACAAATGTTACGAAAAAAATCCAAGCGTATCACCTTTTTAGCAATTAAAGACAAACATTTAAAAACGTTACGAAACAAATACAAGCTTTTCACCTTTTTAGCGACTTAAGCCAAACGTTTACAAACGTGACGAAACATATCCAAACGTTTCCCCTTTTTAGTGATTTAAGCTAAACATTTACAACCGTTACAAAACAAATCCAAACATATCACCTTTTTCGCGATTTAAGCCAAACATTTACAAACGTTATGAAACAAATCCAAATGTTTCACCTTTTTAGAGATTTAAGCCAAACGTTACGAAACAAAGCCAAACGTTTAAAACATTACGAAACAAATCCAAACGTTTCACATTTTTAGAAATTTAAGCCAAACCTTTACAAACGTTACAAAATAAAAATAAGTGTTTCATCTTTTTAGCAATTTAAGCCAAACGTTTACAAATGTTTCGAAACAAATCCAAGAGTCTCACCTTTTTAGCAATTTAAGCCAAATGTTTACAAACGTTCCGAAACAAATCCAAGTGTTTCACCTTTTCAATAATTTAAGTCAAACGTTTACAGACGTTACAAAACATATCCAAGCGTTTCACCTTTTTAGCAATATAAGCCAAACGTTTACAAACGTTACGAAATAAATCCAAACGTTTACAAAAGTTACGAAATGAAACCAAACGTTTCACCTTTATAGCAATTTAAGCCAAACGTTACGAAACAAATCCAAACGTTTCCCCATTTTAGCGATTTAAGGCAAACGTTTAAAAATTTACAAAACAGATTCAAATGTTTCACCTTTTTAGCGATTTATGCCAAACGTGTTCAAACGTTACAAAAAAATCCAAACGTTTCACCTTTTTAGCGATTGAAGCCAAACGTTTACAAACGTTACGAAATAAATCCAAACGTTTCATATTTTTAGCAATTTAAGCCAAACGTTTACAAACGTTACGAAATAAAAACCAAGAGTTTCATCTTTTTAGCAGTTTAAGCCAAAGTTTTACAAACGTTAGGAAACAAATCCTAGCGTTTCACCTTTTTAGCATTTTAAGACAAAGATTAGAAACGTTACGAATCAAATCCTAGCGTTTCACCTTTTTAGCAATTTCAGGCAAACGTTTACAAATGCTACGAAACAAATCTAAATGTTTCACCGTTTTAGCAATGTAAGCCAAACCTTTACAAAGGTTACGAAACAAATCAAAGCTTTTCACCTTTGTAGCAATCTAAGCTAAACGTTTACAAACGTTACGAAACAAATTTAAGCATTTCACCTTTTTAACAATTTAAGCCAAACATTTACAAACGTTACGAAAAAAATCCAAAAGTTTCGCCTTTTTAGCAATTTAAGCCAAACGTTTAAAAAGGTTATGAAACAAATCCAAATGTTTCCCCTTTTTAGCAATTTAAGCCAAACGTTTACAAACATTACGAAATAAATCTAAACTTTTCACCTTTTTAGTGATTTAAGCCAAACGTTTACAAACGTTACGAAACAAATCCAAACGTTTCGCTTTTTTAGCAATTTAAGCCAAACGTTTACAAACGTTTCGAAACAAATCCAAACGTTTCGCCTTTTTAGCGATTTAAGCCAAACGTTTACAAGCGTTACGAAACAAAAGAAAACGTTTAAAACGTTACGAAACAAATCCAAACGTTTCACATTTTTAACGATTTAAGCCAAACCCTTACAATCATTTCTAAACAAAACCAAGCGTTTCACCTTTTTAGCAATTTAAGCCAAACGTTTACAAACGTTACGAAACAAATCCAAGAGTTTCACCTTTTTAGCAGTTTAAGCTAAACATTTACAAACGTTCCGAAACAAATTCAAGTGTTTCAAATTTTTAGTAATTTAAGCCAAACGTTTACAAACATTACGAAACAAATCCAAGCTTTTCCCCTTTTTAGCAATTTATGCCTAACATTTACAAACGTTAAGAAACTAATCCAATAGTTTCACCTTTTTAGCGATTTCAGCCGAACGTTTACAAACATTACGAAATAAAACCAAACATTTCACCTTTTTAGCAGTATAAGCCAAACGTTTACAAACGTTACGAAACGAATCCGAACGTTTCCCCATTTTAGCGATTTAAGCCAAACGTTTAAAATGTTACGAAACAAATCCAAACATTTCACCTTTTTAGCGAATTATGCCAAACGTTTACAAACGTTACAGAACAAATCCAAATGCTTCACCTTTTTAGTGATTGAAGCCAAATGTTTATAAACATTACAAAACAAATCCAAATGTTTCACCTTTTTAGCAATTGAAGACAAACGTTTACAAACATTACGAATAAAAACCAAACGTTTCACCTTTTTAGCGATTGAAGCCAAACTCTTAAAACGTTAAAAAAACAAATCCAAACATTTCACCTTTTTAGCCATTTACGCCAAACATTTAAAAACATTACGAAACAAATCCAAACGTTTCACCTTTTTAGCCATTTACGCTAAACGTTTAAAAAGGTTACGACATAAATCCAAATGTTTCACCTTTTAAGCAATATAAGCCAAACGTTTACAAAAGTTAAATCCAAGCGTTTCACCTTTTTGGCAATTTAAGCCAAACGTTTATAAACGTTACGAAACAAATAAAAGTGTTCCACCTTTTCAACGATTTAAGCCAAACGTTTACAAACGTGATGAAAAACATCCAATCGTTTCACCTGTTTAGCGATTTAAGGCAAACGTTTACAAACGTTACGAAATAAATCCAAACGTTTTATCTTCTTAACGATTTAAGCCAAACATTTACAAAGGTTACCTAACAAATCCAAACATTTCACCTTTTTAGAGATTTAAGCCAAATGTTTATAAAAGTTGCGAAACAAAACCAAACATTTAAAATGTTACGAAACAAATCCAAGTGTTTCACATTTTTAGAAATTTAAGCTAAACTTTTGCAAATGTTACAAAATAAAACAAAGCGTTTCACCTTTTTAGCAATTTAAGCCAAACGTTTACAAATGTTACGAAACAAATCCAAGCGTTTCCCCTTTTTAGAAATTTAAGCCAAACGTTTACAAACGTTACGAAACAAATCCAAGAGTTTCACCTTTTTAGTAATCTAACACAAATGTTTACAAACGTTAAAAAAAAAATCCAAGCGTTTCCCCTTTTTAGCAGTTTAAGCCAAACGTTTATAAATGTTACGAAACAAATCCAACGTTTCACCTTTTTAGTGATTTATGCCAAACGTTTACAAACGTTATGAAACAAATACAAACGTTTCACCTTTTTAGCGATTGAAGCCAAACTTTTAAAAACGTTACGAAAAAAGTCCAATGGTTTTTCATTTTTAGTAAATGAAGCCAAACATTTACAAACGTTACGAAATAAATCCAAACGTTTACAAACGTTACGAAACAAAACCAAACGTTCACCTTTTTAGCAATTTAATCCAAACGTTTCCAAACGTTACGAAACAAATCCAAATGTTTCCCTATTTTAGCGATTTAAGCCAAACGTTAACAACGTTACAAAACAAATCCAAACGTTTCACCCTTTATGCCAAACATTTACAAACATTACGAAACAAATCCAAACGTTTCACCTTTTTAGCGATTTATGCCAAACGTTTATAAAAGTTACAAAAAACTTCAAACGTTTCACCTTTTTAGCGATTTATGCCAAGTGTTTACAAACGTTACGAAACAAATCCAAACGTTTCACCTTTTTAGTGATTGAAGCCAAAAGTTTAGAAACGTTATGAAATAAATCCGAACGTTTCACCTTATTAGCTATTGAAGCCAAAACTTTTACAAACGTTTTGAAAGAAATCAAAACATTTCACCTTTTTAGCGATTTAAACCAAACGTTTACAAACGTAACGAAACAAATCCAAGTGTTTCCCCTTTTTAGCAATTTAAGCCAAATGTTTACAAACGTTTAGAAAAAAATTCTAGCATTTCAACTTTTTAGTAATTTAAGCCAAACGTTTACAAACATTACGAAACAAATCAAAGTGTTTCATTTTTTTAGCAATTTAAGCCAAACGTTTATAAACGTTATGAAACAAATCCAAACGTTTCACCTTTTTAGCGATTTAAGCTGAATGTTTACAAACGTTACTAAACAAAACCAAACATTTCACTTTTTTAGCAATATATGTCAAACGTTTGCAAACGCTACGAAACAAATGCAAACGTATTTTAGCGATTTAAGCCAAACATTTAAAACGTTACGAAACAAATCCAAACATTTCACCTTTTTAGCGATATATGCCAAGTTTACAAACGTTACGAAACAAATCCAAACGTTTCACTTTTTTAGCGATTGAAGCCAAACATTTACAAATGTTATGAAATAAATCCAAACGTTTCACCTTATTAGCTATTGAAGCCAAACTTTTACAAACGTTACGAAACAAATCAAAACGTTTAACCTTTATAGCGATTTAAGCCAAACGTTTACAAACGTTACAAAACAATTCCAAGCGTTTAACATTTTTAGCAATTTAAGCCAAACGTTTACAAATGTTACGAAACAAATCTAAGCGTTTCACCTTTTTAGCAATTTAAGCCAACCATTTAAAAATTTTACGAAACAAATCCAAGCGTTTCACCTTTTTAGCTATTTAAGCCAAACGTTTAAAAATGTGATGAAACAAATCTAAACGTTTCCCCTTTTTAGCAATATAAGCCAAACATTTACAAAAATTACGAAACACATCCAAATGTTTCACCTTTTTAGCGATTTAAGGCAAATGTTTACAATATGTTACAAATCAAATCCAAACGTTTCATCTTTTTAGCAATTTAAGCCAAACGTTTACAAACGTTACGAAACAAATCCAAACGTTTCCCCTTTTTTGCGATTTAAGCCAAACGTTTACAATCGCTACGAAACAAAACCAAACGTTTATAAATGTTACGAAACAGATCCAAACGTTTCACATTGTTAGTAATTTAACCCAAACCTTTAAAAACGTTACAAAATAAAACCAAGCGTGTCACCTTTTCAGCAATTTAAGACAAACGTGTACAAACATTACGAAACAAATCCAAGCGTTTCACCTTTTTAGCAATTTAAGCCAAACGTTTACAAATGTTACGAAACAAATCCAAGCATTTCAGCTTTTTAGTTATTAAAGCCAAACGTTTACAAATGTTACGAAACAAATCCAAGCTCTTCACCTTTTAGCAATTTAAGCCAAACGTTTACAAACGTTACGAAAAAAATACAAACGTTTACAAAAATTACAAAACTAAACCAAACGTTTCACCTTTTTAGCAATTTAAGCCAAACGCTACAAGACAAATCCAAATTTTTCCCTCTTTTAGCGATTTAAGCCAAACGTTTAAAACGCTACAAAGCAAATCCAAACGTTTCACCTTTTGGAAATTTATGCCAAACGTTTACAAACGTTACGAAAAATATCCAAACGTTTCCCCTTTTTAGCGATTGAAGCCAAACGTTTACAAACGTTACGAAACAAATTTAAATGTTTCATATATTTAGCGATTTAAGCCAATCGTTTACAAACGTTACGAAACAAAAACCAAGCGTTTCACCTTTTTAGCAATTTAAGCAAAATGTTTACAAACGTAACGAAATAAATCCTAGCGTTTCACCTTTTTGGAAATTTAATCCAAACGTTTAGAAACGTTACGAAACAAATCCAACCGTTTCACCTTTTTTGTTATTTAAGTCAAACATTTACAAACGGTACGAAAAAAATACAAATGTTTCACCTTTTTGGTGATTTAAGCCAAAAATTTACAAACGCTATGACACAAATCCAAACGTTTCACCTATTTAGCAATGTAAGACAAACATTTACAAACGTTATGAAACAAATCCAAGCGTTTCACCTTTTTAGCAATCTAAGTCAAACATTTACAAACGTTACGAAACAAATCCAAGCGTTTCCCCTTTTTAGCAATTTAAACCAAACGTTTCGCCTTTTTAGTGATTTAAGCCAAACATTTAAAAACGTTATGAAACAAATCCAAACGTTTAACCATTTTAGCAACTTAAGCCAGACGTTTACAAACAGTACGAAGCAAATCCAAACGTTTCATCTTTTTAGCGATTAAGAAAAAAGTTTACAAACGCTACGAAATAAATCCGTACGTTTCACCTTTTTAGCAATGTAAGCCAAACGTTTACAAACGTCACGAAAAAAAACCAAACGTTTCACCTTTTTTAGCAATTTTAGCCAAGCATTTACAAATGTAACTAAACAAATCCTAGAGTTTTACCATTTTAGCAATTAAAGCCAAATGTTTAGAAACGTTACAAAACAAATCCAAGAGTTTAACCTTTTCAGCATTTTAAACCAAACGTTTACAAACGTTAAGAAACAAATCCAAACATTTCACCTTTTTAGCGATTTAAGCAAAACGTTTACAAAAGTTTCGAAACAAATCCAAATGTTTCACCTTTTTAGCGTTTTAAGGCAAGTGTTTACAAAATGTTACAAATCAAATCGAAACGTTTCATGTTTTTAGGAATTTAAGCCAAACGTTTACAAACGTTAAGAAACAAATCCAAACGTTTCACCTTTTTTGCGATTTAAGCCAAACGTTTACAATCGCTACGCAACAAAACCAAACGTTTAAAACATTGCGAAAGAAATCTAAACGTTTCCTATTTTTAGTAATATAAGCCAAACCTTTAAAAACGTTACAAAATAAAACCAAGCGTTTCACTGTTTTAGCAATTTAAGCCAAACGTTTACAAGCGTTACGAAACAAATCCAAGCGTTTCACCTTTTTAGCAATTTAAACCAAACGTTTACAAACGTTACGAAACAAATTCAAGCATTTCACCTTTTTAGGCATTAAAGCCAAACGTTTACAAATGTTACGAAACAAATCCAAGCGTTTCACCTTTTTAGCAATTTAAGCCAAACGTTTACAAACGTTACGAAACAAATACAATCGTTTACAAATGTTACAAAACTAAACCAGAGGCTTCACCTTTTTAGCAATTTAAGCCAAACGTTTACAAACGTTACGAAACAAATCCAAATGTTTCCCTATTTTAGCGATTTAGGCCAAACGTTTAAAACGCTACAAAGCAAATCCAAACATTTCACCTTTTTAGAAATTTATGCCAAACGTTTACAAACGTTACGAAACATATTTAAATGTTTCACCTTTTTAGCGATTGAAGCCAAACGTTTAAAAACGCTACGAAATAAATCCAAACGTTTCATATTTTTAGCAATTTAAGCTAAACGTTTACAAACGTTACGAAACAAAAACCAAGCGTTTCACCTTTTTAGCAATTTAAGCCAAATGTTTATAAACGTAAGGAAATAAATCCTAGCGATTCACCTTTTTGGAAATTTAAGCCAAACGTTTAGAAACGTTACGAAACAAATCCAACCGCTTCACCTTTTTAGTTATTTAAGTCAAATATTTACAAAAGGTACGAAACAAATACAAACGTTTCACCTTTTTAGCGATTTAAGCCAAACATTTACAAACGCAACGAAACAAATCCAAACGTTTCACCTATTTAGCAATGTAAGACAAACATTTACAAACGTTAGGAAACAAATCCAAGCGTTTCACCTTTTTAGCAATCTAAGTCAAACATTTACAAACGTTACGAAACAAATCCAAGCGTTTCACCTTTTTAGCAATTTAAACTAAACGTTTTGCCTTTTTAGTGATTTAAGCCAAACATTTAAAAACATTACGAAACATATCCAAACGTTTAACCTTTTTAGCAACTTAAGCCAGACGTTTACAAACGGTACGAAGCAAATCCAAACGTTTCACCTTTTTAGCGATTAAGAAAAACGTTTACAAACGCTACGAAATAAATTCGTACGTTTCACCTTTATAGCAATGTAAGCCAAACGTTTACAAACGCCACGAAAAAAAACCAAGCGTTTCACCTTTTTAGCAATTTTAGCCAAGCGTTTACAAATCTAACAAAACAAATCCTAGCGTTTTACCATTTTAGCAATTTAAGACAAACGTTTAGAAACGTTACAAAACAAATCCAAGCGTTTAACCTTTTTAGCATTTTAATCCAAACGTTTACAAACGTTACGAAACAAATCCAAAATTTCACCTTTTTAGAGATTTAAGCAAAACGTTTACAAAAATTACGAAACAAATCCAAATGTTTCACCTTTTTAGCAATTTAAGCCATATGTTTACAAAATGTTAGAAATCAAATCGAAAACGTTTCATCTTTTTAAGAATTTCAACCAAACGTTTACAAACGTTACGAAACAAATCAAAACGTTTCACCTCTTTTGCGATTTAAGCCAAACGTTTACAATCGCTACGCAACAAAACCAAACGTTTAAAACATTACGAAACAAATCAAAACGTTTCACATTTTTAGTAATTTAAGCCAAACCTATAAAAACGCTTCAAAATAAAACCAAGCGTTTCACCGTTTTAGAAATTTAAGCCGAACGTTTATAAACGTTATAAAACAAATCCAAGCATTTCACCTTTTTAGCAATTTAAACCAAATGTTTACAAACGTTACGAAACATATTCAAGTATTTCACCTTTTTAGCTATTAAAGCAAAATGTTTACAAATGTTACGAAACAAATCCAAGCGTTTCACCTTTTTAGCAATTTAAGCCAAACGTTTACAAACGTTACGAAACAAATACAATCGTTTACAAACGTTACAAAACTAAACCAAACGCTTCACCTTTTTAGCAAGTTAAGCCAAACGTTTACAAACGTTGCGAAACAAATCCAAATATTTCCTTATTTTAGCGATTTAGGCCAAACGTTTAAAACGCTACAAAGCAAATCCAAACATTTCATCTTTTTAGAAATTTATGCCAAATGTTTACAAATGTTACAAAACATATTCAAATGTTTTACCTTTTTAGCGATTTAAGCCAAACGTTTAAAAACGTTACGAAACAAATCCAAACGTTTCCTATTTTTAGCGATTTAAGCCAAACGTTTACAAATGTTACGAAACAAAAACCAAGCGTTTCACCTTTTTAGCAATATAAGCCAAATGTTTACAAACGTAAGGAAATAAATCCTAGCGTTTCACCTTTTTGGAAATTTAGGCCAAACGTTTAGAAATGTTACGAAACAAATCCAAGCGTTTCACGTTTTTAGCAATTTAAGCCAAACGTTTACAAACGGTACGAAACAAATACAAACATTTCCCCTTTTTAGCGATTTAAGCCAAACATTTACAAACGCTACGAAACAAATCCAAACGTTTCACCTATTTAGCGATGTAAGACAAACATTTACAAGGTGCACGACGTGCACCCAAGGTGCACGACGTGCACTAGGGGGTGCACGACGTGCACCACCCTTCTTTTGAAGGGGAATGATCCTAAAAACCTAATTTGATGATTCCCCATCCCGATATCGACTCCCGCCCACCGAAAATGCGAGATTCGGACGTCAAGCGAGTAAAATATGACTAGTTGTTTGGAATGAGTTAGTTTATGGATATCAATTGGTTTTGTTAAGAAAACCTATATTCTATATTGAGAATTGAATCGAGAAGTATTAAGAAAAAAAGAAAGAACTATGATTCGTTTATCGGAAAGAATACGTTTGAAGCACGGCGGTTAATGAGTGCAGCATGTCGTGTCTCGAGTCTAGAGTCAATCTAATAATAGGATTCTGATACCAGTCAAATGTTTTAAAATTTTTTTTAGATCCGGCGAGGTAAGAAGAAGCTGGACCAGTAGTTCGAGAAGCTTGACGAACCTAAGCCCCGACATATTTTTGGATAAGCGTTTTCAGTGATTTTATACGATTTTCTTTTAAAGTATTTATTTAAACAATTATTTTATATTGCTTTATGTTTGAATTGCATGCTTTATATGCGAAATTTTTATATGAATTGCGCATACGCTTGATTTGAAACCAGTATTGATCTGATGGAATGTGCTACCTATTGAGCGGAAATAGGACTACGTGATCACAAGTTTTGATTTGATACAGCTTTGAGTTGATTATGATTATGAAATTCGAGATTGGATATATGATTTCGATACGAGTGAGCACTCAGTTACGGTGTAACCTGGAGTCCCCGTATCTAGTGGGTTGGACCCACCAGTGAGTTGGACTCACAACTTGATACTAATGATTGGGTTGCATGAAAGATGATTAGTATGTTTGAGGATTAGGGTTTCAATCAGATCTTGTACTTGGCGGCATATGATCGAATACTGTTTTATGTTTTATTTGAATACTTATTAGTAAATGTATGAACTCACTCAGTATATCCCCATATACTGACCCCTCACAGATTTCCTTTCAGGATAAAGACGCTTTGAAGCAACGGACTTCTATCCTACTTCCAGAAGTCTGTATTTTTGAAAGTATGTAAAGAAACAGTACTTTACTCTTAGAGCTGCAGTAGACAAGTGTTTTGCAAGTTAGCTTGTAATATATGGTTCTCTGTAAATATAACTTTAATGTTTTAAAGTTTTAAATGTTTTATGCTTGCTGCGTTTTGATATTTGAGATTGCCAGAGGATATGTATGCCTGGCATGTGTGTTCAGCATGACATGTGTTATTGTATGTCATGCATGACGTTTATATTTGCGAAAAATTATTTTATGTTTTTAGGTTTGCTACGGGTTTCGTAGCAACCACAACCATTCCCTAGCGCCGGTCTTGGCCCATGAGATTGGGTCGTGACAGAAACAAATCAAAATATTTCACCTTTTTAACGATTTAAGCAAAACGTTTACAAACGGTACGAAACATATCCAAAAATTTCACCTTTTTAGCGATTAAGCCAAACGTTTACAAACGCTACGAAACAAATCCAAACGTTTCAACGTTTTAGCAATGTAAGCCAAATTTTTACAAACGTTATGAAACAAATCTAAGTGTTTCACCTTTTTAGCAATCTAAGCAAAACGTTTACAAACGTTACGAAACAAATCCAAGCGCTTCACCTTTTTAGCAATTTAAGCCAAACATTTACAAACATTATGTAAAAACTCCAAACGTTTCGCCTTTTTAGAGATTTAAGCCAAACGTTTCAAAAGGTTATGAAACAAATACAAATGTTTCACATTTTTAGCAATTTAAGCCAAACGTTTACATACGTTACAAAACAAATCCAAGCATTTCACCTTTATTAGCAATTTAAGCCAAACGTTTACAAACGTTCCGAAATAAATTCAAGCGTATCAACTTTTTAGTAATTTAAGTCAAACGTTTAAAAACGTTACGAAACAAATCCAAGCGTTTCACCTTTTTAGTAATTTAAGCCAAACATTTACAAACGTTACGAAACAAATCCAAACGTTTCACCTTTTTAGTGATTTAAGCTGAACGTTTATAAACGTTACAAAACAAAACTAAACATTTCACCTTTTTAGTGATTTCAGCCGAACGTTTACAAACGTTATGAAATAAAACCAAACATTTCACCTTTATAGCAATATAAGCCAAATGTTTACAAACGTTACGAAACAATTCCAAATGTTTCCCCATTTTAGCGATTTAAGCCAAACGTTTAAAACGTTAGGAAACGAATCGAAACGTTTCACCTTTTTAGCAATTTAAGCAAAACGTTTACAAACATTACGAAACAAATCCAAACATTTAAAACGTTATCAAACAAATCCAAAGGTTTCACCTTTTTAGCGATATAAGCCAAACGTTAC
Source organism: Mercurialis annua (assembly GCF_937616625.2). Classification (NCBI taxonomy): domain Eukaryota; kingdom Viridiplantae; phylum Streptophyta; class Magnoliopsida; order Malpighiales; family Euphorbiaceae; genus Mercurialis; species Mercurialis annua. Next base: position 35,568,933 of record NC_065571.1, read on the forward strand.
GAAACAAATCCAAACGTTTCACCTTTTTAGCGATTGAAGCCAAAGTTTTATAAACATAAGGAAACAAATTCATACATTTCCCCTGTTTAGCAATTTAAGCCAAACGTTTAAAAACGTTATGAAACAAATCCAAACGTTTCACCTTTTTAGCGATTTATGCCACACATTTACAAAGGTTATGAAATAAATCCAAATATTTCCCCTTTTAAGCAATTTAAGCCAAATATTAACAAACGTTATGAAACAAATCCAAGCGTTTCACCTTTTTGGCAATTTAAGCTAAACGTTTAAAAATGTTACGAAACAAATCCAAGAGTTTCACCTTTTTAGCAATTTAAGCAAAACATTTAAAAACGTTACGAAACTAATCCAAGCGTTTCACCTTTTTAGAGATTTAAGCCAAACGTTTACAAACGGTACGAAACAAATCCAAAAATTTCACCTTTTTAGCGATAAAGCCAAACGTTTACAAACGCTACGAAACAAATCCAAATATTTCATCTTTTTAGCAATGTAAGCCAAATGTTTACAAATGTTATGAAACAAATCCAAGTGTTTCACCTTTTTAGCAATCTACGCCAAACGTTTATAAACGTTACGAAATAAATCCAAGCGTTTCACCTTTTTAGCAATTTAGGCCAAACATTTACAAACGTTATGAAAAAAATCCAAAAGTTTCGCCTTTTTAGCGATTTAAGCCAAACGTTTACAAAGGTTATGAAACAAATACAAATGTTTCACATTTTTATCAATCTAAGCCAAATGTTTACATACGTTACTAAACAAATACAAGCATTTCACCTTTATTAGCAATTTAAGCGAAATGTTTACAAACGTTCCGAAATAAATTCAAGCGTTTCAACTTTTTAGTAATTTAAGCCAAACGTTTAAAACCGTTACGAAATAAATCCAAGCGTTTCACCTTTTTATCGATTTAAGCCGAACGTTTATAAACGTTACGAAACAAAACCAAACATTTCACATTTTTAGTGATTTAAGCCGAACGTTTACAAACGTTACGTAACAAAACCAAACATTTCATCTTTTTAGCAATATAAGCCAAATGTTTACAAACGTTATGAAACAATTCCAAATGTTTCCCCATTTGAGCGATTTAAGCCAAACGTTTGAAACGTTAGGAAACGAATCCAATCGTTTCACCTTCTTAGCAATTTAAGCCAAACGTTTACAAACGTTATGAAACAAATCCAAACGTTTCACCTTTTTAGCGATTGAAGCCAAAGTTTTACAAACGTTACGAAACAAATCCAAATGTGTCCTTATTTTAGCGATTTAGGACAAACGTTTAAAACGCTACAAAGCAAATCCAAACATTTCACCTTTTTAGAAATTTATGCCAAACGTTTACAAACTTTACGAAACATATTCAAACGTTTAACCTTTTTAAAGATTGAAGCCAAACGTTTACAAACATTACGAAACAAATCCAAACGTTTCATATTTTAGCGATTTAAGCCAAACGTTTACAAACATTACGAAACAAAAACCAAGTGTTTCACCTTTTTAGCAATTTAAGCGAAATGTTTACAAACGTAACGAAAAAAATCCTAGTGTTTCGCCTTTTTGGAAATTTAGGCCAAACGTTTAGAAATGTTACGAAAAAAATCCAAGTGTTTCACATTTTTAGCAATTTAAGCCAAACGTTTAAAAACGGTACGAAACAAATACAAACGATTCCCCTTTTTAGCGATTTAAGCCAAACATTTACACAAGCTACGAAACAAATCCAAACGTTTCACCTATTTAGAAATGTAAGACAAACATTTACAAACGTTATGAAAGAAATCCAAGCGTTTCACCTTTTTAGCAATCGAAGCCAAACATTTACAAACGTTACGAAACAAATCCAAGCGTTTCACCCTTTTAGCAGTTTAAGCCAAACGTTTCCCCTTTTTAGCGATTTAAGCCAAACATTTAAAAACGTTACGAAACAAATCCAAACGTTTAACCTTTTTAGCAATTTAAGCAAACGTTTACAAACGGTACGAAGCAAATCCAAACGTTTCACCTTTTTAGCGATTAAGCAAAATGTTTACAAACGCTACGAAACAAATCCGTATGTTTCACCTTTTTAGCAATGTAAGCCAAACGTTTACAAACGTCACGAAACAAAAACTAAGTGTTTCACCTTTTTAGCAATTTTAGCCAAGCGTTTACAAATGTAACAAACAAATCCTAGCGTTTTACCTTTTTGGCAATATAAGCAAAATGTTTAGAAACGTTACAAAACAAATCCAAACCTTTAACCTTTTTAGCATTTTAAACCAAACGTTTACAAACGTTACGAAACTAATCCAAACATTTCACCTTTTTAGCGATTTAAGCAAAACGTTTACAAACGGTATGAAACATATCCAAAAATTTCACCTTTTTAGCGATTAAGCCAAACGTTTACAAACGCTACGAAACAAATCCAAACGTTTCATCTTTTTAGCAATGTAAGCCAAATGTTTACAAACGTTATGAAACAAATCCAAGTGTTTAACCTTTTTAGCAATATAAGCCAAAAGTTTACAAACGTTACGAAACAAATCCAAGCGCTTTACCTTTTTAGCAATTTAAGCCAAACATTTACAACCGTTATGTAAAAAATCCAAACGTTTCGCCTTTTTAGCGATTTAAGCCAAACGTTTAAAAAGGTTATGAAACAAACAAAAATGTTTCACATTTTTAGCAAATTAAGCCAAACATTTACATACGTTACGAAACAAATCCAAGCATTTCACCTTTATTAGCAATTTAAGCCAAACGTTTACAAACGTTCCGAAATAAATTCAAGCGTTTCAACTTTTTAGTAATTTAAGCCAAACGTTTAAAAATGTTACGAAACAAATCCAAGCGTTTCACCTTTTTAGCAATTTAAGCCAAACATTTACAAACGTAACGTAACAAATCGAAACGTTTCACCTTTTTAGCTATTCAAGCTGAACGTTTATAAACGTTATGAAACAAAACCAAACATTTCACCTTTTTAGTGATTTCAGCCGAACATTTACAAACTTTACAAAACAAAACCAAACATTTCACCTTTTTAGCAATATAAGCCAAATGTTTACAAACGTTACGAAACAATTCCAAATGTTTCCCCATTTTAGCGATTTAAGCCAAACGTTTAAAACGTTAGGAAACGAATCCAAACGTTTCCCCTTTTTAGCAATATAAGCCAAACGTTTACAAACGTTACGAAACAAATCCAAACGTTTCCCCTTTTTAGCGATTGAAGCCAGAGTTTCATAAACGTTATGAAACAAATCCAAACATTTAAAACGTTATGAAACAAATCCAAACGTTTCACCTTTTTAGCGATTTAAGCAAAACGTTACCAAACAAATCCAAACGTTTCACCGTTTTAACGATTTAAGCCAAACGTTGACAAAAGTTACGAAACAAATCCAAACGTTTCATCTTTTTAGCGATTGAAGCCAAAGTATTATAAATATTACGAAACAAATCCAAACTTTTCCCCTTTTTAGCAATTTAAGCCAAACGTTTACAAACGTTACGAAACAAATCCAAACGTTTCACCGTTTTAGCGATTTAAGCCACACGTTTACAAAGGTTATGGAATAAATCCAAATATTTCACCTTTTAAGCAATTTAAGCCAAATATTAACAAACGTTATGAAACAAATCCAAGTGTTTCACCTTTTTGAAAATTTAAGCCAAACATTTAAAAATGTTACGAAACAAATCCAAGAGTTTCACCTTTTTAGCAATTTAAGCCAAACATTTAAAAACTTTACGAAATTAATCCACGCGTTTCACCTTTTTAGCGATTTAAGCCAAACGTTTACAAACGGTACGAAACAAATCCAAAAATTTCACCTTTTTAGCAATTAAGTCAAACGTTTACAAACGTTATGAAACAAATCTAAAGTTTCATCTTTTTAGCAATGTAAGCCAAATGTTTACAAACGTTATGAAACAAATCCAAGAGTTTCACCCTTTTAGCAATCTAAGCCAAACGTTTACAAACGTTACGAAACAAATCCAAGCGTTTCACCTTTTTAGCAATTTAAGCCAAACATTTACAAAGGTTGTGAAAAAAATCAAAAGTTTTCGCCTTTTTTAGTGATTTAAGCCAAACGTTTACAAAGGTTATGAAACAAATACAAATGTCTCACATTTTTATTAATTTAAGCCAAACGTTTACATACGTTACGAAACAAATCCAAGCATTTCACCTTTATTAGCAATTTAAGCGAAACGTTTACAAACGTTCCGAAATAAATTCAAGCGTTTCAACTTTTTAGTAATTTAAGCCAAACGTTTAAAAACATTACGAAACAAATCCAAGCGTTTCACCTTTTTTGCAATTTAAGACAAACGTACAAACGTTACGAAACAAATCCAAATGTTTCACCTTTTTAGCGATTTAAGCCGAACGTTTATAAACGTTACGAAACAAAACCAAACATTTTATCTTTTTAGCAATATAAGCCAAATGCTTACAAACGTTATGAAACAATTCCACATGTTTCCCCATTTTAGCGATTTAAGCCAAACGTTTAAATCGTTATGAAACAAATCCAAACATTTCACCTTTTTAGCGATTTAAGCCAAACGTTGACAAACGTTACGAAACAGAACCAAACGTTTCACCTTTTTTGCGATTGAAGAGAAAGTTTTATAAACATTACGAAACAAATCCAAATGTTTCCCCTTTTTAGCAATTTAAGCCAAACGTTTACAAACGTTACGAAACAAATCCAAATGTTTCACCTTTTTAGCGATTTAAGCCACATGTTTACAAAGGTTATGAAATAAATCCAAATATTTCACTTTTTAAGAAATTTAAGCCAAATATTAACAAATGTTATGAAACAAATCCAAGTGTTTAACCTTTTTGGCAATTGAAGCCAAACGTTTAAAAATGTTACGACACAAATCCAAGAGTTCACCTTTTTAGCAATTTAAGTCAAACATTTAAAAACGTTACGAAACTAATCCAAGAGTTTCACCTTTTTAGCGATATAAGCCAAACGTTTACAAACGGAATGAAACAAATCCAAAAATTTCACCTTTTTAGCGATTAAGCCAAATCTTTACAAACGCTACGAAACAAATCCAAACGTTTCATCTTTTTAGCAATGTAAGCCAAATGTTTACCAGCGTTATGAAACAAATCCAAGTGTTTCTCCTTTTTAGCAATCTAAGCCAGACGTTTACAAACGATACGAAACAAATCCAAGTGGTTCACCTTTTTAGCAATTTAGGCCAAACATTTACAAACGTTATGAAAAAAATCCAAACGTTTCGCCTTTTTAGCGATTTCAGCCAAACGTTTACAAAGGTTATGAAACAAATACAAAGGTTTCACATTTTTATCAATTTAAGCCAAACGTTTACATACGTTACGAAACAAATCCAAGCATTTCACCTTTATTAGAAATTTAAGAGAAACATTTACAAACGCTCCGAAATAAAGTCAAGCGTTTCAACTTTTTAGTAATTTAAGCCAAACGTTTAAAAACGTTACGAAACAAATCCAAGCGTTTCACCTTTTTAGCAATTTAAGCCAAATATTTACAAACGTTACGAAACAAATCCAAACGTTTCACCTTTTTAGCGATTGAAGCCAAAGTTTTACAAACGTTACGAAACAAATCCAAATGTGTCCCTATTTTAGCGATTTAGGCCAAACGTTTAAAAGGCTACAAAGCAAATCCAAACATTTCACCGTTTTAGTAATTTATGCCAAATATTTACAAACGTTACGAAACATATTCAAACGTTTCACCTTTTTAGCGATTGAAGACAAACGTTTACAAACGTTACGAAACAAATCTAAACGTTTCATATTTTTAGCGATTTAAGCCAAACGTTGACAAACGTTACGAAACAAAAACCAAGTGTTTCACCTTTTGAACAATTTAAGCCAAATGTTTACAAACGTAACGAAACAAATACAAACGTTTCCCCTTTTTAGCGAATTAAGCCAAACATTTACAACCGCTATGAAACTAATCCAAACGTTTCACCTTTTTAGCAATTTAAGCCAAATGTCTACAAAGGTTATGAAAAAAATCCAAACGTTTCACCTTTTTAGCAATTTAGGCCAAACGTTTACAAACGTTAAGAAACAAATCAAACGCTTCACCTTTTTTAGCAATTTAAGCCAAACATTTACAAACGTTACGAAACCAAACCAAATGTTTCACCTTTTTAGCAATTTAAGCCAAACGTTTACAAACGTTACGAAACAAATCCAAGCGCTTGACCTTTTTAGCAATTTAAGCCAAACGTTTACAAACGTTACGTAACAAATCCAAATGTTTCACCTTTTTAGCGATTTAAGCGGAACGTTTACAAACGTTACGAAACAATACCAAACATTTCACCTTTTTAGCAATTTGAGCCTAACGTTTACAAACGTTACGAAACAAATCCAAGCGTTTCACCTTTTTAGTAATTTAAGCCAAAGGTTTACAAACGTTACGAAACAAATCCAAGCGTTTCACCTTTTTAGCAATTTAAGCCAAACGTTTACAAACGTTACAAAACAAATCCAAACGTTTCCCCTTTTTAGCGATTTAAGCCAAACGTTTACAAACCTTACGAAAGAAAACCAAAGGTTTAAAACGTTATGAAACAAATCGAAACATTTTACATTTTTAGCGATTTAAGCCAAACCTTTACAAACGTGATGAAATAATTCCACACATTTCACATTATTAAGCAAAACCTTTACAAACTTTTCGAAACAAAACTAAGCGTTTCACCTTTTTAGCAATTTAAGTCAAATGTTTACAAACGTTCCGTAACAAATCCAAGCGTTTCACCGTTTTAGTAATTTAAGCTAAACGTTTACAAACGTTACAAAACAAATCCAAGAGTTTCACCTTTTAGCAATTTATGCCAAACGTTTACAAACGTTACGAAACAAATCCAGACACTTTACCTTTTCAGCGATTGAAGTCGAACGTTTACAAACATTACGAAACAAAACCAAACGTTTCACCTTTTTCGCAATTTAAATCAAACGTTTACAAACGTTATGAAACAAATCCAAACGTTTCCCCATTTTAGCGATTTAAGCCAAACGATTAAAACGTTACGAAACAAAACAAATATTTCACCTTTTTAGCAATATAAGCCAAACGTTTACAAACGTTTCGAAACAAATCAAAACGTTTCGCCTTTTTATCAATTTAGGCCAAACGTTTACAAAGGTTATGAAATAAATCCAAACGTTTCACATTTTTAGCGATTTAAGCTAAATGTTTACAAACATTACGAAACAAATCAAATGTTTCACCTTTTTAGCGATTTAAGCAAAACGTTTACAAACGTTACGAAACAAATCAAATGTTTCACCTTTTTAGCGATTTAATCCAAACGTTTGAAACGTTATGAAACAAATCTAAAAATTTAGCCTTTTTAGCGAATTATGCACATCGTTTACAAACGTTACGAAAAATATCCAAACGTTTCACATTTTTAGCGATTGAAGCCAAACTTTAACAAACGTTACGAAACAAATTCAAAAGTTTCATGTTTTTAGCAATATAAGCCAAACGTTTACAAATGTTTCGAAACAAATCCAAACGTTTCATCTTTTTAGCGCTTTAAGCGAAACGTTTATAGTGGTTATAAAACAAATCCAAACGTTTCACCTTTTTAGCGATTTAAGCCAAACGTTTACAAACATTATGAAACAAATCAAACGTTTCATCGTTTTCGCGATTTAAGCCAAACGTTTAAAACGTTACGAAACAAATCTAAATGTTTCACCTTTTAGCAATTTATGCCAAACGTTTACAAACGTTAAGAAACAAATCCAAACATTTTTCCTTTTTAGCGATATAAGCCAAACGTTTACAAAGGTTATGAAACAAATCCAAATGTTTCATCTTTTTAGCAATTTATGCCAATCGTTTACAAACGTTATGAAAGAAATCCAAACGTTTCACTTTTTTAGCGATTTAAGCGGAATGTTTACAAACGTTATGAAACAAAACCAAACGTTTCACCTTTTTAGCGATGTTAGCCAAACATTATGAAACAAATTCAAATGTTTCCCCATTCTAGTGATTTCATCCAAACGCTTAAAATGTTTCGAAACAAATCCATATTTTTTATCTTTTTTGCGATTTCAGCCAAACGTTTGCAAACATTACGAAACAAATTTAAACGTTTCACCTTTTTAGCGATTGAAGCCAAACGTTACGAAACAAATCCCAACGTTTCACAGTTTTTAGCAATTTCAGCAAAACGTTTACAAACGCTACGGAAAAAACCAAGCGTTTCACCTTTTTAGCAATTTTAAACAAACTTTTACAAATGTAACGAAACATATCCAGACATTTCACCTTTTTGACAATTTAACCAAACGTTTACAAAAGTTACAAAACAAATCCAAGCATTTCACCTTGTAAACGTTACGAAACAAATCCAAACATTTCACCTTGTTTTCGATTTAAGCCAAACGTTTACAAACGGTACGAAACAAATCAAAATGTTTCACCTTTTTAGCAAATTAAGCCAAACGTTTATAAACGCTACGAAACAAATCCAAACGTTTCACCTTTTTAGCAAATTAAGCCAAACGTTTACAAACATTACGAAACAAATCCAAGCATTTCTTCTTTTTAGCAATTTAAGCCAAACGTTTACGAAGGTTACGAAACAAATCAAAGCATTTCACCTATTTAGCAATTTAAGCCAAGCGTTTACGAAGTTTACAAAACAAATCCAAACGTTTCACCTTTTTAGCAATTTAGGCCAAACGTTTACAAACATTAAGAAACAAATCAAACGCTTCACCTTTTTTAGCAATTTAAGCCAAACATTTACAAACGTTACGAAACAAAACCAAATGTTTCACCTTTTTAGCAATTTAAGCCAAACGTTTACAAACGTTATGAAACAAATCCAAGCGCTTGACCTTTTTAGCAATTTAAGCCAAACGTTTACAAACGTTACGAAACAAATCCAAATGTTTCACCTTTTTAGCGATTTAAGCTGAACGTTTACAAACATTACGAAACAATACCAAACATTTCACCTTTTTAGCAATTTGAGCCTAACGTTTACAAACGTTACGAAACAAATCCAAGCGTTTCACCTTTTTAGTAATTTAAGCCAAAGGTTTACAAACGTTACGAAACAAATCCAAGCGTTTCACCTTTTTAGCAATTTAAGCCAAACGTTTACAAACGTTACAAAACAAATCCAAACGTTTCCCCTTTTAAGCGATTTAAGCCAAAAGTTTACAAACCTTACGAAAGAAAACCAAACGTTTAAAACGTTATGAAACAAATCGAAACATTTTACATTTTTAGCGATTTAAGCCAAACCTTTACAAACGTTATGAAATAATTCCACACATTTCACATTATTAAGCAAAACCTTTACAAACTTTTCGAAACAAAACCAAACGTTTCACCTTTTTAGCAATTTAAGTCAAATGTTTACAAACGTTCCGTAACAAATCCAAGCGTTTCACCGTTTTAGTAATTTAAGCTAAACTTTTACAAACGTTACAAAACAAATCCAAGAGTTTCACCTTTTAGAAATTTATGCCAAACGTTTACAAACATTACGAAACAAATCCAGACACTTTACCTTTTCAGCGATTGAAGCCGAACGTTTACAAACATTACGAAACAAAACCAAACGTTTCACCTTTTTCGCAATTTAAATCAAAAGTTTACAAACGTTATGAAACAAATCCAAACGTTTCCCCATTTTAGCGATGTAATACCCCGATTTTTTTTATTGTTATGAGTTTCCGGTATTAAATTCGGGTCGCTTGCAAATTCGTTGTTCGATTCGTAGTTTGAGTAAATTATTTGTATTGTGTTTTGGTTTGATTTGATCCATAGGTTGATTTTTCCTTAGTTGGCATGTTGGGTATTTTTTTTTGTTTTTCCTTGCATGGGCTTGGTTATGGCCCATGCAATAGAGGCCTGTTACTATATCAATGTCTCGTACACTGATGTTGCTGCCTTGTTTAGGCAAGTTTTCCTTCTCCATAATTAATCCCGTTTTAACCCTAATTTGATTCTTATAATTATAACGAAACCCTAGCCACCACTCTCTATTCAATTACACTGAAAATTATTTGTCCTAACCCTCTCTTCATTGCTGCAAAATTTGGTGAGAGATTCACGTCATTTTGCTCTCCGTTTTGCTTTTAATATCGACATTTTCGTTCATTGATCCGTTCTCATTCATTTTAGCACCAAATCAAGATCCGTTTGTTTGATGCCGTAGTTAACTCAGTCCTCTACGATTCTCAACTTTGAAATTATTAAACGGTACGTTAATCTCTCCGTACTAAACGCCGTCGTCTTATCGTTTTTCTGGATATTCTTGGCTGTTATGTTCATTATTGTTTCTGCAGAAGGTTATACTAATTTGATTACGTTTTCAAATTTAGCTTGTGATAATGGTTTAGGCGGCAATGGGTATTTAAGTGTTTGGCCATTTGAAATTTGAGTTGCATATTTTGATTTATGCAAATGATGAGTGGCAGTGAGTGGTTGTCCTTTTTCGTATTTTGATTGGTTCAACGTTAACATGGTTTGGCTCTGTTTGTTTATGGTTTGTATTTGGTTAAATGGTTACTTCAGTCACTAAAGTTTTATGCATTAAATCTATTGATTCCTAAACTTATCTTTTAACTCTTTTAAATGATTTTTAATTTCAATTTACAAAATTGATTTCAACTTATTAATTAGCGTTTTAAATAACAATATTATTTATAATTTGAAATTTCTCCGGGCATTAATATTTTAAATTTAAATTAGATATTAATTTTATTATGGTTATAAGTAAAATTTTATATTGACTATATTAAATAAGTATTGGGGATTTTATTTTATTTAAAAGTTTGTCAAATTAATTATATTATTTTTAAGGCGTAAAAATAATATTTGAATATTTAAAAATTAAATTAATAATTGTTATTAATTATTATTTAATTGTTAAATTTATATTTTTGGCTTAGAATGCCTTTGGGATTAAATTTATATTTTAGCTTTGTTTGTTATTTAATTAATTGAGATAATTGCCGGTAATATTTAATTACTTGAGTTTCAAACTATTGAGTTCTATTTTGATATTAATTAATATTTTATTTAATATTAATTATAAACTGTGGTTTATAACTCTGGTTTTATGATTGGGTCGGTTTGGACTTGGGTCACCGACATGTGAGAGTAGCTTGGTAGTTTTGAAAAACTCGGCTAACTCACTATTTGAGGAATTGATTTTATTTATCAATTAAATATTATTTTAATAATATTTTTCGGATTGGATTTAAGTGCGAACTCAATAGTCTTGAATTAATTACGGCATTCAATTTATTTGAGAATTGTGTTTTTCTGTGATTTATCTGGTTATTTAATTGTGCTAGTCCTACGTGGTGTCTAGTGATCTTAGAGTTAGGGGTCAACGGATTTTAACCTATTTATTATTTTAGACCCGTCGACTGCTCGTGCTTCGGAGTTTACGCAGGGTTAGCTGTTTGCCAAGATCACGTGGATAAGCAAGCAGTGAGTTTGTAGTGCTATTTACCGCTTTATTAAGTACCGCATCGTATTTTAATATTATAAATGTTTGTGAACTGTTTTTACGGATTATGGATCTGGATTGAAACGAGCTACTCGATAGGCTTGTATCGAGACTGTGTGCACCGGTAAGTACTCTGGGAAACGGTAGACTAAGGTCTTTCTTACGCTGGTAATTTGACGAGGATTTGTTCCCGTCCACTTTGGGTTTTCAGTATGCTATGTCATACTTACGCTGGGATCATTTCAATACTGTTATTCCATAATCATATTATATTAGTATAAAAAATGTTTTGATTTAAGGGTTTTAAACTTAATAAATGTAAATAGTATTGCGAACTCATCTCAGTATATCTGACCCCGTTGTTTTCCCAAATTTTCCAGGTTTATGATTTGAAAGCTGGTCCACTCCGATTCTTTTGATTCCTCGGAGGTTTTTATGTTATTTAAACTAGTTACTATTTTCGAACTCTTAGACCGCAGTAGAACTAGTTTATATATTACATTTGTTATTACATTTGGGATTGTCGAATAGACCGATTATTTATTATTAGCATGTTCACTGTAATATTTTATTATTATATTTAAGGCATGCTGTCGAATATTCAGATACTTAAGTTATTTATATTAGAACTGTATTATAGATTGCTAGACTTAGGTTGGAGTCTCGGTTGCCCCCGAGCAGTTTTCTGCAGGTTTAAATGTTTAATTGATTTCCGCGAGGCTTGCTACGGGTTTTGGTACAACCATACCCATACCCTAGCGCCGGTCACGATTCATGAAATTGGGTCGTGACAAACTTGGTATCAGAGCTTTAGTTTCGAACTAAGGCCAAATTGTTTTGCATGTTATGTGTTTATCGCTTTAAGGCATGTTAAGTGTTGTTGTTGTGTCATAGGATCTACTGCGGAATTAGGTTCATGTCTTGCCTTTGAAACGTCATCTTTTGATTTTAATACTTTCTACCTACACCGATAGGATTGCGTCAAGTCAGTCATTAATTATGCTTTGATTTGATGCTTTTATTTTATTATATTGATGTTATTTCACTTGGGTGATTTAATTGCTTTTGATTTCTCGGGAAATATTATGTTGGTAATTTTCTTTATGTCATACTTGGGTATGATGTTAATTGCCTTATCTTAATGATGTTGCTTTTCACTTGGGTGATATATTTTGGCTGTTATTCTTTAAGGATGTTGTTGGCATTAAATTGTTTGAGAGTACTTCTGGTTTTGGACGAGAGCCTTGAAACAAAAATAATATTTGTCTGGATTTGACATTGTTTTGAGTTTAAATAATTTTTGACAGAAAAACCTTTTTCACGTTTGTGAATTACGTTGTTGGCCACGTATTGGTTTTAAATTACCTTAGGAAGATTGTTTTTGCCCAACTGGTGTTTTAACGCAAAAAGCCAAAAGGGTAGTCTGGACACGACACCCTAAAATATTATTTTCAGTATCTTGCCAATAAAAATGAAATTCATATATTTCAAAAAAAAATTGACTAAGGATTGAAAAAGGATTTGTTCTTTTGAAATAAAATGAATTCCTTGAATTATTAAAATTAGAATGTTACGTCTAACTTGGTATTTTCAAATGATTGTTTGGAAATAAAAGTTATTTTGAAAGGCATTACAGTTTTGGCAAATTAGTATTACTTTTGTAATTTTACCATATTTTGGATTGTCAACACTTTGGTGTTGTTAGTCTTATGCTCGGTTTGCTAGTATTGACCGAAGTATGTGTTTCCAAAAAGATTGTTAAATAAAAATTGTTTTCTCACTTGGGTGATGTGTCGATGTTGTCATTTGGGTGATGTCGAGCTTCTTACTTTTTGAAAATATTGAGATTTGTTTTGAAATGCGTTTTTCCGAATTTGAAAATGTTTTGTGTACATTTTACAAATGGTAATTGCGGGTTTGACTTGGGTCACCCAAATTTGGAGTTGAGCTTGGAAGTTGTAATTACTCGGCTAACTCGATAATTTAAAATTGAGGCATTTGAAAACAAATTTTTAATCAATGTTTTGTAAAGAGGTTTTCCGGAAAATTAATTTTATAACAGAAGGGGCTCGACATTAACTTGAAATCTACTTTGTAAATCGTACCTTTTGGAATGGGTATTGATAAATATTTTTGGTCAGTATCTTTATTTATTTGATCTGATTTGGTGTTTTGAGCATGTCGTTTTATGATTTTACGTTTTAATCGTTGTTGGGTTGTTTGAGTTGTTACCATGTCGGTAGGAATTCGTTGATTATATAAGATGATGCATGCTCAATTCTTTTGGAATTATATTGGTTACCTACCGTAATGAGTAATTGTTTTACTGCAAGATGCTTAAGTGCTTTTTAGTTTTGTGAAAATTCGTAACCTATACTATTGCGTTCTTGTTAAGTCTCTCATGTTTGGTTAAGTTATACTATAGTAGTTATCGTTCTTGTTTGCCTCATTGTGTGGAGTATCACGTGAGGACATTACTCACTTGTTTCTTTGGCCTAACTTTGACATTGGTATCGATGTGCGTTTCGAACCTTTGTTTTGACCCTGCGATTAGTTTAGATGTTCTAATTGGTCAGTTGGATCGAACGTTGGACTCTGGAAATCGAAGTTATTAATTTTGTCATCAAGAAATTTGAGGAGCGATTCTCAAGAGCTGTTTGCAGATTCAAATTCCGGTGGAATAACTCTACTCGTGAGCATTTACCTCGTGCGTGGAATTTTGAGCGTTATGCAATTTCTAGATCGTGTTCGTTGTGATAAATTATAGTATCAAAATCTTTCAGTTTTTGGCATTCTGGAAGAGGATGTGGAAACTGTGTTCGAGGTAGATCAGTGTAGTAATACACTGGTGTTTTCATTGAGTAGATCGGTGAAACACCGAAACTGATAGTGGAGCTGTGAAGGCGTTCGTATTGTTTAATGTCTTTGGAAAATTTTCAATTTGATTTGAGGGACAATTCGTTATTAGGTAAATTTTAGTTTCCTTGTTGATGTTGGATTATTTCGTTAATGACGATGCAAATTGGTGAACTAGGATAATGGAGATGGGCAAATATGTCAAAATGGGCGAGTGCACGTCTCACAGAGTGTAATGTCTAGAAAATGTTTCGAGGGAAAATTGATTTCAAATGTTAAATGGTTAAAGAAATTGAAATGTTTTTATCACGTAATTGTGTCCAGACATGTCATGAACATGCATTTGAAATGCCACGAATAGGAAACTGCATCGAGCAGTGAGCATGATCATTAATTAAAAGAGAAATAAATAATTGATACATGCATTTAGAACATTCATCACGACATTAGATGATTAGGGTTGAATGCAACTCTTTGGGAATGAGAGCTGTCATCACCCTGGCGCACAATTATGTAAAATAAATTTTATCGGTGGAACTTTTCAAAAAAATGTTTTGTTTAAAATTCGCGAGTTATATTGTGAAAATACTGTTTAAAAGGTTATTAAATTTCAAACGGTTTTGAAATTTTTATTTGGTTGGAAACTAGACAAATACTCTGTGACGACGGTAGTGATTTAAGAGAAATTGCATTGTAAGGATTTATTCTATATTGTTGGAGTATCAGCGTTTGGTAAATAGGAGCTATGATTATAAGTTGCACTCGAGGTTTAGTTGTGGTAGGTGAAGAAAAATATTGAGTTCGGATTAAAGAATTGTGTCAGCTTAGAGTATATGATTTGAGGAGTTTTATTTTGAAGAACATTGGTTATGCTCTGCGTGTGTTTTTATAAAGAACTAAAAGTAATTTTATTTTTACAGATTTAATATTTGTTTAAAAAGTTTTGATACCGGTATGGAAACTATTTCGTAAACAAAGGGGTTCTAATTTGCAATTTTTTTTTTTTGGGAAAAGTGATGTAATTTTATCAGCTTGATTTAAAAGTAGATTTTACGACTTTTCTAAAGATTATATAAAAATCATGAATTTATTTTGAAAGTAAAATTCGATTATGATTTTAAAAAAAATGAGAGAGTTTATTTTGTTGGTACGTTTACGAACTAAAGGATTTTTCAACAGGTTAATTATTTTCGGTTGAAAACAAAATTAAACTGGAAATACTAGTAATTTCAAATTAAAGGCGGATGATGTTATTATATATCTTGTGTTTGCGGAAAGCGTTTTTCTATAAAATTTTGTTTCGAGCATAACCAATAAACTGATTAATCAAGATTTGATCTAAATGATCTTCGGTAGCATTCGAGGTTTTAGTAAGGCTTAATTACTTAAAAAAACCCCACCTTTAATCTTTATTTCGTTTATACCCTGAACTAGAAAAACTGTCACATATACACTTGACGTTGTCATTATGTTTCGCCTCTACCCCAAATTTCAAAAAAAAAGATGATTTATTAAAAACAACTAAATTTAAGGGTTATTTTATACCTTTTTCTATTAAAAAATATACAAACTAATACTTCATCTTTATAAACGTTCAAATAAGTCCTAAAATTAATTAATTTTTTTAATTTAAATAAAATAAATAAATAAAATATTTTTATTAAGTCCTATTTATAACTCCTATTTAAAAAACCGCTAATATTATTTTTTTTAATTTTTTTTATTTTTACGGAAATAAGCTCCTTCCTTCATGGACTCCTCCATCCATGGAGGAAGGAGCTGCTCCTTCCTCCATGTGAGGAAGGAGCTCGCGTGCTCCTTCCTCCATGAGAAAAGAGCAGCGTTCTCCTTCCTCATGAAGGAAGGAGCTGCGAGCTCCTTCCTTCTAAGGAGAAGCTCCTCCTCCCATGGAGGAGGAGCTATTTTTTTTAATTTTTTTTTAAAAAAATTGAAAATAGATTTTAAAATTAAAGTACGGTATTAGGCTGAAATTAAAGTCTGATGTAAAAAATTTACGATTTTTTATTTTTAACAAATTATTGATAATTAATATAAAATTAAATTATTATTATTAGTTGAATTTTTTAAAGAAGAAGGTGTTTTTGTATAATTAATAACATTGACGTGTAATTAGAATATATGTTAAAAATGAAGGATTATATTAAACTCTTTTTTAAATGAAAAGAGGTCAATTTAATACCTCGAGGGTAGAGGCGAAATATAATGACAACATCAAGGGTATATGTGACAGTTTTTCTAGGTCAGGGTATAAACGAAATAAAAATTAAAGGTGGGGTTTTTTTAAATAATTAAGCCTTTTAGTAATTCAAAATAAATTTTGAGGATAAATTTTTTTTTATCAGGAGTTTAAGTTATGTATTCCTTAGAAATTAGTGTGCTTTCTTACGTCTGGGTTCGAAAAGTTGATGAAATTGTTGAACTGATCTTAGTTAGTTGAACCGAGACGATTCTAGTGGTATTTAGTTTCAGCTGTTATTTTTCTGTGAGAGCGTATGTAAGCAGGACGATATTTTAAATTGCTTGTTAACACGCGTTTTAAGTTTTCTCATATGAGGTATTTGGTTTTGTGACCACTATAGGTGATATAGTTCGTAGGCGTTAGGAATATAAAATTATTTCCACTTGAGAGTGTCTGTAGGTTTTTGGTTTGTAACTTAGTACTTTTCCTAATTTTTAATTCGCACGTTGTGTCTGAGAAGTCGTTTGAGGTATCAGATTGTTGAACTAACAATTTTTTTTACATATGCGTGTGGTGATCATCCGAATTTTCAACTCAGTTTTAAATTCGAAGTCGTATTTCTATAATGTGGGAAGAATGTCCGAAAAAATTTCAGCGTATTTTCGGTTAAATTATGTTTCTTTTCGCTTGACTCTCCTCAGTTGTCTTTGAGGTAGAATTATTCTTCGGTAAGAGTTTGGTCTAATCTTTTTAAATTACAGTTTTGTTTTGCTTAAGTTGAGTATGCGGTTTTATTTTGTTTCTGTTGAGTTGTCAGTCGGTTGTGAGTGATTTTAGAGATCGGAAATTATGATGCGTATTTGTTTTCTTTCGTTCCGTAAAGGATGTGTTGCTCCTTATTTTGAGTTATGTGTGATTTCTTGCGTGCTATAATTGATTTTATAATACTTTAGTTTTGTGGTAAATTCGAGGACGAATTTTTAATAAGTTGGGGAGAATGTAATACCCCGATTTTTTTTTTATTGTTATGAGTTTCCGGTATTAAATTCGGGTCGCTTGCAAATTCGTTGTTCGATTCGTAGTTTGAGTAAATTATTTGTATTGTGTTTTGGTTTGATTTGATCCATAGGTTGATTTTTCCTTAGTTGGCCTGTTGGGTATTTTTTTTTGTTTTTCCTTGCATGGGCTTGGTTATGGCCCATGCAATAGAGGCCTGTTACTATATCAATGTCTCGTACACTGATGTTGTTGCCTTGTTTAGGCAAGTTTTCCTTCTCCATAATTAATCCCGTTTTAACCCTAATTTGATTCTTATAATTATAACGAAACCCTAGCCACCACTCTCTATTCAATTACACTGAAAATTATTTGTCATAACCCTCTCTTCATTGCTGCAAAATTTGGTGAGAGATTTACGTCATTTTGCTCTCCGTTTTGCTTTTAATATCGACATTTTCGTTCATTGATCCGTTCTCATTCATTTTAGCACCAAATCAAGATCCGTTTGTTTGATGCCGTAGTTAACTCAGTCCTCTACGATTCTCAACTTTGAAATTATTAAACGGTACGTTAATCTCTCCGTACTAAACGCCGTCGTCTTATCGTTTTTCTGGATATTCTTGGCTGTTATTTTCATTATTGTTTCTGCAGAAGGTTATACTAATTTGATTACGTTTTCATATTTAGCTTGTGATAATGGTTTAGGCGGCAATGGGTATTTAAGTGTTTGGCCATATGAAATTTGAGTTGCATATTTTGATTTATGCAAATGATGAGTGGCAGTGAGTGGTTGTCCTTTTTCGTATTTTGATTGGTTCAACGTTAACATGGTTTGGCTCTGTTTGTTTATGGTTTGTATTTGGTTAAATGGTTACTTCAGTCACTAAAGTTTTATGCATTAAATCTATTGATTCCTAAACTTATCTTTTAACTCTTTTAAATGATTTTTAATTTCAATTTACAAAATTGATTTCAACTTATTAATTAGCGTTTTAAATAACAATATTATTTATAATTTGAAATTTCTCCGGGCATTAATATTTTAAGTTTAAATTAGATATTAATTTTATTATGGTTATAAGTAAAATTTTATATTGACTATATTAAATAAGTATTGGGGATTTTATTTTATTTAAAAGTTTGTCAAATTAATTATATTATTTTTAAGGCGTAAAAATAATATTTGAATATTTAAAAATTAAATTAATAATTGTTATTAATTATTATTTAATTGTTAAATTTATATTTTTGGCTTAGAATGCCTTTGGGATTAAATTTATATTTTAGCTTTGTTTGTTATTTAATTAATTGAGATAATTGCCGGTAATATTTAATTACTTGAGTTTCAAACTATTGAGTTCTATTTTGATATTAATTAATATTTTATTTAATATTAATTATAAACTGTGGTTTATAACTCTGGTTTTATGATTGAGTCGGTTTGGACTTGGGTCACCGACATGTGAGAGTAGTTTGGTAGTTTTGAAAAACTCGGCTAACTCACTATTTGAGGAATTGATTTTATTTATCAATTAAATATTATTTTAATAATATTTTTCGGATTGGATTTAAGTGCGAACTCAATAGTCTTGAATTAATTACGGCATTCAATTTATTTGAGAATTGTGTTTTTCTGTGATTTATCTGGTTATTTAATTGTGCTAGTCCTACGTGGTGTCTAGTGATCTTAGAGTTAGGGGTCAACGGATTTTAACCTATTTATTATTTTAGACCCGTCGACTGCTCGTGCTTCGGAGTCTACGCAGGGTTAGCTGTTTGCCAGGATCACGTGGATAAGCAAGCAGTGAGTTTGTAGTGCTATTTACCGCTTTATTAAGTACCGCATCGTATTTTAATATTATAAATGTTTGTGAACTGTTTTTACGGATTATGGATCTGGATTGAAACGAGCTACTCGATAGGCTTGTATCGAGACTGTGTGCACCGGTAAGTACTCTGGGAAACGGCAGACTAAGGTCTTTCTTACGCTGGTAATTTGACGAGGATTTGTTCCCGTCCACTTTGGGTTTTCAGTATGCTATGTCATACTTACGCTGGGATCATTTCAATACTGTTATTCCATAATCATATTATATTAGTATAAAAAATGTTTTGATTTAAGGGTTTTAAACTTAATAAATGTAAATAGTATTGCGAACTCATCTCAGTATATCTGACCCCGTTGTTTTCCCAAATTTTCCAGGTTTATGATTTGAAAGCTGGTCCACTCCGATTCTTTTGATTCCTCGGAGGTTTTTATGTTATTTAAACTAGTTACTATTTTCGAACTCTTAGACCGCAGTAGAACTAGTTTATATATTACATTTGTTATTACATTTGGGATTGTCGAATAGACCGATTATTTATTATTAGCATGTTCACTGTAATATTTTATTATTATATTTAAGGCATGCTGTCGAATATTCAGATACTTAAGTTATTTATATTAGAACTGTATTATAGATTGCTAGACTTAGGTTGGAGTCTCGGTTGCCCCCGAGCAGTTTTCTGCAGGTTTAAATGTTTAATTGATTTCCGCGAGGCTTGCTACGGGTTTTGGTACAACCATACCCATACCCTAGCGTCGGTCACGATTCATGAAATTGGGTCGTGACAAGCGATTTAAGCCAAACGATTAAAACGTTACGAAACAAAACAAATATTTCACCTTTTTAGCAATATAAGCCAAACGTTTACAAACGTTTCGAAACAAATCAAAACGTTTCGCCTTTTTATCAATTTAGGCCAAACGTTTACAAAGGTTATGAAATAAATCCAAACGTTTCACATTTTTAGCGATTTAAGCTAAATGTTTACAAACATTACGAAACAAATCAAATGTTTCACCTTTTTAGCGATTTAAGCAAAACGTTTACAAACGTTACGAAACAAATCAAATGTTTCACCTTTTTAGCGATTTAATCCAAACGTTTGAAACGTTATGAAACAAATCTAAAAATTTAGCCTTTTTAGCGAATTATGCACATCGTTTACAAACGTTACGAAAAATATCCAAACGTTTCACATTTTTAGCGATTGAAGCCAAACTTTTACAAACGTTACGAAACAAATTCAAAAGTTTCATGTTTTTAGCAATATAAGCCAAACGTTTACAAATGTTTCGAAACAAACGTTTCACCTTTTTAGCGCTTTAAGCGAAACGTTTATAGTGGTTATAAAACAAATCCAAACGTTTCACATTGTTAGCGATTTAAGCCAAACGTTTACAAACATTATGAAACAAATCAAACGTTTCATCGTTTTCGCGATTTAAGCCAAACGTTTAAAACGTTACGAAACAAATCTAAATGTTTCACCTTTTAGCAATTTATGCCAAACGTTTACAAACGTTACGAAACAAATCCAAACATTTTTCCTTTTTAGCGATATAAGCCAAACGTTTACAAAGGTTATGAAACAAATCCAAATGTTTCATCTTTTTAGCAATTTATGCCAATCGTTTACAAACGTTATGAAAGAAATCCAAACGTTTCACTTTTTTAGCGATTTAAGCGGAATGTTTACAAACGTTATGAAACAAAACCAAACGTTTCACCTTTTTAGCGATGTTAGCCAAACGTTATGAAACAAATTCAAATGTTTCCCCATTCTAGTGATTTCATCCAAACGCTTAAAATGTTTCGAAACAAATCCAAATTTTTTATCTTTTATGCGATTTCAGCCAAACGTTTGCAAACATTACGAAACAAATTTAAACGTTTCACCTTTTTAGCGATTGAAGCCAAACGTTACGAAACAAATCCCAACGTTTCACAGTTTTTAGCAATTTCAGCAAAACGTTTACAAACGCTACGGAAAAAACCAAGCGTTTCACCTTTTTAGCAATTTTAAACAAACTTTTACAAATGTAACGAAACATATCCAGACATTTCACCTTTTGGACAATTTAACCAAACGTTTACAAAAGTTACAAAACAAATCCAAGCATTTCACCTTGTAAACGTTACGAAACAAATCCAAACATTTCACCTTGTTTTCGATTTAAGCCAAACGTTTACAAACGGTACGAAACAAATCCAAATGTTTCACCTTTTTAGCAAATTAAGCCAAACGTTTATAAACGCTACGAAACAAATCCAAACGTTTCACCTTTTTAGCAAATTAAGCCAAACGTTTACAAACATTACGAAACAAATCCAAGCATTTCTTCTTTTTAGCAATTTAAGCCAAACGTTTACGAAGGTTACGAAACAAATCAAAGCATTTCACCTTTATAGCAATTTAAGCCAAACGTTTACGAAGTTTACAAAACAAATCCAAACGTTTCACCTTTTTAGCAAATTAAGCCAAACAATTACAAACGATACGAAACAAATCCAAACGTTTCCCCTTTTTAGCGATTTAAGACAAACGTTACAAACGTTGCGAAAAAAATCAAAGCATTTCACCTTTTTAGTGATTTAAGGCAAACGTTTACAAACGTTACAAAACAAATCCAAATTTTTCGCCTTTTTAGCAATTTAAGCCAAACGTTTACAAACGTTACGAAACAAATTCAAATGTTTCATCTTTTTAGCGATATAAGCCAAACGTTTACAAACGTTACGAAACAAAACTTAACGTTTAAAACGTCACGAAACAAATCCAAACATTTCAAATTTTTAGCGATTTAAGCCAAACCTTTATAAAATTACGAAACAAAACCAAGCGTTTCACCTTTTTAGTAATTTAAGCCAAACGTTTTCAAACATTACGAACAAATGCGAGCCTTGAACCTTCTTAGTAATTTAAGCCAAATGTTTATAAATGTTCCGAAACAAATCCAAGCGTTTCACCTTTTTAGTAATTTAAGCCAAACATTTACAAACGTTACGAAAAAAATCCAAGCATTTCACCTTTTTAGCGATTTAAGCCAAACATTTACAAACGTTCCGAAACAAATCAAAATATTTCGCCTTTTTAGCGAGTTAAGCCAAACGTTTACAAACGTTACGAAACAAATCCAAACGTTTCACCTTTTTGCGATTTAAGCCAAACGTTTACAAATGTTATGAAATAAAACTTAACGTTTAAGTCGTCACGAAACAAATCCAAAAATTTCACATATTTTAGCGATTTAAGCCAAACCATTACAAACGTTCCGAAATAAAACCAAGCGTTTCACCTGTTAGCAATTTAAGCCAAACGTTTACAAACGTTACGAACAAATCCAAGCATTTCACATTTTTAGAAATTTAAGACAAACATATACAAACGTTCCTAAACAAATCCAAGCGTTTCACCTTTTTAGTAATTTACGCGAAACGTTTAAAAATATTACGGAAAAAATCCAAGCATTTCACCTTTTTAGCAATTTAAATCAAACATTTTTAAACGTTACGAAACAAATACAAACGTTTCACCTTTTTAGCAATTTAAGCCGAACGCTTCCAAACGTTACGAAACAAAATCAATCATTTCACGTTTTTAGCAATTTAAACCAAACGTTTACAAACGTTACGAAAAAAATCCAAACGTTTCCCCATTTTAGCGATTTAAGCCAAACGTTTTGTTACGAAAAAAATCCAAACATTTCACCTTTTTAGCGATTTATGCCAAACGTTTACAAACGTTACGAAACAAATCCAAATGTTTCACATTTTTAGCGATTGAAGCCAACCGTATACAAACATTACGAAACAAATCCAAACGTTACACCTTTTTAGCGAAATAAGCCAAACGTTTACAAACGTTTCGAAATAAATCAAAACGTTTCACCGTTTTAGCGATTTAAGCCAAACGTTTACAAAGTTTATGAAACAAATCCAAACATTTCTCCTTTTTAGCGATTTAAGCCAAACGTTTAGAAACGTTACGAAACAAATAGAAACTTTTCACCTTTTAAGCGATATAAGCCAAAGGTTTACAAACGTTGCGAAACAAATCCTAACATTTTGCCTTTTTTGCAATTTAAGACAAACGTTTTAAAACATTACGAAACAAATTCAAACGTTTCGCCTTTTTAGCGATTTAAGCCAAACGTTTACAGACGTTATGAAACAAAACCAAACGTTTAAAACATTACAAAATAAATCCAAACGTTTCACATTTTTAGTGATTTAAGCCAAACTTTTACAAACGCTACGAAATAAAACCAAGTGTTTCACCTTTTTAGCAATTTAAGACAAACGTTTATGAACGTTTTGAAATAATTCCAAGCGTTTCACCTTTTTAGCAAATTAAGCAAAATGTTCACAAACATTCCGAAATAAATCCAAGCGTTTCACCGTTTTAGTAATTTAAGCCAAACGTTTACAAATGTTACAAAACAAATCGAAGCAATTCACCTTTTTAGTAACTTAAGCCAAACTTTTACAAACGTTACGAAACAAATCCAAACGTTTCACCTTTTTGGCGATTTAAGCAAAACCTTTACAAACGTTACGAAACAAATCTAAACGTTTCGCCTTTTTGACAATTTAACCAAACATTTACAAAAGTTACAAAACAAATCCAAGCATTTCACCTTGTAAACGTTACGAAACAAATCCAAACATTTCACCTTGTTTTCGATTTAAGCCAAACGGTTACAAACGGTACGAAACTAATCCAAATGTTTCACCTTTTTAGCAAATTAAGCCAAACGTTTATAAACGCTACGAAACAAATCCAAACATTTCGCCTTTTTAGCAAATTAAGCCAAATGTTTACAAACATTACGAAACAAATCCAAGCATTTCTTCTTTTTAGCAATTTAAGCCAAACGTTTACGAAGGTTACGAAACAAATAAAAGCATTTCGCCTTTTTAGTAATTTAAGCCAAACGTTTACGAAGGTTACAAAACAAATCCAAACGTTTCACCTTTTTAGCAAATTAAGCCAAACAATTACAAACGTACGAAACAAATCCAAACGTTTCCCCTTTTTAGCGATTTAAGACAAACGTTACAAACGTTACGAAAAAAATCAAAGCATTTCACCTTTTTAGCGATTTAAGGCAAACGTTTACATACGTTACAAAACAAATCCAAATTTTCCGCATTTTTAGCAATTTCAGCCAAACGTTTACAAACGTTACGAAACAAATTCAAATGTTTCATCTTTTTAGCAATATAAGCTAAACGTTTACAAACGTTACGAAACAAAACTTAACGTTTAAAACGTCACGAAACAAATCCAAACATTTCACATTTTTAGCGATTTAAGCCAAACCTTTACAAAGTTACGAAACAAAACCAAGCGTTTCACCTTTTTAGCAATTTAAGCCAAACGTTTTCAAAAGTTACGAACAAATGCAGGCCTTGAACCTTCTTAGTAATTTAAGGCAAACGTTTACAAACGTTCCGAAACAAATCCAAGTGTTTCACCTTTTTAGTAATTTAAGCAAAACATTTACAAACGTTACGAAAAAAATCCAAGCATTTCACCCTTTTAGCAATTTAAGTCAAACATTTACAAACGTTACGAAACAAATCCAAACGTTTCACCTTTTTAGCAATTTAAGTCGAACGTTTACAAACGTTACGAAACGAAACCAAACATTTCACGTTTTTAGCAATTTAAACCAAACGTTTACAAACGTTACGAAACAAATCCAAACGTTTCCCCATTTTAGCTATTTAAGCCAAACGTTTAAAATGTTACGAAACAAATCCAAACATTTCACCTTTTTAGCGATATATGCAAAAACGTTTACAAACGTTATGAAACAAATCCAAACGTTTCACATTTTTATCGATTACAAATATTACGAAACAAATCCAAACATTTCACCTTTTTAGCGATATAAGCCAAAAGTTTACAAACATTTCGAAATAAATCCAAATGTTTCACCTTTTTAGCGATTTAAGCCAAACGTTTACAAAGGTTATGAAACAAATCCAAACGTTTCACCTTTTTAGCGATTTAAGCCAAACGTTTAGAAACGTTACGAAAAAAATCCAAACGTTTCACTTTTTTAGCGATATAAG
This sequence comes from Mercurialis annua, assembly GCF_937616625.2. NCBI lineage: Eukaryota > Viridiplantae > Streptophyta > Magnoliopsida > Malpighiales > Euphorbiaceae > Mercurialis > Mercurialis annua. Next base: position 35,594,439 of record NC_065571.1, read on the forward strand.
CCAAATATTTACAAACTTTGCGAAACAAATCCTAACATTTTCCCTTGTTAACAATTTAAGCAAAACGTTTTATAACCTTATGAAACAAATTCAATTGTTTCCTCTTTTTAGCGATATAAGCAAAACGTTTAAAAACGTTACGAAACAAAACCAAACGTTTAAAACATTACAGAAAAAATCCAAACGTTTCACATTTTTAGTGATTTAAGCAAAACCTTTACAAACGTTCCGAAATAAAACCAAGTGTTTCACCTTTTTTGCAATTTAAGATAAACGTTTACAAACGTTACGAAATAAATCTAAGCGTTACACCTTTTTAGCAATTTAAGCCAAACGTTGACAAACGTACCAAAACAAATCCAAGTGTTTCACCGTATTAGTAATTTAATCCAAACATTTACAAACGTTACAAAACAAATCAAAGCGCTTCACCTTTTTAGCAACTTAAGCCAAACGTTTACAAAAATTACGAAACAAATGCAAACGTTTGACCTTTTCAGCGATTTAAGCCAAACGTTTACAAACATTATGAAACAAAACCAAATGTTTCCCTTTTTTAGCAATATAAGCCAAACATTTACTAACTTTACGAAACAAATCCAAATGTTTCCCTATTTTAGCGATTGAAGCTAAAAGTTCAAAACGTTATGAAACAAATCCAAACTTTTCACCTTTTTAGCGATTTATGCCAAACGTTTACAAACGTTGCTAAACAAAATCCAACGTTTCATATTTTCATCGATCGAAACGTTTACAAAAGTTACGAAACAAATCCAAACGTTTCACCTTTTTGTCGATTTAAGCCAAAAGTTTACAAAGGTTTGAAAACAAATCCAAAAGTTTCACCGTTTTAGCGATTTAAGCCAAACGTTTACAAACGATACGAAACAAATCCAAACATTTCATCTTTTTAGCGATTTAAGCGGAAAGTTTACAAACGTTACGAAACGAATCCAAACATTTCACCTTTTTAGCGATATTAGCCAAACGTTACGAAACAAGTTCAAACGTTTACCCATTTTAGCGATTTCAGCCAAACATTTAAAACATTACGGAACAAATCCAAACGTTTCACCTTTTTAGCGATTTATGCCAAACGTTTACAAACGTTACAAAACAAATCCAAACGTTTTCACCTTTTTATCGATTAAAGCCAAATGTTTAAAACGTTACGAAACAAATCCAAACGTTTCACCTTTTTAGCGATATAAGCAAAACATTTATAAATGCTACGAAACAAATCCAAACGTTTTACCTTTCTAGCAATTTAAGCCAAACGTTTACAAACGTTGCAAAACAAATCCAAGTGTTTCTCCTTTTTAGCAATATAAGCCAAACGTTTACAAACGTTACGAAACAAATCAAAGCATTTCACCTTTTTAGCAGTTTAAGCTAAACGTTTAAAAAGGTTACAAAACAAATCCAAACGTTTCACCATTTTAGCAATTTAAGCCAAAAAATTACAAACGATACAAAACAAATCAAAACGTTTTCCCGTTTTAGCGATTTAAGCCAAACGTTTACAAACGTTACGAAATAAATCCAAGTGTTTCACCTTTTTAGCGATTGAAGCAAAACATTTACAAACGTTCCGAAACAAATCAAAATATTTTGCCTTTTTAGCGATTTAAGCCAAACGTTTACAAACGTTACGAAACAAATCCAAACGTTTCACCCTTTTAACGATATAAGCCAAACATTTACAAATGTTACGAAATAAAACTTAACGTTTAAGTCGTCACGAAACAAATCCAAAAATTTCATATTTTGTAGCGATTTAAGCCAAACCATTACAAACGTTCCGAAATAAAACCAAGCGTTTCACCTTTTAGCAATTTAAGCCAAACGTTTACAAACGTTACGAACAAATCCAAGCATTTCACATTTTTAGAAATTTAAGCCAAACACATACAAACGTTCCTAAACAAATCCAAGCGTTTCACCTTTTTAGTAATTTACGCGAAACGTTTAAAAATGTTACGGAAAAAATCCAAGCATTTCACCTTTTTAGCAATTTAAATAAAACATTTACAAACGTTACGAAACAAATCCAAATGTTTCACCATTTTAGCAATTTAAGCCGAACGCTTACAAACGTTACGAAACAAAACCAAACATTTCACGTTTTTAGCAATTTAAACCAAACGTTTACAAACGTTACGAAACAAATCCAAACGTTTCCCCATTTTAGCGATTTAAGCCAAACGTTTTGTTACGAAACAAATCCAAACATTTCACCTTTTTAGCGATTTATGCCAAACGTTTACAAACGTTACGAAACAAATCCAAATGATTAACCTTTTTAGCGATTGAAGCCAACCGTTTACAAACATTACGAAACAAATCCAAACGTTACACCTTTTTAGCGAAATAAGCCAAACGTTTAGAAACGTTTCGAAATAAATCCAAACGTTTCACCGTTTTAGCTATTTCAGCCAAACATTTACAAAGTTTATGAAACAAATCCAAACATTTCTCCTTTTTAGCGATTTAAGCCAAATGTTTAGAAACGTTACGAAACAAATCGAAACTTTTCACCTTTTAAGCGATATAAGCCAAACGTTTACAAACGTTGCAAAACAAATCCTAACATTTTGCCTTTTTTGCAATTTAAGACAAACGTTTTAAAACCTTACGAAACAAATTCAAACATTTCGCCTTTTTAGCGATTTAAGCCAAACGTTTACAGACGTTATGAAACAAAACCAAACGTTTAAAACATTACAAAACAAATCCAAACGCTACGAAATAAAACCAAGTGTTTCACCTTTTTAGCAATTTAAGACAAACGTTTACGAACGTTACGAAACAAATCCAAGCGTTTCATCTTTTTTATCAATTTAAGCAAAACGTTCACGAACGTTACGAAATAAATCCAAGCGTTTCACCTTTTTAGCAATTTAAGCAAAACGTTCACAAACATTCCGAAACAAATCCAAGCGTTTCACCGTTTTAGTAATTTAAGCCAAACGTTTACAAATGTTACAAAACAAATCAAAGCAATTCACCTTTTTAGCAACTTAAGCCAAACTTTTACAAACGTTACGAAACAAATCCAAACGTTTCACCTTTTTGGCGATTTAAGCCAAACGTTTACAAACGTTACGAAACAAATCCAAACGTTTCGCCTTTTTAGCGATATAAGCCAAACGTTTACAAACGTTACAAAACAAATCTAAACGTTTCGCCTTTTGAACGATTTAAGCCAAACGTTTACAAACGTTACGAAACAAATCCACACGTTTCTCCTTTTTAGCAATTTAAGCCAAACGTTTACAAACAACAAAACCAAACGTTTAAAACGTAAAGAAACAAATCAAAACGTTTCACATTTTTAGCGATTCCAGTTAAACCTTTACAAACGTTTCGAAACAAAACAAAACGTTTCACGTTTTTAGCAATTTAAGCCAAACGTTTACTAACGTTACGAAACAAATCCAAGCGTTTAACCTTTTTAGCAATTTAAGCCAAACGTTTACAAACGTTCCGAAACAAATCCAAGCGTTTCACCTTTTTAGTAATTTAAGCCAAACGTTTACAAACATTACGAAACAAATCCAAGAGTTTCACCTTTTTAGCAATTTAAGCGAAACGTTTACAAACGATACGAAACAAATCTAAACGTTTCACCTTATTGGCGATTTAAGCTGAATTACTAATGTTACGAATCAAAACCAAACATTTCCCGTTTTTAGCGATTTATGCAAAACGTTTACAAACGCTACGAAACAAATCCAAATATTTCACATTTTTAGCGATCGAAGCCAAACGTTTACAAACGTTACGAGACAAATCCAAATGTTTCATGTTTTTAACATTTTAAGCGAAATGTTCACAAACGTTTCAAAACAAATCCAAACGTTTCACCTTTTTAACGATTTAGGCCAAACGTTTATAAAGGTTATGAAACAAATCCACACGTTTCACCTTTTTAGCGATTTAAGCCAAACGTCTACAAAAGGTACAAAAAAAATCCAAATGTTTAACCTTTTTCGCGATTTAAGCGGAACATTTACAAACGTTATGAAACAATACAAAATGTTTCACCTTTTAAGCGATTTTAGCCAAACGTTATGAAACAAAACCAAACGTTTCGCCTTTTTAGCGATTTTAGCCAAGCATTTAAAACGTTCGGAAACAAATCCAAACATTTCACCTTTTTAGCGATTTAAGCCCAACGTTTACAAACGTCTCGAAACAAATCCAAACATTTCGCATTTTTAGCAATTTAAGCGAAACGTTTACAAACGTTTAGAAACAAAACCAAGTGTTTCACCTTTTTAGCAATTTAAGCCAAACATTTACCAACGCAACGAAACAAATCCAGGTGTTTCACATTTTTAGCAATATAAGCCAAACGTTTACAAGCATTACAAAACTAATCCAAGCGTTTCACCTTGTAAACGTTACGAAACAAATCCAAACGTTTCACTTTATTAGCGATTTAAGCCAAACGTTTATAAACGCCACGAAACAAATCCATATTTTTTACCTTTTTAGCAATATAAGACAAACGTATACAAACGCTACGAAACAAATCAAAGCGTTTTACCTTTCTATCAAGTTAAGCCAAACGTTTACAGACGTTCTGAAACAAATCCAAGTGTTTCACCGTATTTGTAATTTATGCCAAATGTTTACAAACGTTTGACAACAAATCCAAGCGTTTCACCTTTTTAGCGACTTAAGCCAAACGTCAGCAAACGTTACGAAACAAAGCCAAATGTTTCGCCTTTTTAGCGATTTAAGTCAAACGTTTAGAAACGATACGAAACAAATCCAAACGTTTCACCTTTTTAGCGATTTAAGCCAAACGTTTACAAACGTTGCGAAACAAATCCAAACATTTCACCTTTTAGCGAATTAAGCCAAATTTTTAAAAACGTTACGAAACAAATCCAAACGTTTCGCCTTTTTAGCGATATAAGCCAAACGTTTACAAAAGTTAAGAAACAAATCCAAACATTTTGCCTTTTGAGCGATTTAAGCCAAACATTTGCGAACGTTACGAAACAAATCCAAACGTTTCATCGTTTTAGTGATTTAAGCCGAACGTCTACTAACGTTACGAAACAAAACCAAACGTTTAAAACGTTACGAAACAAATCCAAATATTTCACATTTTTAGCAAATTAAGCCAAACCTTTACAAACGTTTCGAGACAAAACCAAGTGTTTCCACTTTATAGCAATTTAAGCCAAATGTTTACAAACGTTACGAAACAAATCCAAGGGTTTCACCTTTTTATCAATTTAAGACAAACATTTATAAACGCCATGAAACAAATCCAACGTTTTCACCTTTTTTACCAATTTAAACAAAACGTTTACAAACGTTACGAAACAAATCAAAGTGTTTCACTTTTTTTACAATTTAAGCCAAATGTTTACAAAGGATACGAAACAAATTCAAATGTTTCACCTTTTTAGAGATTTAAGGCAAACGTTTACAAACGATAGGAAACAAATCCAAACGTTTCACCTTTTTGGCGATTTAAGCCAAACGTTTACAAACGATACAAAACAAATACAAACGTTTCACCTTTTTAGCTATTTAAGCCAAACGTTTACAAACGCTACGAAACAAATCCAAACGTTTCGCATTTTTAGCGATATAAGCCAAACGTTTTGCCTTTTGAGCGATTTAAAAGATAGTAAAAGATGTATCGGACTCAACTACGTTAAGAAACAGCAAATATGATAGACAAGGTACAAGTTGAAAAAGATTGATTAATAAGGAACGAAGAGAGAAGTAAGAAACGACGATAAGCAGTTAAGGAATAAAGGAGACAACGTCAGATGATAACAAAGATTAAAAGCCGTAGATTGTGATTACAAAGGAAAATACTCATAGAAGTATGAATAAAGTAAGTACGTCATTAAGGGTTGAGTCGACACGTCATGACTAATCACGTATAAGAGAGACGAGTAGCGACCCGATGACGACTAAGAATGGAATAGTGGATTTGGAGAGTATTAAGTAAGGATTAATGACAACCAATAAAGGAAATCCTGATCAGGATAATGACGCAAGGACTTCAATATCGGAAATACATCTGAAGCCACGCTATTCTGAAAATGACAACCAAAAAGACAAAAGTAACAGTAAGAGGATTCTCAATGACATAATAGTAATCAGCAACAAGTATGAAGTTATAGCTGTGTATGGAAAGCTAAGAGTTTAAATAAAAGAAAAAGCTGCGACCAAAACGTATTAATGGGCGTCAAGAAAAGCATAAGGACCATTTTAAAATCCCAACAAATTTTATGAAAATTCGAGGACGAATTTTTATAAGGGGGGAAGAATGTAATTATCTAATTGGACCACGTTTCCAGTTTGGACTCGTCAGAGTGGCGAAATCGGAAAGATTTCTGATAAAAGTAAAGTAAATAAATTTTAAGTAGGTCGGTTTCGGGAAATTAATTATGCGGAAATTACGGTTACATTGCAATTCTAAAGTTAGAATTGGAATTAAAAGGAAAAGTGTATAGAATAGCCCAAAAATAAAGTGCATGGACTAAAGTGGTAATTTAGCCACTTTGTATCGAAAATGGAAATTTCAGATTTTGACGGGAAAGTATTAATATCGAGTTGCGTATTATTTATTGGATATAAATAATACGTATAAGTTATAATTAAAGTGTTAATTGATTTAGTTATGGACTAAATCGTACAAATGAAAAGTTTAAAAGATAAATGATAACAAGCAAAAAGAACAAGGAACAAAGTGAGCTTTTAATCTTAATATATATAGTTTTGAAATTGAATTAGAAGAGAAGAGAAGAAGAATCGAGAGAAATTGAGAAACCTTCGAGCGATACCGTTGTTTCGCCGCCGTTTCGCCGTTCGACGTCCGATTCGAGCGATTTTCGCGGCGATCTCTTCGGAATTGAAAGCTCTATCCTCTCCGGGCATCAAATCGAGGTAAGAGGTCGATATATGGTGCGAAAACAGTATGTTTTGGGGCTTTTTTGAGTTAGGATTTCGTTTGGATTGAATTTGACGTTTTTGAAGTTATTTTCGCGTTTTAATGAAAACGGAGGAACGGGTTTTGGGTAGGGAAGTGTTTAGCACGTCAGGAAGGTGGCGAAACCCCGGAAATCGACTTCCGGGAGGCTGTGTACGTGGTGCACGAACGTGCACCTTACATGGTGCACGAATGTGCACCAGAGGTGCACGACCGTGCACGAGGTGAGGTGCACGAACGTGCACTTGGTTGCACGATCGTGAACCCACAAAAATGCACGCCCGTGCACCCCGACTCACCCCTATGTGTATGCAAAACGTATTTGACCTAGGTATTTGACGTTTTGAGTAATTTGACTCTAAAAGACGGATTACAGACTTTGAGAATCAAAAGTCTCGAGCTAAGCTCGGCGTTTTTGATAGACAACGATAACGTAAAATGCTAAGAACGTTATACGATTCTCAAGTATGAGAAGCGGTATTCTCTAAGGCATCGACGGATTACAGACTTTGAGAATCAAAAGTCTCGAGCTAAGCTCGGCGTTTTTGATAGACAACGATAACGTAAAATGCTAAGAACGTTATACGATTCTCAAGTATGAGAAGCGGTATTCTCTAAGGCGTCGATATGACTAAAGTTATCGAATACGTAAATAAGAATAAAAACGAAACTAAACCCTAAAACGTAGAAGTATTATACGTGTAAAGGTACGAGTTTCACGTCTAACTATTAAATGATTTATCAGACGTGTCTGCGAGTAGTGGGGTCAGTAGACGTGGACAAGCGAGGGCATACTATCAGATCGACCACATCATTACTTGGATAGCGGTCACTGTGAGTTGCACTTTACTTTCGTGTATTATACATATTAAAGTTATTTTTATATAGATATGTATATTGTTTATACGCATCGCATGATATATGATTTGATTAAAAGTTATATGTTTCTATTAAGTTTATATACGAGAGTTAGTATGCGATCCGAAGAAACTAGCTACATATTGGGTGTCAATAGGCTGTGTGATCACCAGTATTGAGTCAGTCTAGTGTGTTTGCATTTGAGAAATGATTTGATATACACACGTATGATATGATACGACATGATATGAACATGAATTTCGAAGTCGGATAATGAATTCGATACAAGCAAGAACTAGGTTACGGTGTAACCTGAGCCCCGTATCTAGTGAGTTGAACTCACACTTTTGGATTAGGAGATGAGTTGCGATCGACGAGGTAGAGTGTGAACACTCCCGGGTCGGACTATCTGTATCAGTATGATTTGACTATTCGAAAGTTGTGTCGCATGCTAGAATATTAGTTTCGTACGGATCAAATACCTGTTTATATGTTTTACTTTTATAGTATTGTTTCCTTGAAATGTGATGCTATATTTTTATAATAATATCGTTAGTAAATGCAAACTCACTCAGTATTTTCCCAAATACTGACCCCTCACCTTTGATATTTTCAGGTGCTTAGTGTGTGGACTTAGCTAGAAGCCAATTTTGAAGTCCAGAAGTCAGCTGTTATAGTTTCTGACTTCTGTGAATGTTGCAGTAGTGGTCCCGCGTTGACAGAGTCGTAGCCTAGACAACAGTACATTTTGATTCTACATATTAGTTGATGTCTTGTTTATACGTTTTAATAGGCTATGTGTTTTATGTTTTATTCACGACCCCAGATGCCGGTTATATGTTGTGTTTCACTAACTGATGTATATAGTACCGCAAGGCCAGTTCGTACAGGGTACGGTAACTAGAGCCCGCGAGGTTAATATAACAGTTAGTGTAAATATTTGTGTATATATGTTATGTATATTTGCTTCTGTTGTGTTGTGTTATTTGTTTATTATTTGCGAAAAATTAATAGTGAATTGAGGCTTGCTACGGGTTCCGGAGCTATTACTCCCGTTCCCTAGCGCCGGTCACGGCCCTGAGATTGGATCGTGACAATGTTGGTATCGGAGTAGTTGGTCCAGTTACCAGTACAAGTTTATTTTAATGTCGTTTGAGAGCAGTTGGTCCAGTTACTAATGCCAGTGAATATCTGTTTGAGGTTGAATACTTTGTCAGTAAGTAAACCTAGGAACTACGACATCAAATGAGTCGGACCTTAGTTGTCTGCATTTGTTTGATATGTGTATTAGTAATACGTGGTACAACGCGCGTGAATTAGGGCTATTAAGTTAGTAAGTAAGTGATTAGTATCTACGTATACGAACTACTGAGACAACTAAGTGCTTACTACTTGCGCTTGAATTGTTAAATGGTTATCTGCTTGCGAACTCCGTGCGGCTGGATTAAATGCTAAATGTATACAGCACCTTATAAGTTGATATTGGAATTGCGTGTGGAAATGGGCTCAGATGGTCGCTTATGTTTGAAATTGTTTCTGTTCAACATGTCTGGGCAGAACGGAGCTCAATCACATGCTGCTGAAACACAGGAGGAAGCGCATCCTATATTTCAAAACAGGTTTCATAACAAAATAGGCGAACCATCTGGGGTCCATCAGAATGGATTCCACACAAATCTTAGGAGATCGCCAGAAACTTATCAGAATGGTTATATGTCTGTGTCAGAGGTTGGCAGTTCTTCTAGAAATAGAGGTAGAGTACACTCGCCAGAAATAGAATATAGCGAAGAAGATGAGGAGGAACCGGAGGAAGATCCGGAAGAAGATCCTGAAGCAGATCCGGAAGAAGATCCGCAGGAGGATCCTGAGAAGGATCCAGAGGAGGACCTAGCAGAGAACCCAGAAGAGGAATTAGAAGAAGAGTTAGAAGAAGAGGATCCTCAAGAGGAAGAGTACGAAGAAGAGGAACTGTTAGAAGAATCAGACGTTGAAGAATACAGAAGTGAGCATTTCTGGTCTAGGGTGCAGAGATACCGCGATTTGAGAGAAGACGCAGAAATAGCAAATGGTCAAACACAGATAGCTTTAAACAAAGTTAGGAGACAGATGCGCTCCTTCTCTCGAGGAATGTTAACAGTAGGGTTGTATTCTGCTGATTTTCTGCGAATGGTTGAGGGAGTCCCTGATCTGAATGAGGGTAATAGATCCAAGCGTTTCACCTTTTTAGCACTTTAAGCCAAATGTTTACAAACGTTTTAAAACAAATCCAAGTGTTTCACCTTTCTAGCAATTTAAGCCAAACGTTTACAAACGTTCTGAAACAAATCGAAGCGTTTCACCTTTTAAGCACTTTAAGCCAAACTTTTACAAACGTCACAGAACAAATCCAAGCGTTTCACCTTTTATGCAATTTAAGCTAAACGTTTACAAACGTTACTAAACAAATCCAAGTGTTTCACCTTTTTAGCAATTTAAGCCAAACATTTACAAATGTTACGAAAAAATTCCATGGGTTTCACCTTTTTAGTAATTTAAGCCAAACGTTTACAAACGTTACGAAACAAATCCAAACGTTTCACCTTTTTAGCGATTGAAACCAAACGTTTACATACGTTACGAAACAAATCAAAACGTTTAATCTTTTTCGCTATTTAAGCCAAATGTTTACAAACGTTACTAAACAAATCCAAATGTTTCACCTTTTTAGCGAATTAAGCCAAATGTTTACAAACATACAAAACAAATCCAAACGTTTCACCTTTTTAGTGATTTAAGCCAAACATTTACAAACGTTATGAAAAAAATCCAAACGTTTCGCCTTTTTAGCGATTTAAGCCAAACGTTTACAAAGGTTATGAAACAAATCCAAATGTTTCACCTTTTTAGCAATTTAAGACAAACGTTTAGAAACGCTATGAAAAATATCCAAATGTTTCCCCTTTTTAGTAATTTACGCCAAACGTTTACAAACGTTACGAAACAAATCCAAGAGTTTTACCATTTTAACAATTTAAGCCAAACGTTTACAAACATTACGAAACAAATCAAAGAGTTTCCCCTTTTTAATAATTTAAGCCAAACGTTTACAAACATTACAAAACAAATCCAAGCGTTTCACCTTTTTAGAAATTTAAGCCAAACATTTACAAACATCACGAAACAAATCTGAACGTTTCACCTTTTTAGCTATTTAAGCCAAACATGTACAAACGTTACGAAACAAATCCAAACGTTTCACCTTTTTAGCGATTTAAACCAAATGTTTACAAATGTTACAAAATAAATCGAAATGTTTCACCTTTTTAGCGATTTAACCCAAACGTTTACAAATCTAAACGTTTCGCCTTTTTAGCAATTTAAGCCAAACGTTACGAAACAGATCCAAATGTTATCCTTTTTACGATTTAAGCCAAGCGTTTACAAACGTTACAAAACAAAACCAAACGTTTACAACGTTACAAAACAAATCCTAAGGGTTCACATTATTAGCGATTTAAGCCAAACGTTTACAAACATTACAAAACAAAACCAAACGTTTAAAACGTTACAAAATAAATCCAAACGTTTCACATTTTTAGCGATTTAAGCAAAACCTATACAAACGTTACGAAACAAAACCAAGCGTTTCTTCTTTTTAGCAATCTAAGCCAAACATTTATAAACGTTCTGAAACAAATTCAAGTGTTTCAACTTTTTACCAATTTAAGCCAAACGTTTAAAACATTCCGAAACAAATCCAAGCGTTTCACCTTTTTAGCAATTTAAGCCAAACGTTTACAAACGTTACGAAAACAAATCTAAGCGTTTCCCCATTTTAGCGATTTAAGCCAATCGTTTAAAACATTACGAAACAAATCCAAACGTTTCACATTTTTAGCGAGTTATGCCAAACGTCTACAAACTTTACTAAAAGAATCCAAAAATTTCCCCCTTTTAGCGATTTAAGCCAAAAGTTTATAAACGTTACGAAACAAATCCAAATGTTTCAACTTTTTAGCAATTTAAGCCAAACATTTACAAAAGTTACAAAACAAATCCAAATATTTCCCCTTTTTAAGATTTAAGCCAAACGTTTACAAATGTTACGAAACAAAACCAAACGTTTAAAACGTTACGAAACAAATCCAAATGTTTCACCTTTTTAGCGATTAAAGCCAAACGTGTACAAAACGTTACGAAATAAAACCAAACGTATAAAACGTTAGGAAACAAATCCAAACGTTTCACATTTTTAGCGATTTAAACCAAACCTTTACAAATGTTATGAAACAAAACCAACCGTTTAACCTTATTATCAATTTAAGCAAAACGTTTGCAAACGTTACGGAATAAATCCAAGCGTTTCACCTTTTTAGCAATTTAAGCCAAACGTTTACAAACTTTCCGAAATAAATCCAAGTGTTTCACCTTTTTAGTAATTTAGGCCAAACGTTTACAAACGTTACGAAACAAATCTAAGCGTTTCACCTTTTTAGCAATTTAAGCAAAAAGTTTACAAACGTTAGGAAACAAATCCAAACGTTTTACGTTTTTAGCGATTTAAGCCGAACATTTTCAAACGTTACGAAACAAATCCAAACGTTTCACCTTTTTACCGATTTAAGCCGAACATTTAAAAACGTTACGAAACAAAAACAAATGTTTCCCCTTTTTAGCAATTTAAGCCAAACGTTTAAAACGTTACGAAACAAATTCAATTGTTTCCCCATTTTAGTGATTTAAAACAAACGTTTAAAACGTTACGAAACAAATCCAAACATTTCCCCTTTTAAGCGACTTAAGCCAAACATTTACAAACATTACGAAACAAATCCAAACTTTTCACCTTTTTAGTGATTGAAGTCGAACATTTACGAAGGTTACGAAACAAATCCAAACGTTTCACCTTTTTAGCGATTGAAGCCAAACGGTTAAAAACGTTACGAAACAAATCCAAGCGTTTAACATTCTTAGCAATTTATGCCAAACGTTTACAAACGTTACGAATCAAAAACCAAGCGTTTCACCTTTTAAGCAATTTAGGCCAAACGTTTACAAACTTATCGAAACAAATCCAAGAGTTTCACCTTTTTAGTAGTTTAAGCAAAACGTTTACAAACGTTACGAAACAAATCCAAGCGTTCCACCATTATAGCAATTTAAGCCAAACGTTTACAAACGTTGTGCAACAATTCCAAACGTTTCACCTTTAAAGCGATTTAAGCCAAACGTTTACTAACGGTACGAAACAAATCCAAACATTTCACCTTTTTAGCAATTGAAGTCAAACGTTTACAAACGTTACAAAAATTATCCAAACGTTTTACCTTTTTAGCCATTTAAGCCAAACGTTTACAAACGTTACGAAACAAATCCAAACGTTTCCCCTTATTGGAAATTTAAGCCAAACGTTTACAAACGATATGAAACCAATCCAAACGTTTCACCTTTTTGGCGATTTAAGCCAAACGTTTACAAACGTTACGAAACAAATCCAAATATTTCACCTTTTTAGCGATTTAAGCCAAACATTTACAAACGTTACGAAACAAATCCAAATGCTTCACATTTTTAGAGATTTAAGGCAAACATTTACAAAAGTTACGAAACAAATCCAAGCGTTTCACCTTTTTAGCAATTTAAGCCAAACTTTCACAAACATTGCGAAACAAATCAAAGCGTTTCACCTTTTTAGAAATTTAAGCCAAAAGTTTAAAAACGTTACGAAACAAATCCAAACGATTCACCTTTTTAGTTATTTAAGCCAAACATTTGCAAATGTTACGAAACAAAACAAAACGTTTCACCTTTTTAGCGATTTTGGCCAAACGTTTACAAACGTTACGAAAAAAATTCAATCGTTTCCCAAGTTTAGCGATTTAAGCCAAACGTTTATAACGTTACGAAACAAAACCAAAAGTTTCACCTTTTTAGCGATTGAAGCCAAACGTTTAGAAACGTTACGAAACAAATCCAAACGTTCCACCTTTTTAGCGATTGAAGCCAAACGTTTACAAATGTTACGAAACAACTCCAAACGTTTACAAATGTTATGAAACAAAACCAAGCGTTTCACCTTATAGAAATTTAAGCGAAACTTTTACAAACGTACCAAGCAAATCCAAGCGTTTCCACCTTTTTAGCAATTTAAGACAAACGTTTACAAACGTTACGAATCAAATCCAAACGTTTCACATTTTTAGCGATTTAATCCACACGTTTACAAATGTTACGAAACAAATCCAAGTGTTTCACCTTTTTAGCCATTTAAACCAAACGTTTACAAACGCTAGGAAACAAATCCAAGCGTTTCACCTTTTTAGTAATTTAAGCCAAACGTTTACAAAAGTTACGAAACAAATCAAACGTTTCACCTTTTTAGCGATTTAAGCCAAACGTTTACAGACAGTACGAAACAAATCGAAACGTTTCACTCTTTTAGCGATTTATGCCAAACATTTAGAAACGCTACAAAACAAATTCAAATGTTTCACCTTTTTAGCAATTTAAGCCTAACGTTTACAAATGTTACGAACAAATCCAAGTGTTTCACCTTTTTAGCAATTTAAGACAAACATATACAAACGTTACGAAATGAATGAAAGCGTTTCACCTTTTTAGCAATTTAAGCAAAACGTTACGAAACAAATCCAAACGTTTCGCCTTTTTAGCGACTTAAGCCAAACGTTTACAAACGTTGTGAAACAATTCCAAACGTTTCCCCTTTTTAGCTATTTAAGCCAAACGTGTAAAAACGTTACGAAACAAATCCAAACGTTTCCCGTTTTTTGCAATTTAAGCCAAACGTTTACAAACGTTACGAAACAAAACCAAACGTTTAAAACATTACCAAAGAAATCCAAATGTTTCACATTTTTAGCGATTTAAGCCAAACGTTTACAATTATAACAAAACAAAACCAAACGGTTCACCTTTTTAGCAATTTAATCCAAACGTTTACAAATGTTACAAAACAAATCCAAGCATTTCAAATTTTTAGCAATTTAAGACAAACATTTACAAACGTTACAAATCAAAAACCAAGTGTTTCACCTTTTAAGCAATTTAAGCCAAACATTTACAAATGTATCGAAACAATTCCAAGAGTTTCACCTTTTTAGTAATTTAAGCCAAACGTTTACAAACGTTACGAAACAAATCCAAGCGTTTCACCTATATAGCAATTTAAGCCAAACGTTTACAAACATTACGAAACAATTCCAAACATTTCACCTATTAAGCGATATAAGCGAAACGTTTACAAACGGTACGAAACAAATCCAAACGATTCACCTTTATAGCGATTGAAACCAAACGTTTACAAACGTTGGGAAACAAATCCAAACGTTTCACCTTTTTTAGTGATTTTAGCTAAACGTTTACAAACGTTATGACAAAAATTCAATCGTTTCACCATTTAGCGATGTAAGCCAAATGTTTAGAAAGGTTGCGAAACAAATCCAAACGTTTCCCCTTTTTAGCGATTGAAGCCAAACGTTTAGAAACGTTACGAAACAAATCCAAACGTTTCGCCTTTTTAGCGATTGAAGCCAAACGTTTAGAAACGTTACGAAACAAATTGAAACGTTTCACCTTTTTTGCGATTGAAGCCCAACGCTTACAAATGTTACGAAACACATCCAAACGTTTCACATTTTTAGCAATTTAAGCTAAACGTTTACAAATGTTATGAAACAAAACCAAGCATTCCACCTTTTTAGCAATTTAAGCGAAACGCTCACAAACGTTACGAAACAAATCCAAGCGTTCCCACTTTTTTAGCAATTTAAGACAAACGTTTACAAACGTTACAAAACAAATCTAAACGTTTCACATTTTTAGCGATTTAATCCAAATGTTTACAAATGTTACGAAACAAATCCAAGTGTTTCACCTTTTTAGCAATTTAAGCCAAAAGTTTACAAACGCTACGAAACAAATAAAACGTTTCCCCTTTTTAGTGATTCAAGCCAAACGTTTATAGACGGTACGAAACAAATCCAAATGTTTCACCTTTTTAGCGATTTATTCCAAACATTTAGAAATGCTACGAAATAAATCCAAATGTTTCACCTTTTTATTAATTTAAGACTAACGTTTACAAATGTTACGAAACAAATCCAAGCGTTTCTCCTTTTTATCAATTTAAGCCAAACGTATACAAAGGTTACAAAATAAACGAAAGAGTTTCTCCTTTTTAGGAATTTAACCAAACATTTACAAACGTTACGAAACAAATCCACATATTTCACCTTTTTAGCGATTTAAGCCAAACGTTTACAAACGTATGAAACAAATCCAAACGTTTCCCCTTTTTAGCGATTTAAGCCAAACGTTTACAAAGGCTACGAAACAAATCCAAATTTTTCTCCTTTTTGGCAATTTAAGTCAAATGTTTACAGACGTTGCAAAACAAATCCAAGCTTTTCACCTTTTTATCAATTTAAGCCAAATGTTTACAAACGTTACAAAACAAATCCAAGTGTTTCTCCTTTTTAACAATTTAGGGCAAATGTATACAAACTTTACGAAACAAATCCAAATGTTTCACCTTTTTAGCAATTTAAGCTAAAAGTTTAAAAACATTACGAAACATATCCAACCGGTTCACCTTTTTAGCGATTTAAGCTAAATATTTACAAACGTTATAAAACAAATCCAAATGTTTCACCTTTTTAGCAATATAAGCCAAACGTTTACAAACATTACGAAACAAATCCAAACGTTTCCCCTTTTTACCATTTTAAGCCAAACGTTTACAAACGTTACGAAACAAAACGAAACGTTTAAAACGTTACGAAACAAATCCAAACGTTTCACATTTTTAGCGATTTAATCCAAACGTTTACAAATGTTACGAAACAAATCCAAGCGTTTCACCTTTTTAACAATTTAAGCCAAACAATTACAAACAATACGAAGCAAATCCAGGCGTTTCACGTTTTTTGCAATTAAAGCCAAGCGTTTACAAACGTTACAAAACAAATTCAAATGTTTCACCTTTTTAGCGATTTTAGCCAAACATTTACAAACGGTACGAAACAAATCCAAACATTTGACTTGTTTTAGCAATTTAAGCCAAACGTTTAGAAACGCTACGAAACAAATCCAAACGTTTCATCTTTTAGCAATTTAGGCTTAACATTTACAAACGTTACGAAATAAATCCAAGCGTTTCTCCTTTTTAGCAATTTATGCAAAACGTATACAAACGTTACGAAATAAATGAAAGCGTTTAACCTTTTTAGCAATTTAAGCCAAACGTTTACAAACGCTACGAAAAAAATCCAAACGATTCACCTTTTTAGTTATTGAAGCCAGATGTTTACAAACGTTACGAAACAAATCCAAACGTTTCGGAAAAAATCCAAACGTCTAGAATGTTACGAAGAAAATTTAAACGTTTCTCCTTTTTAAAGAATTAAGCCAAACACTTACAAACGTTACGAAACAAAGCCAAACGTCTACAAACGTTATGAAACAAATACAAGCATTTCACCTTTATAGGAATTTAAGCCAAATGTTTACAAACATTACGAAACAAAACCAAACGTTTGACCTTTTTAGCCATTTATGCCAAATGTTAACAAAGGTTACGAAATAAATCAAAGAGTTTCACCTTTTTAGTAATTTAAGCCAAACGTTTACAAACATTATGGAAAAAACAAAACTTTTCACATTTTTAGCGATTTAAGCCAAACGTTTACAAACGTTACGAAACAAATCCAAACGTTTCACCTTTTTAGCGATTGAATCCAAATATTTACAAACGTTACGAAACAAATCCAAACGTTTAGCCTTTATAGCGATTTAAGCCACACGTAAAGGTTACGAAACAAATTTAAACGTTTCACCTATTTAGCGATTTAAGCCAAACGTTTACAAACGTTACGAAATAAATACAAACGGTTCACATTTTTAGCGATTTAAGCCGAACGTTTACAAACGTTACGAAACAAAACCAAACGTTTAAAACGTTACGAAACAAATCCAAACGTTTCCCCATTTTAGCGATTTAAGCCAAACATTTAAAATGTTACAAAAAAAATCCAAACGCTTCACCTTTTTAGCGATTTATGCCAAACTTTTACAAACGTTACGAAACAAATCTAAACGTTTCACCTTTTTAGCGATTGAAGCCAAACGTTTACAAACGTTTCGAAAGAAATCCAAACGTTTTAGCAATTTAAGAAAAATGTTTACAAACGTTACAAAACAAATCCAAACGTTTCCCCTTTTTTGCGATATAAGCCAAACGTTTACAAAGGTTACGAAACAAATCAAAATGTGTAACCTTTTTTGGCAATTTAAGCCAAACGTTTACAAACGATACGAAACAAGTCCAAACGTTTCCCCTTTTTTGCGATGTAAACCAAACATTTACAAACGTTGCGAAACAAATCAAAATGTGTAACCTTTTTTGGCAATTTAAGCCAAACGTTTACAAACGATACGAAACAAGTCCAAACATTTCCCCTTTTTTGCGATGTAAACCAAACATTTACAAACGTTGCGAAACAAATACAAACTTTTTACATTTTTGGCGATTTAAGCCGACTGTTTACAAACATTACGAAACAAAACCAAACGTTTAAAACGTTACGAAACAAATCCAAACATTTCACCTTTTTAGCAATTTCAACCAAACATTTACAAACATTAAGAAACAAATCCAATTGTTTCACTTTTTCAGCAATATAAGCCAAAACGTTTAAGTACGAAATGAAATTTCAAACGTTTCACCTTTATTAGCGATTTAAGCCAAACGTTTATAAACGTTATTAAATAAATCTAAACGTTTCACCTTTTTAGCGATTTAAGCCAAACATTTACAAACGCTACGAAACAAATCCCAACGTTTTGCCTTTTTAGCAATTTAAGCAAAACGTTTACAAACGTTACAAAACAAATCTACACGTTTCACCTTTTTTGCGATTTAAGCCAAACATTTACGAACATTACGAAACAAAATCAAACGTTTAAAACGTTACGAAACAAATCCAAACGTTTCACATTTTTAGCGATTTAAGCCAAACCCATACAAGCGTTACAAAACAAAATCAAGTGTTTCACCTTTTTAGCAATTTAAGCCAATCGTTTACAAATGTTACGAAACAAATTCCAGCGTTTCACCTTTTTAGTAATTTAAGACAAACGTTTACAAACGTTCTGACACAAATTCAAGCGTTTGAACTTTTTAGTAATTTAAGCCAATCATTGACAAACGTTACGAAACATATCCAAGCGTTTCACCTTTTTAGCAATTTAAGCCAAACGTTTACAAACGTTACGAAACAAATCGAAACGTATAACCTTTTTAGCTATTTAAGTCGAACGTTTACAAACGTTACAAAACACAACCAAACATTTCACCTTTTTAGCAATATAAGCCAAACGTTTACAAACGTTACAAAAAAAATCCAAACGTTTCCCCATTTTAGCGATTTAAGCCAAACATTTAAAGCGTTACGAAACAAATCCAAACTTTTCACCTTTTTAACCATATATGCCAAAGTCTTACAAACGTTACGAAACAAATCCAAATGCTTCACCTTTTTAGCGATTGAAGCCAAACATTTACTAACGTTACGAAACAAATCCAAACATTTCACCTTTTTAGCGATTGATGCCAAACTTTTACCAAAGTTACAAAACAAGTTCAAACGTTTCCCCTTATTAGCAATTTAAGCCAAACGTTTACAAACGTTACGAAAGAAATCCAAACGTTTCACCTTTTTAGCGATTTAAGCCAAACGTTTACAAAGGTTATGAAATAAATCCAAATGTTTAACATATTAAGCCATTTTAGCCAAATGTTAACAAACGCTACGAAACAAATCAAAGAGTTTTTCACCTTTTTACAAATGATACGAAACAAATCCAAGCATTTCACCTTTTTAGCAATTTAATGCAAACGTTTATAAACGTTACGAAACAAATCCAAGCGTTTCACATTTTTTGCGATTGCAGCCAAACGTTTACAAACGTAATGAAACAAATCCAAACGTTTCTCCTTTTTAGAAATATAAGCCAAATGTTTACAAATGTTACGAAACAAATCCAAATGTTTCACCTTTTTAGCAATGTAAGCCAGACGTTTACAAACGTTGCAAAACAAATCCAAACGTTTCACCTTTTTAGCAATTTAAGCCAAACATTTACAAACGTTACGAAACAAATCCAAACGTTTCACCTTTTTAGCGATTTAAGTCAAACATTTACAAACGTTACGAAACGTCTTTTTTTGCAATTTAAGCCAAATGTTTACAAACGTTACAAAACAAATCCAAACGTTTCGCCTTTTTAGCAATATAAGCCAAACGTTTACAAACGATACGAAACAAGTCCAAACGTTTCCCCTTTTAAGCGATTTAAACCAAACTTTTACAAACGATTTGAAACAAGTCCAAACGTTTCACCTTTTTAGCGATCTAACCCAAAAGTTTACAAACGTTACGAATCAAATACAAACGTTTATCATTTTTAGCGATTTAAGCCGAACGCTTACAAACGCTACGAAACAAAACCAAACGTTTAAAACGTTACGAAACAAATCCAAACGTTTCACCTTTTTAGCAATTTAAGCCAAACATTTACAAACGTTAAGAAACATATCCAAGCGTTTCACCTTTTCAGTAATTTAAGCCAAACGTTTACAAACGTTACGAAATTTCAAACGTTTCGCGTTTTTAGCAATTTAAGCCAAACATTTACAAACGTTTCTAAACAAATCCAAACGTTTCACCTTTTGAGCGATTTAAGCCAAACGTTTACAAATTTTACGAAACAATTGAAAACGTTTAAAACGATACGAAACAAATCCAAACGTTTCACATTTTTAGCGGTTTAAATCAAAACTTTACAAGTATTACGAAACAAAACCAAGCGTTTTACCTTTTTAATTATTTAAGACAAATGTTTAATAATGTTCCGATACAAATTCAATCGTTTCAACTTTTTAGTAATTTAAACCAAACGTTTACAAACGTTACGAAACAAATTCAAGCGTTTCACCTTTTTAGCAATTTATGCCAAACGTTTACAAACATTAAGAAATAAATCCAAACGTTTTACCTTTTTAGCGATTTAAGCCGAACGTTTACAAACATTACGAAACCAAACCAAACATTTCACCTTTTTTTGTAATATAAGCCAAATATTTACAAACTTTACGAAACAAATCCAAACGTTTCGCCATTTTAGCCATTTAAGCCTAACCTTTAAAACGTTCTGAAACAAATCTAAAAATTTCACCTTTTTAGCAATTTATGCCATATGTTTACAAACTTACGAAACAAATCCAAACGTTTCCCCTTTTTAGCGATTGAAGCCAAACGTTTACAAACGTTATGAAACAATTCAAATGTTTCACCTTTTTAGCGATTGAAGCCAAACTTTTACAAACGTTACAAAAAAATCCAAACGTTTCACCTTTTTAGCGATTTAAGCAAAACGTTTACAAACGATACGAAACAAATCCAAACGTTTCAACTTTTTAGCGATTTAAGCCAAACGTTTACAAAGGTTATGAAATAAATCCAAATGTTTCACCTTTTAAGAAATTTTAGCCAGATGTTAACAAACGCTACGAAACAAGTCCAAGAGTTTCACCTTTTTAGCAATTTAAGCCAAATGTTTGCAAATGATATGGAACAAATCCAAGCGTTTCACCTTTTTAGCAATTTAAGCCAAATGTTTACAAATGATATGGAACAAATCCAAGCGTTTCACCTTTTTAGCAGCCAAACATTTATAAACGTTACAAACAAATCTAAGCGTTTCACCTTTTTAGCGATTTAAGTTAAATGTTTACAAACGTGATGAAACAAATCCAAACGTTTCACCTTTTTAGCAAAATTAAGCGAAACGTTTACAAACGTTACGAAACAAATCCAAACGTTTTCCCTTTTTAGCGATTTAAGCTAAAAATTTACAAACGTTACAAAATAAATCCAAACGTTTCACCTTTATAGCGATTTAAGCCAAACATTTACAAACGTTTCGAAACAAATCCAATTGTTTCATCTTTTTAGCGATTTAAGCAAAATGTTAACAAAATATTACGAAACAAATCCAGACGTTTCGTCTTTTTAGCAATTTAAGCCAAACATTTACAAACGCTACCAACAAATCTAAACGTTTCCCCTTTTTAGCAATTTAAGCCAAACGTTTACAAATGATACGAAACAAGTCCAAACGTTTCACGTTTTTAGAGATTTAAGCCAAACTTTTACAAACGTTACGAAACAAATACAAACGTATTACATTTTTAGCGATTTAAGCCGAACGTTTACAAACGTTACCAAAACAAAACCAAACGTTTAAAACGTTACGAAACAAATCCAAACATTTCACCTTTTCAGCAATTTAAGCCAAACGTTTAAATACGAAACGAAATTTCAAACGTTTCACCTTTTTAGCGATTTAAGCCAAACGTTTATAAACATTATGAAATAAATCTAAACGTTTCACCTTTTTAGCGATTTAAGCCAAACGTTTACAAACGTTACGAAACAAATCATAACGTTTCGCCTTTTTAGCAATTTAAGCAAAACGTTTACAAACATTTCACCTTTTTTGCTATTTAAGCCAAACATTTACAAACGTTACAAAACAAAACGTTTAAAACGTTACGAAACAAATCCAAACATTTCATCTTTTTAGCGATTTGAGCCAAATGTTTACAAAATATTACGAAACAAATCCAAACGTTTCGCTTTTTTAGCAATTTAAGCCAAACGTTTACAAACGATGCGAAACAAGTCCAAACGTTTCCCCATTTTAGCGATTTAAACCAAACATTTACAAACGTTATGAAACAAATACAAATGTTTCACATTTTTAGCGATTTAAGCCGAACGTTTACAAATGTTACAAAACAAAACCAAGCGTTTAAATATTACGAAACAAATCCAAATATTTCACCTTTTTAGCAAGTTAAGCCAAACATTTACAAACGTTAAGAAACAAATCCAAGTGTTTCACCTTTTCAGCAATTTAAGCCAAACGTTTACAAACATTACGAAATTTCAAACATTTCACTTTTTTAGCGATATGAGCCAAACGTTTACAAACATTACGAAATAAATCTAAACTTTTCACCTTTTTAGCGATTTAAGACAAACATTTACAAACGTTACGAAACAAACCCAAACGTTTCGCCTTTTTAGCAATTTAAGCCAAACGTTTACAAACGTTTTGAAACAAATCCAAACGTTTCACCTTTTTAGCGAATTAAGCCAAACGTTTACTAGTGTTACGAAACAAAAGAAAACTATAAAAATGTTACGAAACAAATCCAAACGTTGAAGATTTTTTAGCGATTAAAGCCAAACCCTTACAAGCGTTTCGATACAAAACCAAGCGTTTCACCTTTTTAGCAATTTAAGCCAGACGTTTACCAAAGTTACGAAACAAATTCAAGAGTTTCATCTTTTTAGCAGTTTAAGCCAAACCTTTACAAACGTTCCGAAACAAATTCAAACATTTCAACTTTTTAGTAATTTAAGCCAAACGTTTACAAACGTTACGAAACAAATCCAAGCGTTTCCCCCTTTTAGCAATTTATGCCTAACGTTTACAAACGTTAAGAAACAAATCCAAACGTTTCACCTTTTTTAGCGATTTAAACCGAACGTTTACAAACATTACGAAACAAAACAAAACATTTCACCTTTTTAGCAGCATAGGCCAAACGTTTATAAACGTTACGAAACGAATCCAAATGTTTCCCCATTTTAGCAATTTAAGCCAACCATTTAAAACGTAACGAAACAAATCCAAACGTTTCACCTTTTTTGCGATTTATGCTAAACGTTTACAAACGTTACGAAACAAATCCAAACGTTTCACCTTTTAAGCGATTGAAGCCAAACGTTTACAAACGTTACGAAACAAATCCAAACGTTTCACCTTTTTAGCAATTGAAGCCAAACTTTTAAAAACGTTACGAAACTGTTACTGGCGTTTTGCGTTTGTAACAACAAGCGTGTGAAATGCGGGCGTGCCAGGAAGCGGATTCCAAAATGTAACTTAACTTCTTAAACGAGCGATTGGGGTTTGGTTAACCTTATAACAAGTACTCCAATCAAGTAATGCTAAAACAAAGAATCCAATTGTAAATGTGTTTACTAATTGAATGAAATGAAAATACAAGTGTTTGAGTAGAAATTGCAAAAGTTCAATCGTAAAGTTCTTTACTGATTGAAGAAAACTGAGAATGCTAAGTGTTGAGTGTTTTTGCCTTTGGGCTGGTTTTTGTTGGATTTGATCGGGGGCTGCAAATTGGCTGCTCTTCTCTTATTTATAGCTTTTTCCTTTGAAAACTACTGCTTCATGTTTCAACTGCACACGTTCTTCCCCACTTTCAAAAACTGTCAATCGTGTTTTGTTTCTGCTGCACGTGCTTTTTAACTTCTTTTCTTCTGGAATGGACTTCTTGGGCTTATGGGCCATTTAAATTAATATTTAATGGCCATCTCAAATTTGGGCTTAATCTTCTGCAACTGGGCTTGGACTTTTTGAATTAGCTTCTGAGTAGTCAACCTCTAGAAATCGACCTTTAGAAATCAACTTCTGAAGTCAACCTCTAGAAATTAACCTTTAGAAACCAACCTTTAGAAATCAACTTCTGTCAACATTAGTCAACCTCTAGAAATCAACCTTTAGAAACCAACCTTTAGAAATCAACTTCTGAAGTCAACCTCTAGAAATTAACCTTTAGAAACCAACCTTTAGAAATCAACATCTGAAGTCAAAATTAGTCAACTTCTAGAGACCAACCTTTGGAAATCAACATCTGAAGTCACAACTATTCACAGTACTCTTTTTATCTTTTGAAAAAGAATATGGGCTTTTATGGCCTTTTGGCCATATTTTTAATTTTGGTGCAAACAATGCCCCCTATATAATTGGCTTTTGAGAAATAAAGCCATTTATATATATTCTTTTAGCCAAAATTAATTTAATATTCCATTATGATGAGTCTAAAATTTAAAAAATTTGAAAATTCACAGCATGTATTTTTAGCCGTTAAAATTTCAAAAATTCAAATCTCTCTGAGAACTCCAAGGAATAGTAAATTTTACATGACATAAGTTTTTTTATTTTAGGCCTCCAAAAAGCCCAAGTGCTTTAGTCTTTTTCTCCTCTAACCACACAAACTCTTAGCACCAAACCCTATAACCCCAACAGCTAAAATTAATTTACCTCCATTGACAAACAAAAAGCTATACTCAAAATAAGCAAAGGAGGCGACCAAAATCCGGCCACCACTACGGCGGCAGCCTCCAGCTCGCCGGCGTCAGCAGCTCCTGCGGATTCCACGCTCAGCAGCAATTTCATTTTCTGCTCATAAACAGCTGCTTGCTCCACCAACCGACAGATCCGGCCAGTTCAGCCGCTGCCGTCGTACCCGGCGACCCAGCACCGCGTCTCCTCCAGCAGCTCACCATCGCCCAGCTCCTTTTCTCCTCCGCTGGTCACTGGCTGTTTCTCCGTGCCCAGCTGCTTTGTTCCTCCGTGGGTTGCTCCTCAAGTTCGCTCAGCCCCGCGAACGTCGCCTGCAGCTCGCTAACATCCGGCCAGCAGATTCTGTCGCTGCTTATTCAGCCAGTAGATCCTCCGTCTAGCTCGTCACCAGCGTCTCCCTCAGCAACAGTGCCGTCTGCTTTTACCTCGTCAGCAGCAGCGGCTTTCAGAGACAATTGCAGCAGCTGGTATTCTTTTCTCCTCGCCGGCGGTGGCAGCAACAGCTCTTCCCATCTCTTTAACGGCAGCAACAGCTCCTACCCCTCAGAAACACCACGGCGGCAGCTCCATATGTGGAAGCGGCTAGAAATTTGAATTCTCATAATTTTCAGCAACTACAAGTTCAACGATGCACTTCCATGCATTCAAGACAATTTCTTCGAACAAATCGTGTTCTGCAGGTATATCTCTGTTTCGTTTGATGTTTTTCAATATTAAATATGATTCAGAAATATCATGTTTAATTCTCAAGAAATCTTAGCTTGTGTCTCATTGTGAATAGAAGTGCTAAAACTCCATGTTTTATTTGCCAATGTCTTATTTGTTTGAAACTGAAATCATGAACTGCCGAAATTAAATACCAGTCTCAGTGTCTTTGAAAATATTGAATAGACGGTTCTTCTGTATCGGCAATACCAAAATTAAAATTTTTAATTTTCTTTCTTTGCGGCTTTCAGTCTTAGCCGCAAAACCACAATCCGACTCCACAAATTATAATAACAGAAAGTAAAATTTTATTTTTACTTGTTTCTATTATCATGTGTTATGTACTTGAGTGGTTTGGGTATGGAATATTTGGTGCACTGGCAAATTTCATTTTAGCGAATCATTATGTGCAATTTTGCTCAAATGGTTGAAATTTAAGAGATTATGTAAGATTTTTTGGATCATGTATCTCTATCAAATCGGCAAATTTTCTAAAGCCGTTTTAAAGTTAAACTTTCCAAATGATTTAATAATGGAATAGCTTATTTAGGCCATATTTGTGTTTTAGGCCTAAAGTTATTATTTCCATTTGAGCAAATAAAAAATATAAATTGGCTACGTAGTTGGATTATACGTTTTCATGTATCACCATTAAAAATTCCAACTGCACTATTTTTCTTAGCCAATCTAAATTTTAAAATTATGCACATAATTAACTAATGAAATAAATTTGGACTTACAGGATGAAGTAAATGGCATTGTTGACTCTAGAGATCATGTCTCTTCAAATTTCAGCCTTTACATGTCGCCATTCGAGAGAAACATCAGGACATGAATTTATAAGCCGTTTGTTCAGAGTTTGTGAAAGTGAAGTCCGTTTGCCGATAATAATGAGATAAGCTGAAGTGTAGCATCTCTTTTCAAATTTTCCTCCATCTCACTTGTCGCACACTGCTCAGAACTCCTCCACCAACTTTGATACTATTTAGCAGTATTTGTATATCGAACTAGTCAAGTAGTTGATAGTTGTAATAATTTAGTAACTTCAAAAGTTGTTGGATGATGTTCCTTCTATTTATCTCAGAGGATATTTTTCTCACACGGCCTTTTGGCCATTACTTGCTTATTGTGACACGTACACTTTCACATAATCACTTGTACATGCATTGCATTACAGAGACGCCATTCAGGTACTTTCTAAACTTCAAATGTCTTGGTGTGAAGATGGCTCTCCAGCCATTTATTTGCTTGTTGTGTTCCACACCAAGATTCACTTACAGGTACAGCCATGCATTGCATTTTCACTATGTGTTTATGTTCCTGGTATGAAGATGGCTTTTGCCATATACTTGTGTAGTGATGTGATGTCCATACCAGGACTTGTTTCACAAACAAATCACATATGTCACTTACAGCCATGCATTTGCATTACAGGGCCGTTTTTGTTTATTTTTGAATTTTGTTGAATTTTCTTTTTATCCCTTTAGCTTAGTTAGCCAAAGTTTAAGAAGTCTTAGCAGAATAGAGACCTTATAAACTGTTTATAGTAGGAGTTACCTTTGACAGTCAACTCTTGACATCAACTTCTAGAGGATCAACTGACCAGTCAACTTGAACTTCTAGGAATCAACTTTTAGAAGTCAACTCCTAGAACAAACTTCTGGAATTAATTTTTAGGAGTCCACTTTTAGAAGTCAGCTTCTAGAACTTCTAGGAATCAACTTTTAGGAGTCGACTTCTAGAACCAACTTCTGGAATTAATTTTCTATAGTCGATTAATTATAGCCTCACCAATTTAGCTAAAGTAGCCAAATTTAGAATTTTAATTATCAAAAATGGCTAAAAGCCATTACATTACATCTTGTGCCAAAATCCATAAGTTAATGAAAAAGTACAGATTTAGCCAAAATAGCCAAACTACTAAAAATCTGATAATACACTCGGCTAAAAAGCCACAATGTTCCGACTCATGTACTGATATTGCTACAACAAGTTACATAGTCTGCAGTACATGTATGGCTAAAAGCCATTAAGTCATTTCTAAGTTGTATTTCTCCCAGATGGTGGGAGTGTATTTCTTCAAGTACTTTCCATTAATAAATTTTCTATGAGGCTCACCCTCTAGACTTGATAGCCAGTACGCATTCCCCTTCATCACCTTGTGGACTAAGAATGGCCCTTCCCAATTAGTAGACCATTTCCCATATTCTCTATCTTTAGTACCAGGGGGTAAGATCAACTTCCATACTAGCTCATCTTCTTGAAATGTCTTAGGTCTAACTTTCTTGTTGTAGCTTCTGGAGACTTTCTTCTTCTGTATTATCATATTGTTTAAAGCCTGAAGTCTCCCTTCTTCTAGATTTTCTAACTCCATCATCATGGTTTCATTGTAATCTTCTGGAGTCAAATGATTCTGCTTAGCTACTCTCAATGACCTCACCACCACCTCCATGGGTAACACTGCATCATGACCATAGGTTAGCATAAATGGACTTACTCCAGTAGCATTTCGCCTAGAGGTGCGATATGCCCAGAGTGCTTCTGATAAAATCCGATGCCAATCCTTTGGATTTTCTTCCAACATTTTTTGAACTATGTTGATGATAATTTTATTAGAAGATTCAGCTTGGCCATTGGCCTGAGCATAATAAGGTGTAGAGGTCAATAATTTTATTCCATAATCAGTGGCAAATTCTTGCATCTCCTTACCAGTGAACATTGTGCCCTGGTCAGTAGTTACTGATTGTGGAATTCCAAATTGATGAATAATTTCCTCTTTAATAAATTTAATAACATCTTTTTGCTCTGTCTTTACCAATGGCTTAGCGACTACCCATTTGGTAAAGTAATCAGTAGCTACAATTATGAAACTGTGATTTTTAGAAGATGGAGGATATATTTTACCTATCAAATCTATGGCCCAACCTCTGAATGGCCATGGTTTGATGACAGACTTCAACTCAGCAGCTGGAAGTCTTTGTATGTTTCCATACCTTTGGCACGATTGACAACCCTTTGCAAAAGTCATGCAATCTTTTAGGATAGATGGCCAGAAGTAACCATGTCTTCGGATCAGCCATCTCATTTTCACTCCAGATTGATGTGCTCCACAAACTCCCTCATGAGTTTGTTTCATGACCTCTAGTGCCTCTGTAGTTCCAAGGCATCTTAGCAATAGGTTGTCGAATCCTCTTCTGTATAAAACATCTTCTATGAGCACGTAGTTAACAGCTCTCACTCTTACTTTATACATCATCTTCTTGCTAGGATTCTCCAGGTACTTTTTAATGTCTCTCCTCCAATCCATTACTAGTCGGTGAGTTAACTCCTCCGACAGACGTAGGCCAGATGCTAGCTGTGATAATTCATCGGCCTCCCAATTTTCCTCTCTAGGAACATGTACTAATTCAACCTCTTCAAAACTCTCTATTAACTGTATAGCAATAGCATAATAAGAAGTTAAAGAGTAACTCATACATTTATATTCGCCAGACACTTGTCTAATAACCAATTGAGAATCTCCAATTATTTTGACCTTTTTAGCACCTAGATCTAGGAGGATTTCTAATCCAATAATCAAAGCCTCATACTCAGATTGATTGTTTGTACATTCAAAGTCAAGATTAAAAGACAAGGAGGTCTTAGCTCCAGAAGGTGATACTATTATGATTCCAGCACCCGCAGACCTATCTGTACTAGACCCATCAAATTTAAGCATCCAAGGTCTATGTTCATTCATAAAAACCGGTAAGTCAAATTTACTTTCATCTCCTAGGTTTATACATGGATGGTCGGCTAGGAAATCTGCTAGAGCCTGACCTTTGACCGACTTCTGGGGATGATAAATCAAATGAAAGTCTGCCAAACTTAATAACCACTTTCCAATATTTCCTGATAAAACAGGTTTGTTTAGCATATATTTCATCAAGTCGGTTTGAGACACCACATAGACTCTATTATTAAGCAGATAGTGTCTTAACTTAGTGCAGGCAAAAAACAAAGCCAGACACAATTTCATGATAGGAGTGTATCTAACCTCTGTAGATGTCATCGAACGGCTCAAATAATAAATAGCCTGTTCATGTCCATCTTGGTTGCTCTGGGCTAGCAGACACCCAATTGAACCTTCCGCTGCTGAAATGTACAACCTCAGAGGTATACCCTTTTTGGGAGGCATCAATACAGGAGGCTTCATTAGATAATCTTTAATTTCATCAAAAGCCTCTTGATGGATGGTTTCCCATCTGAAGACATCCTCCTTTTTTAATTTCAACAGTTCTGAGAACACTTTTGTTTTTCCTGCAAGATTAGATATAAATCTCCTTAAGTAATTAACCTGCCCAAGAAACCTCTGAAGTTCTGTTTTATTTCTAGGCGGTTTAGCTTCTCGAATAGCTTTGGTTTTGTTTTGGTCCACTTCAATGCCTCTTTCATGGACCAAAAACCCCAAAAAATTTCCAGCTTTTACACCAAAGGCGCATTTCAGAGGATTGAGTTTTAAACAGTGAACTCTCATCCTCCTAAATGCTTCCTCTAGATTTTTCAAATGATCTTTCATTAGTTTTGATTTTACAACAACATCATCAATATAAACCTCCATAGTTTTACCTAAGAGGTCGTGGAAGATGGCATTCATAGCCCTCTGATATGTTGCACCAGCATTACGTAAACCAAACGGCATGACCACCCATTCAAATGTCCCAATAGATCCTGGACATCTAAATGCCGTTTTGGAGATGTCTTCTTTAGCCACCATAATCTGGTTATATCCAGCAAAACAATCCATAAAAGACAAAAGAGAATGATTAGCTGTAGCATCAATAAGGGTGTCAGCAATTGGCATGGCATAAATATCTTTAGGAGTTGCTTCATTTAAGTCCCTAAAGTCTATGCATATTCTAAGTTTTCCATTCTTTTTAACCACTGGAACAACATTTGCTAACCAATTACTATATTTAGCAGGCCTAATAAAGCCTGCTTTACACAATTTTTCAATTTCCTCTTTTACCTTTAATTCAACTTCTTTTGACACTCTTCTTGGAGGTTGGCGGTATGGCTGAAACTCGGGCTTAATAGGAAGCCGATGTTCTACCAATGTCCTGCTTAACCCCGGCATATCAGAATATTGCCATGCAAAGCAATCTTTGTATTCCTGCAAAAGTACAGTTAATTTTGTTTTTAAACCAACCTCTAGGTTTTTACTAACAAAAGTTACCTGAGGTTCCTCAGAGGTTCCAAGATTCACTTCTTCTAACTCCTCTCTAACATGGATGGCTTCATCATCTATCCAAGGAGGTGCTTGTTCTAGCTCCTCCAAGCCAATCTCATGATCTTCAGAAACTTCTTCTTCTTCATAAACCACTTCAGCATCTAGAACCTCTGCCAAATTGTTTTCCTCCATAATTCCTTCCATAATGTACTGCATACGTTCTTTTAAGATAGCAGATGCAGCTGCTGCAAACTCACTAGAGGTGAGCTTAATCATTAATTTCTTCAATGGTGATGGAGGAACACGGCTTGTTGTATGGAATAATAGCCGTTGATCCAAGTATCTCAGTTGCTTTTCTTTTGACCTCTTCATGCACATTCAGAGGTTTGTCTGATTTCTCTTTCTTCTGCCCTTTTTTACTTTTCCCAGTAAATTGGATGGGGCCAACACATGAGTCATAATAACGGGCTTCTACCATGTTGGTGGCAGTGGTAAATGGCTTTGTGTCTGCCCATACCACCTCCACCTCATTTCCCTTCCAAAAGAGCAGAAACTGGTGTAAGGATGAAGGAACGCACCAATTGGCATGAATCCAATCTCGTCCCAAAAGAGCTTGGTAGCTGGCTGATGAATTTACAACAAAGAACGCCGATAGGGAAGTTTTGCTCCCTACAGTTACCTCTACTGGGAGAACACCAATAGTTTTTGTGAGCTCTCCAGTAAAGGCAGACACACTAACCTCTGTAGAGATGAGATCTTCTGTAGTTTTTCCTAGAGGTTGTAGCATGTTGAATGGCATAATATTCACAGCAGAACCATTATCAATCAAGACTCTGGAGGTTGGTCTGCCATTGAAGTGAGCCTTTATGTACAAAGGCTTAATATGCTTGGTCATTGCCTCTGCAGGTTTGTCAAAAATCACCCTCTTTGGTCCACCATTTGCAGCTTCTTGTATGGTGACCTGGCTGCGACACTCATCTTTTGGAGGTTTGGATACCTCCTCTCTCTGAATTTCTTCTACTTCCTCAGAGTTGTCAGGACCTTTGAAATCACTTGGAAGAATCAAGGAGAAAGCATTACAAGTGAGGGGAATCTCAATTTCACCCACTCTGATGGATCTCTTCTTATCACCTTCTGTGTCTGATTCTGAGTCGCCTTTCTCTAGAGACCTCCTCTGAAATTTGCCGCTTTCCTTAACGGGTGGAGTATCATCAGTATCCTCTTTCAAGAGGTCGTTTAGTCTCATGCCCTCCTTTAGGATTTCCTCATCTACGAGATCATCCAACTCCATGTCGTCTTCTAGGAGATCATCTAAGTTCATGCCATCTCCTGCAAATTCTCCTTCAAGAAAAGCTTCCAACTCCATATCCGAAATTTCCTTCTTCGAAGGCACGTGGGAAGTTTTATTTTTCACTTCCACTGCCTCTGAAGATTTTTGGCTTCCAGATTGCTCTCTCTCAATTAAGATCTTCTTTGACCCCTTTTCCTCTACAACTTTTCTAGGATCTTCCAAGTGCCTGGACTGCCACTCGTTTCTTGCAGCAGCCCTCAACCTCTGGCGCCTCCTTTTCTGAGTTCTTGTTAGTGGAGGCGGAAACTTCTTGTGATAATTGGTATGCCACCTTGGACTAGGTGAGACCAATGGTGGCACCACGAATCTTTGTTCTTTTCTTCGGTTTTCAAAGGTAGAAGGAACCTCTGACTGTTTTTCTTTAAGTGCCAAATGAGCTTTTGGCTGTTCCTCCCTAGGTGCCAAAGGAGCTTTTGGCTGTTCCTCCCTCTTCCACACGAAAGATCGCCTCTCCGGGAAGGCATGCCTTTCTGGCCTCCTTTGATAGTAAGAGGCCCTGTTTTGTTTTTTCAAAAGAGGGCGGTTAGTAGAAACAAAATTATTAGAGTTTCTAGATACCTGCCTTCTTTCTCCTCTGTAATCCCGCTTTACCTCTGCTCTCCTTTCCCGTTCGAATTGCTCTCCCCTGACTCTTTGGTCATTTTGCTCCCTGATTCTGAGCTTTCTTTTTATATCTAATAACAACCTCAAGTCAAGTTCCGAGAGATCACTGGCATTCACAGACGCCACAGCCGGAAAAGGATCTTCATCTATTACCAGTGCCTCCTTTTTTTCTGGGAATTTTAAAACTCCCTTGGCAATCCTATCCTGTATAATATTTTTGAACCCCCAACATGAATTGGTTGAGTGGTTCCAGGAGTTGTGGAACTTACAATACTCTCTGCCTTTCAACTCATCTTTTGAAGGCATTTTATGATCCGGAGGCAAAGTAATGAACTTCTCCTTTAACAGAAAATCAAAAATTTCTTCTGTTTTTGAAACCTCAAAAGTATACAGAGGTTGGGCATTGGAATTCTGTTTCTTCCACCCATCAGGTGCTTTTTTGATCAACATAGGGCAGGTACATGAACCGGTGGCCGTGAGGTCGGCTACCGCGGTTTCATATGCTCCCACCTCCTGATAGTAAGTGCCCATTGCCACCTTCTTCTTGTGGCTTTCTTCTCTTAGGAGTTCTTCATATTCAGAGACTTTAGCAGCTAACTCATAGAAGTCCCTGAATTCCATCCCCTGGAACTTTTTCCGGAGCTCAATGTCCAAGCCCCTCTGAGCCATTTTTACATACTCAGTTTCTGGTAGAACAATTTTACACCTGCTCCTCATTCTTTTGAAGCGGTGTATATACATGTCGGCATCCTCTCCCGACCTTTGAGAAACTCTTGACAATTCTGCTATGCAAACCTCTGGCTCTGCACGGTAAAATTGAGTATGGAAAAGCCTCTCCATCTCCTGCCATGTGAGCACTGAGTTCCTGGGCAAAGTAGCATACCAAGTAAAGGCAGTACCTGTTAAAGAATTTGGAAATAATCTCAGCTTGAAATTTGCAATGTTATCTAGGTTGGCCAAGACCCCACATTGAATTGTGAATTTTGCCACATGTTCAATGGTGGAGTGGCCATCCTCTCCAGAGAATAAAGAGAAGTTAGGAATCTTATAGCCTCTAGGGTAAGGATTCTCCCTGTCAATGACATCTGGATAAGGCTTGTGAAATTGCGGTCGGTCAATCTGCCTTAGACCTGGACCATACAACTCCTGAATTGCTTCTCTTACAGCCTCCATGTCTAGTTGCCTTCCCAAAGGTTGGGGTGGCACCTGAGGCTGATTTCTCTCTTGGGGCATGTAATTGCCCCCCGTGCCCAGAGGTTGAGGAAAATTTTGATTAACCTCTAGGTCGTCCGAAGTCGGACAATTAGCACCTGCATTAAACGGCCTGGAATTCCGGCCAGTTTGATTATTAGTTTTAAAAGAATTAAAATACACAGGTTCATCTCTTTTGTGAGGAAGAACGTACCTTTCTTCAGAGGGCGGGTTTAAGATTGGCACATGACTAGTGCTCCCAATCTCCTGGATTCCTCCAGATGGCTGCCCCCCGTGTCCCTTAGGATCTTGTTTGGCCGTGTTAACAGCCTCTGGTACATCACCACCATGAGATGACACTTTGACAGCAACTATCAATTCTGCCAAATAGCGTTCCATTTCGAACAACTTCTTATCCATCACCTCATGTTTCTTGGTCAACTCGGCTTTTGCTTGGTTAAAGCTAGCCTGAGTCTGTTTCATGTCTAACATGGCTTTTGACAGCATGTCTAAAGCCTCTACCAATCTTGGCTCAGAATTTCGCCGAGTTGGTGTCTGTTGCTCTCCAAAGCCAGGAGGCACATCATCACTCGCCTCCCCTAAAGGCAAATTTTCTTTTTCAATGCTTCTGACCATGTGAGCCACATAGTCTCCATGTCCTACATTTGTAGTAGTAGGATCATCCACTGTATCCTGGGATACAATAACATCTTTTCCTTTTTCACTTCGAGTTCTAGCCATAACTCTTAGTGTCCCACTGGGCGTGCCAAAAATTGTTACTGGCGTTTTGCGTTTGTAACAACAAGCGTGTGAAATGCGGGCGTGCCAGGAAGCGGATTCCAAAATGTAACTTAACTTCTTAAACGAGCGATTGGGGTTTGGTTAACCTTATAACAAGTACTCCAATCAAGTAATGCTAAAACAAAGAATCCAATTGTAAATGTGTTTACTAATTGAATGAAATGAAAATACAAGTGTTTGAGTAGAAATTGCAAAAGTTCAATCGTAAAGTTCTTTACTGATTGAAGAAAACTGAGAATGCTAAGTGTTGAGTGTTTTTGCCTTTGGGCTGGTTTTTGTTGGATTTGATCGGGGGCTGCAAATTGGCTGCTCTTCTCTTATTTATAGCTTTTTCCTTTGAAAACTACTGCTTCATGTTTCAACTGCACACGTTCTTCCCCACTTTCAAAAACTGTCAATCGTGTTTTGTTTCTGCTGCACGTGCTTTTTAACTTCTTTTCTTCTGGAATGGACTTCTTGGGCTTATGGGCCATTTAAATTAATATTTAATGGCCATCTCAAATTTGGGCTTAATCTTCTGCAACTGGGCTTGGACTTTTTGAATTAGCTTCTGAGTAGTCAACCTCTAGAAATCGACCTTTAGAAATCAACTTCTGAAGTCAACCTCTAGAAATTAACCTTTAGAAACCAACCTTTAGAAATCAACTTCTGTCAACATTAGTCAACCTCTAGAAATCAACCTTTAGAAACCAACCTTTAGAAATCAACTTCTGAAGTCAACCTCTAGAAATTAACCTTTAGAAACCAACCTTTAGAAATCAACATCTGAAGTCAAAATTAGTCAACTTCTAGAGACCAACCTTTGGAAATCAACATCTGAAGTCACAACTATTCACAGTACTCTTTTTATCTTTTGAAAAAGAATATGGGCTTTTATGGCCTTTTGGCCATATTTTTAATTTTGGTGCAAACAGAAACAAATGCAAACGTTTTACCTTTTGAGCCATTTACGCCGAACGTTTAAAAATGCTACGAAACAAATCCAAACATTTCACCTTTTTAGCCATTTACTCCAAACGTTTAGAAAGGTTACGAAATAAATCCAAATGTTTCACCTTTTAAGCAATTTAAGCCAAACGTTTACAAATGTTACAAAACAAATCCAAGCGTTTCACCTTTTTTGCAATTTGAGCCAA
This sequence comes from Mercurialis annua, assembly GCF_937616625.2. Lineage (NCBI taxonomy): Eukaryota > Viridiplantae > Streptophyta > Magnoliopsida > Malpighiales > Euphorbiaceae > Mercurialis > Mercurialis annua. The sequence continues at coordinate 35,630,489 of NC_065571.1, forward strand.
ACGTTTATAAACGTTACGAAACAAATAAAAGTGTTTCACCTTTTTAGCGATTTAAGCCAAACGTTTACAAACGTGATGAAAATGTAACACCCCGTATTTTTTCGGCTTGTTACGATGAGTTTTTCAATGTGTTTTGGGTTAATGTTTGGTGGTTTAGTTCCTTGGAACTTTGGTTTAGGTTGCACAATAGTTATTTCGATGTTTGGGCTTGTTTTGAGTGTGGTTCGGGCCGTGTGGATCGACCTTGGGCTTAAGGCCCAGAAAATCAATAATTTTGGAAGCAGGGGGTGTATCACGGGCGTGACAGGAGCATCACGGTCGTGATACACCATCACGGGCGCGATTCAGTCATCTCGGGCGCGACGCGGCACTGTAGGGTTCGCTGTTTTGTTATAAATAGCTCCTTAACTCGATTCTTTCAGCCCTTTTTCATCCTATCAGACCTAATGCGACCCTACACTCAGATAAACCCTATTTTTATCATTCCTTTATGATCCTTGATGGTTTTTAACAATTGATTGGTGATTGTTTATCCGTTTTGCGATTTCTACGCGTTTTGCTTGTGGTGTTCTTCGTTGGTGTGATTGTGACTCTTGTTGCTTCTGGTCCAGACCCTTACCTAGGTTTTAATACTTATATAATCTTGTTATTCTCCATTCTAAGGTAATTATTTCCATCTCTTATGTATTGGTGAATCGTTGTCTTGTGTTTTGCGTAGAATTGCATGATTTAGGGTGTTTTGGAGTTTGGAACTTTATGATTAATGGTCTGAGATTTATGATTTGAATATTATGTTTTAAATGGAGTTTAATATGATTATAATATGATGTATCATGATTGGAATTGGATTTGCATGATTTAAACAACGAATTGGCTAATTCTAGGTTTGTATGAAATTGATTCGTTTAGTGATTTGTTAAAGTGTTGAATCTGAGTTATTTGGGATATTATGTGGTTATACTACAATAGCTAATGATCTTATGAGTTAGGATCTTGAAGTGAGATTTGGGTTTGATCTATGTTGTAAAAATCTCTACGATTTGCGAAATTGACAATTTTACGAAAGTTAAACGCTACGATTGCAAATTGGTTTTCAAATGCTATACCTACTGATCTAATATTTTCTATATGATGTTTTGATGTTTTTAAATCAGTAGTAACATACTTTGGTTCATCGATTGTTGGTTTTGAATCGTTTGGTTAGTTTAGGCAATTTTCGGCAAATTGCCAAATTTGATTATTTGAGTCCTTTGCCTTAATATTGGTTTTGATCAAATTGTTAATGGATGTAAATACGTTTTATAAACTATTTTGGACATTTATAAAATGTTAGTTTTATCTTATGTTGTTTGGTAATCGATGGTTGAAATGGTATATAAGTTATGGTCAATTTTACAAAGGTGTTATGTATAAGTTAATATTTCAGATTTAAGTTTAAACCTTTAAAAGGTGTTTAAATCCAATTGATTTCATTTAAGGTGACATTTTTAAGTGATGTATACTTTGGGTGAAACTTGCCAAGTGTTGGCAAGCTATGTGGCTTATTGCTTTTAAGGTTGGCATTGTTAAGCTAGGGATTGAGTTCTTACTTTCAAATGACTTTGGTTTTATTTAAGGATTGGTTTTAAACTCTGGTTTTCACTTTGGCTTATGGTTGGGTCGGGTTAGACTTGGGTCGCCCGACTTGTTGTGTTGAGCTATACTGCAGTTAAGGCTAACACACTACTGTGGAAAACTCTTTGGTTTAAAAGAACTATTTAAGTTATGGAAAGGACTTCTGTTTTGCTTTTAAGGATAAGAACTCATCTAAGCTAACTTGCCTAAATTGTTTAAAGTGAATGATATGAATTCTTTGGTTTGTTTGGTACATGTATGTTTACCTTACTTGGGTTGTACTTTAGTTGTGTTCAAGATGCTAGTCCTATGTGGAGTTTAGTATTCTTAGAGTTAGGGATTGTTCGGATTTTGACTTATATATGTTTTAGACCCGTCCACTGCTCGTGCTTCGGAGTCTACGCAGGGTTAGCTGTTTGCCAAGTTTCACGTGGACAAGCAAGCAGTGAGTTTGTGCTTACTATTTACCGCTTTATTAAGTAAATCGTTATTTTAGTATTGAATATATATATTGTACGTATATTTCGAACTGTTTTTATATTATGGCTTCTAGTTGGAACATGCTACCTAATGGGCATCATTAGGACTGCGTGCGCACCGGTAATGATCTGGGAAAGGTAATTATGGTAATGTGGTAACTCGGTGTGAGCATAGCTCTCGGGACCAAGTAGAGTAACTCGGTGTAGCTCAGCTCTCGGGACTCTGGTATAAGTGTGGTCAGTGGTAACTCGGTGTAGCTCAGCTCTCGGGACCAGACCTGTTGGATTATGTTTATTATTTAGAATTGTGGATTAGGGTTCCAACTATTATTCGTAATATCGTATTTAAACGTTTTAAACGGTTTCAAAGGTTTTCCACTTAATAAATGTAGATAGTGGTATAAACTCATCTCAGTATATCTGACCCCGTTGTTTTCCCAATTTTCCCCAGGGTTATGATCTGAGAGAGTCTGGTGATCTCCGCATTTACTTTTCCTCGGAGGTTTCTTTTATTTTTAATAAAACTATAAACTGTTTTATTCTTAGACCGCAGTAGTAACTAGACGTCTTTATTATTATTATATTTTTGTCGGATTGGTTCGACTGGTTTTATTGCTTTGGCATGTTATATTATTTACATTGGTTGATGATAAACCTATTTTAGGCTCGGGATTGAATAAGCATGTTATATAAACTGTTGAATATTATAACTGTTAGTTTTAGGCTGAAGTCTCGGTTGCCCCCGAGCATTGGTTTTCTGCAGGTTTATGTGTTTATGTGATATATGGAAGGCTAGCTACGGGTTTCGGTACTACATCACCCATACCCTAGCGCCGGTTGCGATTCATGAAAATGGGTCGTGACAAACTTGGTATCAGAGCTTTGGTTTCAAACCAAGGCCATTTTGCATGTTATGTGTTTACTGCTTAAAGGCATGTTAAGTGCTGTTGTTGTGTCATAGGATCTACTGCGGAATTAGGATTCAAGTCTTGTCTTTAAAACGTCATCTTTTGGTTTTCAAAACTTTCTACCTTCACCTATAGGAATGTTGAGTGTCGGTCTTATGTGTTACTGATGCTTTACTTTGGAATGTTTATTGCTTATACATTGGGTGATTTGTTGGCTGTTGTACCATATATGAGATATACTTTCGGTGATGTTTTGTTGGTGTTGTACCTTATATGGTGTTTACTTCGGGTGATGCTTTGTTGGCTGTTGTGCCCTATATGATGTTTACCTTGGGTGATTAGTTGTTGGCTTTTACGCCTTTGGATGATTTTGATTATAATTTGATTGATTTCACCTTGTTGGTGAGTACAGTTTGGTTTGGTTGTGTTATTGAGTGCTAAATACGTTGGCACGTACTATGATACGTTAGGCGTTGGCCTTGTGTGGTTTCTAAAAGATTTCGTGTCAAATCTTTATGCATGTTTTGTGGGTTTATGCTGTTTGACCGCACGATGGTTTTATAGTTTTATTAAGAAAATTATTTTGATTTGGTTTTTATTTTGACACGAGGGCCGGATGAGCGGTCTGGTCTTAGTACATTGAAAAATGTGATTTTTGGTTACTTTGCAAGTAAAATGAGTTTCTCGTATCTTAGAATCTTACGTTAGACTTGGTGTTGACAAACGGTTGTTTTTAAAATAATATTATTTATGAGCTTTTCCCACCGTATTGAGAATTTAATATTTTTGGCTGTTATTTTACCATGTTGTGGTATGTCGACGTTTGAAGCGTCGTTTGGTCATATATTTGGTAATTATGTTTGGCTTGCTTAGGTGTTTACAAAATGATTGTTTGAGATCAAAGATTTTCTCACTTAAGATTTTGAGTTGATTTCGATACTTGGGTTGCTTGAGCTCTTATTTTGAAAAGGTTGAGATTGTTTTTTTTTAATTTCATTTAAAAGACTTTTTCCGGATTTATAAATATTTTGAATAAGTTTTAAAAATGGTGGTTTTGGGATTGACTTAGGTCACCCAAATTTGGGAGTTGAGCTTGGTAGTTGTAATGACTCGGCTAACTAGATGGTTTTATGGATTGAGATACTTTGGAAATTTTAAAGCAATTGTTTAATTGAGGAGATATTTTCGGATATTGATTTTGCTTTTAACCGTGGGGCTCAACTAAAATTTGGAAGTCTTCTGGTTGACTTTAAACTTCAAAATGAATTTTGATACGTACTTTTAAAAGATGATATATTATAGGTTTATTTTGTTACGGAGATTCGAAATTTATTGTATCATGTCTTGATTCGTCCTTTAAGTATGTTTGGGTTATTGTGCTTAATGGCGTGCTTGGGAGGTTTATGGTTTGTATACCTCACATGTTTGGTTGAACTATGTTAATTGTTTTTGTTTTATCTCTTCGTGCGGAGTAGCACGTGAGATGAATTATTTCACGTGGTCATGGTTGGCTTACCTTGGTGTATGGTTTTATTTTATGAGTAGGACCTTCATTTAGACCATGTATTGCTTTAGTTTCGGTTTTGGATTATGCTGGGTTTGGTGTGTTATTTTGTGGATTTGAGATTTTGGGGTTTCGATATGAGTAAGATGAAGAAAGTGTTTCTTTGGTGGTTTTTGATTATCTTGGACAAAGATGTTGGAAATTCTTATTCGAAGAGATAGATCGGTGTATTAATACACTGGCGTTTTTCATCCAGATTGGATGATGCGATGCGGGAACTGGTGGTTTGTTTTGTAGAAACGTAGGTGATATATTGTTTTTCCTTGAGTTAAGTTTAAGCTTAGTGAAAGTTTTTTTGTCGCATAAGAGATTTTATAGTAGTTATCGGTTTGAATTGTTATGTTAGTATCACATGATTTGGTAGATTGCAAGTAAGGATTGAGAAATGTTTTTGAGGTTATCGAGTGCACATCTCACAGAGTGAAAAGTCTAGCAAATGTTTTATTAATAAACTGATTTCAAATGAAACTTATTGAAAGTATTTGAAATGTTTTTATCACGTAATTGTGCCCAGACATATCATGAACATGCATTTTTGTATGTCACGAATAGGGGATTTCATTGAGCACTAAGTATGTTCACTAAATAATAAGAAAATAAGTAATTCGTACATGCATAATAGTACATGCATCACGTGCATTGAAATGGTTAGAGTTGGATGCAACTATTTGGGGATGAAAGGTGTCATCACCCTGGCGCACAATTATGTAAAATGGATTTCGGCAATAAAGAATTTTTGAGAAAAATGTTTTGAAACGAACTCGCGAGTCACTTTGGGATAAATATATTTATAAGGTTGGATTTCAAATGATTTTGAAACTGTTACTGAAGGGTAGCTAGACAAAATACTCTGTGATGATGGTGGTGAATTGAGGATGATTATGTTATGAGTGATTGGTTTGTTGTATAACAAATTTTGTACTTGGTAGGGAGTAAGAATGAATATAACATTGCACTCGAGTTATTATTATAATAAGTATGATAGGATTTTGAGGTCGGTTTGGAAGGCCTTTGTGTTAGCTTACGATTTATGAATTGAGGTTATTAGATTAAGGGATTTGGTTATGCTCGACGTGTGTGTTTACGCCGTGATTTTAAAGGAAGTTTGTTTTTACATATTCGTTTTTGTATAATGTTTTGGTATACTCGTATAAAAATATTGTGTGAAAAAAAAAAGATTTTCTTTACAAATATTTTCTATTTTGACAAAAGGATAAATTTTTATCAAGCATTGATTTAAAGAGAATAAAAATTTTGTTAGTTGAACTATTTTATATATTTGCAAACTTATATTGAAACTAAGGTGTAACTCCGGAATTCAAAATACGGATATTTTGAAAATGTTGATGTGTTCACAAATTGGAGGTTTTTCCAATAGTAAAAGTATTTTGATTTTAAATATAAAAGGAGTTATAAGATATTAAAATCTTTTAAAGAGAAGTGAGAAGTTGTAATATTTTGTGATTTGAACTATTTCCCTATAAGTTTGGTTTTGAGCATAACCAATGACCCGATTACGGCGAATGTGATCTAGGTGATCTCTTCTTAGCAAGGTTACAGTTATTTTTGGTGAAACAATTTTGAGAATTTTAGTTTGGTTCGGATTTATGAGTTAGTTGATTTGAGAATCGCGATGAGTAGGTTTCGACAACAAAGGTTGGTTGGTCAATACTGATTGTGAATTTTTGTTGTAAAAAAATTTGATTTCGCTTCATCTAATTGTTGAACCTTTTGTGTGCGGCATAAAAATTTGGTTTGTGTAAAAAAAAAAATTGTATGTATGTTGGTGTTAGTTACTTTGGGTAACTTCGGGCTGTATGTTTTCTTATTGTATGAGTGGAAGGATCTTTCTGAATTAGTCGGTTTGTATGTAACTTGGAGATTCGTTATCATAGGTTAAAATGATTTATTCTTTGGAATATCAGTATGTGAGTATGTGTTTATTGATTTGTTAAGGTTGATGGTCTTGTCGAGCTTAGTCCTTGTCGTGTGTACAACTCGAATTTCATGATGTTTTAAAGTTGGCTGATTTATATTGGCGAGAACCTTATCTAGTTAATTTTGGACTAGACCGTTCATTTAATATAACGAGTTATTTATATCTTTGATATGGGATAATAGGCGTAGAGATGTTAAGTAGGTGGCGAGGATTGCATGATGTTATTAATGGGGATTTCGAGGTTTTCATTTGAAGTGTTAGATTTTGGTATTGTAAGAATTGCGATTTGAGTTTCGGGCTTGTCCTTGCACCTTGTCAAGGTTGTCTTGATTGCTGTTAGAACTCGAACGAGTTTAGTAACCTTCCTTGTGAGCATGTTTAATGTTTATAGTTGAATAATCTTGGAGGTTTATATTTTGTTTAATCAAGTAATAGTTGGAGTATTGAACTGTTGAATTTATAATTTTGCGCATACGTGGTGTGGAAATTTGAGTTGTTGTTTTATGTAAGTGGTGATTTGAGTTATCATTCGAGGTACAACGTGTCGAGTTGTGGTTATGCAAGTGCGTAGGTTGATGAGTGGAGGAATGCCTATGGTTTGAGTTTTATTCGGTTATATAGTTGGGGAGTATACGTAGGGGACGAAGTCCATTATGTGGAATCGTTATCTTTCATTCCTTGAGGTACGTGGGGTTTAGCGCTGCTTCGAATGTTCGATGCTATTTTAGTACTTTGGATTTGTGTTATATGTTCTACTTTGGTTGCTTTGTGCGCGTATATTGTGTTTTGTGCTTTGTGTTAAAATCGAGGACGATTTTGTTTTTAAGTTGGAGAGAATGTAACACCCCGTATTTTTTCGGCTTGTTACGATGAGTTTTTCAATGTGTTTTGGGTTAATGTTTGGTGGTTTAGTTCCTTGGAACTTTGGTTTAGGTTGCACAATAGTTATTTCGATGTTTGGGCTTGTTTTGAGTGTGGTTCGGGCCGTGTGGATCGACCTGGGGCTTAAGGCCCAGAAAATCAATAATTTTGGAAGCAGGGGGTGTATCACGGGTGTGACAGGAGCATCACGGTCGTGATACACCATCACGGGCGCGATTCAGTCATCTCGGGCGCGACGCGGCACTGTAGGGTTCGCTGTTTTGTTATAAATAGCTCCTTAACTCGATTCTTTCAGCCCTTTTTCATCCTATCAGACCTAATGCGACCCTACACTCAGATAAACCCTATTTTTATCATTCCTTTATGATCCTTGATGGTTTTTAACAATTGATTGGTGATTGTTTATCCGTTTTGCGATTTCTACGCGTTTTGCTTGTGGTGTTCTTCGTTGGTGTGATTGTGACTCTTGTTGCTTCTGGTCCAGACCCTTACCTAGGTTTTAATACTTATATAATCTTGTTATTCTCCATTCTAAGGTAATTATTTCCATCTCTTATGTATTGGTGAATCGTTGTCTTGTGTTTTGCGTAGAATTGCATGATTTAGGGTGTTTTGGAGTTTGGAACTTTATGATTAATGGTCTGAGATTTATGATTTGAATATTATGTTTTAAATGGAGTTTAATATGATTATAATATGATGTATCATGATTGGAATTGGATTTGCATGATTTAAGCAACGAATTGGCTAATTCTAGGTTTGTATGAAATTGATTCGTTTAGTGATTTGTTAAAGTGTTGAATCTGAGTTATTTGGGATATTATGTGGTTATACTACAATAGCTAATGATCTTATGAGTTAGGATCTTGAAGTGAGATTTGGGTTTGATCTATGTTGTAAAAATCTCTACGATTTGCGAAATTGACAATTTTACGAAAGTTAAACGCTACGATTGCAAATTGGTTTTCAAATGCTATACCTACTGATCTAATATTTTCTATATGATGTTTTGATGTTTTTAAATCAGTAGTAACATACTTTGGTTCATCGATTGTTGGTTTTGAATCGTTTGGTTAGTTTAGGCAATTTTCGGCAAATTGCCAAATTTGATTATTTGAGTCCTTTGCCTTAATATTGGTTTTGATCAAATTGTTAATGGATGTAAATACGTTTTATAAACTATTTTGGACATTTATAAAATGTTAGTTTTATCTTATGTTGTTTGGTAATCGATGGTTGAAATGGTATATAAGTTATGGTCAATTTTACAAAGGTGTTATGTATAAGTTAATATTTCAGATTTAAGTTTAAATCTTTAAAAGGTGTTTAAATCCAATTGATTTCATTTAAGGTGACATTTTTAAGTGATGTATACTTTGGGTGAAACTTGCCAAGTGTTGGCAAGCTATGTGGCTTATTGCTTTTAAGGTTGGCATTGTTAAGCTAGGGATTGAGTTCTTACTTTCAAATGACTTTGGTTTTATTTAAGGATTGGTTTTAAACTCTGGTTTTCACTTTGGCTTATGGTTGGGTCGGGTTAGACTTGGGTCGCCCGACTTGTTGTGTTGAGCTATACTGCAGTTAAGGCTAACACACTACTGTGGAAAACTCTTTGGTTTAAAAGAACTATTTAAGTTATGGAAAGGACTTCTGTTTTGCTTTTAAGGATAAGAACTCATCTAAGCTAACTTGCCTAAATTGTTTAAAGTGAATGATATGAATTCTTTGGTTTGTTTGGTACATGTATGTTTACCTTACTTGGGTTGTACTTTAGTTGTGTTCAAGATGCTAGTCCTATGTGGAGTTTAGTATTCTTAGAGTTAGGGATTGTTCGGATTTTGACTTATATATGTTTTAGACCCGTCCACTGCTCGTGCTTCGGAGTCTACGCAGGGTTAGCTGTTTGCCAAGTTTCACGTGGACAAGCAAGCAGTGAGTTTGTGCTTACTATTTACCGCTTTATTAAGTAAATCGTTATTTTAGTATTGAATATATATATTGTACGTATATTTCGAACTGTTTTTATATTATGGCTTCTAGTTGGAACATGCTACCTAGTGGGCATCATTAGGACTGCGTGCGCACCGGTAATGATCTGGGAAAGGTAATTATGGTAATGTGGTAACTCGGTGTGAGCATAGCTCTCGGGACCAAGTAGAGTAACTCGGTGTAGCTCAGCTCTCGGGACTCTGGTATAAGTGTGGTCAGTGGTAACTCGGTGTAGCTCAGCTCTCGGGACCAGACCTGTTGGATTATGTTTATTATTTAGAATTGTGGATTAGGGTTCCAACTATTATTCGTAATATCGTATTTAAACGTTTTAAACGGTTTCAAAGGTTTTCCACTTAATAAATGTAGATAGTGGTATAAACTCATCTCAGTATATCTGACCCCGTTGTTTTCCCAATTTTCCCCAGGGTTATGATCTGAGAGAGTCTGGTGATCTCCGCATTTACTTTTCCTCGGAGGTTTCTTTTATTTTTAATAAAACTATAAACTGTTTTATTCTTAGACCGCAGTAGTAACTAGACGTCTTTATTATTATTATATTTTTGTCGGATTGGTTCGACTGGTTTTATTGCTTTGGCATGTTATATTATTTACATTGGTTGATGATAAACCTATTTTAGGCTCGGGATTGAATAAGCATGTTATATAAACTGTTGAATATTATAACTGTTAGTTTTAGGCTGAAGTCTCGGTTGCCCCCGAGCATTGGTTTTCTGCAGGTTTATGTGTTTATGTGATATATGGAAGGCTAGCTACGGGTTTCGGTACTACATCACCCATACCCTAGCGCCGGTTGCGATTCATGAAAATGGGTCGTGACAAACTTGGTATCAGAGCTTTGGTTTCAAACCAAGGCCATTTTGCATGTTATGTGTTTACTGCTTAAAGGCATGTTAAGTGCTGTTGTTGTGTCATAGGATCTACTGCGGAATTAGGATTCAAGTCTTGTCTTTAAAACGTCATCTTTTGGTTTTCAAAACTTTCTACCTTCACCTATAGGAATGTTGAGTGTCGGTCTTATGTGTTACTGATGCTTTACTTTGGAATGTTTATTGCTTATACATTGGGTGATTTGTTGGCTGTTGTACCATATATGAGATATACTTTCGGTGATGTTTTGTTGGTGTTGTACCTTATATGGTGTTTACTTCGGGTGATGCTTTGTTGGCTGTTGTGCCCTATATGATGTTTACCTTGGGTGATTAGTTGTTGGCTTTTACGCCTTTGGATGATTTTGATTATAATTTGATTGATTTCACCTTGTTGGTGAGTACAGTTTGGTTTGGTTGTGTTATTGAGTGCTAAATACGTTGGCACGTACTATGATACGTTAGGCGTTGGCCTTGTGTGGTTTCTAAAAGATTTCGTGTCAAATCTTTATGCATGTTTTGTGGGTTTATGCTGTTTGACCGCACGATGGTTTTATAGTTTTATTAAGAAAATTATTTTGATTTGGTTTTTATTTTGACACGAGGGCCGGATGAGCGGTCTGGTCTTAGTACATTGAAAAATGTGATTTTTGGTTACTTTGCAAGTAAAATGAGTTTCTCGTATCTTAGAATCTCACGTTAGACTTGGTGTTGACAAACGGTTGTTTTTAAAATAATATTATTTATGAGCTTTTCCCACCGTATTGAGAATTTAATATTTTTGGCTGTTATTTTACCATGTTGTGGTATGTCGACGTTTGAAGCGTCGTTTGGTCATATATTTGGTAATTATGTTTGGCTTGCTTAGGTGTTTACAAAATGATTGTTTGAGATCAAAGATTTTCTCACTTAAGATTTTGAGTTGATTTCGATACTTGGGTTGCTTGAGCTCTTATTTTGAAAAGGTTGAGATTGTTTTTTTTTAATTTCATTTAAAAGACTTTTTCCGGATTTATAAATATTTTGAATAAGTTTTAAAAATGGTGGTTTTGGGATTGACTTAGGTCACCCAAATTTGGGAGTTGAGCTTGGTAGTTGTAATGACTCGGCTAACTAGATGGTTTTATGGATTGAGATACTTTGGAAATTTTAAAGCAATTGTTTAATTGAGGAGATATTTTCGGATATTGATTTTGCTTTTAACCGTGGGGCTCAACTAAAATTTGGAAGTCTTCTGGTTGACTTTAAACTTCAAAATGAATTTTGATACGTACTTTTAAAAGATGATATATTATAGGTTTATTTTGTTACGGAGATTCGAAATTTATTGTATCATGTCTTGATTCGTCCTTTAAGTATGTTTGGGTTATTGTGCTTAATGGCGTGCTTGGGAGGTTTATGGTTTGTATACCTCACATGTTTGGTTGAACTATGTTAATTGTTTTTGTTTTATCTCTTCGTGCGGAGTAGCACGTGAGATGAATTATTTCACGTGGTCATGGTTGGCTTACCTTGGTGTATGGTTTTATTTTATGAGTAGGACCTTCATTTAGACCATGTATTGCTTTAGTTTCGGTTTTGGATTATGCTGGGTTTGGTGTGTTATTTTGTGGATTTGAGATTTTGGGGTTTCGATATGAGTAAGATGAAGAAAGTGTTTCTTTGGTGGTTTTTGATTATCTTGGACAAAGATGTTGGAAATTCTTATTCGAAGAGATAGATCGGTGTATTAATACACTGGCGTTTTTCATCCAGATTGGATGATGCGATGCGGGAACTGGTGGTTTGTTTTGTAGAAACGTAGGTGATATATTGTTTTTCCTTGAGTTAAGTTTAAGCTTAGTGAAAGTTTTTTTGTCGCATAAGAGATTTTATAGTAGTTATCGGTTTGAATTGTTATGTTAGTATCACATGATTTGGTAGATTGCAAGTAAGGATTGAGAAATGTTTTTGAGGTTATCGAGTGCACATCTCACAGAGTGAAAAGTCTAGCAAATGTTTTATTAATAAACTGATTTCAAATGAAACTTATTGAAAGTATTTGAAATGTTTTTATCACGTAATTGTGCCCAGACATATCATGAACATGCATTTTTGTATGTCACGAATAGGGGATTTCATTGAGCACTAAGTATGTTCACTAAATAATAAGAAAATAAGTAATTCGTACATGCATAATAGTACATGCATCACGTGCATTGAAATGGTTAGAGTTGGATGCAACTATTTGGGGATGAAAGGTGTCATCACCCTGGCGCACAATTATGTAAAATGGATTTCGGCAATAAAGAATTTTTGAGAAAAATGTTTTGAAACGAACTCGCGAGTCACTTTGGGATAAATATATTTATAAGGTTGGAATTCAAATGATTTTGAAACTGTTACTGAAGGGTAGCTAGACAAAATACTCTGTGATGATGGTGGTGAATTGAGGATGATTATGTTATGAGTGATTGGTTTGTTGTATAACAAATTTTGTACTTGGTAGGGAGTAAGAATGAATATAACATTGCACTCGAGTTATTATTATAATAAGTATGATAGGATTTTGAGGTCGGTTTGGAAGGCCTTTGTGTTAGCTTACGATTTATGAATTGAGGTTATTAGATTAAGGGATTTGGTTATGCTCGACGTGTGTGTTTACGCCGTGATTTTAAAGGAAGTTTGTTTTTACATATTCGTTTTTGTATAATGTTTTGGTATACTCGTATAAAAATATTGTGTGAAAAAAAAAAGATTTTCTTTACAAATATTTTCTATTTTGACAAAAGGATAAATTTTTATCAAGCATTGATTTAAAGAGAATAAAAATTTTGTTAGTTGAACTATTTTATATATTTGCAAACTTATATTGAAACTAAGGTGTAACTCCGGAATTCAAAATACGGATATTTTGAAAATGTTGATGTGTTCACAAATTGGAGGTTTTTCCAATAGTAAAAGTATTTTGATTTTAAATATAAAAGGAGTTATAAGATATTAAAATCTTTTAAAGAGAAGTGGGAAGTTGTAATGTTTTGTGATTTGAACTATTTCCCTATAAGTTTGGTTTTGAGCATAACCAATGACCCGATTACGGCGAATGTGATCTAGGTGATCTCTTCTTAGCAAGGTTACAGTTATTTTTGGTGAAACAATTTTGAGAATTTTAGTTTGGTTCGGATTTATGAGTTAGTTGATTTGAGAATCGCGATGAGTAGGTTTCGACAACAAAGGTTGGTTGGTCAATACTGATTGTGAATTTTTGTTGTAAAAAAATTTGATTTCGCTTCATCTAATTGTTGAACCTTTTGTGTGCGGCATAAAAATTTGGTTTGTGTAAAAAAAAAAATTGTATGTATGTTGGTGTTAGTTACTTTGGGTAACTTCGGGCTGTATGTTTTCTTATTGTATGAGTGGAAGGATCTTTCTGAATTAGTCGGTTTGTATGTAACTTGGAGATTCGTTATCATAGGTTAAAATGATTTATTCTTTGGAATATCAGTATGTGAGTATGTGTTTATTGATTTGTTAAGGTTGATGGTCTTGTCGAGCTTAGTCCTTGTCGTGTGTACAACTCGAATTTCATGATGTTTTAAAGTTGGCTGATTTATATTGGCGAGAACCTTATCTAGTTAATTTTGGACTAGACCGTTCATTTGATATAACGAGTTATTTATATCTTTGATATGGGATAATAGGCGTAGAGATGTTAAGTAGGTGGCGAGGATTGCATGATGTTATTAATGGGGATTTCGAGGTTTTCATTTGAAGTGTTAGATTTTGGTATTGTAAGAATTGCGATTTGAGTTTCGGGCTTGTCCTTGCACCTTGTCAAGGTTGTCTTGATTGCTGTTAGAACTCGAACGAGTTTAGTAACCTTCCTTGTGAGCATGTTTAATGTTTATAGTTGAATAATCTTGGAGGTTTATATTTTGTTTAATCAAGTAATAGTTGGAGTATTGAACTGTTGAATTTATAATTTTGCGCATACGTGGTGTGGAAATTTGAGTTGTTGTTTTATGTAAGTGGTGATTTGAGTTATCATTCGAGGTACAACGTGTCGAGTTGTGGTTATGCAAGTGCGTAGGTTGATGAGTGGAGGAATGCCTATGGTTTGAGTTTTATTCGGTTATATAGTTGGGGAGTATACGTAGGGGACGAAGTCCATTATGTGGAATCGTTATCTTTCATTCCTTGAGGTACGTGGGGTTTAGCGCTGCTTCGAATGTTCGATGCTATTTTAGTACTTTGGATTTGTGTTATATGTTCTACTTTGGTTGCTTTGTGCGCGTATATTGTGTTTTGTGCTTTGTGTTAAAATCGAGGACGATTTTGTTTTTAAGTTGGAGAGAATGTAACACCCCGTATTTTTTCGGCTTGTTACGATGAGTTTTTCAATGTGTTTTGGGTTAATGTTTGGTGGTTTAGTTCCTTGGAACTTTGGTTTAGGTTGCACAATAGTTATTTCGATGTTTGGGCTTGTTTTGAGTGTGGTTCGGGCCGTGTGGATCGACCTGGGGCTTAAGGCCCAGAAAATCAATAATTTTGGAAGCAGGGGGTGTATCACGGGCGTGACAGGAGCATCACGGTCGTGATACACCATCACGGGCGCGATTCAGTCATCTCGGGCGCGACGCGGCACTGTAGGGTTCGCTGTTTTGTTATAAATAGCTCCTTAACTCGATTCTTTCAGCCCTTTTTCATCCTATCAGACCTAATGCGACCCTACACTCAGATAAACCCTATTTTTATCATTCCTTTATGATCCTTGATGGTTTTTAACAATTGATTGGTGATTGTTTATCCGTTTTGCGATTTCTACGCGTTTTGCTTGTGGTGTTCTTCGTTGGTGTGATTGTGACTCTTGTTGCTTCTGGTCCAGACCCTTACCTAGGTTTTAATACTTATATAATCTTGTTATTCTCCATTCTAAGGTAATTATTTCCATCTCTTATGTATTGGTGAATCGTTGTCTTGTGTTTTGCGTAGAATTGCATGATTTAGGGTGTTTTGGAGTTTGGAACTTTATGATTAATGGTCTGAGATTTATGATTTGAATATTATGTTTTAAATGGAGTTTAATATGATTATAATATGATGTATCATGATTGGAATTGGATTTGCATGATTTAAACAACGAATTGGCTAATTCTAGGTTTGTATGAAATTGATTCGTTTAGTGATTTGTTAAAGTGTTGAATCTGAGTTATTTGGGATATTATGTGGTTATACTACAATAGCTAATGATCTTATGAGTTAGGATCTTGAAGTGAGATTTGGGTTTGATCTATGTTGTAAAAATCTCTACGATTTGCGAAATTGACAATTTTACGAAAGTTAAACGCTACGATTGCAAATTGGTTTTCAAATGCTATACCTACTGATCTAATATTTTCTATATGATGTTTTGATGTTTTTAAATCAGTAGTAACATACTTTGGTTCATCGATTGTTGGTTTTGAATCGTTTGGTTAGTTTAGGCAATTTTCGGCAAATTGCCAAATTTGATTATTTGAGTCCTTTGCCTTAATATTGGTTTTGATCAAATTGTTAATGGATGTAAATACGTTTTATAAACTATTTTGGACATTTATAAAATGTTAGTTTTATCTTATGTTGTTTGGTAATCGATGGTTGAAATGGTATATAAGTTATGGTCAATTTTACAAAGGTGTTATGTATAAGTTAATATTTCAGATTTAAGTTTAAACCTTTAAAAGGTGTTTAAATCCAATTGATTTCATTTAAGGTGACATTTTTAAGTGATGTATACTTTGGGTGAAACTTGCCAAGTGTTGGCAAGCTATGTGGCTTATTGCTTTTAAGGTTGGCATTGTTAAGCTAGGGATTGAGTTCTTACTTTCAAATGACTTTGGTTTTATTTAAGGATTGGTTTTAAACTCTGGTTTTCACTTTGGCTTATGGTTGGGTCGGGTTAGACTTGGGTCGCCCGACTTGTTGTGTTGAGCTATACTGCAGTTAAGGCTAACACACTACTGTGGAAAACTCTTTGGTTTAAAAGAACTATTTAAGTTATGGAAAGGACTTCTGTTTTGCTTTTAAGGATAAGAACTCATCTAAGCTAACTTGCCTAAATTGTTTAAAGTGAATGATATGAATTCTTTGGTTTGCTTGGTACATGTATGTTTACCTTACTTGGGTTGTACTTTAGTTGTGTTCAAGATGCTAGTCCTATGTGGAGTTTAGTATTCTTAGAGTTAGGGATTGTTCGGATTTTGACTTATATATGTTTTAGACCCGTCCACTGCTCGTGCTTCGGAGTCTACGCAGGGTTAGCTGTTTGCCAAGTTTCACGTGGACAAGCAAGCAGTGAGTTTGTGCTTACTATTTACCGCTTTATTAAGTAAATTGTTATTTTAGTATTGAATATATATATTGTACGTATATTTCGAACTGTTTTTATATTATGACTTCTAGTTGGAACATGCTACCTAATGGGCATCATTAGGACTGCGTGCGCACCGGTAATGATCTGGGAAAGGTAATTATGGTAATGTGGTAACTCGGTGTGAGCATAGCTCTCGGGACCAAGTAGAGTAACTCGGTGTAGCTCAGCTCTCGGGACTCTGGTATAAGTGTGGTCAGTGGTAACTCGGTGTAGCTCAGCTCTCGGGACCAGACCTGTTGGATTATGTTTATTATTTAGAATTGTGGATTAGGGTTCCAACTATTATTCGTAATATCGTATTTAAACGTTTTAAACGGTTTCAAAGGTTTTCCACTTAATAAATGTAGATAGTGGTATAAACTCATCTCAGTATATCTGACCCCGTTGTTTTCCCAATTTTCCCCAGGGTTATGATCTGAGAGAGTCTGGTGATCTCCGCATTTACTTTTCCTCGGAGGTTTCTTTTATTTTTAATAAAACTATAAACTGTTTTATTCTTAGACCGCAGTAGTAACTAGACGTCTTTATTATTATTATATTTTTGTCGGATTGGTTCGACTGGTTTTATTGCTTTGGCATGTTATATTATTTACATTGGTTGATGATAAACCTATTTTAGGCTCGGGATTGAATAAGCATGTTATATAAACTGTTGAATATTATAACTGTTAGTTTTAGGCTGAAGTCTCGGTTGCCCCCGAGCATTGGTTTTCTGCAGGTTTATGTGTTTATGTGATATATGGAAGGCTAGCTACGAGTTTCGGTACTACATCACCCATACCCTAGCGCCGGTTGCGATTCATGAAAATGGGTCGTGACAGAAAAACAACCAACTGTTTCACCTTTTTAGCGATTTAAGCCAAACGTTTACAAACGTTACAAAACAAATCCAAACGTTTCACCTTTTTAGCGATATAAGCCAAACGTTTACAAATGTTACCAAACAAATCCAAACGTTTCCCCTTTTTAGCGATTTAAGCAAAATATTTACAAACGTTACGAAACAAATCCAAATGTTTCACCTTTTTAGCGATTTAAGCCAAATCTTTACAATATGTTACGAAGCAAATCCAAAAGTTTCGCCTTTTTAGCAATTTAAACCAAACGTTTACAAACTTTACGAAATAAATCCAAGCGTTTCACCTTTTTATCAATTTAAACCAAACGTTTACAAATGTTACGAAACAAATCCAAAAATTTGACCTTTTTAGCAATTTAAGCCAAACGTTTACAAACGTTCCGAAACAAATCCATATGTTTCACCTTTTTAGCGATTTATGCCAAACGTTTACAAACGTTACGAAACAAATCCAAACGTTTCCCCTTTTTAGGGATTGAAGCCAAACGTTTACAAATGTTATGAAACAAATCCAAACGTTTCACCTTTTTAGCGATTGAAGTCAAACTTCCAAAAACGTTACGAAAATTTCAAGCGTTTCCCCTTTTATAGCAATTTAAGCCAAACGTTTAGAAACATTACGAAACAAATCCAAACGTTACGAAACAAAACCAAACATCTCACCTTTTTAGCAATTTAAGCCAAACGTTTTCAAACGTTACGAAACAAATACAAACGTTTCCCTATTTTACCGATTTAAGCCAAATGTTTAGAACGTTACAAAACAAATCCAAACGTTTCACCTTTTTAGCGATTTATGCCAAACGTTTACAAACGTTACGAAACAAATCCAAACGTTTTGCCTTTTTAGCGATTGAAGACAAACGTTTACAAATATTATGAAACAAATCCAAATGTTTCATATATTTAGCAATTTAAACCAAACGTTACGAAACAAAAACCAAGCATTTCACCTTTTTAGCAATTTAAGCAAAACGTCTACAAACGTAATGAAACAAATCCTAGCGTTTCACCTTTTCAGCAATTTAAGACAAACGTTTAGAAACGCTTCGAAACAAATCCAAGCGTTTCTCCTTTATAGCCATTTAAGACAAATGTTTAGAAACGCTGCGAGACAAATCCAAGCATTTTGCTTTTTTAGAAATTTAAACCAAACGTTTACAAACGTTCCGAATAAAATTCAATCGCTTTAACTTTTTAGTAATTTAAGCCAAACGTTCACAAAAATTACGAAACAAATCCAAGCGTTTCACCTTTTTAGAAATTTAAGCCAAACATTTGCAAACGCTGCGAAACAAATCCTAACGTTTCACCTTTTTAACGATTTAAGCTGAACGTTTACAAACGTTACGACACAAAACAAAACGTTTCTCCTTTTTAGCAATATATGTCAAACGTTTACAAACGCTACGAAACAAATGCAAACGTTTCCCCCTTTTAGAGATTTAAGCCAAACCTTTAAAAGTTTACGAAACAAATCCAAACATTTCACCTTTTTAGCGATTTATGCCAAGCGTTTACAAACGTTACGAAACAAATCCAAACGTTTCACCTTTTTAGCGATTGAAGCCAAACGTTTACAAACATTATGAAATAAATCCAAACGTTTCACCTTTTTAGTAATTGAAGCCAAACTTTTACAAACGTTACGAAACAAATCAAAATATTTCACCTTTTTAGCGATTTAAGCCAAACGTTTACAACGGTTATGAAGTAAATCCAAATGTTTCACCTTTTAAGCAATATAAGCCAACTGTTAACAAACGTTACGAAACAAATCCAAGTGTTTCACCTTTTTAGCAATTTAAGCAAAACGTTTACAAATATTACGAAACAAATCCAAGCGTTTCACCTTTTTAGCAATATAAGCCAGACATTTAAAAACGTTACGAAACAAATCCAAGCGTTTCACCTTTTTAGCGATTTAAGCCAAAAGTTTACAAACATGATGAAAAAAATCTAAACGTTTCACCTTTTTAGCAATTTAAGCCAAACATTTACATACGTTACGAAAAAAATCCAAACCTTTCAACTTTTTAGCGATTTAAGCCAAACATTTACAAACGCTACGAAACAAATCCAAATGTTTCACCTTTTTAGCGATTTAAGCCAAATGTTTACAAAAAGTTACGAATCAAATCCATACGTTTCACCTTTTTAGCAATTTAAGCCAAACGTTTACAAAGGTTATGAAACAAATCCAAATGTTTTACCTTCTTAGCAATTTAAGCCAAACGTTTACATACGTTATGAAACAAAGCCAAGTGTTTCCCCTTTTTAGCAATTTAAGCCAAACGTTTGCATACGTTCCGAAACAAATTCAAGCATTTCAACTTTTTAGTAATTTAAGCCAAACGTTTACAAACATTACGAAACAAATCCAAGCGTTTCACCTTTTTAGCAATTTAAGCCAAACGTTTAAAAATGTTACAAAACAAATCCAAACGTTTCACCTTTTTAGCGATTTAAGCTAAACGTTTACAAACGTTTCGAAACAAAACCGAACATTTCACCTTTTTAGCAATATACGTCAAAAGTTTACAAACTTTTCGAAACAAATGCAAACGATTCCCATTTTAGCGATTTAAGCAAAACGTTTAAAACATTACGAAACAAATCCAAACATTTCACCTTTTTAGCGATTTATGCCAAGCGTTTACAAACGTTACGAAACAAATCCAAATGTTTCACCTATTTAGCGATTGAAGCCAAACGTTTACAAACGTTACGAAATAAATCCAAACATTTCACCTTTTTAGCTATTGAAGCCAAATTTTTACAAACGTTACGAAACAAATCAAAACGTTTTACCTTTTTAGCGATTTAACTTAAACGTTTACAAAGGTTATGAAATAAATCCAAATGTTTCGCCTTTTAAGCAATTTAAGCCAAATATTTAAAAACGTTACGAAACAAATCTAAGCGTTTCACCTTATTAGCAATTTAAGCCAAACGTTTACAAACGTGATGAAACAAATATAAATGTTTCCCCTTTTTGGCAATTTAAGACAAACATTTACAAATGTTACGGAACAAATCCAAACGTTTCACCTTTTTAGCGATTTAAGCCAAACGTTTACAAACCTTACGAAACAAATCCAAATGTTTCACCTTTTTAACGATTTAAACAAAATGTTTATAAAATGTTACTAATCAAATCGAAAGATTCCATCTTTTTAGTAATTTAAGCCAAATGTTTACTATCGTTACGAAAAGAATCCAAACGTTTCACTTTTTTGCGATTTAAGCCAAACGTTTACAATCATTACGAAATAAAACCAAACGTTTAAAACATTAAGAAACAAATCCAAACGTTTTATATTTCTAGTAATCTAAGCCAAACCTTTAAACACGTTACAAAATAAAACCAAGCGTTTCACCTTTTTCGTTATTAAAGCCAAACGTTTACAAATGTTACGAAACAAATCCAAACGTTTCCCTTTTTTAGCAATTTAAGCCAAACATTTACAAATGTTACGAAACAAATACAAACGTTTACAAACGTTATGAAATAAATACAAGCGTTTACAAACGTTACAAAACTAAACAAAACATTTCACCTTTTTAACAATTTAAGCCAAACGTTCACAAACGTTATGAAACAAATCCAAATGTTTCCCTATTTTAGCTATTTAAGCCAAACGTTTAAAACGCTACAAAACAAATCTAAACGTTTCACCCTTTTAGCAATTTATGCCAAACGTTTACAAACGTTACGAAACATATCCAAATGTTTCACTTTTTTAGCGATTGAAGCCAAACGTTTACAAACTTTACGAAACAAATCCAAACGTTTCATATTTTTTGCAATTTAAGCCAAACGTTTACAAACGTTACAAAACAAAAACCAAGTGTTTCACCTTTTTAGCAAATTAAGCCAAACCTTTACAAACGTAACGAAACAAATCCTAGCGTTTCACCTTTTTAGAAATTTAAGCCAAACGTTTAGAAACATTACGAAACAAATCCAAGCGTTTAACCTTTTTAGAAATCTAATCCAAACGTTTTTAGCAATTTAAGCCAAACGTTTACAAACATTTCGAAAAAAATCCAAACGTTTCGCCTTTTTAGTGATTTAAGCCAAACATTTAAAAATGTTACAAAACAAATCCAAATGTTTAACCTTTTTAGAAAGGGTTAATTCCTAAAAAAATCACGAACTTTACACAAAGTTTCATTTTAATCATGAACTTTAAAAGTTGTCATTTAAAGGCACGAACTTTCATTTTGTTTCAAATCTATCGTCAAAGTAAAATCCGGTGTATTTTATCGAACCAAAAATTCCTAATCCTATATACTCTAACTAAAAGATAATAAGATTTAATGTCGATTTATAATTTGGGTCTTTCATTAATGGTTTATTGAAGAATTTAGTCAACAAAAATACATTGAAATGATAGATTTGAAACAAAATGAAAGTTCATGCCTTTAAATGGCAACTTTTAAAGGTCATGATTAAAATGAAACTTCGTGTAAAGTTCGTGATTTTTTTAGGAATTAACCCTTTTAGAAATTTAAGCCAAACGTTTACAAACGGTACGAAGAAAATCCAAAAGTTTCACCTTTTTAGCGATTAAGCAAAACGTTTACAAACGCTACGAAACAAATCCGTATGTTTCACCTTTTTAGCAATGTAAGCCAAACGTTTACAAACGTCACGAAACAAAAACCAAGTGTTTCACCTTTTTAGCAATTTTATCC
Organism: Mercurialis annua; assembly: GCF_937616625.2. Classification (NCBI taxonomy): domain Eukaryota; kingdom Viridiplantae; phylum Streptophyta; class Magnoliopsida; order Malpighiales; family Euphorbiaceae; genus Mercurialis; species Mercurialis annua. The sequence continues at coordinate 35,652,705 of NC_065571.1, forward strand.
AAACGTTTACAAATGTAACAAAACAAATCCTATCATTTTACGTTTTTAGCAATTTAAGCCAAACATTTAGAAACGTTACGAAACAAATCCAAGCGTTTCACCTATTTAGCAATTTAAGCCAAACGTTTACAAACGTTATGAAAAAAATCCAAACGCTTCTCCTTTTTAGCGATTTAAGCCAAAAGTTTCCAAAGGTTAGGAAACAAATCCAAACGTTTCACATTTTTAGCAATTTAAGCGAAACATTTACATACGTTATGAAGCAAATCCAAGAATTTCACCTTTTTTTGCAATTTAAGCTAAACGTTTACAAACGTTCCGAAACAAATTCAAGTGTTTCAACTTTTTAAAAATTTAAGCCAAACGTTTAAAAACGTTACGAAACGAATCCAAGCATTTCACCTTTTTAGCAATTTAAACAAAACATTTACAAACGTTACAAAATAAATCCAAACGTTTCACCTTTTTTGTAATATCCCGTAAAATTTTGAATTTATTTTGTTAATTTCCGACGTGGTTCCGGATGTGTTTTGAGGGGTATTTGAATTTTCGTATTTTAATTGTGGTTCGATTCATTTTTGGTTCGGTTTTTTAAAAAAAAAATAATAAAATGAAACTTGAACCATTCCCGTTCGAGAATTGAGATTCTCGAACAGGAATCTCATTTTAGGCCTGGTCGCGTTCGAGATCAGGCATTCCCGAACGGGAATCATGGCCTGAAAGGCCATTCCCGTTCGGGAAGCATATCAGCCATTGGACCCCTTCGCCCAGCCCACTTCGATCTCATTTACGACCTACTTCCACTTATTATTTTAAATCGGTTTCTTCATATAAAACCTAGATCACGCTGCAAGGTAGCCCTAGCCACTTTTCTTTCGTTCTTTCGCTGAGAAACGAAGCCGTAATCTTCTTTCAAAGTCGCTGTTCCGGTAAGCTTCATAATTCCTTTGATTTCCAGATTTTGTTTTGAAACGGCATTACGTAATTTGAGTCGTTCTCATTCGTTTCTAGGTCGAAATCAAAACCGTTTGATCTCAGACGTTCTAGACTCAATTCCCTACGTTTCCCTATCTCAGTTTTGCTGAACGGTACGCCGTCGATCTCGTTCTATTCAATCCCGTCTCATCGTTTCTGTTTGCTATGTTTCTGTTCATGCTTTGAAGGATTATTGCCTTTGGTTTCTGCCGAAATTTTTATCTGATTTGATATTGTTCTTGCTCATTATAAACTTATTGTGATCATTGAATTGATTAGATGATGTTAATGTGCTGATTTGGTTTGATAATATTGTTGGGTTGTTAAGTTATCATATTGAACTGTTGATTCTTGAGCTACGATTTATGAACTGGGTGTACTGTTATGTTGGAATGTATTCTTTGGGATTTTGGTTATCTTATTTGACTATACTCTTTTGTTTAATTGTCCTTGATTATTGATCTTAAATTCTAGTTATGATTGTTAATGAATTGATGGCTTTCATGGAAGTTTTCATGTTACTGGAATTGTTTGAATAAGGGTTTGATGAATTGGAGAAGGAGATGAGGTGGCGGATGTGTGTTGGCTAACTTGACTTGTGTTTGGGCATAAGGCTCTTTTAAGTCCATATATTGTTTGGATTAAATCATATTGATTCCTTAAAGTTTCACTTTACCTAATAAAATTGGATTTCGTTTTGATTTAAAACTCTTATGTTGTAGCGATAGCTATTTATAAATTTAGCTAATATAATTACTCGGGTAATTATATTTAATTGAGAATATTAATTTGGCATGTAATTGGCTAAATTATAATTTAGCCCCTGAACTTATTTTACCTTATTAAATGGATTTTTGACTAGTAACTTTATATTTGTTTTTTTTTATTATTATAAGCAAAAACAATTAATTTGATTATGGATATCAATTTGGCTAAAGTACAATTTAGTCCCTAAACTTTTATTAACTTAAAATGATTAAGTTTTGATTTGTAACGTGGGTTACTTAGAATTGAAGTTATTGAGTTCCGCTTTTAAAATGGATTTTATTTTTGTTAAATTGTCTTATGTATATAAACTCGGGTTTATATTTGATAAACGTTTTGAGCCGGATTAGACTTGGGTCATCCGACAAGTGAAGTTAGCTTGGCAGTTAGTGATAACTCGGCTAACCCACTATTTGGAAATTATTTATTATTTAAAGTTATTAAATAATATTTACAAATTGGTTTTTAAGCGAGAACTCAATAAACTTATATTAAATGGGCTTTATTACCTAATGGGTATGTTTGTGTGTTCTGGTTTGTTGATTTCCGACGTGCTAATTGTGCTAGTCCTATGTTGTGTCTAGTACTCTTTAGAGTTAGGATCTGTTTTTAATAATTATTTTATTTGTCTAGACCCGTCTATTGTTCGTGCTCCAGAGGCGAACCAGGATTAGTTGCTTGCCGGTTTTCACGCGGATTAGCAAGCAGTGAGTTTATATTTACTATTTACCGCTTTATTAAGTAAATTTTTATTTTAATATTAAATATATATACTGTACGTATATTTCGAACTGTTTTTATATTATGGCTCTTAGTTGGAACATGCTACCTAATGGGCATCATTAGGACTGCGTGCGCACCGGTATTGATCTGGGTAAGGTATATATGGAAATGTGGTAACTCGGTGTGAGCATAGCTCTCGGGACCAGGTAGAGTAACTCGGTGTAGCTCAGCTCTCGGGACTCTGGTATAAGTGTGGTCAGTGGTAACTCGGTGTAGCTCAGCTCTCGGGACCAGACCTATTGGATTATGATTATTATTTAGAATTGTGGATTAGGGTTCCAACTATTATCTGTAATATCGTTATTAAATGTTTTAAACGTTTTAAAGGTTTTCCACTTAATAAATGTAAATAGTGGTATGAACTCATCTCAGTATATCTGACCCTGTTGTTTTCGCAATTTTTCCCAGGGTTATGATCAGAGAGAGTCTGGTGATCTCCGCATTTACTTTTCCTCGGAGGTTCCATTTATTTTGATAAACTGTCAAACTATTTTATTCTTAGACCGCAGTAGTTGACTAGACGTCTTTACTATTATTACAGTTGTTTGTCGGATTGGTCTGACTAGTTATATTGCTCTGGCATGTTATGTAATTATTTCGGATTATTTATGATATGCCTATTTTTAGACTCAGAATTGAATAAGCATGTTATATTATTGTTGTATATTATATCTGCTAGATTAGGCTGAAGTCTCGGTTGCCCCCGAGCATTGGTTTTCTGCAGGTTTATGTGTTTATGTGTTAAATGAAAGGCTAGCTACGAGTTTCGGTACTACATTACCCATACCCTAGCGCCGGTCGCGATTCATGAAAATGGGTCGTGACAAACTTGGTATCAGAGCTTTGGTTTCAAACCAAGGCCAATTGCTTGCTATGTGTTTACTCTGTTAAGTATGGTTGTGTCTTAGGAACTACTGCGGATATAGGATTCTGTCATGTCTTTAAAACCGTCATCTTTTGATTTTAAAACATTCTGCCTACACCAATAGGATTGCGTCGAGTCAGTCATTGTATGTTGATTTGATGTTGTTAAATGTTAATTTTATTTCACTTGGGTGAACATTTATTGCTGTTGATTTCTTGGGAAATCCTATTTGTTGCTTGTTTTGTTCATACTTGGGTATGAAATATCCGTTATTTAAATTGTTGTCGTTCAATCTTAGGATATGGACAACGTTATTCGTACTCGTGCTGCGGCAGAGCAAGAAGCTGTGGCTGATGATGCGATTTCCATGGAAGTCGATCAGAACGTACCACCAGTTCAGGCTAATGCTGGACGTGGTCGAGGTGGAGGTGCTGGCAGAGGTAGAGGTGCTGGCAGAGGCAGAGGAGCTGGTGCTGGTAGAGGTGGAGCTAGAGGACGCGGTGCAGCAGGTGTTCAGGCACCGAATGTGCAGCAGGCACCAGAGGTGCAACAAGCACCAAATATGCAAGCGTTCGACTTCACTACTTTCTTGGCTGGCGTTGTCGAGATGCAGAACAATCAGGCTCTACTGCAGAATCAGTGTAATATACTGGGTCAGTTAGCGCAGCAACAGCAACCTCAGGTTGGTGCTGTAGCTGGTATTGGTGGACTTGCTGGTGTCGGTCATATTCCAACAGACAGAGAGTTGGTGATGACCTACCTGAAGTTGAATCCGACTTCTTTTGATAGTACTGGGGATGCTCTTGACTTTTTGGAGGAATTTGAGTACAACAGTCAGAGGATTCAAGCTTCTGATCGTCAATCAGTGATGCTTGTGGAGATGTCGCTGAAGGGTCCAGCTAAGGACTGGTATCGCGATAACATCAGACCAGTTATGGATACCTTATCTTGGGCTGATTTTGTGATCAGGTTCAGAGGTTACTATCTACCCTTCTCTGTTACTGAGAGTTTCAGAGAAAAGCTGCTAAATTTGAAGAAGGGGGATAGATCAGTGACAGACTACACTACTGAGTTTGTACGTTTGGGGCGGTTTGCTACAGATCTACAGGGTGATCAAGAGCGAGTGAACGACCGTTATGTTAGGGGTTTAGGCTCAGAGTTTCTTCCTTTACTGATAGGGACAAACATGGAGTTTGCCCGGTTAGTGGATAGTGCGCGACGGATGGAGAATTCGATGGTTCAGTTTGGGACGATCTCTGACCCTTTCCAGAATCAGAAGGGAAAGAGTGACGTTCCTAGTGGGGGGCAACAGTCCCCAGTGCAGCATGGTAGTGGAAACTACTACAGTGGCTCCTCTCAGGCCAATAAGGGGAGTCGCCGTACTCACAACAAAGGGAGGCATAGCGCTAGGAGTGCTCCGTACAGTAGTAGCAGTGGGAGCAACCGTGGTTCAGGACGCGGGTACAGTGGTGGGTCGAACATTCCGTTCTGCCAGAATTGCAGACGTAGGCATTATGGTCAGTGCCAATTAGCTCCTGGAGGTTGTTTCACTTGTGGCCAGCCGGGTCATTTCTCCAGGGAGTGTCCGACATCTGGACAACAGACGTCTAACTCCAGTGTGGCGCAGTCATCTTATCAGCAGCAGAGACCTGCGTTTACACAGTCTGTAGGGTACTCTCAACCTGCAGCATCTTTTGGTGGCCAGCGGGGCCGTGGTTCTGGTAGCAGAGGTTTTGGTGGCCGTGGTAACGGCGGTAGAGGTTCCAACGGTTATGGTACTGGACAGAGTTCGCAGCAGCAGCCGCAGGGTCAGGCCAGAGTGTTCGCACTTACTCCTCAGGATGCGCGTGCATCAAATGCTGTGGTGCAAGGTACCATTCCAATTTCTTTTATAGATGCTTTAGTGTTATTTGATGCGGGTGCAACCCATTCGTTTGTATCTACATGTTTTGCTGGGAAATTGGGTATGGCACCATCTGTTTTGAGTGAACCTCTAGCTGTGTCTACACCTATGTCTGAAGGTGTAGTAGTGGACGTCGTTTATCCTTCTTGTCATGTGGTTATACAGGGTAGAGAATTATGTGCTGATTTGATTGTACTTGACGTTCTTTCTTTTGATGTTATCTTGGGGATGGACTGGTTGTCACGCCATTATGCTTCTATTGACTGTCGAGGGAAGTCAGTCGAGTTCAGGATTCCAGGTGATCTACCTTTTTCCTTTCAGGGAGAAAAGGCAGAGACACCTAAGAATCTGATTTCTGCCATCAAGGCGAAGCGGATGTTAGGCAAGGGTTGCCAGGGTTTTCTTGCTGTGGTTCGTGATTTGGAGACTAGTAGTGGTGATATGCATAGTGTTCCGATAGTGAATGAGTTCACTGATGCGTTTCCAGAGGAATTGCCTGGATTACCACCTGATCGTGATATTGAGTTTTGCATTGATGTGGTTTCTGGTACAGCTCCGATTTCGATACCGCCGTATCGGATGGCTCCTGCAGAGCTGAAGGAGTTGAAGGACCAGTTACAAGAGTTGTTGGATAACGGGTTCATCAGACCGAGTACTTCTCCATGGGGTGCTCCAGTTCTGTTTGTGAAGAAGAAAGACGGTTCCTTTCGACTCTATATCGACTACAGACAGTTGAACAAGGTTACTGTCAAGAACAGATATCCTCTTCCTCGCATCGATGATTTGTTTGACCAGTTGCAGGGTGCGAAGTGTTTTTCCAAGATTGATTTGAGGTCTGGGTATCATCAGCTACGGATCCGTGATGCAGATGTGCCTAAGACTGCTTTTCGGACTCGTTATGGACATTTTTAGTTTCTGGTTATGTCCTTTGGTCTGACGAACGCACCAGCAGCGTTTATGGATATGATGAACAGAGTGTTCAAGCCGTTTTTGGATCAGTTTGTTATCGTATTCATTGATGACATTTTGATCTATTCTCGGAGTGAGGAGGAGCATGCTTATCATTTGAGGACTATACTACAGACGTTGCGTGAGCATCAGTTGTACGCTAAGTTCTCAAAATGTGAGTTCTGGTTGGATCAGGTTACCTTTCTAGGACACATGGTGTCGAAAGATGGGATCAAGGTTGATCCGAAGAAGATTGAGGCGGTCATGGATTGGCAAAGACCAAGGTCAGTTACCGAGATCAGAAGTTTTCTGGGTTTAGCTGGTTACTATCGTCGATTCGTGCAAGATTTCTCCAGAATATCTGCACCGTTGACTAAACTGACACAGAAGGGTGTTAAGTTTGAGTGGACTGACAAGTGCGAGGCGAGCTTTGAGAAGCTCAAGGAGATTTTGACTACAGCTCCGGTTTTGGCATTGCCTTCTGGCATTGACGGTTTCACAGTGTATTGTGATGCGTCTCGGATTGGTTTGGGTTGCGTTCTGATGCAACATGGACAGGTGATTGCCTATGCTTCCAGACAGTTGAAGAAGCATGAGGTGAATTACCCTACTCATGATTTAGAGTTGGCAGCTGTGGTTTTTGCGCTGAAAATCTGGAGGCATTATTTGTATGGTGCTACTTGTGAGATTTTCACTGATCATAAGAGTCTGAAGTATATCTTTGATCAGAGAGAATTGAACTTGAGACAGAGGAGGTGGTTAGAGTTGCTGAAAGACTACGACTGCACTATTCAGTACCATCCTGGTAAGGCTAATGTGGTAGCCGATGCGTTGAGTCGCAAGTCTTCAGGCAGTTTGGCTCATATTTCGGAGATTGGGCGTAGACCCATGGTGAGAGAGTGGCACAATTTGATAGCTTCGGGCTATGGTTTGCAGATTTCTCAGGCTGGATGTTTGTTAGCACAGCTACAAGTGCAACCTGTTTTGATTGATCGGATTAAAGCTTTACAAGCTGAGGATTCACAGTTGAAACGGATTATTGAGGAGGTTCAGCAGGATAGAAATCCTGAGTTTACATTTGTGGATGGTGTTCTGAGACATGGTTCGAGATTGTGTGTTCCGGATTCAGATGGTTTGAGGGACCAGATTCTGGAAGAAGCGCACAAGTCTGCTTATAGTGTTCATCCGGGTGCTACTAAGATGTACCATGATCTTAAGGGTACCTACTGGTGGAGTGGGATGAAGAAGGATGTCGCTGAGTATGTTTCTAAGTGCCTGACTTGCCAGCAGGTGAAGCTGGAACATCAGAGACCTTTTGGCTATCTGTAACCACTACCTATTCCAGAGTGGAAGTGGGAGCGGATTGCTATGGATTTTGTGGTTGGGTTACCACGTACTCGACAGGGATACGATTCCATCTGGGTGATAGTTGACCGTATGACCAAGTCAGCTCATTTCCTTCCGATAAAGGTTTCGTATACTGCTTCGAGGTTGGCTCAGTTGTACATCGACAGGATTGTCAGTTTGCATGGTGTACCGGTTTCTATTGTTTCAGACAGAGGTTCTGTGTTTACTTCGAGGTTCTGGAAAGCGTTACAGGAATCCTTGGGTTCTCGGTTGGATTTCAGTACAGCTTTTCATCCTCAGACTGACGGTCAGTCTGAGAGGACTATTCAGACGTTGGAGGATATGCTCAGGATGTGTGTTCTCGATTTTCAGGGTAGCTGGGATACTCATTTGCCGTTGATTGAGTTTTCTTATAACAACAGTTACCACGCGAGTATCGAGATGGCGCCATATGAGGCTTTGTACGGGCGCAAGTGTAGATCTCCTATCTGTTGGGAGGAGGTCGGAGAGCGTAAACTCTCGGGAGCGGAGATTATTCAGATTACCTCAGAGAAGGTACCGTTGATTAAGCGGAGGTTAGAGACTGCTTTTAGTCGGCATAAGAGTTATGCTGATCCGAAGAGGAAAGACATTGAGTTCCAGGTTGGTGATTTCGTATTTCTTCGGGTTTCGCCTATGAAAGGCGTGGTTCGTTTTGGTGTCAAGGGAAAGTTGGCACCGAGGTATATTGGTCCTTATGAGATTTCGGAGAGGATTGGAGCTGTGGCTTATCGTCTGGTTCTACCGCCAGACATGTCGTTAGTACATCCGGTGTTTCACGTTTCTATGTTGAGAAAGTGCGTTTCTGATCCTTCGCACGTGATTGTGCCTCAGAGTGTTGAGATTGACCAGGAGCTGTCCTATGAGGAACAGCCAGTTGAGATTGTTGATACGCAGGTGCGTAAATTGCGGAACAAGGAGATTCCGATGGTTAAGGTTCTCTGGCGCAATCATTCTGTAGAGGAGTGTACTTGGGAGACCGAGTCGGATATGCGAAATCGCTATCTTTTTCTTTTTCCGTGAGGTACGATATCTTGATTTCTGTGACTTTTTATAATTTTTACTGTGTTACGTGTTGTTCTGATGTGATTTACTTGTCGTGATAAATTCGAGGACGAATTTTTAATTAGTTGGGGAGAATGTAATATCCCGTAAAATTTTGAATTTATTTTGTTAATTTCCGACGTGGTTCCGGATGTGTTTTGAGGGGTATTTGAAGTTTCGTATTTTAATTGTGGTTCGATTCATTTTTGGTTCGGTTTTTTAAAAAAAAATAATAAAATGAAACTTGAACCATTCCCGTTCGAGAATTGAGATTCTCGAACGGGAATCTCATTTTAGGCCTGGTCTCGTTCGAGACCAGGCATTCCCGAACGGGAATCATGGCCTGAAAGGCCATTCCCGTTCGGGAAGCATATCAGCCATTGGACCCCTTCGCCCAGCCCACTTCGATCTCATTTACGACCTACTTCCACTCATTATTTTAAATCGGTTTCTTCATATAAAACCTAGATCACGCTGCAAGGTAGCCCTAGCCACTTTTCTTTCGTTCTTTCGCTGAGAAACGAAGCCGTAATCTTCTTTCAGAGTCGTTGTTCCGGTAAGCTTCATAATTCCTTTGATTTCCAGATTTTGTTTTGAAACGGCATTAAGTAATTTGAGTCGTTCTCATTCGTTTCTAGGTCGAAATCAAAACCGTTTGATCTCAGACGTTCTAGACTCAATTCCCTACGTTTCCCTATCTCAGTTTCGCTGAACGGTACGCCGTCGATCTCGTTCTATTCAATCCCGTCTCATCGTTTCTGTTTGCTATGTTTCTGTTCATGCTTTGAAGGATTATTGCCTTTGGTTTCTGCCGAAATTTTTATCTGATTTGATATTGTTCTTGCTCATTATAAACTTACTGTGATCATTGAATTGATTAGATGATGTTAATGTGTTGATTTGGTTTGATAATATTGTTGGGTTGTTAAGTTATCATATTGAACTGTTGATTCTTGAGCTACGATTTATGAACTGGGTGTACTGTTATGTTGGAATGTATTCTTTGGGATTTTGGTTATCTTATTTGACTATACTCTTTTGTTTAATTGTCCTTGATTATTGATCTTAAATTCTAGTTATGATTGTTAATGAATTGATGGCTTTCATGGAAGTTTTCATGTTACTGGAATTGTTTGAATAAGGGTTTGATGAATTGGAGAAGGAGATGAGGTGGCGGATGTGTGTTGGCTAACTTGACTTGTGTTTGGGCATAAGGCTCTTTTAAGTCCATATATTGTTTGGATTAAATCATATTGATTCCTTAAAGTTTCACTTTACCTAATAAAATTGGATTTCGTTTTGATTTAAAACTCTTATGTTGTAGCGATAGCTATTTATAAATTTAGCTAATATAATTACTCGGGTAATTATATTTAATTGAGAATATTAATTTGGCATGTAATTGGCTAAATTATAATTTAGCCCCTGAACTTATTTTACCTTATTAAATGGATTTTTGACTAGTAACTTTATATTTGTTTTTTTTATTATTATAAGCAAAAACAATTAATTTGATTATGGATATCAATTTGGCTAAAGTACAATTTAGTCCCTAAACTTTTATTAACTTAAAATGATTAAGTTTTGATTTGTAACTTGGGTTACTTAGAATTGAAGTTATTGAGTTCCGCTTTTAAAATGGATTTTATTTTTGTTAAATTGTCTTATGTATATAAACTCGGGTTTATATTTGATAAACGTTTTGAGCCGGATTAGACTTGGGTCATCCGACAAGTGAAGTTAGCTTGGCAGTTAGTGATAACTCGGCTAACCCACTATTTGGAAATTATTTATTATTTAAAGTTATTAAATAATATTTACAAATTGGTTTTTAAGCGAGAACTCAATAAACTTATATTAAATGGGCTTTATTACCTAATGGGTATGTTTGTGTGTTCTGGTTTGTTGATTTCCGACGTGCTAATTGTGCTAGTCCTATGTGGTGTCTAGTACTCTTTAGAGTTAGGATCTGTTTTTAATAATTATTTTATTTGTCTAGACCCGTCTATTGTTCGTGCTCCAGAGGCGAACCAGGATTAGTTGCTTGCCGGTTTTCACGCGGATTAGCAAGCAGTGAGTTTATATTTACTATTTACCGCTTTATTAAGTAAATTGTTATTTTAATATTAAATATATATACTGTACGTATATTTCGAACTGTTTTTATACTATGGCTCTTAGTTGGAACATGCTACCTAATGGGCATCATTAGGACTACGTGCGCACCGGTATTGATCTGGGTAAGGTATATATGGAAATGTGGTAACTCGGTGTGAGCATAGCTCTCGGGACCAGGTAGAGTAACTCGGTGTAGCTCAGCTCTCGGGACTCTGGTATAAGTGTGGTCAGTGGTAACTCGGCGTAGCTCAGCTCTCGGGACCAGACCTATTGGATTATGATTATTATTTAGAATTGTGGATTAGGGTTCCAACTATTATCTGTAATATCGTTATTAAATGTTTTAAACGTTTTAAAGGTTTTCCACTTAATAAATGTAAATAGTGGTATGAACTCATCTCAGTATATCTGACCCTGTTGTTTTCCCAATTTTTCCCAGGGTTATGATCAGAGAGAGTCTGGTGATCTCCGCATTTACTTTTCCTCGGAGGTTCCATTTATTTTGATAAACTGTCAAACTATTTTATTCTTAGACCGCAGTAGTTGACTAGACGTCTTTACTATTATTACAGTTGTTTGTCGGATTGGTCTGACTAGTTATATTGCTCTGGCATGTTATGTAATTATTTCGGATTATTTATGATATGCCTATTTTTAGACTCAGAATTGAATAAGCATGTTATATTATTGTTGTATATTATATCTGCTAGATTAGGCTGAAGTCTCGGTTGCCCCCGAGCATTGGTTTTCTGCAGGTTTATGTGTTTATGTGTTAAATGAAAGGCTAGCTACGGGTTTCGGTACTACATTACCCATACCCTAGCGCCGGTCGCGATTCATGAAAATGGGTCGTGACAAACTTGGTATCAGAGCTTTGGTTTCAAACCAAGGCCAATTGCTTGCTATGTGTTTACTCTGTTAAGTATGGTTGTGTCTTAGGAACTACTGCGGATATAGGATTCTGTCATGTCTTTAAAACCGTCATCTTTTGATTTTAAAACATTCTGCCTACACCAATAGGATTGCGTCGAGTCAGTCATTGTATGTTGATTTGATGTTGTTAAATGTTAATTTTATTTCACTTGGGTGAACATTTATTGCTGTTGATTTCTTGGGAAATCCTATTTGTTGCTTGTTTTGTTCATACTTGGGTATGAAATATCCGTTATTTAAATTTTTGTCGTTCAATCTTAGGATATGGACAACGTTATTCGTACTCGTGCTCGTGCTGCGGCAGAGCAAGAAGCTGTGGCTGATGATGCGATTTCTATGGAAGTCGATCAGAACGTACCACCAGTTCAGGCTAATGCTGGACGTGGTCGAGGTGGAGGTGCTGGCAGAGGTAGAGGTGCTGGTAGAGGCAGAGGAGTTGGTGCTGGTAGAGGTGGAGCTAGAGGACGCGGTGCAGCAGGTGTTCAGGCACCGAATGTGCAGCAGGCACCAGAGGTGCAACAAGCACCAAATATGCAAGCGTTCGACTTCACTACTTTCTTGGCTGGCGTTGTCGAGATGCAGAACAATCAGGCTCAACTGCAGAATCAGTGTAATATACTGGGTCAGTTAGCGCAGCAACAGCAACCTCAGGTTGGTGCTGTAGCTGGTATTGGTGGATTTGCTGGTGTCGGTCATATTCCAACAGATAGAGAGTTGGTGATGACCTACCTGAAGTTGAATCCGACTTCTTTTGATAGTACTGGGGATGCTCTTGACTTTTTGGAGGAATTTGAGTACAACAGTCAGAGGATTCAAGCTTCTGATCGTCAATCAGTGATGCTTGTGGAGATGTCGCTGAAGGGTCCAGCTAAGGACTGGTATCGCGATAACATCAGACCAGTTATGGATACCTTTTCTTGGGCTGATTTTGTGATCAGGTTCAGAGGTTACTATCTACCCTTCTCTGTTACTGAGAGTTTCAGAGAAAAGCTGCTAAATTTGAAGAAGGGGGATAGATCAGTGACAGACTACACTACTGAGTTTGTACGTTTGGGGCGGTTTGCTACAGATCTACAGGGTGATCAAGAGCGAGTGAACGACCGTTATGTTAGGGGTTTAGGCTCGGAGTTTCTTCCTTTGCTGATAGGGACAAACATGGAGTTTGCCCGGTTAGTGGATAGTGCGCGGCGGATGGAGAATTCGATGGTTCAGTTTGGGACGATCTCTGACCCTTTCCAGAATCAGAAGGGAAAGAGTGACGTTCCTAGTGGGGGGCAATAGGCCCCAGTGCAGCATGGTAGTGGAAACTACTACAGTGGCTCCTCTCAGGCCAATAAGGGGAGTCGCCGTACTCACAACAAAGGGAGGCATAGCGCTAGGAGTGCTCCGTACAGTAGTAGCAGTGGGAGCAACCGTGGTTCAGGACGCGGGTACAGTGGTGGGTCGAACATTCCGTTCTGCCAGAATTGCAGACGTAGGCATTATGGTCAGTGCCAGTTAGCTCCTGGAGGTTGTTTCACTTGTGGCCAGCCGGGTCATTTCTCCAGGGAGTGTCCGACATCTGGACAACAGACGTCTAACTCCAGTGTGGCGCAGTCATCTTATCAGCAGCAGAGACCTGCGTTTACACAGTCTGTAGGGTACTCTCAACCTGCAGCATCTTTTGGTGGCCAGCGGGGCCGTGGTTCTGGTAGCAGAGGTTTTGGTGGCCGTGGTAACGGCGGTAGAGGTTCCAACGGTTATGGTACTGGACAGAGTTCGCAGCAGCAGCTGCAGGGTCAGGCCAGAGTGTTCGCACTTACTCCTCAGGATGCGCGTGCATCAAATGCTGTGGTGCAAGGTACCATTCCGATTTCTTTTATAGATGCTTTAGTGTTATTTGATGCGGGTGCAACCCATTCGTTTGTATCTACATGTTTTGCTGGGAAATTGGGTATGGCACCATCTATTTTGAGTGAACCTCTAGCTGTGTCTACACCTATGTCTGAAGGTGTAGTAGTGGACGTCGTTTATCCTTCTTGTCCTGTGGTTATACATGGTAGAGAATTATGTGCTGATTTGATTGTACTTGACGTTCTTTCTTTTGATGTTATCTTGGGGATGGACTGGTTGTCACGCCATTATGCTTCTATTGACTGTCGAGGGAAGTCAGTCGAGTTCAGGATTCCAGGTGATCTACCTTTTTCCTTTCACGGAGAAAAGGCAGAGACACCTAAGAATCTGATTTCTGCCATCAAGGCGAAGCGGATGTTAGGCAAGGGTTGCCAGGGTTTTCTTGCTGTGGTTCGTGATTTGGAGACTAGTAGTGGTGATATGCATAGTGTTCAGATAGTGAATGAGTTCACTGATGTGTTTCCAGAGGAATTGCCTGGATTACCACCTGATCGTGATATTGAGTTTTGCATTGATGTGGTTTCTGGTACAGCTCCGATTTCGATACTGCCGTATCGGATGGCTCCTGCAGAGCTGAAGGAGTTGAAGGACCAGTTACAAGAGTTGTTGGATAACGGGTTCATCAGACCGAGTACTTCTCCATGGGGTGCTCCAGTTCTGTTTGTGAAGAAGAAAGACGGTTCCTTTCGACTCTGTATCGACTACAGACAGTTGAACAAGGTTACTGTCAAGAACAGATATCCTCTTCCTCGCATCGATGATTTGTTTGACCAGTTGCAGGGTGCGAAGTGTTTTTCCAAGATTGATTTGAGGTCTGGGTATCATCAGCTACGGATCCGTGATGCAGATGTGCCTAAGACTGCTTTTCGGACTCGTTATGGACATTTTGAGTTTCTGGTTATGTCCTTTGGTCTGACGAACGCACCAGCAGCGTTTATGGATATGATGAACAGAGTGTTCAAGCCGTTTTTGGATCAGTTTGTTATCGTATTCATTGATGACATTTTGATCTATTCTCGGAGTGAGGAGGAGCATGCTTATCATTTGAGGACTATACTACAGACGTTGCGTGAGCATCAGTTGTACGCTAAGTTCTCAAAATGTGAGTTCTGGTTGGATCAGGTTACCTTTCTAGGACACGTGGTGTCGAAAGATGGGATCAAGGTTGATCCGAAGAAGATTGAGGCGGTCATGGATTGGCAAAGGCCAAGGTCAGTTACCGAGATCAGAAGTTTTTCTGGGTTTAGCTGGTTACTATCGTCGATTCGTGCAAGATTTCTCCAGAATATCTGCACCGTTGACTAAACTGACACAGAAGGGTGTTAAGTTTGAGTGGACTGACAAGTGCGAGGCGAGCTTTGAGAAGCTCAAGGAGATTTTGACTACAGCTCCGGTTTTGGCATTACCTTCTGGCATTGACGGTTTCACAGTGTATTGTGATGCGTCTCGGATTGGTTTGGGTTGCGTTCTGATGCAACATGGACAGGTGATTGCCTATGCTTCCAGACAGTTGAAGAAGCATGAGGTGAATTACCCTACTCATGATTTAGAGTTGGCAGCTATGGTTTTTGCGCTGAAAATCTGGAGGCATTATTTGTATGGTGCTACTTGTGAGATTTTCACTGATCATAAGAGTCTGAAGTATATCTTTGATCAGAGAGAATTGAACTTGAGACAGAGGAGGTGGTTAGAGTTGCTGAAAGACTACGACTGCACTATTCAGTACCATCCTGGTAAGGCTAATGTGGTAGCCGATGCGTTGAGTCGCAAGTCTTCAGGCAGTTTGGCTCATATTTCGGAGATTGGGCGTAGACCCATGGTGAGAGAGTGGCACAGTTTGATAGCTTCGGGCTATGGTTTGCAGATTTCTCAGGCTGGATGTTTGTTAGCACAGCTACAAGTGCAACCTGTTTTGATTGATCGGATTAAAGCTTTACAAGCTGAGGATTCACAGTTGAAACGGATTATTGAGGAGGTTCAGCAGGATAGAAATCCTGAGTTTACATTTGTGGATGGTGTTCTGAGACATGGTTCGAGATTGTGTGTTCCGGATTCAGATGGTTTGAGGGACCAGATTCTGGAAGAAGCGCACAAGTCTGCTTATAGTGTTCATCCGGGTGCTACTAAGATGTACCATGATCTTAAGGGTACCTACTGGTGGAATGGGATGAAGAAGGATGTCGCTGAGTATGTTTCTAAGTGCCTGACTTGCCAGCAGGTGAAGCTGGAACATCAGAGACCTTTTGGCTATCTGCAACCACTACCTATTCCAGAGTGGAAGTGGGAGCGGATTGCTATGGATTTTGTGGTTGGGTTACCACGTACTCAACAGGGATACGATTCCATCTGGGTGATAGTTGACCGTATGACCAAGTCAGCTCATTTCCTTCCGATAAAGGTTTCGTATACTGCTTCGAGGTTGGCTCAGTTGTACATCGACAGGATTGTCAGTTTGCATGGTGTACCGGTTTCTATTGTTTCAGACAGAGGTTCTGTGTTTACTTCGAGGTTCTGGAAAGCGTTACAGGAATCCTTGGGTTCTCGGTTGGATTTCAGTACAGCTTTTCATCCTCAGACTGACGGTAAGTCTGAGAGGACTATTCAGACGTTGGAGGATATGCTCAGGATGTGTGTTCTCGATTTTCAGGGTAGCTGGGATACTCATTTGCCGTTGATTGAGTTTTCTTATAACAACAGTTACCACGCGAGTATCGAGATGGCGCCATATGAGGCTTTGTACAGGCGCAAGTGTAGATCTCCTATCTGTTGGGAGGAGGTCGGAGAGCGTAAACTCTCGGGAGCGGAGATTATTCAGATTACCTCAGAGAAGGTACCGTTGATTAAGCGGAGGTTAGAGACTGCTTTTAGTCGGCATAAGAGTTATGCTGATCCGAAGAGGAAAGACATTGAGTTCCAGGTTGGTGATTTCGTATTTCTTCGGGTTTCGCCTATGAAAGGCGTGGTTCGTTTTGGTGTCAAGGGAAAGTTGGCACCGAGGTATATTGGTCCTTATGAGATTTCGGAGAGGATTGGAGCTGTGGCTTATCGTCTGGTTCTACCGCCAGACATGTCGTTAGTACATCCGGTGTTTCACGTTTCTATGTTGAGAAAGTGCGTTTCTGATCCTTCGCACGTGATTGTGCCTCAGAGTGTTGAGATTGACCAGGAGCTGTCCTATGAGGAACAGCCAGTTGAGATTGTTGATACGCAGGTGCGTAAATTGCGGAACAAGGAGATTCCGATGGTTAAGGTTCTCTGGCGCAATCATTCTGTAGAGGAGTGTACTTGGGAGACCGAGTCGGATATGCGGAATCGCTATCCTTTTCTTTTTCCGTGAGGTACGATATCTTGATTTCTGTGACTTTTTATAATTTTTACTGTGTTACGTGTTGTTCTGATGTGATTTACTTGTCGTGATAAATTCGAGGACGAATTTTTAATTAGTTGGGGAGAATGTAATATCCCGTAAAATTTTGAATTTATTTTGTTAATTTCCGACGTGGATCCGGATGTGTTTTGAGGGGTATTTGACGTTTCGTATTTTAATTGTGGTTCGATTCATTTTTGGTTCGGTTTTTTAAAAAAAAAATAATAAAATGAAACTTGAACCATTCCCGTTCGAGAATTGAGATTCTCGAACGGGAATCTCATTTTAGGCCTGGTCTCGTTCGAGACCAGGCATTCCCGAACGGGAATCATGGCCTGAAAGGCCATTCCCGTTCGGGAAGCATATCAGCCATTGGACCCCTTCGCCCAGCCCACTTCGATCTCATTTACGACCTACTTCCACTCATTATTTTAAATCGGTTTCTTCATATAAAACCTAGATCACACTGCAAGGTAGCCCTAGCCACTTTTCTTTCGTTCTTTCGCTGAGAAACGAAGCCGTAATCTTCTTTCAAAGTCGCTGTTCCGGTAAGCTTCATAATTCCTTTGATTTCCAGATTTTGTTTTGAAACGGCATTACGTAATTTGAGTCGTTCTCATTCGTTTCTAGGTCGAAATCAAAACCGTTTGATCTCAGACGTTCTAGACTCAATTCCCTACGTTTCCCTATCTCAGTTTCGCTGAACGGTACGCCGTCGATCTCGTTCTATTCAATCCCGTCTCATCGTTTCTGTTTGCAATGTTTCTGTTCATGCTTTGAAGGATTATTGCCTTTGGTTTCTGCCGAAATTTTTATCTGATTTGATATTGTTCTTGCTCATTATAAACTTACTGTGATCATTGAATTGATTAGATGA
Organism: Mercurialis annua; assembly: GCF_937616625.2. Taxonomy (NCBI): domain Eukaryota; kingdom Viridiplantae; phylum Streptophyta; class Magnoliopsida; order Malpighiales; family Euphorbiaceae; genus Mercurialis; species Mercurialis annua. The sequence goes on from NC_065571.1 coordinate 35,670,562, forward strand.
TGTTAATGTGTTGATTTGGTTTGATAATATTGTTGGGTTGTTAAGTTATCATATTGAACTGTTGATTCTTGAGCTACGATTTATGAACTGGGTGTACTGTTATGTTGAAATGTATTCTTTGGGATTTTGGTTATCTTATTTGACTATACTCTTTTGTTTAATTGTCCTTGATTATTGATCTTAAATTCTTGTTATGATTGTTAATGAATTGATGGCTTTCATGGAAGTTTTCATGTTACTGGAATTGTTTGAATAAGGGTTTGATGAATTGGAGAAGGAGATGAGGTGGCGGATGTGTGTTGGCTAACTTGACTTGTGTTTGGGCATAAGGCTCTTTTAAGTCCATATATTGTTTGGATTAAATCATATTGATTCCTTAAAGTTTCACTTTACCTAATAAAATTGGATTTCGTTTTGATTTAAAACTCTTATGTTGTAGCGATAGCTATTTATAAATTTAGCTAATATAATTACTCGGGTAATTATATTTAATTGAGAATATTAATTTGGCATGCAATTGGCTAAATTATAATTTAGCCCCTGAACTTATTTTACCTTATTAAATGGATTTTTGACTAGTAACTTTATATTTGGTTTTTTTTTATTATTATAAGCAAAAACAATTAATTTGATTATGGATATCAATTTGGCTAAAGTACAATTTAGTCCCTAAACTTTTATTAACTTAAAATGATTAAGTTTTGATTTGTAACTTGGGTTACTTAGAATTGAAGTTATTGAGTTCCGCTTTTAAAATGGATTTTATTTTTGTTAAATTGTCTTATGTATATAAACTCGGGTTTATATTTGATAAACGTTTTGAGCCGGATTAGACTTGGGTCATCCGACAAGTGAAGTTAGCTTGGCAGTTAGTGATAACTCGGCTAACCCACTATTTGGAAATTATTTATTATTTAAAGTTATTAAATAATATTTACAAATTGGTTTTTAAGCGAGAACTCAATAAACTTATATTAAATGGGCTTTATTACCTAATGGGTATGTTTGTGTGTTCTGGTTTGTTGATTTCCGACGTGCTAATTGTGCTAGTCCTATGTGGTGTATAGTACTCTTTAGAGTTAGGATCTGTTTTTAATAATTATTTTATTTGTCTAGACCCGTCTATTGTTCGTGCTCCAGAGGCGAACCAGGATTAGTTGCTTGCCGGTTTTCACGCGGATTAGCAAGCAGTGAGTTTATATTTACTATTTACCGCTTTATTAAGTAAATTGTTATTTTAATATTAAATATATATACTGTACGTATATTTCGAACTGTTTTTATATTATGGCTCTTAGTTGGAACATGCTACCTAATGGGCATCATTAGGACTGCGTGCGCACCGGTATTGATCTGGGTAAGGTATATATGGAAATATGGTAACTCGGTGTGAGCATAGCTCTCGAGACCAGGTAGAGTAACTCGGTGTAGCTCAGCTCTCGGGACTCTGGTATAAGTGTGGTCAGTGGTAACTCGGTGTAGCTCAGCTCTCGGGACCAGACCTATTGGATTATGATTATTATTTAGAATTGTGGATTAGGGTTCCAACTATTATCTGTAATATCGTTATTAAATGTTTTAAACGTTTTAAAGGTTTTCCACTTAATAAATGTAAATAGTGGTATGAACTCATCTCAGTATATCTGACCCCGTTGTTTTCCCAATTTTTCCCAGGGTTATGATCAGAGAGAGTCTGGTGATCTCCGCATTTACTTTTCCTCGGAGGTTCCATTTATTTTGATAAACTGTCAAACTATTTTATTCTTAGACCGCAGTAGTTGACTAGACGTCTTTACTATTATTACAGTTGTTTGTCGGATTGGTCTGACTAGTTATATTGCTCTGGCATGTTATGTAATTATTTCGGATTATTTATGATATGCCTATTTTTAGACTCAGAATTGAATAAGCATGTTATATTATTGTTGTATATTATATCTGCTAGATTAGGCTGAAGTCTCGGTTGCCCCCGAGCATTGGTTTTCTGCAGGTTTATGTGTTTATGTGTTAAATGAAAGGCTAGCTACGGGTTTCGGTACTACATTACCCATACCCTAGCGCCGGTCGCGATTCATGAAAATGGGTCGTGACAAACTTGGTATCAGAGCTTTGGTTTCAAACAAAGGCCAATTGCTTGCTATGTGTTTACTCTGTTAAGTATGGTTGTGTCTTAGGAACTACTGCGGATATAGGATTCTGTCATGTCTTTAAAACCGTCATCTTTTGATTTTAAAACATTCTGCCTACACCAATAGGATTGCGTCGAGTCAGTCATTGTATGTTGATTTGACGTTGTTAAATGTTAATTTTATTTCACTTGGGTGAACATTTATTGCTGTTGATTTCTTGGGAAATCCTATTTGTTGCTTGTTTTGTTCATACTTGGGTATGAAATATCCGTTATTTAAATTGTTGTCGTTCAATCTTAGGATATGGACAACGTTATTCGTACTCGTTCTCGTGCTGCGGCAGAGCAAGAAGCTGTGGCTAATGATGCGATTTCCATGGAAGTCGATCAGAACGTACCACCAGTTCAGGCTAATGCTGGACGTGGTCGAGGTGGAGGTGCTGGCAGAGGTAGAGGTGCTGGTAGAGGCAGAGGAGCTGGTGCTGGTAGAGGTGGAGCTAGAGGACGCGGTGCAGCAGGTGTTCAGGCACCGAATGTGCAGCAGGCACCAGAGGTGCAACAAGCACCAAATATGCAAGCGTTCGACTTCACTACTTTCTTGGCTGGCGTTGTCGAGATGCAGAACAATCAGGCTCTACTGCAGAATCAGTGTAATATACTGGGTCAGTTAGCGCAGCAACAGCAACCTCAGGTTGGTGCTGTAGCTGGTATTGGTGGACTTGCTGGTGTCGGTCATATTCCAACAGACAGAGAGTTGGTGATGACCTACCTGAAGTTGAATCCGACTTCTTTTGATAGTACTGGGGATGCTCTTGACTTTTTGGAGGAATTTGAGTACAACAGTCAGAGGATTCAAGCTTCTGATCGTCAATCAGTGATGCTTGTGGAGATGTCGCTGAAGGGTCCAGCTAAGGACTGGTATCGCGATAACATCAGACCAGTTATGGATACCTTGTCTTGGGCTGATTTTGTGATCAGGTTCAGAGGTTACTATCTACCCTTCTCTGTTACTGAGAGTTTCAGAGAAAAGCTGCTAAATTTGAAGAAGGGGGATAGATCAGTGACAGACTACACTACTGAGTTTGTACGTTTGGGGCGGTTTGCTACAGATCTACAGGGTGATCAAGAGCGAGTGAACGACCGTTATGTTAGGGGTTTAGGCTCGGAGTTTCTTCCTTTGCTGATAGGGACAAACATGGAGTTTGCCCGGTTAGTGGATAGTACGCGACGGATGGAGAATTCGATGGTTCAGTTTGGGACGATCTCTGACCCTTTCCAGAATCAGAAGGGAAAGAGTGACGTTCCTAGTGGGGGGCAACAGGCCCCAGTGCAGCATGGTAGTGGAAACTACTACAGTGGCTCCTCTCAGGCCAATAAGGGGAGTCGCCGTACTCACAACAAAGGGAGGCATAGCGCTAGGAGTGCTCCGTACAGTAGTAGCAGTGGGAGCAACCGTGGTTCAGGACGCGGGTACAGTGGTGGGTCGAACATTCCGTTCTGCCAGAATTGCAGACGTAGGCATTATGGTCAGTGCCAGTTAGCTCCTGGAGGTTGTTTCACTTGTGGCCAGCCGGATCATTTCTCCAGGGAGTGTCCGACATCTGGACAACAGACGTCTAACTCCAGTGTGGCGCAGTCATCTTATCAGCAGCAGAGACCTGCGTTTACACAGTCTGTAGGGTACTCTCAACCTGCAGCATCTTTTGGTGGCCAGCGGGGCCGTGGTTCTGGTAGCAGAGGTTTTGGTGGCCGTGGTAACGGCGGTAGAGGTTCCAACGGTTATGGTACTGGACAGAGTTCGCAGCAGCAGCCGCAGGGTCAAGCCAGAGTGTTCGCACTTACTCCTCAGGATGCGCGTGCATCAAATGCTGTGGTGCAAGGTACCATTCCGATTTCTTTTATAGATGCTTTAGTGTTATTTGATGCGGGTGCAACCCATTCGTTTGTATCTACATGTTTTGCTGGGAAATTGGGTATGGCACCATCTGTTTTGAGTGAACCTCTAGCTGTGTCTACACCTATGTCTGAAGGTGTAGTAGTGGACGTCGTTTATCCTTCTTGTCCTGTGGTTATACAGGGTAGAGAATTATGTGCTGATTTGATTGTACTTGACGTTCTTTCTTTTGATGTTATCTTGGGGATGGACTGGTTGTCACGCCATTATGCTTCTATTGACTGTCGAGGGAAGTCAGTCGAGTTCAGGATTCCAGGTGATCTACCTTTTTCCTTTCAGGGAGAAAAGGCAGAGACACCTAAGAATCTGATTTCTGCCATCAAGGCGACGCGGATGTTAGGCAAGGGTTGCCAGGGTTTTCTTGCTGTGGTTCGTGATTTGGAGACTAGTAGTGGTGATATGCATAGTGTTCCGATAGTGAATGAGTTCACTGATGTGTTTCCAGAGGAATTGCCTGGATTACCACCTGATCGTGATATTGAGTTTTGCATTGATGTGGTTTCTGGTACAGCTCCGATTTCGATACCGCCGTATCGGATGGCTCCTGCAGAGCTGAAGGAGTTGAAGGACCAGTTACAAGAGTTGTTGGATAACGGGTTCATCAGACCGAGTACTTCTCCATGGGGTGCTCCAGTTCTGTTTGTGAAGAAGAAAGACGGTTCCTTTCGACTCTGTATCGACTACAGACAGTTGAACAAGGTTATTGTCAAGAACAAATATCCTCTTCCTCGCATCGATGATTTGTTTGACCAGTTGCAGGGTGCGAAGTGTTTTTCCAAGATTGATTTGAGGTCTGGGTATCATCAGCTACGGATCCGTGATGCAGATGTGCCTAAGACTGCTTTTCGGACTCGTTATGGACATTTTGAGTTTCTGGTTATGTCCTTTGGTCTGACGAACGCACCAGTAGCGTTTATAGATATGATGAACAGAGTGTTCAAGCCTTTTTTGGATCAGTTTGTTATCGTATTCATTGATGACATTTTGATCTATTCTCGGAGTGAGGAGGAGCATGCTTATCATTTGAGGACTATACTACAGACGTTGCGTGAGCATCAGTTGTACGCTAAGTTCTCAAAATGTGAGTTCTGGTTGGATCAGGTTACCTTTCTAGGACACGTGGTGTCGAAAGATGGGATCAAGGTTGATCCGAATAAGATTGAGGCGGTCATGGATTGGCAAAGGCCAAGGTCAGTTACCGAGATCAGAAGTTTTCTGGGTTTAGCTGGTTACTATCGTCGATTCGTGCAAGATTTCTCCAGAATATCTGCACCGTTGACTAAACTGACACAGAAGGGTGTTAAGTTTGAGTGGACTGACAAGTGCGAGGCGAGCTTTGAGAAGCTCAAGGAGATTTTGACTACAGCTCCGGTTTTGGCATTGCCTTCTGGCATTGACGGTTTCACAGTGTATTGTGATGCGTCTCGGATTGGTTTGGGTTGCGTTCTGATGCAACATGGACAGGTGATTGCCTATGCTTCCAGACAGTTGAAGAAGCATGAGGTGAATTACCCTACTCATGATTTAGAGTTGGCAGCTGTGGTTTTTGCGCTGAAAATCTGGAGGCATTATTTGTATGGTGCTACTTGTGAGATTTTCACTGATCATAAGAGTCTGAAGTATATCTTTGATCAGAGAGAATTGAACTTGAGACAGAGGAGGTGGTTAGAGTTGCTGAAAGACTACGACTGCACTATTCAGTACCATCCTGGTAAGGCTAATGTGGTAGCCGATGCGTTGAGTCGCAAGTCTTCAGGCAGTTTGGCTCATATTTCGGAGATTGGGCGTAGACCCATGGTGAGAGAGTGGCACAGTTTGATAGCTTCGGGCTATGGTTTGCAGATTTCTCAGGCTGGATGTTTGTTAGCACAGCTACAAGTGCAACATGTTTTGATTGATCGGATTAAAGCTTTACAAGCTGAGGATTCACAGTTGAAACGGATTATTGAGGAGGTTCAGCAGGATAGAAATCCTGAGTTTACATTTGTGGATGGTGTTCTGAGACATGGTTCGAGATTGTGTGTTCCGGATTCAGATGGTTTGAGGGACCAGATTCTGGAAGAAGCGCACAAGTCTGCTTATAGTGTTCATCCGGGTGCTACTAAGATGTACCATGATCTTAAGGGTACCTACTGGCGGAGTGGGATGAAGAAGGATGTCGCTGAGTATGTTTCTAAGTGCCTGACTTGCCAGCAGGTGAAGCTGGAACATCAGAGACCTTTTGGCTATCTGCAACCACTACCTATTCCAGAGTGGAAGTGGGAGCGGATTGCTATGGATTTTGTGGTTGGGTTACCACGTACTCGACAGGGATACGATTCCATCTGGGTGATAGTTGACCGTATGACCAAGTCAGCTCATTTCCTTCCGATAAAGGTTTCGTATACTGCTTCGAGGTTGGCTCAGTTGTACATCGACAGGATTGTCAGTTTGCATGGTGTACCGGTTTCTATTGTTTCAGACAGAGGTTCTGTGTTTACTTCGAGGTTCTGGAAAGCGTTACAGGAATCCTTGGGTTCTCGGTTGGATTTCAGTACAGCTTTTCATCCTCAGACTGACGGTCAGTCTGAGAGGACTATTCAGACGTTGGAGGATATGCTCAGGATGTGTGTTCTCGATTTTCAGGATAGCTGGGATACTCATTTGCCGTTGATTGAGTTTTCTTATAACAACAGTTACCACGCGAGTATCGAGATGGCGCCATATGAGGCTTTGTACGGGCGCAAGTGTAGATCTCCTATCTGTTGGGAGGAGGTCGGAGAGCGTAAACTCTCGGGATCAGAGATTATTCAGATTACCTCAGAGAAGGTACCGTTGATTAAGCGGAGGTTAGAGACTGCTTTTAGTCGGCATAAGAGTTATGCTGATCCGAAGAGGAAAGACATTGAGTTCCAGGTTGGTGATTTCGTATTTCTTCGGGTTTCGCCTATGAAAGGCGTGGTTCGTTTTGGTGTCAAGGGAAAGTTGGCACCGAGGTATATTGGTCCTTATGAGATTTCGGAGAGGATTGGAGCTGTGGCTTATCGTCTGGTTCTACCGCCAGACATGTCGTTAGTACATCCGGTGTTTCACGTTTCTATGTTGAGAAAGTGCGTTTCTGATCCTTCGCACGTGATTGTGCCTCAGAGTGTTGAGATTGACCAGGAGCTGTCCTATGAGGAACAGCCAGTTGAGATTGTTGATACGCAGGTGCGTAAATTGCGGAACAAGGAGATTCCGATGGTTAAGGTTCTCTGGCGCAATCATTCTGTAGAGGAGTGTACTTGGGAGACCGAGTCGGATATGCGGAATCGCTATCCTTTTCTTTTTCCGTGAGGTACGATATCTTGATTTCTGTGAGTTTTTATAATTTTTACTGTGTTACGTGTTGTTCTGATGTGATTTACTTGTCGTGATAAATTCGAGGACGAATTTTTAATTAGTTGGGGAGAATGTAATATCCCGTAAAATTTTGAATTTATTTTGTTAATTTCCGACGTGGTTCCGGATGTGTTTTGAGGGGTATTTGAAGTTTCGTATTTTAATTGTGGTTCGATTCATTTTTGGTTCGGTTTTTTAAAAAAAAAATAATAAAATGAAACTTGAACCATTCCCGTTCGAGAATTGAGATTCTCGAACGGGAATCTCATTTTAGGCCTGGTCTCGTTCGAGACAAGGCATTCCCGAACGGGAATCATGGCCTGAAAGGCCATTCCCGTTCGGGAAGCATATCAGCCATTGGACCCCTTCGCCCAGCCCACTTCGATCTCATTTACGACCTACTTCCACTCATTATTTTAAATCGGTTTCTTCATATAAAACCTAGATCACGCTGCAAGGTAGCCCTAGCCACTTTTCTTTCGTTCTTTCGCTGAGAAACGAAGCCGTAATCTTCTTTCAAAGTCGTTGTTCCGGTAAGCTTCATAATTCCTTTGATTTCCAGATTTTGTTTTGAAACGGCATTACGTAATTTGAGTCGTTCTCATTCGTTTCTAGGTCGAAATCAAAACCGTTTGATCTCAGACGTTCTAGACTCAATTCCCTACGTTTCCCTATCTCAGTTTCGCTGAACGGTACGCCGTCGATCTCGTTCTATTCAATCCCGTCTCATCGTTTCTGTTTGCTATGTTTCTGTTCATGCTTTGAAGGATTATTGCCTTTGGTTTCTGCCGAAATTTTTATCTGATTTGATATTGTTCTTGCTCGTTATAAACTTACTGTGATCATTGAATTGATTAGATGATGTTAATGTGTTGATTTGGTTTGATAATATTGTTGGGTTGTTAAGTTATCATAATGAACTGTTGATTCTTGAGCTACGATTTATGAACTGGGTGTACTGTTATGTTGGAATGTATTCTTTGGGATTTTGGTTATCTTATTTGACTATACTCTTTTGTTTAATTGTCCTTGATTATTGATCTTAAATTCTAGTTATGATTGTTAATGAATTGATGGCTTTCATGGAAGTTTTCATGTTACTGGAATTGTTTGAATAAGGGTTTGATGAATTGGAGAAGGAGATGAGGTGGCGGATGTGTGTTGGCTAACTTGACTTGTGTTTGGGCATAAGGCTCTTTTAAGTCCTTATATTGTTTGGATTAAATCATATTGATTCCTTAAAGTTTCACTTTACCTAATAAAATTGGATTTCGTTTTGATTTAAAACTCTTATGTTGTAGCGATAGCTATTTATAAATTTAGCTAATATAATTACTCGGGTAATTATATTTAATTGAGAATATTAATTTGGCATGTAATTGGCTAAATTACAATTTAGCCCCTGAACTTATTTTACCTTATTAAATGGATTTTTGACTAGTAACTTTATATTTGTTTTTTTTTATTATTATAAGCAAAAACAATTAATTTGATTATGGATATCAATTTGGCTAAAGTACAATTTAGTCCCTAAACTTTTATTAACTTAAAATGATTAAGTTTTGATTTGTAACTTGGGTTACTTAGAATTGAAGTTATTGAGTTCCGCTTTTAAAATGGATTTTATTTTTGTTAAATTGTCTTATGTATATAAACTCGGGTTTATATTTGATAAACGTTTTGAGCCGGATTAGACTTGGGTCATCCGACAAGTGAAGTTAGCTTGGCAGTTTGTGATAACTCGGCTAACCCACTATTTGGAAATTATTTATTATTTAAAGTTATTAAATAATATTTACAAATTGGTTTTTAAGCGAGAACTCAATAAACTTATATTAAATGGGCTTTATTACCTAATGGGTATGTTTGTGTGTTCTGGTTTGTTGATTTCCGACGTGCTAATTGTGCTAGTCCTATGTGGTGTCTAGTACTCTTTAGAGTTAGGATCTGTTTTTAATAATTATTTTATTTGTCTAGACCCGTCTATTGTTCGTGCTCCAGAGGCGAACCAGGATTAATTGCTTGCCGGTTTTCACGCGGATTAGCAAGCAGTGAGTTTATATTTACTATTTACCGCTTTATTAAGTAAATTGTTATTTTAATATTAAATATATATACTGTACGTATATTTCGAACTGTTTTTATATTATGGCTCTTAGTTGGAACATGCTACCTAATGGGCATCATTAGGACTGCGTGCGCACCGGTATTGATCTGGGTAAGGTATATATGGAAATGTGGTAACTCGGTGTGAGCATAGCTCTCGGGACCAGGTAGAGTAACTCGGTGTAGCTCAGCTCTCGGGACTCTGGTATAAGTGTGGTCAGTGGTAACTCGGTGTAGCTCAGCTCTCGGGACCAGACCTATTGGATTATGATTATTATTTAGAATTGTGGATTAGGGTTCCAACTATTATCTGTAATATCGTTATTAAATGTTTTAAACGTTTTAAAGGTTTTCCACTTAATAAATGTAAATAGTGGTATGAACTCATCTCAGTATATCTGACCCCGTTGTTTTCCCAATTTTTCCCAGGGTTATGATCAGAGAGAGTCTGGTGATCTCCGCATTTACTTTTCCTCGGAGGTTCCATTTATTTTGATAAACTGTCAAACTATTTTATTCTTAGACCGCAGTAGTTGACTAGACGTCTTTACTATTATTACAGTTGTTTGTCGGATTGGTCTGACTAGTTATATTGCTCTGGCATGTTATGTAATTATTTCGGATTATTTATGATATGCCTATTTTTAGACTCAGAATTGAATAAGCATGTTATATTATTGTTGTATATTATATCTGCTAGATTAGGCTGAAGTCTCGGTTGCCCCCGAGCATTGGTTTTCTGCAGGTTTATGTGTTTATGTGTTAAATGAAAGGCTAGCTACGGGTTTCGGTACTACATTACCCATACCCTAGCGCCGGTCGCGATTCATGAAAATGGGTTGTGACATTTTTAGCGATTTAAGCCGAACGTTTACAAACATTACGAAACAAAATCAAACATTTCACCTTTTTAGCAATTTAAGCCGAACGTTTACAAACGTTATGAAACAAAACCAAATATTTCACCTTTTTAGCAATATAAGCCGAACGTTTACAAACGTTACGAAACAATTCCAAATGCTTCCCCATTTTAGCGATTTAAGCCAAACGTATAAAACGTTACGAAACAAATCCAAATGTTTCACCTTTTAAGCGATTTAAGCCAAACGTTTACAAACGTTACGAAACAAATCCAAACGTTTCACCTTTTTAGCGATTGAAGCCAAAATTTTACAAACGTTACGAAACAAATCCAAGCGTTTCACCTTTTTTTAGCAATTTAAGCTAAACGTTTACAAACGTTCTGAAACAAATTCAAGCGTTTCAACTTTTTATAAATTTAAGCCAAACGTTTAAAAACGTTACGACACAAATCCAAGCATTTCACCTTTTTAGCAATTTAAACCAAACATTCCAAACGTTTCACCTTTTTAGCAATTTAAGCCAAACGTTTACAAACGTTACGAAACAAATCCACACGTTTCCCCTTTTTAGCGATTTAATCCAACGTTTACAAACGTTACGAATCAAATCCAAACATTTCACCTTTTTGACTATTTAAGCCAAACGTTTACAAAGGTTATGAAATAAATCCAAATATTTCACCTTTTAAGCAATTTAAGCCAAATGTTGACAAACGTTATGAAACAAATCCAAGCGTTTCACCTTTTTGGCAAATTCAGCCAAATGTTTACAAATGCTACGAAAAAAATCCAAGCGTTTCACCTTTTTAGCAATTAAAGACAAATATTTAAAACCGATACGAAACAAATCCAAGCGTTTCACTTTTTTAGCGATTTAAGCCAAACATTTACAAACGTTACGAAACAAATCCTAACGTTTCCCCTATTCAGCGATTTAAGCCGAACGTTTACAAACGTTTCAAAACAAATCCAAATGTTTCACCTTTTTAGCGATTTAAGCCAAACATTTACAAACGTTATGAAACAAATCCAAATGTTTCACCTTTTTAGCGATTTAAGCCAAAATGTTATGAAACAAATCAAAACGTTTCGCCTTTTTTAGCAATTTAAGCAAAACGTTTACAAACGTTACGAAACAAATCCAAATGTTTCCCCTTTTTTGAGATTTAAGCCAAACATTTACAAACGTTACGAAACAAAACCAAACGTTTAAAACATTACGAAACAAATCCAAACATTTCACATTTTTAGAAATTTGAGTCAAACCTTTACAAACGTTACAAAATAAAAAAAAAACGTTTCATCTTTTTAGCAATAAAAGCCAAACTTTTACAAATGTTACGAAACAAATCCAAGCGTTTCACCTTTTTAGCAATATAAGCCAAACGTTTACAAACGTTCCGAAACAAATCCAAGCGTTTCACCTTTTCAGTAATTTAAGTCAAACGTTTACAAACGTTACGAAACAAATCCAAGCGTTTCACCTTTTTAGCAATTTAAGCCAAATGTTTACAAACGTTACGAAACAAATCCAAACGTTTACAAAAATTACAAATGAAACCAAACGTTTCACCTTTTTTGCAATTTAAGCCAAACGTTACGAAACAAATCCAAACGTTTCCCCATTTTAGCGATTTAAGCCAAACGTTTAAAACATTACAAAATAAATCCAAATGTTTCACCTTTTTAGCGATTTATGCCAAATGTTTACAAACATTACGAAAAAAATCGAAACGTTTCACCTTTTTAACGATTATAGCCAAACGTTTACAAACGTTACGAAACAAATCCAAACATTTCACCTTTCTAGCAATTGAAGCCAAAGTTTTACAAACATTACGAAACAAAACCAAATGTTTCACCTTTATTGCAAATTATGCCAAAGTTTTACAAACATTACGAAACAAATCCAAACGTTTCACCTTTTTAGCAATTTAAGCCAAACGTTTACAAACGTTATGAAAAAAATCCAAGCGTTTCACCTTTTTGGCAAATTAAGTCAAACGTTTACAAATGTTACAAAAAAAATCCAAGCGTTTCACCTTTTTAGCAATTAAAGACAAACATTTAAAAACGTTACGAAACAAATACAAGCTTTTCACTTTTTTAGCGATTTAAGCCAAACGTTTACAAACGTGACGAAACAAATCCAAACGTTTCGCCTTTTTAGCTATTTAAGCAAAACATTTAGAAACGTTACGAAACAAATCCAAACGTTTCCCTTTTTTTGCAATTTATGCCAAACATATACAAACGTTACAAAACAAATCCAAACATTTCACCTTTTTAGCGATTTAAGCAAAACATTTACAAACGTTATAAAACAAATCCAAATGTTTTACCTTTTTAGCGATTTAAGCCAAATGTTTACAAAATGTTATGAAACAAATCAAAACGTTTAGCCTTTTTTAGCAATTTAAGCAAAACGTTTACAAAAGTTATGAAACAAATCCAAATGTTTCACCTTTTTAGAGATTTAAGCCAAACGTTACAAATGTTAACAAACAAAACCAAACATTTAAAACATTACGAAACAAATCCAAACGTTTCACATTTTTAGCAATTTAAGCCAAACCTTTACAAACGTTACAAAATAAAGACAAGCGTTTCATCTTTTTAGCAATATAAGCCAAAATTTTACAAATGTTACGAAACAAATCCAAGCGTTTCACCTTTTTAGCAATTTAAGCCAAACGTTTACAAATGTTCCGAAATAAATCCAAGCGTTTCACCTTTTTAGTAATTTAAGTCAAACGTTACGAAACAAATCCAAGCGTTTCACCTTTTTAGCAATTTAAGCCAAACGTTTACAAACGTTACTAAACAAATCCAAACGTTTACAAAAGTTACTAAATGAAACCAAACGTTTCACCTTTTTTGCAATTTAAGCCAAACGTTACGAAACAAATCCAAAAGTTTCCTCATTTTAGCGATTTAAGCCAAACGTTTAAAACGTTACAAAACAAAGCCAAATGTTTCACCTTTTTAGCGATTTATGCCAAATGTTTTCAAACGTTACGAAACAATTCGAAACGTTTCACCTTTTTAGCGATTAAAGCCAAACGTTTACAAACGTTACGAAACAAATCCACACGTTTCACCTTTTTAGCGATTTAAGCCAAACGTTTACAAACGTTACCAAACAAATCCAAACATTTCACCTTTCTAGCAATTGAAGCCAAAGTTTTACAAACATTACGAAACAAAACCAAATGTTTCATCTTTATTGCAAATTATGCCAAACGTTTACAAACGTTACGAATTAAATCGAAACGTTTCAACTTTTTTGCGATTTAAGCCAAACGTTTACAAACGTTATGAAACAAATCCAAGCGTTTCACCTTTTTAGCAAATTAAGTCAAACATTTACAAATGTTACGAAAAAAATCCAAGCGTATCACCTTTTAAGCAATTAAAGACAAACATTTAAAAACGTTACGAAACATATACAAGCTTTTCACCTTTTTAGCGATTTAAGCCAAACGTTTACAAACGTGACGAAACATATCCAAACGTTTCATATTTTTAGCGATTTAAGCCAAACATTTACAAACATTACGAAACAAATCCAAATGTTTCCCCTTTTTAGTCATTTAAGCCAAACATTTACAACCGTTACAAAACAAATCCAAACATATCACCTTTTTCGCGATTTAAGCCAAACATTTACAAACTTTATGAAACAAATCCAAATGTTTCACCTTTTTAGAGATTTAAGCCAAACGTTACGAAACAAAGCCAAACGTTTAAAATGTTACGAAACAAATCCAAACGTTTCATATTTTTAGCAATTTAAGCCAAACCTTTACAAACGTTACAAAATAAAAACAAGTGTTTCATCTTTTTAGCAATTTAAGCCAAACGTTTACAAAGTTTCGAAACAAATCCAAGAGTTTCACCTTTTTAGCAATTTAAGCCAAATGTTTACAAACGTTCCGAAACAAATCCAAGTGTTTCACCTTTTCAATAATTTAAGTCAAACGTTTACAAACGTTACGAAACATATCCAAGCGTTTCACCTTTTTAGCAATTTAAGCCAAACGTTTACAAACGTTACGAAATAAATCCAAACGTTTACAAAAGTTACGAAATGAAACCAAACGTTTCACCTTTATAGCAATTTAAGCCAAACGTTACGAAACAAATCCAAACGTTTCCCCATTTTAGCGATTTAAGCCAAACGTTTAAAAGTTTACAAAACAAATTCAAATGTTTCACCTTTTTAGCAATTTATGCCAAACGTGTTCAAACGTTACGAAACAAATCCAAAACGTTTCATATTTTTAGCAATTTAAGCCAAACGTTTGCAAACGTTAGGAAACAAAAACCAAGAGTTTCACCTTTTTAGCAATTTAAGCCAAAGTTTTACAAACGTTAGGAAACAAATCCTAGTGTTTCACCTTTTTAGGATTTTAAGACCAAGATTAGAAACGTTACGAATCAAATCCTAGCGTTTCACCTTTTTAGCAATTTCAGGCAAACGTTTACAAATGCTACGAAATAAATCTAAATGTTTCACCGTTTTAGCAGTGTAAGCCAAACCTTTACAAAGGTTACGAAACAAATCAAAGCTTTTCACCTTTGTAGCAATCTAAGCTAAACGTTTACAAACGTTACGAAACAAATTTAAGCATTTCACCTTTTTAACAATTTAAGCCAAACATTTACAAACGTTACGAAAAAAATCCAAAAGTTTCGCCTTTTTAGCAATTTAAGCCAAACGTTTAAAAAGGTTATAAAACAAATCCAAATGTTTCCCCTTTTTAGAAATTTAAGCAAAGCGTTTACAAACATTACAATACAAATCCAAGCGTTTCACTTTTTTAGAAATTGAAGCCAAACATTTACAAATGTTACGAAACAAATCCAAGCGTTTCAACTTTTTAGCAATTTAAGCCAAACGGTTGCAAACATTACGAAACAAATCCAAGCGTTTCACTAATTTATTTATTTAAGCCAAATGTTTACAAACGTTACGAAACAAATCCAAGCGTTTCACCTTTTTAGCGATTTATGCCAAACGTTTACAAACGTTACGAAAGAAATCCAAACATTACGAAACAAATCCAAACGTTTTATATTTTTAGCAATTTAAGCCAAACGTTTACAAACGTTACGAAATAAAAACCAAGCATTTCACCTTTTTAGAAATCTAAGCCAAACATTTACAACCGTTAGGAAACAAATCCTAGTGTTTCACCGTTTTAGCAATTTAAGCCAAAGATTAGAAAGGTTACAAAACAAATCAAACCGTTTCACCTTTTTAGCAATTTCAGCTAAACGTTTACAAATGTTACGAAACAAATCCAAGCGTTTCACCTTTTTAGCAATTTAAGCCAAACGTTTACAAATGTTATGAAACAAATCCAAATGTTTCGCCGTTTTAGGGATTTAAGCCAAACGTTTAAAAAGGTAGCAATTTAACCAAAACCTTTACAAGGTTTACGAAACAAATCCAAGCGTTTCACCTTTTTAGGAATTTAAGCCAAACGGCTACAAACGTTATGAAAGAAATCCAAGCGTTTTCCTTTTTTAGCAATTTAAGCCAAACGGTTACAAACGTTGCGAAAGAAGTCCAAGCGTTTCCCCTTTTTATTTATCAAAGCCAAATGTTTACAAACGTTACGAAACAAATCCAAGCGTTTCACCTTTTTAGCGATTTATGCCAAACGTTTACAAACGTTACGAAACAAATCCAACCGTTTCACCTTTTTAGCGATTGACGCCAAACGTTTACAAACGTTACGAAACAAATCCAAACGTTTCACTTTTTTAGTGATTTACGCCAAACGTTTACAAACGTTACGAAACAAATCAAAGCGTTTCACCTTTTTAGCGATATAAGCCATACGTTTACAAACGTTACGAAACAAATCCAACCGTTTCATATTTTTAGCAATTTAAGCCAAACGTTTACAAATGTTACGAAACAAAAACCAAGCGTTTCACCTTTTTAGCAATTTAAGCCAAATATTTACAAACGTTAGGAAATTTATCCTAGCGTTTCACCTTTTTAGCAATTTAAGACAAAGATTAGAAACGTTACGAAAGAAATCTTTGCGTTTCACCTTTTTAGCAATTTCAGCCAAATGTTTACAAACGGTACGAAACAAATCCAAAGGTTTCACCTTTTTAGCTATTTAAGTCAAACGTTTACAAATGCTACTAAACAAATCCAAACGTTTCACCGTTTTAGCAATGTAAGCCAAACCTTTACAAAGAATACGAAACAAATCAAAGTGTTTCACCTTTTTAGCAATCTAAGCCAAACATTTACAAATGTTAGGAAACAAATCCTAGCGTTTCACCTTTTTAGCAATTTCAGCCAAACGTTTGCAAAAGGTACGAAACAAATCCAAACGTTTCCCCTTTTTAGCTATTTAAGCCAAACATTTACAAACGCTACGAAACAAATCCAAACGTTTCACCGTTTTAGCAATGTAAGCCAAACCTTTACAAAGAATATGAAACAAATCAAAGCGTTTCACCTTTTTAGCAATCTAATCTAAGCGTTTACAAACGTTACGAAACAAATCCAAGCGTTTCAACATAACCTTGGATTTGTTTCGTAACGTTTGTAAACGTTTGGATTAAATTGCCTAAAAGGTGAATCGCTATGATTGGTTTCGTTACGTTTGTTAACGTTTGGCTTAAATTGCTAAAAAAGGTGAAACATTTGGATTTTTTCATAACCTTTGTAAACGTTTGGCTTAGATTGCTTAAAAGGCAAAACATTTGGATTTTTTTCGTAACGTTTGTAAAAGTTTGGCTTAAATTACTATAAGGTGAACGCTTTGATTTGTTTCGTAATGTTTGTAAACGTTTGGCTTAAATTGCTAAAAAGGTGAAACACTTGGATTTGTTTCGTAACATTTGTAAATGTTTGGTATACATTGCGAAGAAGGTGAAACGTTCGGATTTCTTTCGTAAAGTTGTAAACATTTGGCTAATATTGCTAAAAAGGGGAAACGTTTGGATTTGTTTCATACTGTTTGTAAACGTTTGGCTTAAATCGCTAATAAGGTGAAATGTTTGGATTGTTTCGTAAGGTTTGTAAACGTTTATCTTAAATTTCTATAAAGGTGAAACACTTGGAATTCTTTCGTAATGTTTGTAAACGTTTGGCTTTAATTGCAAAAAGGTGAAACGTTTGGATTTGTTTTGTTACATTTGTAAACGTTTGGCTTAAATTGCTAAAAAGGTGAAACACTTCGTTTTTTATTTGTAACGTTTGTAAACGTTTGGCTTAGATAGCTAAAAATGTAAAATGTTTGGATTTCTTTCGTAACGTTTGTAGACGTTTGGCTTTAATCGCGAAAAGGGGAAACTATTGGATTTGTTTCGTAACATTTGTAAATGTTAGGCAGCAATCGCTAAAAAGGTGAAACGTTTGGATTTGTTTCGTAATATTTTAAATGTTTGGCTTAAATCGCTAAAATAGGAAAATGTTTTGATCTGTTTCGTAACGTTTGTAAACATTTGGCTTAAATTGCTAAAAAGGTAAAACGTTTGGTTTTGTTTCGTAACATTTGTAAACGTTTGGATTTGTTTCGTAACGTTTGTAAACGTTTGGCTTAAACTGCTAAAAAGGTGAAAAGCTTGGATTCGTTTCGTAACATTTGTAAACGTTTGGCTTAAATTACTAAAAATATGAAACTCTTGGATTTGTTTCGAAACATTTGTAAACGTTCGGCCTAAATTTCTAAGAAGGTGAAACGCTTAGATTTGTTTCGTAACGTTTGTTAACGTTTTACTTAAATTATTAAAAAGGCAAAACACTTGGTTTTGTTTCGTAACGTTTGTAAAGGTTTGGCTTAAATCGCTAAAATGTGAAATGTTTGGATTTGTTTTGTAACATTTTAAACGTTTGGTTTTGTTTCATAACGTTTTAAGCGTTTCGCTTAAATCGCTAAAACGGGAAACGTTTGGATTTGTTTCGTAGTGTTTGTAAATGTCTGGCTTAAATCGCTAAAAAGGTGAAACGTTTAAATTTGTTTTGACAAGTTTTTAAATGTTTGGCTTAAATCGCTAAAAAGGTGAAACGTTTGGATTTGTCGCGTAACGTTCGTAAATGTTTGGCTTAAATCGCCAAAAAGGTGAAACTTTTAGATTTGTTTCGTAACGTTTGTAAATGTTTGGCTTAAATCGCTAAAAAGGTGAAACGTTTGGATTTGTTTTGTAACGTTTGTAAACTTTTGGCTTAAATCGCTAAAAAGGTGAAACGTTTGGATTTGTTTCTTAACCTTTGTAAACGTTTGGATTTGTTTCGTAACCTTTGTAAACGTTTATAAACGTTACAAAACAAATCCTATCGTTTCACCTTTTAAGCGATTTAAGCCAAACGTTTACAAATGTGATGAAACAAATCCAAACATTTCACCTTTTTAGCAATTTAGGTCAAAAATTTACAAACGTTACGAAACAAATCCAAACATTTCACATTTTTAGCGATTTAAGCCAAAGATTTACAAACGTTACAAAAAACGCTTCACCTTTTTAGCGATTTAAGCAAACCATTTACAAATGTTACGAAATAAACCCAAATGTTTCACCTTTTTAGCGATTTAAGCCAAATATTTACAAAATGTTACAAAACAAATCCAAACGTTTCACCTTTTTAGCAATTTAAGCCAAACATTTACAAACGTTACGAAACAAATCCAAACGTTTCAGCTTTTTAGCAATTTAAGCCAAACGTTTACAAACGATACGAAACAAGTCCAAACATTTCACCTTTTTAGCGATTTAAGCCAAACGTTTACAAACGTTACGAAACAAATACAAATGTTTCACATTTTTAGCGATTTAAGCCGAACGTTCACAAATGTTACGAAACAAAACCAAACGTTTAAAACGTTATGAAACAAATCCAAACATTTCACCCTTTTAGCAATTTAAGCCAAACATTTACAAACATTTTTATCCTTTTTAGTAATTTAAGCCAAACGTTTACAAACGTTACGAAATTTCAAACGTTTCCCCTTTTTAGCGATTTAAGCCAAACGTTTACAAACATTACGAAATAAATCTAAAGTTTTCACCTTTTTAGCGATTTAAGCCAAACGTTTACAAACGTTACGAAACAAATCCAAACGTTTCGCCTTTTTAGCAATTTAAGCCAAACGTTTACAAACGTTTCGAAACAAATCCAAACGTTTCACCTTTTTAGCGACTTAAGCCAAACGTTTACAAACTTTACAAAACAAAAGAAAACGTTTAAAACGTTACGAAACAAATCCAAACGTTTAACATTTTTAACGATTTAAGCCAAACCCTTACAATCATTTCTACACAAAACCAAGCGTTTCGCCTTTTTAGCAATTTAAGCCAAACGTTTACAAACGTTACGAAACAAATCCAAGAGTTTCACCTTTTAGCAGTTTAAGCCAAACATTTACAAACGTTCCTAACCAAATTCAAGCGTTTCAAATTTTTAGTAATTTAAGCCAAACGGTTACAAACGTTACGAAAGAAATCCAAGCGTTTCCCTTTTTTAGCAATTTAAGCCAAACAGTTACAAACGTTGCGAAAGAAGTCCAAGCGTTTCCCCTTTTTATTTATCAAAGCTAAATGTTTACAAACGTTACGAAACAAATCCAAGCGTTTCACCTTTTTAGCGATTTATGCCAAACATTTACAAACGTTACGAAACAAATCCAAACGTTTCACCTTTTTAGCGATTTACGCCAAACGTTTACAAACATTACGAAACAAATCCTAGCGTTTCACCTTTTTAGCGATATAAGTCATACGTTTACAAACGTTACGAAACAAATCCAACCGTTTCATATTTTTAGCAATTTAAGCCAAACGTTTACAAACGTTACGAAACAAAAACCAAGTGTTTCACCTTTTTAGCAATTTAAGCCAAATATTTACAAACGTTAGGAAATAAATCCTAGTGTTTCACCTTTTTAGCAATTTAATACAAAGATTAGAAACGTTACGAAATAAATCTTTACGTTTCACCTTTTTAGCAATTTCAGCCAAATGTTTACAAACGATACGAAACAAATCCAAAGGTTTCACCTTTTTAGCTATTTAAGTCAAACGTTTACAAATGCTACTAAACAAATCCAAACGTTTCACCGTTTTAGCAATGTAAGCCAAACCTTTACAAAGAATACGAAACAAATCAAAGCGTTTAACCTTTTTAGTAATTTAAGCCAAACATTTACAAATGTTAGGAAACAAATCCTAGCGTTTCACCTTTATAGCAATTTCAGCCAAACGTTTGCAAACGGTACGAAACAAATCCAAACGTTTCACCTTTTTAGCTATTTAAGCCAAACATTTACAAACGCTACGAAACAAGTCCAAACGTTTCACCGTTTTAGCAATGTAAGCCAAACCTTTACAAAGAATATGAAACAAATCAAAGCGTTTCACCTTGTTAGCAATCTAATCTAAACGTTTACAAATGTTAGGAAACAAATCCAAGCGTTTCAACATAACCTTGGATTTGTTTCGTAACGTTTGTAAACATTTGGATTAAATTGCCAAAAAGGTAAATCGCTATGATTGGTTTCGTTACGTTTGTAAACGTTTGGCTTAAATTGCTAAAAAAGGTGAAACATTTGGATTTTTTCATAACCTTTGTAAACGTTTGGCTTAGATTGCTTAAAAGGCAAAACATTTGGATTGTTTTCGTAACATTTGTAAAAGTTTGGCTTAAATTGCTATAAAGGTGAACGCTTGGATTTGTTTCGTAACGTTTGTAAACGCTTGGCTTAAATTGCTAAAAAGGTGAAACGCTTGGATTTATTTCGTAACGTTTGTAAATGTTTGGTATACATTGCGAAAAAGGTGAAACGTATGGATTTCTTTCGTAACGTTGTAAACGTTTGGCTAATATCGCTAAAAAGGTGAAACGTTTGGATTTGTTTCATACTGTTTGTAAACGTTTGGCTTAAATCGCTAACAAGGTGAAATGTTTGGATTTGTTTCGTAAGGTTTGTAAACGTTTATCTTAAATTGCTATAAAGGTGAAACACTTGGAATTCTTTCGTAATGTTTGTAAACGTTTGGCTTTAATTGCAAAAAGGTGAAACGCTTGGATTTGTTTCGTTGCATTTGTAAACGTTTGGCTTAAATTGCTAAAAAGTTGAAACACTTCGTTTTTTATTTATAACGTTTGTAAACGTTTGGCTTAAATAGCTAAAAATGTGAAATGTTTAGATTTCTTTCGTAACGTTTGTAGACGTTTGGCTTTAATCGCGAAAAAGGGGAAACTATTGGATTTGTTTCGTAACATTTGTAAATGTTAGGTAGCAATCGCTAAAAAGGTGAAACGTTTGGATTTGTTTCGTAATATTTTAAATGTTTGGCTTAAATCGCTAAAATAGGGAAACGTTTTGATCTGTTTCATAACGTTTGTAAACATTTGGCTTAAATTGCTAAAAAGGTAAAACGTTTGGTTTTTTTTCGTAAAATTTGTAAGCGTTTGGATTTGTTTCGTAACGTTTGTAAACGTTTGGCTTAAACTGCTAAAAAGGTGAAAAACTTGGATTCGTTTCGTAACATTAGTAAACGTTTTGCTTAAATTACTAAAAATGTGAAACTCTTGGATTTGTTTCGAAACATTTGTAAACGTTCGGCCTAAATTTCTAAGAAGGTGAAACGCTTAGATTTGTTTCGTAACGTTTGTTAACGTTTTACTTAAATTATTAAAAAGACGAAACACTTGGTTTTGTTTCGTAATGTTGGTAAAGGTTTGGCTTAAATCGCTAAAATGTGAAATGTTTGGATTTGTTTTGTAACATTTTTAACGTTTGGTTTTGTTTCATAACGTTTTAAGCGTTTCGCTTAAATCGCTAAAACGGGAAACGTTAGGATTTGTTTCGTACCGTTTGTAAATGTTTGGCTTAAATCGCTAAAAAGGTGAAACGTTTAAATTTGTTTTGACAAGTTTTTAAACGTTTGGCTTAAATCGCTAAAAAGGTGAAACATTTGGATTTGTTTTAACATTTTTAGCAATTTAAGCCAAACGTTTACAAATGTTACGAAACAAATCTAAGCGTTTCACCTTTTTAGCAATTTAAGCCAAACATTAAAAAATGTTACGAAACAAATCCAAGCGTTTCACCTTTTTAGCTATTTAACCCAAACGTTTACAAATGTGATGAAACAAATCTAAACGTTTCCCCTTTTTAGCAATTTTAAGCCAAACATTTACAAACATTACGAAACAAATCCAAATGTTTCACCTTTTTAGCGATTTAAGGCAAATGTTTACAATATGTTACAAATCAAATCCAAACGTTTCATCTTTTTAGCAATTTAAGCCAAACGTTTACAAACGTTACGAAACAAATCCAAACGTTTCCCCTTTTTTGCGATTTAAGCCAAACATTTACAATCGCTACGAAACAAAACCAAACCTTTATAAACGTTACGAAACAAATCCAAACGTTTCACATTGTTAGTAATTTAAGCCAAACCTTTAAAAACGTTACAAAATAAAACCAAGCGTGTCACCTTTTCAGCAATTTAAGACAAACGTTTACAAACATTACGAAACAAATCCAAGCGTTTCACCTTTTTAGCAATTTCAGCCAAACGTTTACAAATGTTACGAAACAAATCCAAGCATTTCAGCTTTTTAGTTATTAAAGCCAAACGTTTACAAATGTTATGAAACAAATCCAAGCTCTTCACCTTTTAGAAATTTAAGCCAAACGTTTACAAACGTTACGAAACTAAACCAAACGTTTCACCTTTTAAGCAATTTAAGCCAAACGTTTACAAACGTTACGAAACAAATCCAAGTGTTTCCCTCTTTTAGCGATTTAAGCCAAACGTTTAAAACGCTACAAAGCAAATCCAAACGTTTCCCCTTTTGGAAATTTATGCCAAATGTTTACAAACGTTACGAAAAATATCCAAACGTTCCACCTTTTTAGCGATTGAAGCCAAACGTTTACAAACGTTACGAAACAAATTTAAATGTTTCATATATTTAGCGATTTAAGCCAGTCGTTTACAAACGTTACGGAACAAAAACCAAGCGTTTTACCTTTTTAGAAATTTAAGCCAAATGTTTACAAACGTAACGAAATAAATCCTAGCGTTTCACCTTTTTGGAAATTTAAGCCAAACGTTTAGAAACGTTACGAAACAAATCCAACCGTTTCACCTTTTTAGTTATTTAAGTCAAATATTTACAAACGGTACGAAACAAATACAAATGTTTCACCTTTTTGGCGATTTAAGCCAAAAATTTACAAACGCTACGACACAAATCCAAACGTTTCACCTATTTTGCAATGTAAGACAAACATTTACAAACGTTATGAAACAAATCCAAGCGTTTCACCTTTTTAGCAATCTAAGTCAAACATTTACAAACGTTACGAAACAAATCCAAGCGTTTTCCCTTTTTAGCAATTTAAACCAAACGTTTCGCCTTTTTAGTGATTTAAGCCAAACATTTAAAAACGTTACGAAACAAATCCAAACGTTTATCCATTTTAGCAACTTAAGCCAGACGTTTACAACGGTACGAAGCAAATCCAAACGTTTCATCTTTTTAGCTATTAAGAAAAAAGTTTACAAACGCTATAAAATAAATCTGTACGTTTCACCTTTTTAGCAATGTAAGCCAAACGTTTACAAACGTCACGAATAAAAACCAAGCGTTTCACCTTTTTTAGCAATTTTAGCCAAGCGTTTACAAATGTAACAAAACAAATCCTAGAGTTTTACCATTTTAGCAATTTAAACCAAATGTTTAAAAACGTTACAAAACAAATCCAAGCGTTTAACCTTTTCAGCATTTTAAACCAAACGTTTACAAACGTTACGAAACAAATCCAAACATTCCACCTTTTAAGCGATTTAAGCAAAACGTTTACAAAAGTTTCGAAACAAATCCAAATGTTCCACCTGTTTAGCGATTTAAGGCAAGTGTTTACAAAATGTTACAAATCAAATCGAAACGTTTCATCTTTTTAGGAATTTAAGCCAAACGTTAACAAACGTTAAGAAATAAATCCAAACGTTTCACCTTTTTTGCGATTTAAGCAAACGTTTACAATCGCTACGCAACAAAACCAAACGTTTAAAACACTGCGAAATAAATCCAAACGTTTCCCATTTTTAGTAATATAAGCCAAACCTTTAAAAACGTTACAAAATAAAACCAAGCGTTTCACCGTTTTAGCAATTTAAGCCAAACGTTTACAAACGTTACGAAACAAATCCAAGCGTGTCACCTTTTTAGCAATTTAAACCAAACGTTTACAAACGTTACAAAACAAATTCAAGCATTTCACCTTTTTAGGTATTAAAGCCAAACGTTTACAAATGTTACGAAACAAATCCAAGCGTTTCACCTTTTTAGCAATTTAAGCCAAATGTTTACAAACGTTACGAAACAAATACAATCGTTTACAAACGTTACAAAACTAAACCAAACGCTTCACCTTTTTAGCAATTTAAGCCAATCGTTTACAAACGTTACGAAACAAAACCAAATGTTTCCCTATTTTAGCGATTTAGGCCAAACGTTTAAAACGCTACAAAGCAAATCCAAACATTTCACCTTTTTAGAAATTTATGCCAAACGTTTACAAACGTTACGAAACATATTCAAATGTTTCACCTTTTTAGCGATTCAAGCCAAACGTTTAAAAACGTTACGAAACAAATCCAAACGTTTCATATTTTTAGCAATTTAAGCCAAACGTTTACAAACGTTAGGAAACAAAAACCAAGCGTTTCACCTTTTTAGCAATTTAAGCCAAATGTTTATAAACGTAAGGAAATGAATCCTAGCGATTCACCTTTTTGGAAATTTAAGCCAAAACGTTACGAAACAAATCCAACCGTTTCACCTTTTTAGTTATTTAAGTCAAACATTTACAAACGGTACGAAACAAATACAAACGTTTCACCTTTTTAGCGATTTAAGCCAAACATTTACAAACACAACGAAACAAATCCAAACGTTTCACCTATTTAGCAATGTAAGACAAACATTTACAAACATTAGGAAACAAATCCAAGCGTTTTACCTTTTTAGCAATCTAAGTCAAACATTTACAAACGCTACGAAACAAATCCAAGCGTTTCACCTTTTTAGCAATTTAAACCAAACGTTACGAAACAAATTCAAGCATTTCACCTTTTTAGGTATTAAAGCGAAACGTTTACAAATGTTACGAAACAAATCCAAGCGTTTCACCTTTTTAGCAATTTAAGCCAAATGTTTACAAACGTTACGAAACAAATACAATTGTTTACAAATGTTACAAAACTAAACCAAACGCTTCACCTTTTTAGAAATTTAAGCTAAACGTTTACAAACGTTACGAAACAAATCCAAATGTTTCCCTATTTTAGCGATTTAGGCCAAACGTTTAAAACGCTACAAAGCAAATCCAAACATTTCACCTTTTTAGAAATATATGCCAAACGTTTACAAACGTTACGAAACATATTCAAATGTTTCACCTTTTTAGCGATTCAAGCCAAACGTTTAAAAACGTTACGAAACAAATCCAAACGTTTCATATTTTTAGCAATTTAAGCCAAACGTTTACAAACGTTACGAAACAAAAACCAAGTGTTTCACCTTTTTAGCAATTTAAGCCAAATGTTTATAAACGTAAGGAAATGAATCCTAGCGATTCACCTTTTTTGAAATTTAAGCCAAACGTTTAGAAACGTTACGAAACAAATCCAACCGTTTCACCTTTTTAGTTATTTAAGTCAAACATTTACAAACGGTACGAAACAAATACAAACGTTTCACCTTTTTAGCGATTTAAGCCAAACATTTACAAACGCAACGAAACAAATCCAAACGTTTCACCTATTTAGCAATGTAAGACAAACATTTACAAACATTAGGAAACAAATCCAAGCGTTTTACCTTTTTTGCAATCTAAGTCAAACATTTACAAACGTTACGAAACAAATCCAAGCGTTTCACCTTTTTAGCAATTTAAACTAAACGTTTTGCCTTTTTAGTGATTTAAGCCAAACATTTAAAAACGTTACAAAACAAATCCAAACGTTTAACCTTTTTAGCAACTTAAGCCAGACGTTTACAAACGGTACGAAGCAAATCCAAACGTTTCACCTTTTTAGCGATTAAGAAAAACGTTTACAAACGCTACGAAATAAATCCGTACGTTTCACCTTTTTAGCAATGTAAGCCAAACGTTTACAAACGTCACGAAAAAAACCAAGTTTTTCACCTTTTTAGCAATTTTAGCCAAGCGTTTACAAATGTAACAAAACAAATCCTAGCGTTTTACCATTTTAGCAATTTAAGACAAAAGCTTAGAAAAGTTACAAAACAAATCCAAGCGTTTTACCTTTTTAGCATTTTAAACCAAACGTTTACAAAAGTTACGAAACAAATCCAAATGTTTCACCTTTTTAGCGATTTAAGGCATATGTTTACAAAATCTTACAAATCAAATCGAAACGTTTCATCTTTTTAGGAATTTCAGCCAAACGTTTACAAACGTTACGAAACAAATCCAAACGTTTCACCTTTTTTGCGATTTAAGCAAAACGTTTACAATCGCTACGCAACAAAACCAAACGTTTAAAACATTACGAAACAAATCCAAACGTTTCACATTTTTAGTAATTTAAGCCAAACCTTTAAAAACGTTTCAAAATAAAACCAAGTGTTTCACCGTTTTAGCAATTTAAGCCGAACGTTTATAAACGTTATAAAACAAATCCAAGCATTTCACCTTTTTAGCAATTTAAACCAAACGTTTACAAACGTTACGAAACAAATTCAAGCATTTCACCTTTTTAGCTATAAAGCCAAATGTTTACAAATGTTACGAAACAAATCCAAGCGTTTCACCTTTCTAGCAATTTAAGTCAAACGTTTACAAACGTTACGAAACAAATACAATCGTTTACAAACGTTACAAAACTAAACCAAATGCTTCACCTTTTTAGCAAGTTAAGCCAAATGTTTACAAACGTTGCGAAACAAATCCAAATGTTTCCCTATTTTAGCGATTTAGGCCAAACGTTTAAAACGCTACAAAGCAAATCCAAACATTTCACCTTTTTAGAAATTTATGCCAAATGTTTACAAATGTTACGAAACATATTCAAATGTTTTACCTTTTTAGCGATTTAAGCCAAACGTTTAAAAACGTCACGAAACAAATCCAAACGTTTCATATTTTTAGCAATTTAAGCCAAACGTTTACAAACGTTACGAAACAAAAACCAAGCGTTTCACCTTTTTAGCAATTTAAGCCAAATGTTTACAAACGTAAGGAAATAAATCCTAGCGTTTCACCTTTTTGGAAATTTAGGCCAAACGTTGAAAAATGTTACGAAACAAATCCAAGCGTTTCCCGTTTTTAGCAATATAAGCCAAACGTTTACAAACGGTACGAAACAAATACAAACATTTCCCCTTTTTAGGGATTTAAGCCAAACATTTACAAACGCTACGAAACAAATCCAAACGTTTCACCTATTTAGCGATGTAAGACAAACATTTACAAGGTGCACGACGTGCACCCAAGGTGCACGTCGTGGACTAGGGGGTGCACGACATGCACCAGCCTTCTTTTGAAGGGGAATGATCCTAAAAACCTAATTTGATGATTCCCCATCCCGATATCGACTCCCGGCCACCGAAAATGCGAGATTCGGACGTCAAGCGAGTAAAATATGACTAGTTGTTTGGAATGAGTTAGTTTATGGATATCAATTGGTTTTGTTAAGAAAACCTATATTCTATATTGAGAATTGAATCGAGAAGTATTAAGAAAAAAAGAAAGAACTATGATTCGTTTATCGGAAAGAATACGTTTGAAGCACGGCGGTTAATGAGCGCAGCATATCGTGTCTCGAGTCTAGAGTCAATCTTATAATAGGATTCTGATACCAGTCAAATGTTTTAAAATTTGTTTTAGATCCGGCGAGGCAAGAAGAAGCTGGACCAGTAGTTCGGGAAGCTTGACGAACCTAAGCCCCCACGTATTTTTGGATAAGCGTTTTCAGTGATTTTATACGATTTGCTTTTAAAGTATTTATTTAAACAATTATTTTATATTGTTTTATGTTTGAATTGCATGCTTTATATGCAAAATTTTTATATGAATTGCGCATACGCTTGATTTGAAACTAGTATTGATCCGATGGAATGTGCTACCTATTGAGCGGAAATAGGACTGCGTGATCACAAGTTTTGATTTGATACAGCTGTGAGTTGATTATGATTATGAAATTCGAGATTGGATGTATGATTTCGATACGAGTGAGCACTCGGTTACGGTGTAACCTGGAGTCCCCGTATCTAGTGGGTTGGAGCCACCAGTGAGTTGGACTCACAACTTGATATTAATGATTGGGTTGCATGATAGCTGATTAGTATGTTTGAGGATTAGGGTTTCAATCGGATCTTGTACTTGGCGGCATATGATCGAATACTGTTTTATGTTTTATTTGAATACTTATTAGTAAATGTATGAACTCACTCAGTATATCCCCATATACTGACCCCTCACAGATTTCCTTTCAGGATAAAGACGCTTTGAAGCAACGGACTTCTATCCTACTTCCAGAAGTCTGTATTTTTGATAGTATGTAAAGAAACAGTACTTTACTCTTAGAGCTGCAGTAGACAAGTGTTTTGCAAGTCAGCTTGTAATATATGGTTCTCTGTAAATATAACTTTAATGTTTTAAAGCTTTAAATGTTTTATACTTGCTGCGTTCAGCATGACATAGTTTATGGATATGTATGCCTGGCATGTGTGTTCAGCATGACATATGTTATTGTATGTCATGCATGACGTTTATATTAGCAAAAATTATTTTACGTTTTTAGGCTTGCTACGGGTTTCGTAGCAACCACAACCATTCCCTAGCGCCGGCCTTGGCCCATGAGATTGGGTCGTGACTGAAACAAATCCAAACATTTCACCTTTTTAGCGATTTAAGCAAAACGTTTACAAACGGTACGAAACATATCCAAAAATTTCACCTTTTTAGCGATTAAGCCAAACGTTTACAAACGCTACGAAACAAATCCAAACGTTTCAACTTTTTAGCAATGTAAGCCAAATTTATACAAACGTTATGAAACAAATCTAAGTGTTTCACCTTTTTAGCAATCTAAGCAAAACGTTTACAAACGTTACGAAACAAATCCAAGCGCTTCAACTTTTTAGCAATTTAAGCCAAACATTTACAAACGTTATGTAAAAACTCCAAACGTTTCGCCTTTTTAGCGATTTAAGCCAAACGTTTCAAAAGGTTATGAAACAAATACAAATGTTTCACATTTTTAGCAATTTAAGCCAAACGTTTACATACGTTACAAAACAAATCCAAGCATTTCACCTTTATTAGCAATTTAAGCCAAACGTTTACAAACGTTCCGAAATAAATTCAAACGTATCAACTTTTTAGTAATTTAAGCCAAACGTTTAAAAACGTTACGAAACAAATCCAATTGTTTCACCTTTTTAGCAATTTAAGCCAAACGTTACGAAACAAATCCAAACGTTTCACATTTTTAGCGATTTAAGCTTAACGTTTATAAACGTTACGAAACAAAACCAAACATTTCACATTTTTAGTGATTTAAGCCGAACGTTTACAAACGTTACGAAACAAAACCAAACATTTCACCTTTTTAGAAATATAAGCCAAATGTTTACAAACGTTACGAAACAATTGCAAATGTTTCCCCATTTTAGCGATTTACGCCAAACGTTTAAAATGTTAGGAAACGAATCGAAACGTTTCCCTTTTTAGCAATTTAAGCAAAACGTTTACAAACATTACGAAACAAATCCAAACATTTAAAACGTTATCAAACAAATCCAAACGTTTCACCTTTTTAGCGATATAAGCCAAACGTTACGAAACAAATCCAAACGTTTCACCTTTTTAGCGATTTAAGCCAAACGTTGACAAACGTTACGAAACAAATCCAAACGTTTCACCTTTTTAGCGATTGAAGCCAAAGTTTTATAAACATTACGAAACAAATTCAAACGTTTCCCCTTTTTAGCAATTTAAGCCAAACGTTACGAAACAAATCCAAACGTTTCACCTTTTTAGCGATTTATGCCACACATTTACAAAGGTTATGAAATAAATCCAAATATTTCCCCTTTTAAGCAATTTAAGCCAAATATTAACAAACGTTATGAAACAAATCCAAGCGTTTCACCTTTTTGGCAATTTAAGCTAAACGTTTTAAATGTTACGAAACAAATCCAAGAGTTTCACGTTTTTAGCAATTTAAGCAAAACATTTAAAAAGGTACGAAACTAATCAAAAAAATTCACCTTTTTAGTGATAAAGCCAAACGTTTACAAACGCTACGAAACAAATCCAAATGTTTCATCTTTTTAGCAATGTAAGCCAAATGTTTACAAACGTTATGAAACAAATCCAAGTGTTTCACCTTTTTAGCAATCTACGCCAAACGTTTACAAATGTTACGAAACAAATCCAAGCGTTTCACCTTTTTAGCAATTTAGGCCAAACATTTACAAACGTTATGAAAAAAATCCAAACGTTTCGCTTTTTTAGCGATTTAAGCCAAACGTTTACAAACGTTACGAAACAAATCCAAGCATTTCACCTTTATTAACAATTTAAGCGAAATGTTTAAAAACGTTACGAAATAAATCCAAGCGTTTCACCTTTTTATCGATTTAAGCCGAACGTTTATAAACGTTATGAAACAAAACCAAACTTCACATTTTTAGTGATTTAAGCCGAACGTTTACAAACGTTACGTAACAAAACCAAACATTTCATCTTTTTAGCAATATAAGCCAAATGTTTACAAACGTTATGAAACAATTCCAAATGTTTCCCCATTTGAGCGATTTAACCCAAACGTTTAAAACGTTAGGAAACGAATCCAAACGTTTCACCTTTTTAGCAATTTAAGCCAAACGTTTACAAACGTTATGAAACAAATCCAAACGTTTCACCTTTTTAGTGATTGAAGCCAAAGTTTTACAAACGTTACGAAACAAATCCAAATGTGTCCTTATTTTAGCGATTTAGGACAAACGTTTAAAACGCTACAAAGCAAATCCAAACATTTCACCTTTTTAGAAATTTATGCCAAACGTTTACAAACGTTACGAAACATATTCAAACGTTTGACCTTTTTAACGATTGAAGCGAAACGTTTACAAACGTTACGAAACAAATCCAAATGTTTCATATTTTAGCGATTTAAGCCAAACGTTTACAAACATTACGAAACAAAAACCAAGTGTTTCACCTTTTTAGCAATTTAAGCCAAATGTTTACAAACATAACGAAATAAATCCTAGTGTTTCACCTTTTTGGAAATTTAGGCCAAACGTTTAGAAATGTTACGAAAAAAATCCAAGCGTTTCACATTTTTAGCAATTTAAGTCAAACGTTTACAAACGGTACGAAACAAATACAAACGTTTCCCCTTTTTAGCGATTTAAGCAAAACATTTACACAGGCTACGAAACAAATCCAAACGTTTCACCTATTTAGCAATGTAAGACAAACATTTACAAACGTTATGAAAGAAATCCAAGCGTTTCACCTTTTTAGCAATCGAAGCCAAACATTTACAAACGTTACAAAACAAATCCAAGCGTTTCACCCTTTTAGCAATTTAAACCAAACGTTTCCCCTTTTTAGCGATTTAAGCAAAACATTTAAAAACGTTACGAAACAAATCCAAACGTTTAACCTTTTTAGCAATTTAAGCAAACGTTTACAAACGGTACGAAGAAAATCCAAACGTTTCACCTTTTTAGCGATTAAGCAAAATGTTTACAAACGCTACGAAACAAATCCGTATGTTTCACCTTTTTAGCAATGTAAGCCAAACGTTTACAAACGTCACGAAACAAAAACTAAGTGTTTCACCTTTTTAGCAATTTTAGCCAAGCGTTTACAAATGTAACAAACAAATCCTAGCGTTTTACCTTTTTGGCAATTTAAGCCAAAAGTTTAGAAACGTTACAAAACAAATCCAAGCCTTTAACCTTTTTAGCATTTTAAACCAAACGTTTACAAACGTTACGAAACAAATCCAAACATTTCACCTTTTTAGCGATTTAAGCAAAACGTTTACAAACGGTATGAAACATATCCAAAAATTTCACCTTTTTAGCGATTAAGCCAAACGTTTACAAACGCTACGAAACAAATCCAAACGTTTCATCTTTTTAGCAATGTAAGCCAAATGTTTACAAACGTTATGAAACAAATCCAAGTGTTTAATCTTTTTAGCAATATAAGCCAAAAGTTTACAAACGTTACGAAACAAATCCAAGTATTTCACCTTTTTAGCAATCTAACCCAAACGTTTACAAACGTTACGAAACAAATCCAAGCGTTTCACCTTTTTAGCAATTTAAGCCAAACATTTACAACCGTTATGTAAAAAATCCAAACTCGCCTTTTTAGCGATTTAAGCCAAACGTTTAAAAAGGTTATGAAACAAATACAAATGTTTCACATTTTTAGCAATTTAAGCCAAACATTTACATACGTTACGAAACAAATCCAAGCATTTCACCTTTATTACCAATTTAAGCCAAACGTTTACAAACATTCCGAAATAAATTCAAGCGTTTCAACTTTTTAGTAATTTAAGCCAAACGTTTAATAATGTTACGAAACAAATCCAAGCGTTTCACCTTTTTAGCAATTTAAGTCAAACATTTACAAACGTTACGTAACAAATCCAAACGTTTCACCTTTTTAGCTATTCAAGCTAAACGTTTATAAATGTTACGAAACAAAACCAAACATTTCACCTTTTTAGTGATTTCAGCCGAACGTTTACAAACTTTACAAAACAAAACCAAACATTTCACCTTTTTAGCAATATAAGCCAAATGTTTACAAACGTTACGAAACAAT
This sequence comes from Mercurialis annua, assembly GCF_937616625.2. Classification (NCBI taxonomy): domain Eukaryota; kingdom Viridiplantae; phylum Streptophyta; class Magnoliopsida; order Malpighiales; family Euphorbiaceae; genus Mercurialis; species Mercurialis annua. The sequence goes on from NC_065571.1 coordinate 35,703,853, forward strand.
TCCAAATGTTTCCCTATTTTAGCGATTTAAGCCAAACGTTTAAAACGTTAGGAAACGAATCCAAACGTTTCACCTTTTTAGCAATATAAGCCAAACGTTTACAAACGTTACGAAACAAATCCAAACGTTTCCCCTTTTTAGCGATTGAAGCCAAAGTTTTACAAACGTTATGAAACAAATCCAAACATTTAAAACGTTATGAAACAAATCCAAACGTTTCACCTTTTTAGCGATTTAAGCAAAACGTTACGAAACAAATCCAAACGTTTCACCTTTTTAGCGATTTAAGCCAAACGTTGACAAATGTTACGAAACAAATCCAAACGTTTTACCTTTTTAGCGATTGAAGCAAAAGTTTTATAAACATTACGAAAGAAATCCAAACGTTAACCCTTTTTAGCAATTTAAGCCAAACGTTTACAAACGTTACGAAACAAATTCAAACGTTTCACCGTTTTAGCGATTTAAGCCACACGTTTACAAAGGTTATGAAATAAATCCAAATATTTCACCTTTTAAACAATTTAAGCCAAATATTAACAAACATTATGAAACAAATCCAAGCGTTTCACCTTTTTGGAAATTTAAGCCAAACGTTTAAAAATGTTACGAAACAAATCCAAACGTTTCACCTTTTTAGCAATTTAAGCCAAACATTTAAAAACGTTACAAAATTAATCCACGCGTTTCACCTTTTTAGCGATTTAAGCCAAACGTTTACAAATGGTACGAAACAAATCCAAAAATTTCACCTTTTTAGCGATTAAGTCAAACGTTTACAAACGCTATGAAACAAATCTAAAGTTTCATCTTTTTAGCTATGTAAGCCAAATGTTTACAAACGTTATGAAACAAATCCAAGAATTTCACCTTTTTAGCAATCTAAGCCAAACGTTTACAAACGTTACGAAACAAATCCAAGCGTTTCACCTTTTTAGCAATTTAAGCCAAACATTTACAAACGTTATGAAAAAAATCAAAACTCTTCGCCTTTTTAGCGATTTAAGCCAAACGTTTACAAAGGTTATGAAACAAATACAAATGTTTCACATTTTTATTAATTTAAGCCAAACGTTTACATGCGTTACGAAACAAATCCAAGCATTTCACCTTTATTAGCAATTTAAGCGAAACATTTACAAACGTTCCGAAATAAATTCAAGCGTTTCAACTTTTTAGTAATTTAAGCCAAACGTTTAAAAACGTTACGAAACAAATCCAAGCGTTTCACCTTTTTAGCAATTTAAGACAAACGTTTACAAACGTTACGAAACAAATCAAAATGTTTCACCTTTTTAGCGATTTAAGCCGAACGTTTATAAATGTTACGAAACAAAACCAAACATTTCATCTTTTAGCAATATAAGCCAAATGTTTACAAACGTTATGAAACAATTCCAAATGTTTCCACATTTTAGCGATTTAAGCCAAACGTTTGAAACGTTAGGAAACGAATCCAAACGTTTCCCCTTTTTAGCGATTGAAGCCAATGTTTTACAAATATTACGGAACAAATCCAAACGTTAAATCGTTATGAAACAAATCCAAACGTTTCACCTTTTTAGAGATTTAAGCCAAACGTTGACAAACGTTACGAAACAAAACCAAACGTTTCACCTTTTTAGCGATTGAAGATAAAGTTTTATAAACATTACGAAACAAATCCAAATGTTTCCGCTTTTTAGCAATTTAAGCCAAACGTTTACAAACGTTACGAAACAAATCCAAACGTTTCACCTTTTTAGCGATTTAAGCCACACGTTTACAAAGGTTATGAAATAAATCCAAATATTTCACCTTTTAGAAATTTAAGCCAAATATTAACAAACGTTATGAAACAAATCCAAGCGTTTAACCTTTTTCGAAATTTAAGCCAAACGTTTAAAAATGTTACGAAACAAATCCAAGAGTTTCACCTTTTTAGAAAGGCTTAATTACTTAAAAAAACCCTCACCTTTAATTTTGTTTTCGTTTATACCCTGACCTAGAAAAATTGTCACAAATACTCATGACCTTGTCTTTATGTTTCACCTCTATCCCAAATTTCAAAAAAAAGATGATTTATTGAAAATAACTAAATATAAGGGTTATTTTATACCTTTTTTTAATAAAAAAATTACAAACAAATACTTCATCTATAAAAACGCTCAAATAAGTCCTAAAATTAATTAATTTTTTAATTTAAATAAAATAAAATAAATAAAATATTTTTTATTAATTACAACTACAATTATACTCCAATTTAAAAAACCGCTAATATTATTATTTTCAAAAAAAAAATCAATTTTTGTATAATTAATAACATTGACGTGTCATTAGAATATATACTAAAAATGAAGGACTATTTTAAACTTATTTTCAAATGAAAAGAGGTAAATTGAATACCTCGAGGGTAGAGGTGAAACATAAAGACAAGGTCATGAGTATATGTGACAATTTTCCTAGGTCAGGGTATAAACGAAAAAGAAGTTAAAGGTGAGGGTTTTTTTAAGTAATTAAGCCTTTTAGAAATTTAAGCCAAACATTTAAAAACGTTACGAAACTAATCCAAGAGTTTCACCTTTTTAGCGATACAAGCCAAACGTTTACAAACGGAATGAAACAAATCCAAAAATTTCACCTTTTTAGCGATTAAGCCAAATGTTTACAAACGCTACGAAACAAATCCAAACGTTTCATCTTTTTAGCAATGTAAGCCAAATGTTTACCAACGTTAAGAAACAAATCCAAGTGTTTCACCTTTTTAGCAATCTGAGCCAAACGTTTACAAACGATACTAAACAAATCCGAGTGTTTCACCTTTTTAGCAATTTAGGTCAAACATTTACAAACGTTATGAAAAAAAACCAAACGTTTCGCCTTTTTAGCGATTTAAGCCAAACGTTTACAAAGGTTATGAAACAAATACAAATGTTTCACATTTTTATCAATTTAAGCCAAACTTTTACATACGTTACGAAACAAATCCAAGCATTTCACCTTTATTAGAAATTTAAGCGAAACGTTTACAAACGTTCCAAAATAAAGTCAAGCGTTTCAACTTTTTAGTAATTTAAGCCAAACGTTTAAAAACGTTACGAAACAAATCCAAGCGTTTCACCTTTTTAGAGATTGAAGCCAAAGTTTTACAAACGTTACGAAACAAATCCAAATGTGTCCCTATTTTAGCGATTTAGGCCAAACGTTTAAAACGCTACAAAGCAAATCCAAACAATTCACCGTTTTAGTAATTTATGCCAAACGTTTACAAACGTTACGAAACATATTCAAACGTTTCACCTTTTTAGCGATTGAAGACAAACGTTTACAAACGTTACGAAACAAATCTAAACGTTTCATATTTTTAGCGATTTAAGCCAAACGTTTACAAACGTTACGAAACAAAAACCAAGCGTTTCACCTTTTGAACAATTTAAGCCAAATGTTTACAAACGTAACAAAACAAATACAAACGTTTCCCCTTTTTAGCGAATTAAGCCAAACATTTACAAACGCTACGAAACAAATCCAAACGTTTCACCTATTTAGCAATGTACGACAAACATTTACAAACGTTATGAAACAAATCCAAGCGTTCCACCTTTTTAGCAATCTAAGCCAAACATTTACAAACGTTACGAAACAAATCCAAGTGTTTCACCTTTTTAACAATTTAAGCCAAACGTTTCCCCTTTTTAGCGATTTAAGACAAACATTTAAAAAGGTTACGAAACAAATCCAAACGTTTAACCTTTTTAGCAATATAAGCAAATGTTTACAAACGGTACGAAGCAAATCAAAACGTTTCACCTTTTTAGTGATTAAGCAAAACGTTTACAAACCCTACGAAACAAATCCGTACGTTTCACCTTTTTAGCAATGTAAGCCAAACGTTTACAAACGTCACGAAACAAAAACCAAGCGTTTCACCTTTTTAGCAATTTTAGCCAAGCGTTTACAAATGTAACAAAACAAATCCTAGCGTTTTACCTTTTTAGCAATTTAAGCCAAACGTTTAGAAACGTTACAAAACAAATCCAAGCGTTTAACCTTTTTAGCATTTTAAACCAAACGTTTACAAACGTTACGAAACAAATCCAAACATTTCACCTTTTTAGCGATATAAACAAAACGTTTACAAACGGTACGCAACATATCCAAAAATTTCACCTTTTTAGCGATTAAGCCAAACGTTTACAAACGCTACGAAACAAATCCAAACGTTTCATCTTTTTAGCAATGTAAACCAAATGTTTACAAACGTTATGAAACAAATCCAAGTATTTCACCTTTTTAGCAATCTAACCCAAACGTTTACAAACGTTACGAAACAAATCCAAGCGTTTCATCTTTTTAGCAATTTAAGCCAAACATTTACAACCGTTATGTAAAAAATCCAAACATTTCGCCTTTTTAGTGATTTAAGCCAAACGTTTAAAAAGGTTATGAAACAAATACAAATGTTTCACATTTTTAGCAATTTAAGCCAAACATTTACATACGTTACGAAACAAATCCAAGCATTTCACCTTTATTAGCAGTTTAAGCCAAATGTTTACAAACGTTCCAAAATAAATTCAAGCATTTCAAATTTTTAGTAATTTAAGCCAAACGTTTAAAAATGTTACGAAACAAATCCAAGCGTTTTATCTTTTTAGCAATTTAAGCCAAACGTTTACAAACGTTACGTAACAAATCCAAACGTTTCACCTTTTTAGCTATTCAAGCTGAACGTTTATAAACGTTACAAAACAAAACCAAACATTTCACCTTTTTAGTGATTTTAGCCGAACGTTTACAAACTTTACAAAACAAAACCAAACATTTCACCTTTTTAGCAATATAAGCCAAATGTTTACAAACGTTATGAAACAATTCCAAATATTTCCCCATTTTAGCGATTTAAGCCAAACGTCTAAAACGATAGGAAACGAATCGAAACGTTTCACCTTTTATGCAATTTAAGCCAAACGTTTACAAACGCTACGAAACAAATCCAAACGTTTCTCCTTTTTAGCGATTGAAGCCAATGTATTACAAACGTTACGGAACAAATCCAAATGTTTAAATCGTTATGAAACAAATCCAAACGTTTCCCCTTTTTAGCGATATAAGCCAAACGTTGACAAACGTTACGAAACAAATACAAACGTTTCACCTTTTTAGCGAATAAAGCGAAAGTTTTATAAACATTACAAAACAAATCCAAATGTTTCATCTTTTTAGCAATTTAAGCCAAATGTTTACAAACGTTACGAAACAAATCCAAACGTTTCGCCTTTTTTGCGATTTAAGCCACACGTTTACAAAGGTTATGAAATAAATCCAAATATTTTTCCTTTTAAGCAATTTAAGCAAAATATTAACGAACGTTATGAAGCAAATCCAAGTGTTTCACCTTTTTGGCAATTTAAGCCAAACGTTTAAAAATGTTACAAAACAAATCCAAGAGTTTCACCTTTTTAGCGATACAAGCCAAACGTTTACAAACGGAATGAAACAAATCCAAAAATTTCACCTTTTTAGCGATTAAGCCAAATGTTTACAAACGCTACGAAACAAATCCAAACGTTTCATCTTTTTAGCAATGTAAGCCAAATGTTTACCAACGTTAAGAAACAAATCCAAGTGTTTCACCTTTTTAGCAATCTGAGCCAAACGTTTACAAACGATACGAAACAAATCCAAGTGTTTCACCTTTTTAGCAATTTAGGCCAAACATTTACAATCGTTATGAAAAAAAACCAAACGTTTCGCCTTTTTAGCGATTTAAGCCAAACGTTTACAAAGGTTATGAAACAAATACAAATGTTTCACATTTTTATCAATTTAAGCCAAACGTTTACATACGTTACGAAACAAATCCAAGCATTTCACCTTTATTAGAAATTTAAGCGAAACGTTTACAAACGTTCCAAAATAAAGTCAAGTGTTTCAACTTTTTAGTAATTTAAGCCAAATGTTAAAAAACGTTACGAAACAAATCCAAGCGTTTCACCTTTTTAGCGATTGAAGCCAAAGTTTTACAAACGTTACGAAACAAATCCAAATGTGTCCCTATTTTAGCGATTTAGGCCAAACGTTTAAAACTCTACAAAGCAAATCCAAACAATTCACCGTTTTAGTAATTTATGCCAAACGTTTACAAACGTTACGAAACATATTCAAACGTTTCACCTTTTTAGCGATTGAAGACAAACGTTTACAAACGTTACGAAACAAATCTAAACGTTTCATATTTTTAGCGATTTAAGCCAAACGTTTACAAACGTTACGAAACAAAAACCAAGCGTTTCACCTTTTGAACAATTTAAGCCAAATGTTTATAAACGTAACGAAACAAATACAAACGTTTCCCCTTTTTAGCGAATTAAGCCAAACATTTACAAACGCTACGAAACAAATCCAAACGTTTCACCTATTTAGCAATGTACGACAAACATTTACAAAAGTTATGAAACAAATCCAAGCGTTCCACCTTTTTAGCAATCTAAGCCAAACATTTACAAACGTTACGAAACAAATCCAAGCGTTTCACCTTTTTAGCAATTTAAGCCAAACGTTTCCCCTTTTTAGCGATTTAAGACAAACATTTAAAAAGGTTACGAAATAAATCCAAACGTTTAACCTTTTTAGCAATTTAAGCAAATGTTTACAAACGGTACGAAGCAAATCCAAACGTTTCACCTTTTTAGTGATTAAGCAAAACGTTTACAAACCCTACGAAACAAATCCGTACGTTTCACCTTTTTAGCAATGTAAGCCAAACGTTTACAAACGTCACGAAACAAAAACCAAGCGTTTCACCTTTTTAGCAATTTTAGCCAAGCGTTTACAAATGTAACAAAACAAATCCTAGCGTTTTACCTTTTTAGCAATTTAAGCCAAACGTTTAGAAACGTTACAAAACAAATCCAAGCGTTTAACCTTTTTAGCATTTTAAACCAAACGTTTATAAACGTTACGAAACAAATCCAAACATTTAACCTTTTTAGCGATATAAGCAAAACGTTTACAAACGGTACGCAACATATCCAAAAATTTCACCTTTTTAGCGATTAAGCCAATCGTTTACAAATGCTACAAAACAAATCCAAACGTTTCATCTTTTTAGCAATGTAAACCAAATGTTTACAAACGTTAAGAAACAAATCCAAATATTTCACCTTTTTAGCAATCTAACCCAAACGTTTACAAACGTTACGAAACAAATCCAAGCGTTTCACCTTTTTAGCAATTTAAGCCAAACATTTACAACCGTTATGTAAAAAATCCAAACGTTTCGCCTTTTTAGCGATTTAAGCCAAACGTTTAAAAAGGTTATGAAACAAATACAAATGTTTCACATTTTTAGCAATTTAAGCCAAACATTTACATACGTTACGAAACAAATCCAAGCATTTCACCTTTATTAGCAGTTTAAGCCAAATGTTTACAAACATTCCGAAATAAATTCAAGCGTTTCAAATTTTTAGTAATTTAAGCCAAACGTTTAAAAATGTTACGAAACAAATCCAAGCGTTTTATCTTTTTAGCAATTTAAGCCAAACGTTTACAAACGTTACGTAACAAATCCAAACGTTTCACCTTTTTAGCTATTCAAGCTGAACGTTTATAAACGTTACGAAACAAAACCAAACATTTCACCTTTTTAGTGATTTCAGCCGAACGTTTACAAACTTTACAAAACAAAACCAAACATTTCACCTTTTTAGCAATATAAGCCAAATGTTTACAAACGTTATGAAACAATTCCAAATATTTCCCAATTTTAGCGATTTAAGCCAAACGTCTAAAACGATAGGAAACGAATCGAAACGTTTCACCTTTTTAGCAATTTAAGCCAAACGTTTGCAAACGCTACGAAACAAATCCAAACGTTTCACCTTTTTAGAGATTGAAGCCAATGTTTTACAAACGTTACGGAACAAATCCAAATGTTTAAATCGTTATGAAACAAATCCAAACGTTTCCCCTTTTTAGCGATATAAGCCAAACGTTGACAAACGTTACGAAACAAATACAAACGTTTCACCTTTTTAGCGATTAAAGCGAAAGTTTTATAAACATTACAAAACAAATCCAAATGTTTCATCTTTTTAGCAATTTAAGCCAAATGTTTACAAACGTTACGAAACAAATCCAAACGTTTCGCCTTTTTAGCGATTTAAGCCACACGTTTACAAAGGTTATGAAATAAATCCTAATATTTTTCCTTTTAAGCAATTTAAGCCAAATATTAACAAACGTTATGAAGCAAATCCAAGTGTTTCACCTTTTTGGCAATTTAAGCCAAACGTTTAAAAATGTTACGAAACAAATCCAAGAGTTTCACCTTTTTAGCAATTTCAGCCAAACATTTAAAAACGTTACGAAACTAATCCAAGCATTTCACCTTTTTAGCGATATAAGCCAAACGTTTACAAACGGTACGAAACAAATCCAAAAATTTCACCTTTTTAGCGATTAAGCCAAATGTTTACAAACGCTGCGAAACAAATCCAAACGTTTCATCTTTTTAGCAATGTAAGCCAAATGTTTACCAACGTTATGAAACAAATCCAAGCGTTTCACCTTTTTAATAATCTAAGCCAAAAGTTTACAGACGTTACGAAACAAATCCAAGCGCTTCACCTTTTTAGCAATTTAAGCCAAACATTTACAACCGTTATGTAAAAAATCCAAACGTTTCGCCTTTTTAGCGATTTAAGCCAAACGTTTAAAAAGGTTATGAAACAAATACAAATGTTTCACATTTTTAGCAATTTAAGCCAAACATTTACATACGTTACGAAACAAATCCAAGCATTTCACCTTTATTACCAATTTAAGCCAAACGTTTACCAACGTTATGAAACAAATCCAAGCGTTTCACCATTTTAGCAATCTAAGCCAAAAGTTTACAAACGTTACGAAACAAATCCAAGCGCTTCACCTTTTTAGTAATTTAAGCCAAACATTTACAAACGTTATGAAAAAAATCCAAATGTTTCGCCTTTTTAGTGATTTAAGCCAAACGTTTACAAAGGTTATGAAACAAATACAAATGTTTCACATTTTTATCAATTTAAGCCAAACGTTTACATACGTTACGAAAAAAATCCAAGCATTTCACCTTTATTAGCAATTTAAGAGAAACGTTTATAAACATTCCGAAATAAAGTCAAGCGTTTCAACTTTTTAGTAATTTAAGCCAAACGTTTAAAAACATTACGAAACTAATCCAAGCGTTTCACCTTTTTAGCAATTTTAGCCAAACGTTTACAAAAGGTACGAAACAAATCAAAAAATTTCACCTTTTTAGCGATAAAGCCAAACGTTTACAAAAGCTACGAAACAAATCCAAATGTTTCATCTTTTTAGCAATGTAAGCCAAATGTTTAAAAACGTTATGAAACAAATCCCAGGGTTTCACCTTTTTAGCAATCTACGCCAAACGTTTACAAACGTTACGAAACAAATCCAAGCGTTTCACCTTTTTAGCAATTTAGGCCAAACATTTACAAACGTTATGAAAAAAATCCAAACGTTTCGCCTTTTTAGCAATTTAAGCCAAACGTTTACAAAGGTTATGAAACAAATACAAATGTTTCACATTTTTATTAATTTAAGCCAAATGTTTACATACGTTACGAAACAAATCCAAGCATTTCATCTTTATTAGCAATTTAAGTGAAATGTTCACAAACGTTCCGAAATAAATTCAAGCGTTTCAACTTTTTAGTAATTTAAGCCAAACGTTTAAAAACGTTACGAAATAAATCCAAGTGTTTCACCTTTTTATCGATTTAAGCCGAACGTTTATAAACGTTACAAAACAAAACCAAACATTTCACATTTTTAGTGATTAAAACCGAACGTTTACAAACGTTACGTAACAAAACCAAACATTTCATCTTTTTAGCAATAGAAGCCAAATGTTTACAAACGTTATGAAACAATTCCAAATGTTTCCCCATTTGAGCGATTTAACCCAAACGTTTAAAACGTTAGGAAACGAATCCAAACGTTTCACCTTTTTAGCAATTTAAGCCAAACGTTTACAAACGTTATGAAACAAATCAGAACCTTTCACCTTTTTAGCGATTGAAGCCAAAGTTTTACAAACGTTATGAAACAAATCCAAATGTGTCCTTATTTTAGCGATTTAGGACAAACGTTTAAAACGCTACAAAGCAAATCCAAACATTTCACCTTTTTAGAAATTTATGCCAAACGTTTACAAACGTTACGAAACATATTCAAACGTTTGACCTTTTTAACGATTGAAGCCAAACGTTTACAAACGTTACGAAACAAATCCAAACGTTTCATATTTTAGCGATTTAAGCCAAACGTTTACAAACATTACGAAACAAAAACCAAGTGTTTCACCTTTTTAGCAATTTAAGCCAAATGTTTACAAACATAACGAAATAAATCCTAGTGTTTCACCTTTTTGGAAATTTAGGCCAAACGTTTAGAAATGTTACGAAAAAAATCCAAGCGTTTCACATTTTTAGCAATTTTAGCCAAACGTTTACAAACGGTACGAAACAAATACAAACATTTCCCCTTTTTAGCGATTTAAGCAAAACATTTACACAGGCTACGAAACAAATCCAAACGTTTCACCTATTTAGCAATGTAAGACAAACATTTACAAACGTTATGAAAGAAATCCATGCGTTTCACCTTTTTAGCAATCGAAGCCAAACATTTACAAACGTTACGAAACAAATCCAAGCGTTTCACCCTTTTAGCAATTTAAGCCAAACGTTTCCCCTTTTTAGCGATTTAAGCCAAACATTTAAAAACGTTACGAAACAAATCCAAACGTTTAACCTTTTTAGAAATTTAAGCAAACGTTTACAAACTGTACGAAGCAAATCCAAATGTTTCAGCTTTTTAGCGATTAAGCAAAATGTTTACAAACGCTACGAAACAAATCCGCATGTTTCACCTTTTTAGCAATGTAAGCCAAACGTTTACAAACGTCACGAAACAAAAACTAAGTGTTTCACCTTTTTAGCAATTTTAGCCAAGCGTTTACAAATGTAACAAACAAATCCTAGCGTTTTACCTTTTTGGCAATTTAAGCCAAAAGTTTAGAAACGTTACAAAACAAATCCAAGCCTTTAACCTTTTTAGCATTTTAAACCAAACGTTTACAAACGTTACGAAACAAATCCAAACATTTAACCTTTTTAGCGATTTAAGCAAAACGTTTACAAACGGTATGAAAAATATCCAAAAATTTCACCTTTTTAGCGATTAAGCCAAACGTTTACAAACGCTACGAAACAAATCCAAACGTTTCATCTTTTTAGCAATGTAAGCCAAATGTTTACAAACGTTATGAAACAAATCCAAGTGTTTAATCTTTTTAGCAATATAAGCCAAAAGTTTACAAACGTTACGAAACAAATCCAAGCGCTTCACCTTTTTAGCAATTTAAGCCAAACATTTACAACCGTTATGTAAAAAATCCAAACGTTTCGCCTTTTTAGCGATTTAAGCCAAACGTTTAAAAAGGTTATGAAACAAATACAAATGTTTCACATTTTTAGCAATTTAAGCCAAACATTTACATACGTTACGAAACAAATCCAAGCATTTGACCTGTATTACCAATTTAAGCCAAACGTTTACAAACGTTCCGAAATAAATTCAAGCGTTTCAAATTTTTAGTAATTTAAGCCAAACGTTTAAAAATGTTACGAAATAAATCCAAGCGTTTCACCTTTTTAGCAATTTAAGCCAAACATTTACAAACGTTACGTAACAAATCCAAACGTTTCACCTTTTTAGCTATTCAAGCTGAACGTTTATAAATGTTACGAAACAAAACCAAACATTTCACCTTTTTAGTGATTTCAGCCGAACGTTTACAAACTTTACAAAACAAAACGAAACATTTCACCTTTTTAGCAATATAAGCCAAATGTTTACAAACGTTACGAAACAATTCCAAATGTTTCCCTATTTTAGCGATTTAAGCCAAACGTTTAAAACGTTAGGAAATGAATCCAAACGTTTCACCTTTTTAGCAATATAAGCCAAACGTTTACAAACGTTACGAAACAAATCCAAACGTTTCCCCTTTTTAGCGATTGAAGCCAAAGTTTTACAAACGTTATGAAACAAATCCAAACATTTAAAACGTTATGAAACAAATCCAAACGTTTCACCTTTTTAGCGATTTAAGCAAAACGTTACGAAACAAATCCAAACATTTCACCTTTTTAGCGATTTAAGCCAAACGTTGACAAATGTTACGAAACAAATCCAAACGTTTTACCTTTCTAGCGATTGAAGCAAAAGTTTTATAAACATTACGAAAGAAATCCAAACGTTAACCCTTTTTAGCAATTTAAGCCAAACGTTTACAAACGTTACGAAACAAATCCAAACGTTTCACCGTTTTAGCGATTTAAGCCACACGTTTACAATGGTTATGAAATAAATCCAAATATTTCACCTTTTAAGCAATTTAAGCCAAATATTAACAAATGTTATGAAACAAATCCAAGCGTTTCACCTTTTTGGAAATTTAAGCCAAACGTTTAAAAATATTACGAAACAAATCCAAACGTTTCACCTTTTTAGCAATTTAAGCCAAACATTTAAAAACGTTACGAAATTAATCCACGCGTTTCCCCTTTTTTGCGATTTAAGCCAAACGTTTACAAACGGTACGAAACAAATCCAAAAATTTCACCTTTTTAGCGATTAAGTCAAACGTTTACAAACGCTATGAAAAAAATCTAAAGTTTCATCTTTTTAGCAATGTAAGCCAAATGTTTACAAACGTTATGAAACAAATCCAAGAGTTTCACCTTTTTAGCAATCTAAGCCAAACGTTTACAAACGTTACGAAACAAATCCAAGCGTTTCACCTTTTTAGCAATTTAAGCCAAACATTTACAAACGTTATGAAAAAAATCAAAACTTTTCGCCTTTTTAGCGATTTAAGCCAAACGTTTACAAAGGTTATGAAACAAATACAAATGTTTCACATTTTTATTAATTTAAGCCAAACATTTACATACGTTACGAAAGAAATCCAAGCATTTCACTTTTATTAGCAATTTAAGCGAAACATTTACAAACGTTCCGAAATAAATTCAAGCGTTTCAACTTTTTAGTAATTTAAGCCAAACGTTTAAAAACGTTACGAAACAAGTCCAAGCGTTTCTCCTTTTTAGCAATTTAAGACAAACGTTTACAAACGTTACAAAACAAATCAAAATGTTTCACCTTTTTAGCGATTTAAGCCGAACGTTTATAAACGTTACGAAACAAAACCAAACATTTCATCTTTTAGCAATATAAGCCAAATGTTTACAAACGTTATGAAACAATTCCAAATGTTTCCACATTTTAGCGATTTAAGCCAAACGTTTGAAACGTTAGGAAACGAATCCAAACGTTTTCCCTTTTTAGCGATTGAAGCCAATGTTTTACAAATATTACGGAACAAATCCGAACGTTAAATCGTTATGAAACAAATCCAAATGTTTCACTTTTTAGCGATTTAAGCCAAACGTTGACAAACGTTACGAAACAAAGCCAAACGTTTTACCTTTTTAGCGATTGAAGCCAAAGTTTTATAAACATTACGAAAAAAATCCAAATGTTTCCCCTTTTTAGCAATTTAAGCCAAACGTTTACAAACGTTACGAAACAAATCGAAACGTTTCACCTTTTTAGCGATTTAAGCCACACGTTTACAAAGGTTATGAAATAAATCCAAATATTTCACCTTTTAGAAATTTAAGCCAAATATTAACAAACGTTATGAAACAAATCCAAGCGTTTAACCTTTTTGGCAATTTAAGCCAAACGTTTAAAAATGTTACGAAACAAATCCAAGAGTTTCACCTTTTTAGCAATTTAAGCCAAACATTTAAAAACGTTACGAAACTAATCCAAGAGTTTCACCTTTTTAGCGATACAAGCCAAACATTTACAAACGGAATGGAACAAATCCAAAAATTTCACCTTTTTAGCGATTAAGCCAAATCTTTACAAACTCTACGAAACAAATCCAAACGTTTCATCTTTTTAGCAATGTAAGCCAAATGTTTACCAACGTTAAGAAACAAGTCCAAGTGTTTCACCTTTTTAGCAATTTAAGCCAAACGTTTACAAACGATACGAAACAAATCCAAGTGTTTCCCCTTTTTAGCAATTTAGGCCAAACATTTACAAACGTTATGAAAAAAAACCAAACGTTTCGCCTTTTTAGCGATTTAAGCCAAACGTTTACAAAGGTTATGAAACAAATACAAATGTTTCACATTTTTATCAATTTAAGCCAAACGTTTACATACGTTATGAAACAAATCCAAGCATTTCACCTTTATTAGAAATTTAAGCGAAACGTTTACAAACGTTCCAAAATAAAGTCAAGCGTTTCAACTTTTTAGTAATTTAAGCCAAACGTTTAAAAACGTTACGAAACAAATCCAAGCGTTTCACCTTTTTAGCAATTTAAGCCAAATATTTACAAACGTTACGAAACAAATCCAAGCGTTTCACCTTTTTAGCGATTGAAGCCAAAGTTTTACAAACGTTACAAAACAAATCCAAATGTGTCCCTATTTTAGCTATTTAGGCCAAACGTTTAAAACGCTACAAAGCAAATCCAAACATTTCACCGTTTTAGTAATTTATGCCAAACGTTTACAAACGTTACGAAACATATTCAAACGTTTCACCTTTTTAGCGATTGAAGACAATTATTTACAAACGTTACGAAACAAATCTAAACGTTTCATATTTTTAGCGATTTAAGCCAAACGTTTACAAACGTTACGAAACAAAAACCAAGCATTTCACCTTTTGAACAATTTAAGCCAAATGTTTACAAACGTAACGAAACAAATACAAACGTTTCCCCTTTTTAGCAAATTAAGCCAAACATTTACAAACACTACGAAACAAATCCAAACGTTTCACCTATTTAGCAATGTACGACAAACATTTACAAACGTTATGAAACAAATCCAAGCGTTCCACCTTTTTAGCAATCTAAGCCAAACATTTACAAACGTTACGAAACAAATCCAAGTGTTTCACCTTTTTAGCAATTTAAGCCAAACGTTTCCCCTTTTTAGCGATTTAAGACAAACATTTAAAAAGGTTACGAAACAAATCCAAACGTTTAACCTTTTTAGCAATTTAAGCAAATGTTTACAAACGGTACGAAGCAAATCCAAACGTTTCACCTTTTTAGTGATTAAGCAAAACGTTTACAAACCCTACGAATCAAATCCGTACGTTTCACCTTTTTAGCAATGTAAGCCAAACGTTTACAAACGTCACAAAACAAAAACCAAGCGTTTCACCTTTTTAGCAATTTTAGCCAAGCGTTTACAAATGTAACAAAACAAATCCTAGCGTTTTACCTTTTTAGCAATTTAAGCCAAACGTTTAGAAACGTTACAAAACAAATCCAAGTGTTTAACCTTTTTAGCATTTTAAACCAAACGTTTACAAACGTTACGAAACAAATCCAAACATTTCACCTTTTTAGCGATATAAGCAAAACGTTTACAAATGGTACGCAACATATCCAAAAATTTCACCTTTTCAGCGATTAAGCCAAACGTTTACAAACGCTACGAAACAAATCCAAACGTTTCATCTTTTTAGCAATGTAAGCCAAATGTTTACAAATGTTATGAAACAAATCCAAGTATTTCACCTTTTAGCAATCTCACCCAAACGTTTACAAACGTTACGAAACAAATCCAAGCGTTTCACCTTTTTAGCAATTTAAGCCAAACATTTACAACCGTTATGTAAAAAATCCAAACGTTTCGCCTTTTTAGCGATTTAAGCCAAACGTTTAAAAAGGTTATGAAACAAATACAAATGTTTCACATTATTAGCAATTTAAGCCAAACATTTACATACGTTACGAAACAAATCCAAGCATTTCACCTTTATTAGCAATTTAAGCCAAACGTTTACAAACGTTCCGAAATAAATTCAAGCGTTTCAACTTTTTAGTAATTAAGCCAAACGTTTAAAAATATTACGAAACAAATCCAAGCGTTTCACCTTTTTAGCAATTTAAGCCAAACGTTTACAAACGTTACGTAACAAATCTAAACGTTTCACCTTTTTAGCTATTCAAGCTGAACGTTTATAAACGTTATGAAACAAAACCAAACATTTCACCTTTTTAGTGATTTCAGCCGAACGTTTACAAACATTACAAAACAAAACCAAACATTTCACCTTTTTAGCAATATAAGCCAAATGTTTACAAACATTACGAAACAATTCCAAATATTTCCCCATTTTAGCGATTTAAGCCAAACGTCTAAAACGTTAGGAAACGAATCGAAACGTTTCACCTTTTTAGCAATTTAAGCCAAACGTTTACAAACGCTACGAAACAAATCCAAACGTTTCACCTTTTTAGCGATTGAAGCCAATGTTTTACAAACGTTACGGAACAAATCCAAATGTTTAAATCGTTATGAAACAAATCCAAACGTTTCCCCTTTTTAGCGATGTAAGCCAAACATTGACAAACGTTACGAAACAAATACAAACGTTTCACCTTTTTAGCGATTGAAGCGAAAGTCTTATAAACATTACAAAACAAATCCAAATGTTTCATCTTTTTAGCAATTTAAGCCAAACGTTACGAAACAAATCCAAACGTTTCGCCTTTTTAGCGATTTAAGCCACACGTTTACAAAGGTTATGAAATAAATCCAAATATTTTACCTTTTAAGCAATTTAATCCAAATATTAACGAACGTTATGAAGCAAATCCAAGTGTTTCAACTTTTTGGCAATTTAAGCCAAACGTTTAAAAATGTTACGAAACAAATCCAAGAGTTTCACCTTTTTAGCAATTTCATCCAAACATTTAAAAACGTTACGAAACTAATCCAAGCGTTTCACCTTTTTAGAGATTTAAGCCAAACGTTTACAAACGTGATGAAACAAATCCAAACGTTTCACCTTTTTAGCGATTTAAGCCAGTCAGTTACAAACGTTACAAAACAAATCCAAACGTTTCACATTTTTAGCGATTTAAGCCAAACATTTACAAACGTTATGAAACAAATCCAATTGTTTCACCTTTTTAGCGATTTAAGCCAAATGTTTACAAAATGTTATGAAACAAATCAAAACGTTTCCCCTTTTCTAGCAATTTAAGCCAAACGTTACGAAACAAATCCAAATGTTTCACCTTTTTAAAGATTTAAGCCAAACGTTTACAAACGTTACGAAACAAAACCAACGTTTAATACATTACGAAACAAATCCAAACATTTCACATTTTTAGCAATTTAAGCCAAACCTTTACAAACGTAACAAAATAAAAACAAGTGTTTCATCTTTTTAGAAATTTAAGCCAAACATTAACAAATGTTACGAAACAAATCCAAGCGTTTAACCTTTTTAACAATTTAAGCCAAACGTTCAGAAACAAATCTAAGTGTTTCACCTTTTCAGTAATTTAAGTCAAACGTTTACAAACCTTACGAAACAAATCCAAGCGTTTCACCTTTTTAGCAATTTAAGTCAAACGTTTACAAACGTTGCGAAACAAATCCAAACGTTTACAAAAGTTACGAAACGTAAGATGTTTCACCTTTTTAGCAATTTAAGTCAAACGTTTACAAACGTTACGAAACAAATCGAAACGTTTCACCATTTTAGCGATTTAAGCCAAACGTTTAAAACGTTACAAAAAAAATCCAAATGTTTCACCTTTTCAGCGATTTATGCCAAAGGTTTACAAACGTTACGAAACAAATCCAAACGTTTCATATTTTTAGCAATTTAAGCCAAACGTTTACAAACGTTACGAAACAAAAACAAAGTATTTCACCATTTTAGCAATTTAAGCCAAACATTTACAAACGAAACGAAACAAATCCTAGCGTTTCACCTTTTTAGCAATTTAAGACAAACGTTTAGAAACGTTACGAAACAAATTCTAGCGTTTCACCTTTTTAGCAATTTCAGCCAAACGTTTACAAACGGTACGAAACAAATCCAAATGTTTCCCCTTTTTAGCTATATAACTTATTTAAGTAAGTTTTTGGTTAGTAACTTTATATTTTGTTTTAACTATAAACAAAAGTAATTAATTTGACTTCGAATATCAAATTGGCTAAAGTACAATTTAGTCCTTAAATTGGATAAAGTACAGTTTAGTCCCTAAACTTTTATAAACTTAAAATGGTTAAGTTTTAGTTGTAACTCGGGTTACTTGGAAATGAAGTTATTGAGTTCTGCTGTTAAAATGGTTTATTATTTTATCAAATTATTTTATAAATATAAACTCGGGTTTATATTTGATAAACGTTTTGAGTCGGGTTAGACTTGGGTCACCCGACAAGTGAGGTTAGTTTGGTAGTTATTGGTAACTCGGCTAACCCACTATTTGGAAATTAATTATTATTTAAATATGTTTAAATAATATTTGTAAATTGGATTTTAAAGTTAGAACTCCATAGACTTGTGTTAATTGAGCGTTTCTACCTATTGGGTAATTTTGTGTTGTTCTAGATTGTTTTATTCCGACGTGTTATTTGTGCTAGTCCTATGTGGTGTCTAGTACTCTATAGAGTTAGGGTCTGTTTTTAATAATTATTTTATATTATCTAGACCCGACTACTGTTCGTGCTTCAGAGGCGAACCAGGATTAGTTGCTTGCCAGGTTATCACGTGGATTAGCAAGCAGTGAGTTTGTACTTACTATTTACCGCTTTATTAAGTAAATTGTTATTTTAATATTAAATATATATACTGTACGTATATTTCGAACTGTTTTTATATTATGGCTTCTAGTTGGAACATGCTACCTAATGGGCATCATTAGGACTGCGTGCGCACCGGTAATGATCTGGGAAAGGTAATTATGGTAATGTGGTAACTCGGTGTGAGCATAGCTCTCGGGACCAAGTAGAGTAACTCGGTGTAGCTCAGCTCTCGGGACTCTGGTATAAGTGTGGTCAATGGTAACTCGGTGTAGCTCAGCTCTCGGGACCAGACCTGTTGGATTATGTCTATTATTTAGAATTGTGGATTAGGGTTCCAACTATTATTCGTAATATCGTATTTAAACGTTTTAAACGGTTTTAAAGGTTTTCCGCTTAATAAATGTAGATAGTGGTATAAACTCATCTCAGTATATCTGACCCCGTTGTTTTTTCCAATTTTCCCAGGGTTATGATCTGAGAGAGTCTGGTGATCTCCGCATTTACTTTTCTTCGGAGGTTCCATTTATTTTTGATAAACTATAAAACTGTTTTATTCTTAGACCGCAGTAGTAACTAGACGTCTTCATTATTATTATATTTTTTTGTCGGGTTGGTTCGACTGGTTTTATTGCTTTGGCATGTTATATCATTTAATTTGGTTTATGATAAATCTATTTCAGACTCGGAATTGGATAAGCATGTTATATTAACTGTTGATTATTATAACTGCTAGATTTAGGCTGAAGTCTCGGTTGCCCCCGAGCATTGGTTTTCTGCAGGTTATTGTGTTTATTTGTTAATTGAAAGGCTAGCTACGGGTTTTGGTACTACATTACCCATACCCTAGCGCCGGTCGCGATTCATGAAAATGGGTCGTGACAAACTTGGTATCAGAGCTTTGGTTTCAAACCAAGGCCAATTGCTTGCTATGTGTTTACTCTGTTAAGTATGGTTGTGTCTTAGGAACTACTGCAGATATAGGATTCTGTCATGTCTTTAAAACCGTCATCTTTTGATTTTAAAACATTCTGCCTACACCAATAGGATTGCGTCGAGTCAGTAATTGTATGTTGATTTGATGCTGTTAAATGTTAATTTTATTTCACTTGGGTGAACATTTTACTGCTGTTGATTTCTTGGGGAATCTTATATGTTGCTTGTTTTGTTCATACTTGGGTATGAAATATATGTTATTTAAATTGTTGTTGTTCAATCTTAGGATATGGACAACGTTGTTCGTACTCGTGCTCGTGCTGCGGCAGAGCAAGAAGCTGTGGCTGATGATGCGATTTCCATGGAAGTCGATCAGAACTCGCCACTAGTTCAGGCTAATGCTGGACGTGGTCGAGGTGGAGGTGCTGGCAGAGGTAGAGGTGCTGGTAGAGGCAGAGGAGCTGGTGCTGGTAGAGGTGGAGCTAGAGGACGTGGTGCAGCAGGTGTTCAGGCACCGAATGTGCAGCAGGCACCAGAGGTGCAACAAGCACCAAACATGCAAGCGTTCGACTTCACTACCTTCTTAGCTGGGATTGTCGAGATGCAGAACAACCAGGCTCTTCTGCAGAATCAGTGTACTGTACTGGGTCAGCTAGCGCAGCAACAGCAACCTCAGGCTAGTGTTGTAGGCTGTATTGGTGGACTTGCTGGTGTCAGTCACATTCCAACAGACAGAGAGTTGGTGATGACCTACTTGAAGTTGAATCCGACTTCTTTTGATAGTACTGGGGATGCTCTTGACTTTTTGGAGGAATTTGAGTACAACAGTCAGAGGATTCAAGCTTCTGATCGTCAATCAGTGATGCTTGTGGAGATGTCGCTGAAGGGTCCAGCTAAGGACTGGTATCGCGATAACATCAGGCCAGTTATAGATACTTTGTCTTGGGCTGATTTTGTGATCAGGTTCAGAGGTTACTATCTACCCTTCTCTGTTACTGAGAGTTTCAGAGAGAAGCTGCTAAATTTGAAGAAGGGGGATAGATCAGTGACAGACTACACTACTGAGTTTGTACGTTTGGGGCGGTTTGCTACAGATCTACAGGGTGATCAAGAGGGAGTGAACGACCGTTATATTAGGGGTTTAGGCTCGGAGTTTCTCCCTTTGCTGATAGGGACAAACATGGAGTTTGCCCGGTTAGTGGATAGTGCGCGACGGATGGAGAATTCGATGGTTCAGTTTGGGACGATCTCTGACCCTTTCCAGAATCAAAAGGGAAAGAGTGATCTTCCTAGTGGGGGGCAGCAGGCCCCAGTGCAGCATAGTAGTGGGAATTTCTACAGTGGCTCTTCTCAGGCCAACAGGGGGAGTCGACGGACTCACAACAAAGGGAGGCATAGTGCCAGGAGTGCTCCGTACAGTTCCAGTAGCAGTGGGAGCAACCGTGGTTCAGGACGCGGGTACAGTGGTGGATCAAACATTCCGTTCTGCCAGAATTGCAGACGTAGGCATTATGGTCAGTGCCAGTTAGCTCCTGGAGGTTGTTTCACTTGTGGCCAGCCGGGTCATTTCTCCAGGGAGTGTCCGACATCTGGACAGCAGACGTCTAACTCTAGTGTGGCGCAGTCATCTTATCAGCAGCAGAGACCTGCGTTTACACAGTCTGTAGGGTACTCTCAACCTGCAGCATCTTTTGGTGGCCAGCGGGGCCGTGGTTCTGGTGGCAGAGGTTTTGGTGGCCGTGGTAACGGCGGTAGAGGTTCCAACGGTTATGGTACTGGTCAGAGTTTGCAGCAGCAGCCGCAGGGTCAGGCCAGAGTGTTCGCACTTACTCCTCAAGATGCGCGTGCATCAAATGTTGTGGTGCAAGGTACCATTCCAATTTCTTTTATAGATGCTTTGGTGTTATTTGATGCGGGTGCAACCCATTCGTTTGTATCTACATGTTTTGCTGGGAAATTGGGTATGACACCATCTGTTTTGAGTGAACCTCTAGCTGTGTCTACACCTATGTCTGAAGGTGTAGTAGTGGACGTTGTTTATCCTTCGTGTCCAGTGGTTATTCAGGGTAGAGAATTATGTGCTGATTTGATTGTGCTTGACGTTCTTTCTTTTGATGTCATCTTGGGGATGGATTGGCTGTCGCACCATTATGCTTCTATTGACTGTCGAGGGAAGTCAGTCGAGTTTCGGATTCCGGGTGATCTACATTTTTCCTTTCGGGGGGAGAAGGCAGAGACACCTAAGAATCTGATTTCCGCCATCAAGGCGAAGCGGATGTTAGGCAAGGGTTGCCAGGGTTTTCTTGCTGTGGTTCGAGATTTGGAGGCAGAGAGTGGCGATATGCGTAGTGTTCCGATAGTGAATGAGTTCACTGATGTGTTTCTAGAGGAATTGCCCGGATTACCGCCTGATCGGGATATCGAGTTCTGCATTGATGTTGTTCCTGGAACAAATCCTATTTCGATACCGCCGTATCGTATGGCTCCTGCAGAGCTGAAGGAGTTGAAGGATCAGTTACAAGAATTGTTGGATAGTGGGTTCATCAGACCGAGTACTTCTCCGTGGGGTGCTCCTGTTCTGTTTGTGAAGAAGAAGGATGGTTCCTTTCGACTGTGTATTAACTACAGACAGTTGAATAAGGAAACCGTCAAGAACAGATATCCTCTCCCTCGCATTGATGACTTGTTCGATCAGTTGCAAGGTGCGAAATGCTTCTCTAAGATCGATTTGAGGTCTGGGTATCATCAGCTTCGGATTCGTGATGTAGATGTGCCCAAGACTGCTTTTCGGACATGCTATGGACATTTTGAGTTTCTGGTTATGTCCTTTGGTCTGACTAACGCGCCAGCAGCGTTCATGGATATGATGAACAGAGTGTTCAAGCCGTTTTTGGATCAATTCGTTATCGTTTTCATTGATGACATTTTGATCTATTCTCGGAGTGAGGAGCAGCATGCTTATCACTTGAGGACCATATTAGAGACCTTGCGAGAGCATCAGTTGTATGCTAAGTTTTCAAAGTGTGAGTTTTGGCTGGAGCAGGTTACCTTCTTAGGACACGTGGTGTCGAAGGATGGGATCAAGGTTGATCCGAAGAAGATTGAGGCGGTTATGGATTGGCAGAGGCCGAGGTCAGTTACCGAGATCAGGAGCTTTCTTGGGTTAGCTGGCTACTACCGTCGGTTCGTGCAGGATTTCTCTCGAATATCTGCACCTTTGACTAAGCTGACACAGAAGGGTGTGAAGTTTGTGTGGACCGACAAATGTGAGGAGAATTTCGAGAAGCTGAAGGAGATTCTGACTACAGCTCCTGTTTTGGCGTTGCCTTTTGGCATCGATGGTTTCACAGTGTATTGTGATGCGTCTCAGATTGGTTTGGGTTGCGTTCTGATGCAACATGGACAGGTGATTGCCTACGCTTCCAGACAGTTGAAGAAGCATGAGGTGAATTACCCTACTCATGATTTAGAGCTAGCGGCTGTAGTCTTTGCTCTGAAAATTTGGAGGCATTATCTGTATGGTGCTACTTGTGAGATTTTCACCGATCATAAGAGTTTGAAGTATATCTTTGATCAACGAGAGTTGAATCTGAGACAGAGGAGGTGGTTAGAGCTACTGAAGGACTATGACTGTACTATTCAGTACCATCCGGGTAAGGCTAACGTGGTAGCCGATGCGTTGAGTCGCAAGTCCTTAGGCAGTTTGGCTCATATCACTGAGGTTGGGCGTAGACCCATGATTAGAGAGTGGCACGGTTTGATAGCTTCGGGCTATTGTTTTCAGGTTTCTCAGAACGGTAGTCTGTTGGCACAGTTACAGGTACAACCTGTTTTGATTGATCGGATCAAAGCTTTACAAGCTGAGGATCTACAACTGAAACGGATTATCGAGGAGGTTCAGCAGGATAGTAATTATGAGTTTACTTTTGTGGATGGTGTTCTGAGACATGGTTCGAGACTGTGTGTTTCGGATTCGGATGGTTTGAGGGACCAGATTCTGGAGGAAGCGCATAAGTCTGCTTATAGTGTTCATCCGGGTTCTACTAAGATGTACCATGATCATAAGGGTACCTATTGGTGGAGCGGGATGAAGAAGGATGTCGCCGAGTATGTTTCTAAGTGTCTGACTTGTCAGCAGGTGAAGCTGGAGCATCAGAGACCTTTTGGCTATCTACAACCACTACCTATTCCAGAGTGGAAGTGGGAGCGGATTGCTATGGATTTTGTGGTTGGTTTACCACGTACTTGACAGGGGTACGATTCCATCTGGGTGATAGTTGACCGTATGACCAAGTCAGCTCATTTCCTTCCGATCAAGGTTTCGTATACTGCTTCGAGGTTGGCTCAGTTGTACATCGACAGGATTGTCAGTTTGCATGGTGTACCGGTTTCTATTGTTTCAGACAGAGGTTCCGTGTTTACTTCGAGGTTCTGGAAAGCGTTACAGGAATCCTTGGGTTCTCGATTGGATTTCAGTACAGCTTTTCATCCTCAGACTGACGGTCAGTCTGAGAGGACTATTCAGACGTTGGAGGATATGCTCAGGATGTGTGTTCTCGATTTTCAGGGTAGCTGGGATACTCATTTGCCGTTGATTGAGTTTTCTTATAACAACAGTTACCACGCGAGTATCGAGATGGCGCCGTATGAGGCTTTGTACGGGCGCAAGTGTAGATCTCCTATCTGTTGGGAGGAGGTCGGAGAGCGAAAACTCTCGGGAGCTGAGATTATTCAGATTACCTCAGAGAAGGTACCGTTGATCAAACGGAGGTTAGAGACTGCTTTTAGTCGGCATAAGAGTTATGCTGATCCGAAGAGGAAGGACATTGAGTTTCATGTTGGTGATTTCGTGTTTCTTCGGTTTTCGCCTATGAAAGGCGTGGTTCGTTTTGGTGTCAAGGGAAAGTTGGCGCCAAGGTATATTGGTCCTTATGAGATTTCAGAGAGAATTGGAGCTGTGGCTTATCGTCTGGTTTTGCCGCCAGACATGTCGTTAGTACATCTTGTGTTTCATGTTTCTATGTTGAGAAAGTGCATTTCTGATCCTTCGCACGTGATTGTGCCTCA
This sequence comes from Mercurialis annua, assembly GCF_937616625.2. NCBI lineage: Eukaryota > Viridiplantae > Streptophyta > Magnoliopsida > Malpighiales > Euphorbiaceae > Mercurialis > Mercurialis annua. The sequence goes on from NC_065571.1 coordinate 35,728,554, forward strand.
GAGTGTTGAGATTGACCAGGAGCTGTCCTATGAGGAGCAGCCAGTTGAGATTGTTGATACGCAGGTGCGTAAATTGCGGAACAAGGAGATTCCGATGGTCAAAGTTCTCTGGCGCAATCATTCAGTAGAGGAGTGTACTTGGGAGACCGAGTCGGATATGCGGAATCGCTATCCTTTTCTTTTTCCGTCAGGTGCGATATCTTGAGTTTCTGTAACTTTTATGAATTTTACTTGTGTTAAGTGTTGTTCTGGTGGTTTTTGCTTTTCGTGTTAAATTCGAGGACGAATTTTTAATTAGTTGGGAAGAATGTAATACCCTGTATTTTCTTTTTTCTTTTTGTTGTACTTTCCGCCATTGGGTTGATTGTTCTTGTGATTTGGTTGTCTCGTTTGACTCGTTGAATAAATTTTGGGTTGGGTCCGTTATCACTTGTGGGCCTTATATAAAATTTTAACATTAATAATAATAACAATAATATTAATATGAATATGAATATGAATAATAATAAGGATAAGGATAGGTTGAAATTTTATCTATTTATAAAACCCCTAAAATATTAATAGGTTATAAATACTCAAACCCTAGCCTCTTAAAGTAACACAAATATACTGAAACTTTGATAGAAGAAAAAAAAACGCAGCGCAGCCAATTTTAATTTCTAGGCCAGATTTGTAAGGTATGATTTTCTTCTTTCGTCTCAATTGTTTGACGTGTTCCACATATTCCTTTATTGATTGGTCTTATATTTGGGTTACGATATAATGCACATTACCAACATCAGTTATAATTAAATTGCCAAAGTTTGTTTTGCAAAGAATAAAGTCTTATCGCCTTAACCAATTATTGCCTGAACATGGTGGGTCTGTATGTATGATACTTGGTATAGAGAAAGTATAATCTCTTGTTTGGACATGTATGTATGGACCAAGGATTATAAGCATGGAATATCAATTGGATTTGTCATGCATAAATTTTGTTCCGCATAAAAAGTTGCAGACTACTTTGAATACGTTGTTATCTTTTTGCACTTTAAAATAATACAATTTAGTCCATAGAAATATAGTGATAATTATTCTTAAATTCGATTGGTATTATTTTAAAACTTAAAATTAATATTTGATTTGATTTTAAATTAAATTGATTTGTTTTGATATTATTATATTACATCAATATTTGTTTATATACTTTTAATTGGGTTATTGTCGTTTTGAGATATTAGGCTTAATGTACTACTCGGGTAATAATATTTAATTTCGAATATCTAAATGGCGTGAAAATTAGCTAAATTACAATTTAGCCCTTGAACATATTTTTAACTTATTAAGTTGTTGGTTATAACTTTATATTTCATTTTGATTAATAATGACTATATATATAATTTCGAATATCAATTTGGCATGAAATTGGCTAAATTACAATTTAGACCTTGGACGTTTTTAAAACTTATTTAAGTAAGTTTTTGGTTAGTAACTTTATATTTTGTTTTAACTATAAACAAAAGTAATTAATTTGAATTCGAATATCAAATTGGCTAAAGTACAATTTAGTCCTTAAATTGGATAAAGTACAGTTTAGTCCCTAAACTTTTATAAACTTAAAATGGTTAAGTTTTAGTTGTAACTCGGGTTACTTGGAAATGAAGTTATTGAGTTCTGCTGTTAAAATGGTTTATTATTTTATCAAATTATTTTATAAATATAAACTCGGGTTTATATTTGATAAACGTTTTGAGTCGGGTTAGACTTGGGTCACCCGACAAGTGAGGTTAGTTTGGTAGTTATTGGTAACCCGGCTAACCCACTATTTGGAAATTAATTATTATTTAAATATGTTTAAATAATATTTGTGAATTGGATTTTAAAGTTAGAACTCCATAGACTTGTGTTAATTGAGCGTTTCTACCTATTGGGTAATTTTGTGTTGTTCTAGATTGTTTTATTCCGACGTGTTATTTGTGCTAGTCCTATGTGGTGTCTAGTACTCTACAGAGTTAGGGTCTGTTTTTAATAATTATTTTATATTATCTAGACCCGACTACTGTTCGTGCTTCAGAGGCGAACCAGGACTAGTTGCTTGCCAGGTTATCACGTGGATTAGCAAGCAGTGAGTTTGTACTTACTATTTACCGCTTTATTAAGTAAATTGTTATTTTAATATTAAATATATATACTGTACGTATATTTCGAACTGTTTTTATATTATGGCTTCTAGTTGGAACATGCTACCTAATGGGCATCATTAGGACTGCGTGCGCACCGGTAATGATCTGGGAAAGGTAATTATGGTAATGTGGTAACTCGGTGTGAGCATAGCTCTCGGGACCAAGTAGAGTAACTCGGTGTAGCTCAGCTCTCGGGACTCTGGTATAAGTGTGGTCAATGGTAACTCGGTGTAGCTCAGCTCTCGGGACCAGACCTGTTGGATTATGTTTATTATTTAGAATTGTGGATTAGGGTTCCAACTATTATTCGTAATATCGTATTTAAACGGTTTTAAAGGTTTTCCACTTAATAAATGTAGATAGTGGTATAAACTCATCTCAGTATATCTGACCCCGTTGTTTTTCCCAATTTTCCCAGGGTTATGATCTGAGAGAGTCTGGTGATCTCCGCATTTACTTTTCTTCGGAGGTTCCATTTATTTTTGATAAACTGTAAAACTGTTTTATTCTTAGACCGCAGTAGTAACTAGACGTCTTCATTATTATTATATTTTTTTGTCGGATTGGTTCGACTGGTTTTATTGCTTTGGCATGTTATATCATTTAATTTGGTTTATGATAAATCTATTTCAGACTCGGAATTGGATAAGCATGTTATATTAACTGTTGATTATTATAACTGCTAGATTTAGGCTGAAGTCTCGGTTGCCCCCGAGCATTGGTTTTCTGCAGGTTATTGTGTTTATTTGTTAATTGAAAGCTAGCTACGGGTTTCGGTACTACATTACCCATACCCTAGCGCCGGTCGCGATTCATGAAAATGGGTCGTGACAAAAACATAACCAAACGTTTCACCTTTTTAGCGATTTAAGCCAAACGTTTATAAACGTTACGAAACAAAACCAAACGTTTCACCTTTTTAGCGATTTGAACCAAACGTTTACAAACGTTACGAAACAAATCCAAACGTTTCACCTTTTTAGCGATTTAAACAAAACGTTTACAAACGTTATGAAAAAAATCCAAACGTCTCACCTTTTTAGCGATTTAATCCAAACGTTTACAAACTTTACGAAACAAATCTAATGTTTCACCTTTTTTGCAATTTAAGCAAAACGTTTGCAAATGTTACAAAACAAATCCAAATGTTTCACCTTTTTAGCGATTTAAGCCGAACGTTTACAAACATTACGAAACAAATCCAAATGTTTCACCTTTTTAGCGATTTAAGCCGAATGCTTACAAACGTTACCAAACAAATCCAAACGTTTCCCCTTTTTGGCGATTTAAGCCAAACGTTTTTAAACGTTACGAAACAAATTCAAACGTTTCACATTTTTAGCAATTTAAGCCAAACGTTTACAAACGTTACGAAACAAAACCAAACGTTTCACCTTTTTAGCGATTTAAGCCAAACGTTTCTAAATGTTAAGAAACAAAACCAAACGTTTCAATCCTTACGAAACAAATCCAAATTTTTCACATTTTTAGCGATTGAAGACAAATGTTTAAAACGTTAAGAAACAAATATAAACATTTCACCTTCTTAGCGATTTAAGCCAAACGTTTACAAATGTCAATAAACAAATCCAAACGTTTCACCTTTTATGCGATTTAAGCCAAACATTTACAAACGTTAAGAAACAAAATCAAACGTTACGAAACAAATCCAAACGTTTAAAACATTACGAAACAACGATGGGGAAAAATTTGTAAACGTTACAAAACAAATCCAAATATTTCACCTTTTTAGCGATTTAAGCCGAACGTTTACAAACGTTACGAAACAAAACCAAACGTTTCACCTTTTTAGCTATTTAATTCCAACCTTTACAAACGTTACAAATCAAATCCAAACGTTTCACCTTTTCTAGCGATTTAAGCGAAACGTTTCGCCTTTTTAGCGATTTAAGCCAAACATTTTACCTCTTTTAGCGATTTAAGCCAACGTTTACAAACGTTATGAAACAAAACGAAACGTTTACAAACGTTACGAAACAAAACTAAACATTTAAAACGCTACAAAACAAATCCAAACGTTTCACATTTTAGCTATTTAAGCCAAACGTTTACAAAAGTTGAGAAACAAATACAAACGTTTCACCTTTTTAGCAATTTTATCAAAATATTTACAAATGCTACGAAACAAATCCAAACGTTTCACCTTTTTAGCAATTTAAGCCAAACGTTTACAAACGTTACAAAACAAATCCAAACGTTTCACATTTTTAGCGATTTAAGCAAAACGTTTACGAACGTAACAAAACAAATCCAAACGATTCACCTTTTTACCGATTTAAGCCAAACGTTTATAAACGTTACCAAACAAATTCAAATGTTTCATCTTTTTAACGATTTAAGCTAAACGTTTATAAATGTTATGAAACAAATTTAAACGTTTTCCATTTTTAGCGATTTAAGCCAAACGTTTACAAACTTTACGAAACAAAACCAAGCGTTTCACCTTTTTAGCAATTTAAGCCTAACCTTTACAAACGTTACCAAACAAATCCAAGCGTTTCAGCTTTTTTGCAATTTATCCCAAACGTTGACAAACGTTACGAAACAAATCCATACGTTTACAAAGGTTAGGAAACAAATCCAAATGTTTCACCTTTTTAGCATTTTAATCCAAACGTTTACAAATGTTACAAATTAAATCCAAGCGTTTCACCTTTTTAGCGATTTAAGCCAAATGTTTACAAACGCTACAAAACAAATCGAAACGTTTCACCTTTTTAGCGATTGAAGCCAAACGTTTATAAACGTTACGAAACAATTCCAAACGTTTCACATATTTAGCAACTTAAGCAAAACGTTTACAAACGCTACGAAACAAAACTAAGGGTTTCACCTTTTTAGCTATTTAAGCAAAACGTTTACAAACTTAACAAAACAAATCCAAGCGTTTCACCTTTTTAGCAATTTAAGCCAAACGTTTACTAACGTTTCAAAACAAATCCAAACGTTTCCCCATTTTTGCGATTTAAGCCAAACGTTTAAAATGTTACTCCCTCCGTCCCACTCTAATTGACAAAATAACTAAATTACAATAACCAATACAAACTAATAAATGACATAGATAGTTATTTGTATACCCCTCTATTGATAATGGAGCTAATTAATGCTATTAGTATCTTAGTCAATTTTTCATTAATATTCGCCTTTTTCCCATAAAAAGTTTAAATTTAAATGAGGGTAAAGATGGAAAGTTAAAAGAAAAAATTATAGTTATGTTAGTTTTGTCAATTAGAATGGGACACCAAAAACTCCATATTTTGTCAATTAGAGTGGGACGGAGGGAGTATAAAACTAATCCAAACGTTTCCCCTTTTTTAGCGATTTAAGCCAAACGTTTACAAACGTTACGAAACAAATCTAAGTGTTTTATCTTTTTAGTGATTTAAGCCAAACGTTTACAAATGTTACAAAACAAATCCAAACGTTTCAACTTTTTAGCGATTTAAGCCAAACTTTTACAAACGTTACGAAACAAATCCAAACGTTTCACCTTTTTTGTGATGTAAGCCAAACGTTTACAAACGTTTAGGAAACTAATCCAAATGTTCCACCTTTTTAGCGATTTAAGCCAAACGTTTACAAACGTTACGAAACAAATCCAAACGTTTCACCTCTTTAGCGATTTAAACCAAACGTTACGAAACAAATCCAAACATTTCAACTTTTTAGCAATTTAAGCCAAACGTTTACAAACTTTACGAACCAAATCCAAGCATTCCACCTTTTTAATAATTTAAGAGAACTGTTTACAAACGTTACAAAAGAAATCAAAGCGTTTCACCTTTTTAGCAATTTAACCCAAAAGTTTAAAAACATTATGAAACAAATACAAACGTTTCACCTTTTTAGCGATTTAAGCCAAACTTTAGAAACGTTACAAAATAAAACCAAACATTTCACCTTTTTAGCAATTGAAATGAAATGTTTACAAATGTTATGAAACAAATCCAAACATTCGACCTTTTTATACATTTATGCCAAACGTTTACAAACGTTACGAAACAAATCCAAACGTTTCACATTTTTCGCGATTGAAGCCAAACGTTTATCAACGTTACGAAACAAATGCAAACGTTTCCCCTTTTTAGCGATTTAAGCCAAATCATTTTTGTGATATAAGCCAAACGTTTACAAACGTTTGAAATAAATCCAAACGTTTCACCTTTTTAGCGATTACGCCAAACGTTCACAAAGGTTATGAAACAAATCCAAAAGTTTTCCCTTTTTAGCGATTTAAGCCAAACGTTTAGAAACGTTATGCAACAAATCCGAACGTTTCACCTTTTTAGCTATTTAAGCCAAACTTTAATAATGTTACGAAACAAATCCAAACATCTTGCCTTTTTAGTAATTTAAGTCAAACGTTTACTAACGTTACAAAACAAATCCAAGCGTTTCCCGTTTTTAGCAACTTAAGAGAAACGTTTAAAACGTTACAAATCAAATACAAGCGTTTCACCTTTTTAGTAACTTAAGCTAAACGTTTACAAACGTTACGAAACAAATACAAGTGTTTCACCTTTTTAGCGATTTAAGCGAAACATTTACAAACATTACGAAACAAAACCAAAAGTTTCACCTTTTTAGCAATTTAAGCCAAACGTTCACTAACGTTACGAAACAAATCCAAACGTTTCTTCATTTTAGAGATTTAAGCCAAAAGATTAAAACGTTACGAAACAAATCCAAACGTTTCCGCATTTTAGCGATTTAAGCCAGAAGATTAAAACGTTACGAAACAAATCCAAACGTTTCACCTTTTTGGCGATATATGCCGAACGTTTGCAAACGTTACGAAATAAATCCAAACGTTTTACATTTTTAGCGATTGAAGCCAAACGTTTACAAATATTACGAAACAAATCCAAACGTTTCATCTTTTTAGCAATATAAGCCTAACGTATACAAAAGTTTCGAAACAAATCAAAATGTTTCACCTTTTTAGCGATTTATGCCAAACGTTTACAAAGGATAGGAAACAAATCCAAATGTTTAACCTTTTTAAGGATTTAAGCGAAACGTTTACAAACGTTACGAAACAAATCCAAACGTTTACCCTTTTTAGCGATTTAAGCGGAACGTCTACAAACGTTACGAAACAAAACCAAACGTTTCACCTATTTTATGATTTTAGCCAAACGTTACGAAACAATTTCAAACGTATCCCCATTCTAACGATTTCAGCCAAACATTTAAAACATTACGAAACAAATCCAAACGTTTCGCCTATTTAGCGATTTAAGCCAAACGTTTACAACGTTTCACCTATTTAGCGTTTTAAGCCAAACGTTTACAAACGTTACGAAACAGATTCAAACGTTTCCCCTTTTTAGAGATTTAAGCCAAACGTTTACAAATGTTACGAAACAAAACCAAACATTTTAAACTTTATAAAAAAAATCCAAACTATTCAAATTTTTAGCAATTTTAAAACACACGTTTACAAACGTTACGAAATAAATCCAAGCGTTTCACCTTTTTAGCAATTTAAGCCAAATGTTTACAAATGTTACAAAACAAATCAAAGTGTTTCACCTTTTTCGCAACTTAAGCCAAACTTTTACAAACGTTACGAAACAAATCCAAACTTTTCACCTTTTTAGCGATTTAAGCCAAACGTTTACAAACGTTATGAAACAAAACCAAATGTTTCACTTTTTTCGCAATTTAAGCCAAATGTTTACTAACGTTACGAAACAAATCAAAATGTTTCCCTATTTTTGTGATTTAAGCCAAAAGTTTAAATTGTTACGAAACAAATGCAAACGTTTCACCTTTTTAGCGATTTATGCCAAACGTTTACAAACGTTACTAAACAAATTCAAACTTTTCATATTTTCATCGGTTGAAACCAAACATTTACAAACGTTACGAAACAAATCCAGATGTTTCATCTTTTTAGCGATATAAGCCAAACGTTTACAAACGTTTCGAAACAAATCCAAATGTTTCACCTTTTTAGCGATTTAAGCCAAATTTTTACAAAAAATTGGAAACAAATCCAAAAGTTTCACCTTTTTAGCGATTAAAGCCAAACGTTTACAAACGTTACGAAACAAATCCAAACGTTTTACCTTTTTAGCGATTTAAGCGGAAAGTATACAAACGTTACGAAACAAATCCAAACGTTTCATCTTTTTAGCGATTTTAGCCAAACGTTCACAAACGATCAGAAACATATCTAAGCGTTTCTTCATTTTAGTAATTTAAGCCAAACGTTTACAAACGTTACGAAACAAATTCAAATTTTTACCCATTTTAGGGATTTCAGCCAAACGTTTACAAATGTTACGAAACAAAACCAAGTGTTTCACCTTTTTAGAAATTTACGCCAAACGATTACAAACGTATCGAAAAAAATCCAGGCGTTTCACCTTTTTAGCAATTTAAGCTAAACGTTTACAAACGTTACGAAACAAATCCAAGCGTATCACCTTGTAAACGTTATGAAACAAAATCCAAACATTTCACCTTTTTAGTGATGTAAACCAAACGTTTACAAACAGTACGAAACGAATCCTAATGTTTCACCTTTTTAGCGATTTAAGACAAACGTTTATAAATGCCACGGAACAAATCCAAACTTTTCACCTTTATACCAATTTAAGCCAAACGTTTACAAACGTTACGAAACAAATCAAAGCGTTTCACCTATTTTTTGCAATTTAAGCCAAAAGTTTAGAAAGGATATGAAACACATCCAAACATTTCACCTTTTTTGCGATTTAAGTCAAACGTTTAGAAACGATACGAAACAAATCCAAACGTTTCACCTTTTTAGCAATTTAAACCAAACGTTTACAAATGTTACGAAACAAATCCAAACGTTTCACCTTTTTAGCGATTTAAGTCAAACGTTTACAAACATTACGAAACAAATCCAAATGTTTCGCCTTTTTAGCGATATAACCCAAACGTTTACAAACATTACGAAACAAATCCAAAAGTTTCGTCTTTTGAACGATTTAAGCCAAACATTTACAAACGTTACGAAACAAATCCACACGTTTCTCCTTTTTCGCGATTTAAGCAAAACGTTCACAAACAACAAAACTAAACGTTTAAAACGTAAAGAAACAAATTAAAACGTTTCACTTTTTAAGCGATTTCAGATAAACTTTTTTAAACGTTTCGAAACAAAACCAAACGTTTTATGTTTTTAGCAATTTAAGTCAAACAATTACAAAAGTTACGAAACAAATCCACGAGTTTCACCTTTCTAGAAATTTAAGCCAAACGTTTATAAACGGTCCGAAACAAATCCAAGCGTTTCACCTTCTTAGTAATTTAAGCCAAACGTTTACAAACATTACAAAACAAATCCAAAAGTTTCACCTTTTTATCAATTTAAGCCAAACGTTTACAAACGATAAAAAAAAAATCCAAACGTTTCCCCTTTTTTGCGATTTAAGCTGAATTACAAATGTTACGAAACAAAACCAAACATTTCCTATTTTTAGTGATTTATGCAAAACGTTTACAAACGTTACGAAACAAATCCAAATGTTTCACATTTTTAGCGATTGAAGCCAAACGTTTGCAAACGTTACGAGACAAATCCAAATGTTTCATTTTTTTAGCATTTTAAGCCAAACGTTTACAAACGTTTCGAAACAAATCCAAATGTTTCACCTTTTTAGCGATTTAAGCTAAACGTTTACAAAGGTTATGAAACAAATTCTCACGTTTCACCTTTTTAGCGATTTAAGCCAAACGTTTACAAATGTTACAAAACAAATCCAAATGTTTAACCTTTTTAGCGATTTAAGCGGAACGTTTACAAATGTTACGAAATAAAACAAAACGTTTCACCTTTTAAGCGATTTTAGCCAAACGTTACAAAAAAAAAACGTTTCACCTTTTTAGTTATTTTAGCCAAACATTTAAAACGTTACGAAACAAATCCAAACATTTCACCTTTTTAGCGATTTAAGCCAAACGTTTACAAACGTAACGAAACAAATCCAAACGCTTCGCATTTTTAGCAATTTAAGCGAAACGTTTACAAACGTTAAGAAACAAAACCAAGTGTTTCACCTTTTTTGCAATTTATGCCAAACGTTTACAAACACAACGAAACAAATTCAGGTGTTTCACATTTTTAGCAATATAAGCCATACGTTTACAAACGTTACGAAACTAATCCAAGCGTTTCACCTTGTAAACGTTATGAATCAAATCCAAACGTTTTACTTTTTTAGCGATTTAAGCCAAACGTTTGAAAACAGTACGAAACAAATCCATATCTTTGACTTTTTTTAGCAATTTAAGACAAACGTTTATAAACGCCACGAAACAAATCCAAACTTTCAACCTTTTTTTAGAAATTTAAGCCAAACATATACAAACGTTACGAAACAAATCAAAGCGTTTCACCTTTTTAGTAATTTAAGCCAAACGTTTACCGACGTTCCGAAAGAAATCCAAGCGTTTCACTGTATTAGTAATTTAAGCCAAACGTTTACAAACGTTAGACAACAAATCTAAGCGTTTCACGTTTTTAGCAACTAAAGCCAAACGTCTACAAACGTTACGAAACAAAGTCAAACGTTTCACCTTTTTAGCGATTTAAGTCAAATATTTAGAAACGATACGAAACAAATCCAAAAGTTTCATGTTTTTAGCAATTTAAGCCAAACGTTTACAAACGTTGCGAAACAAATCCAAACGTTTCACTTTTTAGCGATTTAAGCCAAACGTTTACAAACGTTACAAAACAAATCCAAACGTTTTGCCTTTTTAGCGATATAAGCCAAACGTTTTCAAACGTTACGAAACAAATCCAAACATTTCGCCTTTTGAGCGATTTAAGCCAAATGTTTACGAACGTTACAAAACAAATCCAAACGTTTCATCTTTTTAGTGATTTAAGCCAAACGTCTACAAACGTTGAAAAACAAAACCAAACGTTACAAACTTTACGAAACAAATCCAAATGTTTCACATTTTTAGCGATTTAAGCCAAACCTTTACAAACGTTGCGAAACAAATCCAAACGTTTCACCTCTTTAGCGATTTAAACCAAACGTTTACAAACATTACGAAACAAATCCAAACGTTTTGCCTTTTTAGCGATATAAGCCAAACGTTTACAAACTTTACGAAACAAATCCAAACATTTCGCCTTTTGAGCGATTTAAGCCAAACGTTTACGAACGTTACGAAACAAATCCAAATGTTTCATCTTTTTAGTGATTTAAGCTAAACGTCTACAAAAGCTACAAAACAAAACCAAACGTTTAAAACATTACGAAACAAATCCAAACGTTTCACATTTTTACCAATTTAAACAAAACGTTTACAAACGTTAAGAAACAAATCATAGCGTTTCACCTTTTTATAATTTAAGCCTAATGTTTACAAAGGATACGAAACAAATCCAAAATTTCACCTTTTTAGAGATTTAAGGAAAACGTTTGCAAACGATACGAAACAAATCCAAATGTTTCACCTTTTTAGCGATTTAAGCCAAACATTTACAAACGATACGAAACAAATACAAATGTTTCACCTTTTTAGCGATATATGCCAAACGTTTAAAAATGTTACGAAACAAATCCAAACCTTTCGCCTTTTTAGCGATATAAACCAAACGTTTACAAACGGTACGACACAAATCCAAACGTTTCGCCTTTTGAGCGATTAAAGCCAAACGTTTACAAACGCTACAAAACAAATCCAAACGTTTCTCCTTTTTAGCGATTTAAGCCAAACGTTTACAAACAACAAAACCAAACAATGAAAACGTTAAGAAACAGATCAAAACGTTTCACATTTTTAGCGATTTGAGCCAAACCTTTAGAAACGTTTTGAAACTTTTTAGCAATTTAAGCCAAACGTTTACAAACATTAAGAAACAAATCCAAGCGTTTAACCTTTTTAGCAATTTAAGCCAAATGTTTACAAACGTTCCGAAACAAATCCATGCGTTTCACCTTTTAAGTAATTTAAGCCAAACGTTTAGAAACGTTACGAAACAAATCCAACTGTTTCACCTTTGTAGCAATTTAAGCCGAACGTTTAATAACGTTACAAAACAAATCCAAAGATTTCACCTTTTTAGCGATTTAAGCTGAATTACAAATGTTACGAAACAAAATCTAACATTTCACCTTTTTAGCGATTTATGCAAAACGTTTACAAACGTTACGAAACAAATCCAAATGTTTCACATTTTTAGCGATTGAAGCGAAACGTTGACAAACATTACGAAGCAAATCCAAATGTTTCATCTTCTTAGCATTATTAGGCAAACGTTTACAAACGTTTCGAAACAAATCCAAACGTTTCTCCTTTTTAGCGATATAAGCCAAACGTTAACAAACGGTACGAAACGAATCCAAACGTTTCGCCTTTTGAGCGATTTAAGCCAAAGGTTTACAAACGATATGAAACAAATCCAAACGTTTCTCCTTTTTAGCGATTTAAGCCAAACGTTTACAACCAAAAACACCAAACGTTTAAAACGTTAGGCTTAATTACTTAAAAAACCCCACCTTTAATCTTTATTTCGTTTATACCCTGACCTAGAAAAACTGTCATATATACCCTTGACGTTGTCATTATGTTTCGCCTCTACCCCAAATTTCAAAAAAAATGATTTATTAAAAACAACTAAATTTAAAGGTTATTTTATATCTTTTTCTATTAAAAAATGTACAAACTAATACTTCATCTTTAAAAACGTTCAAATAAGTCCTAAAATTAATTAATTTTTTTAATTTAAATAAAATAAATAAATAAAATATTTTTATTAAGTCCTATTTATAACCGTACTCCTATTTAAAAAACCGCTAATATTATTTTTTTTATTTTTTTTTTATTTTTACGGAAATAAGCTCCTTCCTCCATGGACTCCTCCGTCCATGGAGGAAGGAGCTGCTCCTTCCTCCATGTGAGGAAGGAGCTCGCACTGCTCCTTCCTCACATGGAGGAAGGAGCAGATCTGCTTCTTCCTCCATGTGAGGAAGGAGCAGATCTGCTCCTTCCTCATGATCTGCTCCTTCCTCCATGAGGAGGAAGCTGCGAGCTCTTTCCTCCATGAGGAAGGAGCAGCGTCCTCCTTCCTCATGGAGGAAGGAGCTGCGAGCTCCTTCCTTCCATGGAAGGAAGGAGATGGGAGGAGGAGCTATTTTTTTAATTTTTTTTTAAAAAAAAATTAAAAATAGATTTTAAAATTAAAGTACGGTATTATGTTAAAATTAATTAGTCTGATGTAAAAAAATTTACGGTTTTTTATTTTTAACAAATTATTGATAATTAATATAAATTAAATTATTATTATTAATTTAATTTTTTAAAGAAGAAGGTGTTTTTGTATAATTAATAACATTGACGTGTAATTAGAATATATGCTAAAAATGAAGGACTATTTTAAACTCGTTTTCAAATGAAAAGAGGTCAATTTAATACCTCGAGGGTAGAGGCGAAACATAATGACAACGTCAAGGGTATATGTGACAGTTTTTCTAGGTCAGGGTATAAACGAAATAAAGATTAAAGGTGAGGGTTTTTTAAGTAATTAAGCCAAAACGTTAAGAAACAAATCAAAACGTTTCACATTTTTAGCGATTTGAGGAAAATCTTTAGAAACGTTTTGAAACTTTTTAGAAATTTAGGCCAAACATTTACAAACATTACGAAAAAAATCCAAGCGTTTAACCTTTTTAGCAATTTAAGCCAAACGTTTACAAACGTTCCGAAACAAATCCAAGCGTTTCACCTTTTAAGTAATTTAAGCCAAACGTTTAGAAACGTTATGAAATAAATCCAAGCGTTTCACCTATTTAGCAATTTAAGCCGAACGTTTAATAACGATACGAAAGAAATCCAAACGTTTCACCTTTTTAGCGATTTAAGCTGAAATACAAACGTTACGAAACAAAACCAAACATTTAATCTTTTTAGCGATTTATGCAAAACGTTTACAAACGTTTCGAAACAAATCCAAATGTTTCACATTTTTAGCGATTGAAGCCAAACGTTTACAAACGTTACGAAACAAATCCAAATGTTTCATCTTTTTAGCATTATTAGCCCAACGTTTACAAATGTTTCGAAACAAATCCAAACATTTCACCTTTTTAGCGATTTAAGCCAAACGTTTACAAACGTTACGAAACAAATCCAAACATTTCGCCATTTGAGTGATTTAAGCCAAACGTTTACGAACGTTACGAAACAAATCCAAACGTTTCATCTTTTTAGTGATTTAAGCCAAACGTCTACAAAAGTTACAAAACAAAACCAAACGTTTAAAACGTTACGAAACAAATCCAAACGTTTCACATATTTAGCAATTTAAGCCAAACCTTTACAAACATTTCAAAACAAAACCAAGTGTTTCACCTTTTTAGCAATTTCAGCCAAACGTTTACAAACGTTACGAAACAAATCCAAGGGTTCCACCTTTTTATCAATTTAAGACAAACGTTTATAAACGCCACGAAACAAATCCAACCATTTCACCTTTTTTACCAATTTAAGCAAAACGTTTACAAACGTTATGAAACAAATCAAAGCGTTTTACCTTTTTTACAATTTAAGCCAAATGTTTATAAAGGATACGAAACAAATCCAAATGTTTCATCTTTTTAGAGATTTAAGGCAAACGTTTACAAACGATACGAAACAAATCCAAACGTTTCACCTTTTTAGCGATTTAAGCCAAACGTTTACGAACGTTACGAAACAAATCCAAATCTTTCTCCTTTTTAGCGATATAAACCAAACTTTAGCAAACGCCATGAAACAAATACAAACGTTTATCTTTTTTAGCAATTTAAGCCAAACGTTTACAAACGTTGCGAAACAAATCCAAACGTTTCACCTTTTTAGCGATTTAAGCCAAACGTTTACAAACGTTACAAAACAAATCCAAACGTTTCGCCTTTTTAGCGATATAAGCCAAACGTTTACAAACGCTACGAAACAAATCCAAACATTTCTCCTTTTGAGCGATTTAAGCCAAACGTTTACGAACGTTACGAAACAAATCCAAATGTTTCATCTTTTTAGTGATTTAAGCCAAACGTCTACAAACGTTGAAAAACAAAACCAAACGTTTAAAACGTTACGAAACAAATCCAAACGTTTCACATTTTTAGCGATTTAAGCCAAACCTTTACAAACGTTGCAAAACAAATCCAAACGTTTCACCTTTTTAGCGATTTAAGCCAAACGTTTACAAACATCACGAAAAAAAATCCAAACGTTTCGCCTTTTTAGCGATATAAGCCAAACGTTTACAAACTTTACGAAACAAATCCAAACATTTCGCCTTTTGAGCGATTTAAGCCAAACGTTTATGAACGTTACGAAACAAATCCAAACGTTTCATCTTTTTAGTGATTTAAGCCAAACGTCTACAAAAGTTACAAAACAAAACCAAACGTTTAAAACATTACGAAACAAATCCAAACGTTTCACATTTTTACCAATTTAAACAAAACGTTTACAAACGTTACGAAACAAATCATAGTGTTTCACCTTTTTTACAATTTAAGCCTAATGTTTACAAAGGATACGAAACAAATCCAAACATTTCACCTTTTTGAGATTTAAGGCAAATGTTTACAAACGATACGAAACAAATCCAAATGTTTCACCTTTTTAACGATTTAAGCCAAACGTTTACAAACGATACGAAACAAATACAAATGTTTCACCTTTTTAGCGATATATGCCAAACGTTTAAAAATGTTACGAAACAAATCCAAACCTTTCGCCTTTTTAGCGATATAAACCAAACGTTTACAAACGGTACGAAACAAATCCAAACGTTTTGCCTTTTGAGCGATTAAAGCCAAACGTTTACAAACTCTACAAAACAAATCCAAACGTTTCTCTTTTTTAGCGATTTAAGCCAAACGTTTACAAACAACAAAACCAAACATTGAAAACGTTACGAAACAGATAAAATTGTTTCACCTTTGTAGCAATTTAAGCCGAACGTTTAATAATGTTACAAAACAAATCCAAACATTTCACCTTTTTAGCGATTTAAGCTGAATTACAAATGTTACGAAACAAAATCTAACATTTCACCTTTTTAGCGATTTATGCAAAACGTTTACAAACGTTGCGAAACAAATCCAAATGTTTCACATTTTTAGCTATTGAAGCCAAACGTTTACAAACGTTACGAAACAAATCCAAATGTTTCATCTTTTTAGCATTATTAGCCAAACGTTTACAAACGTTTCGAAACAAATCCAAACGTTTCACCTTTTTAGCGATTTAAGCCAAACGTTTACAAACGCTGCGAAACAAAACCAAACGTTTCACCTTTTTAGCGATTTAAGCAAAATGTTTACAAACGTTACGAAACAAATCTAAATATTTTGCCTTTTGAGCGATTTAAGCCAAACGTTTACAAACGTTAAGAAACAAATCCAAACGTTTCATCTTTTTAGTGATTTAAGCCAAACATCTACAAACGTTACAAAACAAAACCAAACGTTTAAGACGTTACGAAACAAATCCAAACGTTTCACATTTTTAGCGATTTAAGCCAAACCTTTACAAACGTTTCGAAACAAAACCAAGTGTTTCACCTTTTTAGCAATTTAAGCCAAACGTTTACAAACATTACGAAACAAATCCAAGGGTTCCACCTTTTTATCAATTTAAGACAAACGTTTATAAACGCCACGAAACAAATCCAACCATTTCACCTTTTTTACCAATTTAAGCAAAACGTTTACAAACGTTATGAAGCAAATCAAAGCGTTTTACCTTTTTTTAAATTTAAGCCAAATGTTTACAAAGTATACGAAACAAATCCAAACGTTTCACCTTTTTAGAGATTTAAGGCAAATGTTTACAAACGATACGAAACAAATCCAAACGTTTCACCTTTTTAGCAATTAAAGCCAAATGTTTACGAACGTTACGAAACAAATCCAAATCTTTCTTCTTTTTAGCGATATAAGCCAAACGTTAACAAACGGTACGAAACGAATCCAAACGTTTCGCCTTTTGAGCGATTTAAGCCAAAAGTTTACAAACGAAACGAAACAAATCCAAACGTTTCTCCTTTTTAGCGATTTAAGCCAAACGTTTACAAACAACAAAACCAAACAATTAAAACGTTAAGAAACAAATCAAAACGTTTCACATTTTTAGCGATTTGAGAAAAACCTTTAGAAACGTTTTGAAACTTCTTAGAAATTTAGGCCAAACGTTTACAAACATTACGAAACAAATCCAAGCGTTTAACCTTTTTAGCAATTTAAGCCAAACGTTTACAAACGTTCTGAAACAAATCCAAGCGTTTGACCTCTTAAGTAATTTAAGCCAAACGTTTAGAAACGTTACGAAATAAATCCAAGTGTTTCACCTATTTAGCAATTTAAGCCAAACGTTTAATAACGTTTCGAAACAAATCCAAATGTTTCACCTTTTTAGCGATTTAAGCTGAAATACAAACGTTACGAAACAAAACCAAACATTTAATCTTTTTAGCGATTTATACAAAACGTTTACAAACGTTACGAAACAAATCCAAATGTTTCACATTTTTAGCGATTGAAGCCCAACGTTTACAAACGTTACGAAACAAATCCAAATGTTTCATCTTTTTAGCATTATTAGCCAAACGTTTACAAACGTTTCGAAACAAATCCAAATGTTTCACCTTTTTAGCGATTTAAGCCAAACATTTACAAACGTTACGAAACAAATCCAAACGTTTTGCCTTTTTAGCGATATAAGCCAAACGTTTACAAACTTTACGAAACAAATCCAAACATTTCGCCTTTTGAGCGATTTAAGCCAAACGTTTACGAACGTTACGAAATAAATCCAAATGTTTCATCTTTTTAGTGATTTAAGCCAAACGTCTACAAAAGCTACAAAACAAAACCAAACGTTTAAAACATTACGAAACAAATCCAAACGTTTCACATTTTTACCAATTTAAACAAAACGTTTACAAACGTTACGAAACAAATCATAGCGTTTCACCTTTTTACAATTTAAGCCTAATGTTTACAAAGGATACGAAACAAATCCAAAATTTCACCTTTTTAGAGATTTAAGGAAAACGTTTGCAAACGATACGAAACAAATCCAAACGTTTCACCTTTTTAGCGATTTAAGCCAAACATTTACAAACGATACGAAACAAATACAAATGTTTCACCTTTTTAGCGATATATGCCAAACGTTTAAAAATGTTACGAAACAAATCCAAACCTTTCGCCTTTTTAGCGATATAAACCAAACGTTTACAAACGGTACGACACAAATCCAAACGTTTCGCCTTTTGAGCGATTAAAGCCAAACGTTTACAAACGCTACAAAACAAATCCAAACGTTTCTCCTTTTTACCGATTTAAGCCAAACGTTTACAAACAACAAAACCAAACAATGAAAACGTTAAGAAACAGATCAAAACGTTTCACATTTTTAGCGATTTGAGCCAAACCTTTAGAAACGTTTTGAAACTTTTTAGCAATTTAAGCCAAACGTTTACAAACATTAAGAAACAAATCCAAGCGTTTAACCTTTTTAGCAATTTAAGCCAAATGTTTACAAACGTTCCGAAACAAATCCATGTGTTTCACCTTTTAAGTAATTTAAGCCAAACGTTTAGAAACGTTACGAAACAAATCCAACTGTTTCACCTTTGTAGCAATTTATGCCGAACGTTTAATAACGTTACAAAACAAATCCAAAGATTTCACCTTTTTAGCGATTTAAGCTGAATTACAAATGTTACGAAACAAAATCTAACATTTCACCTTTTTAGCGATTTATGCAAAACGTTTACAAACGTTACGAAACAAATCCAAATGTTTCACATTTTTAGCGATTGAAGCGAAACGTTGACAAACATTACGAAGCAAATCCAAATGTTTCATCTTTTTAGCATTATTAGGCAAACGTTTACAAACGTTTCTCCTTTTTAGCGATATAAGCCAAACGTTAACAAACGGTACGAAACGAATCCAAACGTTTCGCCTTTTGAGCGATTTAAGCCAAAGGTTTACAAACGATATGAAACAAATCCAAACGTTTCTCCTTTTTAGCGATTTAAGCCAAACGTTTACAAACAAAAACACCAAACGTTTAAAACGTTAGGCTTAATTACTTAAAAAAACCCCACCTTTAATCTTTATTTCGTTTATACCCTGACCTAGAAAAACTGTCATATATACCCTTGACGTTGTCATTATGTTTCGCCTTTACCCCAAATTTCAAAAAAAAAATGATTTATTAAAAACAACTAAAGTTTAGGGTTATTTTATATCTTTTTCTATTAAAAAATGTACAAACTAATACTTCATCTTTAAAAACGTTCAAATAAGTCCTAAAATTAATTAATTTTTTTAATTTAAATAAAATTAATAAATAAAATATTTTTATTAAGTCCTATTTATAACCGTACTCCTATTTAAAAAACCGCTAATATTATTTTTTTTAATTTATTTATTTTTACGGAAATAAACTCCTTCCTCCATGGACTCCTCCGTCCATGGAGGAAGGAGCTGCTCCTTCCTCCATGTGAGGAAGGAGCTCGCACTGCTCCTTCCTCACATGGAG
Source organism: Mercurialis annua (assembly GCF_937616625.2). Taxonomy (NCBI): domain Eukaryota; kingdom Viridiplantae; phylum Streptophyta; class Magnoliopsida; order Malpighiales; family Euphorbiaceae; genus Mercurialis; species Mercurialis annua. The sequence continues at coordinate 35,748,284 of NC_065571.1, forward strand.
GAAGGAGCAGATCTGCTTCTTCCTCCATGTGAGGAAGGAGCAGATCTGCTCCTTCCTCATGATCTGCTCCTTCCTCCATGAGGAAGGAGCTGCGAGCTCTTTCCTCCATGAGGAAGGAGCAGCGTCCTCCTTCCTCATGGAGGAAGGAGCTGCGAGCTCCTTCCTTCCATGGAAGGAAGGAGATGGGAGGAGGAGCTATTTTTTTAATTTTTTTTTAAAAAAAAATTAAAAATAGATTTTAAAATTAAAGTACGGTATTATGTTAAAATTAATTAGTCTGATGTAAAAAAATTTACGGTTTTTTATTTTTAATAAATTATTGATAATTAATATAAATTAAATTATTATTATTAATTTAATTTTTTAAAGAAGAAGGTGTTTTTGTATAATTAATAACATTGACGTGTAATTAGAATATATGCTAAAAATGAAGGACTATTTTAAACTCGTTTTCAAATGAAAAGAGGTCAATTTAATACCTCGAGGGTAGAGGCGAAACATAATGACAACGTCAAGGGTATATGTGACAGTTTTTCTAGGTCAGGGTATAAACGAAATAAAGATTAAAGGTGAGGGTTTTTTAAGTAATTAAGCCAAAACGTTAAGAAACAAATCAAAACGTTTCACATTTTTAGCGATTTGAGGAAAATCTTTAGAAACGTTTTGAAACTTTTTAGAAATTTAGGCCAAACATTTACAAACATTACGAAAAAAATCCAAGCGTTTAACCTTTTTAGCAATTTAAGCCAAACGTTTACAAACGTTCCGAAACAAATCCAAGCGTTTCACCTTTTAAGTAATTTAAGCCAAACGTTTAGAAACGTTATGAAATAAATCCAAGCGTTTCACCTATTTAGCAATTTAAGCCGAACGTTTAATAACGATACGAAAGAAATCCAAACGTTTCACCTTTTTAGCGATTTAAGCTGAAATACAAACGTTACGAAACAAAACCAAACATTTAACCTTTTTAGCGATTTATGCAAAACGTTTACAAACGTTACGAAACAAATCCAAATGTTTCACATTTTTAGCGATTGAAGCCAAACGTTTACAAACGTTACGAAACAAATCCAAATGTTTCATCTTTTTAGCATTATTAGCCCAACGTTTACAAATGTTTCGAAACAAATCCAAACATTTCACCTTTTTAGCGATTTAAGCCAAACGTTTACAAACGTTACGAAACAAATCCAAACATTTCGCCATTTGAGTGATTTAAGCCAAACGTTTATGAACGTTACGAAACAAATCCAAACGTTTCATCTTTTTAGTGATTTAAGCCAAACGTCTACAAAAGTTACAAAACAAAACCAAACGTTTAAAACGTTACGAAACAAATCCAAACGTTTCACATATTTAGCAATTTAAGCCAAACCTTTACAAACATTTCAAAACAAAACCAAGTGTTTCACCTTTTTAGCAATTTCAGCCAAACGTTTACAAACGTTACGAAACAAATCCAAGGGTTCCACCTTTTTATCAATTTAAGACAAACGTTTATAAACGCCACGAAACAAATCCAACCATTTCACCATTTTTACCAATTTAAGCAAAACGTTTACAAACGTTATGAAACAAATCAAAGCGTTTTACCTTTTTTTACAATTTAAGCCAAATGTTTATAAAGGATACGAAACAAATCCAAACGTTTCATCTTTTTAGAGATTTAAGGCAAACGTTTACAAACGATACGAAACAAATCCAAACGTTTCACCTTTTTAGCGATTTAAGCCAAACGTTTACGAAGGTTACGAAACAAATCCAAATCTTTCTCCTTTTTAGCGATATAAACCAAACTTTAGCAAACGCCATGAAACAAATATAAACGTTTATCTTTTTTAGCAATTTAAGCCAAACGTTTACAAACATTGCGAAACAAATCCAAACGTTTCACCTTTTTAGCGATTTAAGCCAAACGTTTACAAACGTTACAAAACAAATCCAAACGTTTCGCCTTTTTAGCGATATAAGCCAAACGTTTACAAACGCTACGAAACAAATCCAAACATTTCGCCTTTTGAGCGATTTAAGCCAAACGTTTACGAACGTTACGAAACAAATCCAAATGTTTCATCTTTTTAGTGATTTAAGCCAAACGTCTACAAACGTTGAAAAACAAAACCAAACGTTTAAAACGTTACGAAACAAATCCAAACGTTTCACATTTTTAGCGATTTAAGCCAAACCTTTACAAACGTTGCAAAACAAATCCAAACGTTTCACCTTTTTAGCGATTTAAGCCAAACGTTTACAAACATCACGAAAAAAAATCCAAACGTTTCGCCTTTTTAGCGATATAAGCCAAACGTTTACAAACTTTACGAAACAAATCCAAACATTTTGCCTTTTGAGCGATTTAAGCCAAACGTTTATGAACGTTACGAAACAAATCCAAACGTTTCATCTTTTTAGTGATTTAAGCCAAACGTCTACAAAAGTTACAAAACAAAACCAAACGTTTAAAACATTACGAAACAAATCCAAACGTTTCACATTTTTACCAATTTAAACAAAACGTTTACAAACGTTACGAAACAAATCATAGTGTTTCACCTTTTTTACAATTTAAGCCTAATGTTTACAAAGGATACGAAACAAATCCAAACATTTCACCTTTTTGAGATTTAAGGCAAATGTTTACAAACGATACGAAACAAATCCAAATGTTTCACCTTTTTAGCGATTTAAGCCAAACGTTTACAAACGATACGAAATAAATACAAACGTTTCACCTTTTTAGCGATATATGCCAAACGTTTAAAAATGTTACGAAACAAATCCAAACCTTTCGCCTTTTTAGCGATATAAACCAAACGTTTACAAACGGTACGAAACAAATCCAAACGTTTTGCCTTTTGAGCGATTAAAGCCAAACGTTTACAAACTCTACAAAACAAATCCAAACGTTTCTCTTTTTTAGCGATTTAAGCCAAACGTTTACAAACAACAAAACCAAACATTGAAAACGTTACGAAACAGATAAAATTGTTTCACCTTTGCAGCAATTTAAGCCGAACGTTTAATAATGTTACAAAACAAATCCAAACATTTCACCTTTTTAGCGATTTAAGCTGAATTACAAATGTTACTAAACAAAATCTAACATTTCACCTTTTTAGCGATTTATGCAAAACGTTTACAAACGTTACGAAACAAATCCAAATGTTTCATATTTTTAGCGATTGAAGCCAAACGTTTACAAACGTTACGAAACAAATCCAAATGTTTCATCTTTTTAGCATTATTAGCCAAACGTTTACAAACGTTTCGAAACAAATCCAAATGTTTCACCTTTTTAGCGATTTAAGCCAAACGTTTACAAACGCTGCGAAACAAATCCAAACGTTTCACCTTTTTAGCGATTTAAGCAAAATGTTTACAAACGTTACGAAACAAATCCAAATATTTTGCCTTTTGAGCGATTTAAGCCAAACGTTTACAAACGTTAAGAAACAAATCCAAACGTTTCATCTTTTTAGTGATTTAAGCCAAACGTCTACAAACGTTACAAAACAAAACCAAACGTTTAAGACGTTACGAAACAAATCGAAACGTTTCACATTTTTAGCGATTTAAGCCAAACCTTTACAAACGTTTCGAAACAAAACCAAGTGTTTCACCTTTTTAGCAATTTAAGCCAAACGTTTACAAACATTACGAAACAAATCCAAGGGTTCCACCTTTTTATCAATTTAAGACAAACGTTTATAAATGCCACGAAACAAATCCAACCATTTCACCTTTTTTACCAATTTAAGCAAAACGTTTACAAACGTTATGAAGCAAATCAAAGCGTTTTACCTTTTTTTAAATTTAAGCCAAATGTTTACAAAGTATACGAAACAAATCCAAACGTTTCACCTTTTTAGAGATTTAAGGCAAATGTTTACAAACGATACGAAACAAATCCAAATGTTTCACCTTTTTAACAATTTAAGCCAAATGTTTATGAACGTTACGAAACAAATCCAAATCTTTCTTCTTTTTAGCGATATAAGCCAAACGTTAACAAACGGTACGAAACGAATCCAAACGTTTCGCCTTTTGAGCGATTTAAGCCAAAAGTTTACAAACGAAACGAAACAAATCCAAACGTTTCTCCTTTTTAGCGATTTAAGCCAAACGTTTACAAACAACAAAACCAAACAATTAAAACGTTAAGAAACAAATCAAAACGTTTCACATTTTTAGCGATTTGAGAAAAACCTTTAGAAACGTTTTGAAACTTTTTAGAAATTAAGGCCAAACGTTTACAAACATTACGAAAAAAATCCAAGCGTTTAACCTTTTTAGCAATTTAAGCCAAACGTTTACAAACGTTCCGAAACAAATCCAAGCGTTTCACCTTTTAAGTAATTTAAGCCAAACGTTTAGAAACGTTATGAAATAAATCCAAGCGTTTCACCTATTTAGCAATTTAAGCCGAACGTTTAATAACGTTACGAAAGAAATCCAAACGTTTCACCTTTTTAGCGATTTAAGCTGAAATACAAACGTTACGAAACAAAACCAAACATTTAATCTTTTTAGCGATTTATGCAAAACGTTTACAAACGTTACGAAACAAATCCAAATGTTTCACATTTTTAGCGATTGAAGCCAAACGTTTACAAACGTTACGAAACAAATCCAAATGTTTCATCTTTTTAGCATTATTAGCCCAACGTTTACAAACGTTTCGAAACAAATCCAAACATTTCACCTTTTTAGCGATTTAAGCCAAACGTTTACAAACGTTACGAAACAAATCCAAACATTTCGCCATTTGAGTGATTTAAGCCAAACGTTTACGAACGTTTCGAAACAAATCCAAACGTTTCATCTTTTTAGTGATTTAAGCCAAACGTCTACAAAAGTTACAAAACAAAACCAAACGTTTAAAACGTTACGAAACAAATCCAAACGTTTCACATATTTAGCAATTTAAGCCAAACCTTTACAAACATTTCAAAACAAAACCAAGTGTTTCACCTTTTTAGCAATTTCAGCCAAACGTTTACAAACGTTACGAAACAAATCCAAGGGTTCCACCTTTTTATCAATTTAAGACAAACGTTTATAAACGCCACGAAACAAATCCAACCATTTCACCTTTTTTACCAATTTAAGCAAAACGTTTACAAACGTTATGAAACAAATCAAAGCGTTTTACCTTTTTTACAATTTAAGCCAAATGTTTATAAAGGATACGAAACAAATCCAAACGTTTCATCTTTTTAGAGATTTAAGGCAAACGTTTACAAACGATACGAAACAAATCCAAACGTTTCACCTTTTTAGCGATTTAAGCCAAACGTTTACGAACGTTACGAAACAAATCCAAATCTTTCTCCTTTTTAGCGATATAAGCCAAACTTTAGCAAACGCCATGAAACAAATACAAACGTTTATCATTTTTAGCAATTTAAGCCAAACGTTTACAAACGTTGCGAAACAAATCCAAACGTTTCACCTTTTTAGCGATTTAAGCCAAACGTATACAAACGTTACAAAACAAATCCAAACGTTTCGCCTTTTTAGCAATATAAGCCAAACGTTTACAAACGCTACGAAACAAATCCAAACATTTCGCCTTTTGAGCGATTTAAGCCAAACGTTTACGAACGTTACGAAACAAATCCAAATGTTTCATCTTTTTAGTGATTTAAGCCAAACGTCTACAAACGTTGAAAAACAAAACCAAACGTTTAAAACGTTACGAAACAAATCCAAACGTTTCACATTTTTAGCTGTAATATCCCGTAATTTTTTTTATTTTTTTCAATGAATTTCCGGTAATTTTTAGTGTCGTTTTTGGGCTCGTGTTCTCGTGGGTTGTTTCAGGTTCGGTTGTGTTAGGTTGGTTCAAAGTTTTTTTATTTCCTTTGTTTCCTTTTGGCATGGGCTTGTTGGTGTGGCCCATGCATTTTGGCATGCTGCTGTATTCACCATCTCCTTTATAATTGGTTCTTATTAACCTTACCAACTTCAGCGTGCGGTGATTTCTTACCTATTCTAAATAAGTTTTATTCAACCCAAATTTCATTATTGCAATTACAGTAAAACCCTAGCCGCCCTCTCTATCAAATTACACTGAAAATCATATATCATAACCCCCTCTTTGATAGTGGAAATTGGTAAGATTATCACGCTGTTTTTTTTTAAGTTTTGCTTTCAATCGACAATTTTGTTCCTCAGCGATATCTCTTTCGTTTTAGAATCAATGTGAAATCCGTCTTGTCTCAGCCCTAGTTAACGCAATTTTCTGCAATTCCTAAGCTTCAGAATCAAAATTGGTACGTTATTCTATTTGCTTTGATCGCCGTCGATTTATCGTTTTTTTTCTTTTTGAATGTTTCTTGGCTGCCGTATTTGATGTGTTGCAGCCGATGGTTTGGGTTCTTCTGACAATGTTATTTACGTGTTTTAGGGTATTAACTGATGTGTGTTGTCCATAACAAATTGATTTACTCTAGTCGTGATAATTCCATCGTTGTTTTTCTTTATCCTTGATTATTTGGTTGAGTTATGGCTACATCATTCGGTTTTCTGTTTATTGTTCTTATTGATCATTCACATGAGATGAGTTATGATTATTAGGAATGCTTGTTGATTAAAGTCAGTTAATCGATCGTTTCGTGGCCATTAATCTCGACGTTGAGCAGTCGTTAATTCTTTGACAGTGTGAACACTATTGTTTATAACCTTTCCATGCCACTGTTATCCTTTTATCATTGTTCATTTTGATTTCCTCTTGTTTTGTTTGAGGGTGAAGTGTTGGGTTGATTACCGTGGTATTTGGTATAATAAATATGACTTGATTATATTGCTTGCTGTTCAAGAGTGAAGCAAAGGGTTCTTAATTTTGATTTTATGGTTGTTAATGGCGGCAATGGTTTATCATTATTGTTGGTATTTATGATTTATTAGTGTCATTAATTTGTTAAATTATCGATTTGAATCCGGGCTTTTATTTATCGTTTTTATTTCTAAAATCTAATTAATAACATTATTCTAAATATAAAAATAATTTTATTTTCGATACTAATTTATATTTTTTTATTATTATTGTTAATTGAAAACCATAATTATTTTATGACCTATAATTATATAATTACTTAGGTAATTATTAAATTATTTTAAAAGTTTGGCTTAGTGTACCAAATTGATTAATTTATAATTTATCTTTCAATTTATTTTCTTAATTTATTTTAGTTAAGTAATTTTGTTGGTAACTATTGGTTACTTGTGTTTTAAGTTATTGAGTTCTGTTTTAGTTATGATTATTATTTTATCAAAATATTATTTTGAATTATGAACCGTGGTTTATAATTTTTGATAAAATATTTGGGTCGGGTTAGACTTGGGTCACCCGACATGTGAGGTTAGCTTGATAGTTATTGGTAACTCGGCTAACCCACTATTTGGAACGTGATTATTATTTAAAGATTATTAAATAATATTTATAAATGGATTTTAAAGCAAGAACTCAATAGACTTGTATTAATTGGGCGTTATTACCTATGAAGTATTTTGTGTTGCTCTTGATTGTTTTATTTCGACGTGTTATTGTGCTAGTCCTATATGGTGTCTAGTACTCTCTAGAGTTAGGGTCTGTTTTTAATAAATATTTATATTGTCTAGACTCGTCGACTATTCGTGCTTCGGAGACGAACCAGGAGTAGTTGCTTGCCAGGTTATCACGTGGATTAGCAAGCAGTGAGTTTGTACTTACTATTTACCGCTTTATTAAGTAAATTGTTATTTTAATATCTATATATATTGTATACGTAGAATTGCGAACTGTTTTTCCATTATGACTCTTAGTTGGAACATGCTACCTAATGGGCATCATTAGGACTGCGTGCGCACCGGTATTGATCTAGATAAGGTATGTGATATGTGGCGGTAACTCGGTGTGAGCATAGCTCTCGGGACCAGTAGAGTAACTCGGTGTAGCTCAGCTCTCGGGACACTGGTTATGGATTAAGAATGGTCAGTGGTAACTCGGTGTAGCTCAGCTCTCGGGACCAGGCCTATCGGATTATGGTTATATTTAGTATTGTGGATTAGGGTTCCAACTATTATACGTAATGTTGTTATTAAATGTTTTAAACGGTTTTAAAGGTTTTCCACTTGATAAATGTAAATAGTGGTATGAACTCATCTCAGTATATCTGACCCCGTTGTTTTCCCAATTTTTTTCCAGGGTTATGATATGAGCGAGTCAGCTGCTCTCCGATTCTTTATTTCCTCGGAGGTTTTACTTTATTTAATAAAATTTATTAAACTGATTTTATTCTTAGACCGCAGTAGTAGTTAGAAGTCTTATATGTCTAATACTTGTTATAAAGTTATTCAATGGATTACTGTTATTTTGGCATTCTTTAATTAACTTGGGTTAATATGTGCTTTTGCCATATTTAAGATTCAGAGTTGGCTGAGCACTTTATAATAAATATTGTATTTTATGAACTGCTAGAACTAGGCTGAAGTCTCGGTTGCCCCCGAGCATTGGTTTTCTTGCAGGTTTTTGTATTTGTTGTTTATCCGCAAGGCTAGCTACGGGTTTTGGTACAACCATACCCATACCCTAGCGCCGGTCGCGATCCATGAAATTGGGTCGTGACAAAGTTGGTATCAGAGCTTTGGTTTCAAACCAAGGCCTTATGCATGTTATATGTTATATGTTTTTTTTAGCATGATAAGAGATGTCGTGTCTTAGGAACTACTGCGGAATTAGGATTCACGTCTTGTCTTTTAAAACGTTATCTTTTATTTTCAAACTTTCAGCCTACATCCTATAGGTGATGTCTGTCAGTCTTTATTTGGTGTTGATGTTATGATTGACAATTTATTTCACTTGGATGTTACTTGCTGTGTTTTATCATGTTGAGGTTATTTCACTTGGGTGATTTTAATTGCTTATGATTTCTCGGGAAATCTATTGTTGATGATGTTTTCTAAATTCATACTTGGGTATTATGTTGTTTGAAAAACTTTGGATTTATGCCACTAATGGTTTTAAATAACGATGAATTATATGGTAGTACATTTTGGATTTGGCTGTAATTGTTGGGTGCTATATACGTTAGTACCTATGAGGATACATTTAGGTGTTAACCTTGTTTTCTATTAAAGAGATTTTGGGTTAAATTGTAAAACGTGTTTCAGTGGTCATATATTATTTGACCACATGTTGTTTTAAAGTTTTCATTGAGAACATTTGTTTTATCTGATTTGTGTTTCGATGCAGAATCATAAAGGAAGTTTGGTTTCAAATTCTTAAAAAGTTTGATTTTTGGTTGGGTTACCAGTAAAAAGAAATTCTTGTATTTTGAAATATTATGTTGGTCTAGTGTTAACAAGCGATGATTTCAAAATGATATTTTATGAGATGGGCCATTGTTTTAAGAATTTAACGTTGAAGTTATTTTATCATGTCGTAATATGACATCATTTTAATTTTTGGGATTTACGGAATGTATGTTAGAGATCAAAGATTTCTCACTTGAGTTTTAAATTACCGTTTAGTGGTTGGTTTAAGTTGAGCTCCCAAATATGAAAGGTTGGAAACTGTATTAAAATATTTTTTCGGATTTACAAATATTTTGAATACGTTTTATAAACGATTGTTTTGGGTTTAACTTGGGTCACCCAAATTTAGTAGTTGAGCCTAGTAGTTGTAATGACTCGGCTAGCTCGATGATTTTATTATTTGAGATACTTGAGTATTTGTTCTAAAGCAATTGATTAAATAAGAAGAGACTTATACAAATTGTGATTTTGTTTTAACCGTGGGGCTCAATAAAATTTGGAACTTTTCGTAGTTGACTTTAAATTTCAAATACGAATTGTGAAGCGCACTATTAAAGGATGATATAATTACATGGTAATTTTGTAGTGAGATTTTAAAAATGTTGTGTCATGTCCTGTTTTGTCTTTTAAGTATGCTTGGAATTTTTTTGCTTAATGGCAATATTTATGTGGTTTATGATTGTAGCAATCATAATATTTTTGGTTTTGATTTACGTGGTATAATTCGCTTATATGTTGGATTAAGTAAATTATTTTGTTTCATCGATTCGTGCAAAGTAGCACGTGGGATGATTTATTTTATGCGGTTATGGTAAATACCTGATTTTTGATTTGATTGTGAGTTGAACTTTTGTTCAGACCTTGTTTTGATAGTATCAACTGAGAATAAGCTGAGTTTTCTCTATTGCTGTTATAGATTGAAATCTTTGGGTTTCGATATCAAGGAAGAGGAGGGAAATATCCCCTTGGATTGGATGATGATTTCTAATTATCCTAGAACGGATATTGGAAATTCTGAACCGAGAAGATAGATCGGTGTATTAATACACTGGTGTTTCCATCAAGTCTGATGATGCGATGCGGGAGCTGGCGTTAAATTTCATAGGAACCTATTTTATGTGCTATTTTCTTTGGATATGCTCAGTCTGGATTGAGGTTAGTTAGATACTTTTTATAGTAGAGTTGTAATAAGGTTATTAGGATGAGTTGTCATATAACATCGAGTGTTGCTAGGTTGCAAGTAAGGGACTTGAGAAATATTTTAAGGTTATCTAGTGCACATCTCACAGAGTGTAACGTCTAGCAAAAGTTTTGTTGTGAAATGAATTTCAAAGGTTGATTTGTTAAAATATTTGAAATATTTTCAACACGTAATTGTGCCCAGACATATCATGAACATGCATTTTGAATGTTACGAATAGGACTGCATTGAGCACTAAGTATGTTCACTAAATAAAAGATATATCAGTAAATAATACATGCATTTAATACATTCATCACGACATTAAATGATTAAGGTTTGATGCAACTCTTTGGGGATGAGAGCTGTCATCAGCCTGGCGCACAATTATGTAGAATAAATTTTATCAGTAAGGCTTTTCAAGAAAAAAAATATTTTATTATAAACTCGCGAGTCACATTGTGAAAATGGTGTTTTAAAAAGTTGATAAAAATTCAAACGATTTTGGAAATTTTATCTGGTTGATATCCAGATAAATACTCTGTGATGATGGTGGTGATTTAAGAGGAATTGCATTATAAGGATTTATTTTATATTGTTGGAGTATCTGTATTTGATAAAAAAGAGCTATGATTATAAAGTTGTACTCGAGGTTTAGTTGTGGTAAGTGCAAAAAAAATTGAGTTCGGATTAATGACTTGTGTCAGTTTAGAGGATTTTTGATTTAAGGATATTGGTTATGTTCTGTGTGCTTTTTTTTACACTGATTTTTTTTTAAAAAGGAAATTGTGTTTTTACAGGTTCGATTTCTGTCCAAAAAGTTTTGATACTAGTATGGAAATTATTTCGTAAGCGAATAAATTCTTATTTGCAAAATTTTTTATTTTTGAGAAAGTGATAACAAAATTTTCATTTTTGATTTAATGGCGGATTTAAAGATTTTTCTAAATGAACGATTTTATAAAATCGTGATTTTATTTTGAAAGTAAGGTTCGGCTATGATTTCAAATTGAGAGTGTTTTATTATGTTGATGCATTTACGAAACTAGAGAATTTTTCAACGGATTAATTATTTTCGGTTGAAAATGAAATTAAACTGAAGATGCTAATAATTTCAAATTAAAGACAGATGGTTTTATTATATATTTTTGTGTTTGCTGAAAGTGTTTCTCTATAAAATATTGTTTTGAGCATAACTAATAAAACCGATTAATTGCGTTTCGATCTAAATGATCTTGTGTAGGATTCGAGGTTACAGTTGGATGATGGAATTTTTTTTTGGATTTGCGAGTTAACTTAGAAGTATTGTGTTTATTAATTCGGAGGATTGTTGTCAGAAGTTTAAGTTATGTATTCCTTGGAATTGCGCTGTATTTTCTTACGTCTTGGTTCGCAGAGTCGATAGTATTATCAAGTTTGTTCTAGGTGATGGGATTGGACGATTCTTGTGGCGTTTAGATTCCAACTTATGTGTTTTGAAGGAATATTTTACCAGGATTAATAATTGGTTTGATTGTACGTTTTGTTGTATTTCTGTGTGTCCTATTTGTAGCTTGGAGTTGGCTTTGTAGGATTGCAAGTTAGTTTTGATATTGTTCCCACACTTATAGTGTTGTTTGGTGGTCTTTGAGACTTGAACTTATTATTTTGGAAATTTCCCAAAGGTGGGTCTTATCGGTAGTGTTGAGCGAAGGTTAGTATCTCCTAGTGTGGTTATTGCTTGAAGTAAGTGAGCAGTGTTCTTAAAGTAGTCGTTCGTAAGAAAATCTATTGAGATTCCCTTCGTGTTTTGCATAGGTTGAATTATGCGGTTTTTCTTTTATTTTCTGTTGGGTTTGCCACTCGGTCGTAGAGTGATATGGAAATTGGAGTTTGTGATGCGTAATTGTTTCTTTTCGTTCTACTTAGGATTCGTTATATCCTAAATCTTGTATTAGGAGTGGTTTTTGGTGCGCGCTGTTTCTGATTTTACTTTATTTTTGTTGTGGTAAATTCGAGGACGAATTTTTAATAAGTTGGGGAGAATGTAATATCCCGTAATTTTTTTTATTTTTTTCAATGAATTTCCGGTAATTTTTAGTGTCGTTTTTGGGCTCGTGTTCTCGTGGGTTGTTTCAGGTTCGGTTGTTTTGGGTTGGTTCAAAGTTTCTTTATTTCCTTTGTTTCCTTTTGGCATGGGCTTGTTGGTGTGGCCCATGCATTTTGGCATGCTGCTGTATTCACCATCTCCTTTATAATTGGTTCTTATTAACCTTACCAACTTCAGCGTGCGGTGATTTCTTACCTATTCTAAATAAGTTTTATTCAACCCAAATTTTATTATTGCAATTACAGTAAAACCCTAGCCGCCCTCTCTATCAAATTACACTGAAAATCATATATCATAACCCCCTCTTTTATTGTGGAAATTGGTAAGATTATCACGCTGTTTTTTTTTAAGTTTTGCTTTCAATCGACAATTTTGTTCCTCAGCGATATCTCTTTCGTTTTAGAATCAATGTGAAATCCGTCTTGTCTCAGCCCTAGTTAACGCAATTTTCTGCAATTCCTAAGCTTCAGAATCAAAATTGGTACGTTATTCTATTTGCTTTGATCGCCGTCGATTTATCGTTTTTTTTCTTTTTGAATGTTTCTTGGCTGCCGTATTTGATGTGTTGCAGCCGATGGTTTGGGTTCTTCTGACAATGTTATTTACGTGTTTTAGGGTATTAACTGATGTGTGTTGTCCATAACAAATTGATTTACTCTAGTCGTGATAATTCCATCGTTGTTTTTCTTTATCCTTGATTATTTGGTTGAGTTATGGCTACATCATTCGGTTTTCTGTTTATTGTTCTTATTGATCATTCACATGAGATGAATTATGATTATTAGGAATGCTTGTTGATTAAAGTCAGTTAATCGATCGTTTCGTGGCCATTAATCTCGACGTTGAGCAGTCGTTAATTCTTTGACAGTGTGAACACTATTGTTTATAACCTTTCCATGCCACTGTTATCCTTTTGTCATTGTTCATTTTGATTTCCTCTTGTTTTGTTTGAGGGTGAAGTGTTGGGTTGATTACCGTGGTATTTGGTATAATAAATATGACTTGATTATATTGCTTGCTGTTCAAGAGTGAAGCAAAGGGTTCTTAATTTTGATTTTATGGTTGTTAATGGCGGCAATGGTTTATTTAAAATAAGCTTTTTGTATGTTGACTTCTCTTATTATTTCCTTTTATTCAAAGTGATTTGATAATTTGGTTATGGACACTTTGATTGGCTAATTGGTTTTCTTATCATTATTGTTGGTATTTATGATTTATTAATGTCATTAATTTGTTAAATTATCGATTTGAATCTGGGCTTTTATTTATCGTTTTTATTTTTAAAATCTAATTAATAACATTATTCTAAATATAAAAATAATGTTAGTTTCGATACTAATTTATATTTTTTTTATTATTATTGTTAATTGAAAACCATAATTATTTTATGACCTATAATTATATAATTACTTAGGTAATTATTAAATTATTTTAAAAGTTTGGCTTAGTGTACCAAATTGATTAATTTATAATTTATCTTTCAATTTATTTTCTTAATTTATTTTAGTTAAGTAATTTTGTTGGTAACTATTGGTTACTTGTGTTTTAAGTTATTGAGTTCTGTTTTAGTTATGATTATTATTTTATCAAAATATTATTTTGAATTATGAACCGTGGTTTATAATTTTTGATAAAATATTTGGGTCGGGTTAGACTTGGGTCACCCGACATGTGAGGTTAGCTTGATAGTTATTGGTAACTCGGCTAACCCACTATTTGGAACGTGATTATTATTTAAAGATTATTAAATAATATTTATAAATGGATTTTAAAGCAAGAACTCAATAGACTTGTATTAATTGGGCGTTATTACCTATGAAGTATTTTGTGTTGCTCTTGATTGTTTTATTTCGACGTGTTATTGTGCTAGTCCTATATGGTGTCTAGTACTCTCTAGAGTTAGGGTCTGTTTTTAATAAATATTTATATTGTCTAGACTCGTCGACTATTCGTGCTTCGGAGACGAACCAGGAGTAGTTGCTTGCCAGGTTATCACGTGGATTAGCAAGCAGTGAGTTTGTACTTACTATTTACCGCTTTATTAAGTAAATTGTTATTTTAATATCTATATATATTGTATACGTAGAATTGCGAACTGTTTTTCCATTATGACTCTTAGTTGGAACATGCTACCTAATGGGCATCATTAGGACTGCGTGCGCACCGGTATTGATCTAGATAAGGTATGTGATATGTGGCGGTAACTCGGTGTGAGCATAGCTCTCGGGACCAGTAGAGTAACTCGGTGTAGCTCAGCTCTCGGGACACTGGTTATGGATTAAGAATGGTCAGTGGTAACTCGGTGTAGCTCAGCTCTCGGGACCAGGCCTATCGGATTATGGTTATATTTAGTATTGTGGATTAGGGTTCCAACTATTATACGTAATGTTGTTATTAAATGTTTTAAACGGTTTTAAACGTTTTCCACTTGATAAATGTAAATAGTGGTATGAACTCATCTCAGTATATCTGACCCCGTTGTTTTCCCAATTTTTTTCCAGGGTTATGATATGAGCGAGTCAGCTGCTCTCCGATTCTTTATTTCCTCGGAGGTTTTACTTTATTTAATAAAATTTATTAAACTGATTTTATTCTTAGACCGCAGTAGTAGTTAGAAGTCTTATATGTCTAATACTTGTTATAAAGTTATTCAATGGATTACTGTTATTTTGGCATTCTTTAATTAACTTGGGTTAATATGTGCTTTTGCCATATTTAAGATTCAGAGTTGGCTGAGCACTTTATAATAAATATTGTATTTTATGAACTGCTAGAACTAGGCTGAAGTCTCGGTTGCCCCCGAGCATTGGTTTTCTTGCAGGTTTTTGTATTTGTTGTTTATCCGCAAGGCTAGCTACGGGTTTTAGTACAACCATACCCATACCCTAGCGCCGGTCGCGATCCATGAAATTGGGTCGTGACATTAGCGATTTAAGCCAAACCTTTACAAACGTTGCAAAAGAAATCCAAACGTTTCACCTTTTTAGCGATTTAAGCCAAACGTTTACAAACATCACGAAAAAAAATCCAAACGTTTCGCCTTTTTAGCGATATAAGCCAAACGTTTACAAACTTTACGAAACAAATCCAAACATTTCGCCTTTTGAGCGATTTAAGCCAAACGTTTACGAACGTTACGAAACAAATCCAAACGTTTCATCTTTTTAGTGATTTAAGCCAAACGTCTACAAAAGTTACAAAACAAAACCAAACGTTTAAAACATTACGAAACAAATCCAAACGTTTCACATTTTTACCAATTTAAATAAAACGTTTACAAACGTTACGAAACAAATCATAGTGTTTCACCTTTTTTACAATTTAAGCCTAATGTTTACAAAGGATACGAAACAAATCCAAACATTTCACCTTTTTGAGATTTAAGGCAAATGTTTACAAACGATACGAAACAAATCCAAATGTTTCACCTTTTTAGCGATTTAAGCCAAACGTTTACAAACGATACGAAACAAATACAAACGTTTCGCCTTTTTAGCGATATATGCCAAACGTTTAAAAATGTTACGAAACAAATCCAAACCTTTCGCCTTTTTAGCGATATAAACCAAACGTTTACAAACGGTACGAAACAAATCCAAACGTTTTGCCTTTTGAGCGATTAAAGCCAAACGTTTACAAACTCTACAAAACAAATCCAAACGTTTCTCTTTTTTAGCGATTTAAGCCAAACGTTTACAAACAACAAAACCAAACATTGAAAACGTTACGAAACAGATCAAATTGTTTCACCTTTGTAGCAATTTAAGCCGAACGTTAAATAATGTTACAAAACAAATCCAAACATTTCACCTTTTTAGCGATTTAAGCTGAATTACAAATGTTACGAAACAAAATCTAACATTTCACCTTTTTAGCAATTTATGCAAAACGTTTACAAACGTTACGAAACAAATCCAAATGTTTCACATTTTTAGCGATTGAAGCCAAACGTTTACAAACGTTACGAAACAAATCCAAATGTTTCATCTTTTTAGCATTATTAGCCAAACGTTTACAAACGTTTCGAAACAAATCCAAACGTTTCACCTTTTTAGCGATTTAAGCCAAACGTTTACAAACGTTGCGAAACAAATCCAAACGTTTCACCTTTTTAGCGATTTAAGCAAAATGTTTACAAACGTTACGAAACAAATCCAAATATTTTGCCTTTTGAGCGATTTAAGCCAAACGTTTACAAACGTTAAGAAACAAATCCAAACGTTTCATCTTTTTAGTGATTTAAGCCAAACGTCAACAAACGTTACAAAACAAAACCAAACGTTTAAGACGTTACGAAACAAATCCAAACGTTTCACATTTTTAGCGATTTAAGCCAAACCTTTACAAACGTTTCGAAACAAAACCAAGTGTTTCACCCTTTTAGCAATTTAAGCCAAACGTTTACAAACATTACGAAACAAATCCAAGGGTTCCACCTTTTTATCAATTTAAGACAAACGTTTATAAACGCCACGAAACAAATCCAACCATTTCACCTTTTTTACCAATTTAAGCAAAACGTTTACAAACGTTATGAAGCAAATCAAAGCGTTTTACCTTTTTTTAAATTTAAGCCAAATGTTTACAAAGTATACGAAACAAATCCAAACGTTTCACCTTTTTAGAGATTTAAGGCAAATGTTTACAAACGATACGAAACAAATCCAAACGTTTCACCTTTTTAGCAATTTAAGCCAAATGTTTACGAACGTTACGAAACAAATCCAAATCTTTCTTCTTTTTAGCGATATAAGCCAAACGTTAACAAACGGTACGAAACGAATCCAAACGTTTCGCCTTTTGAGCGATTTAAGCCAAAAGTTTACAAACGAAACGAAACAAATCCAAACGTTTCTCCTTTTTAGCGATTTAAGCCAAACGTTTACAAACAACAAAACCAAACAATTAAAACGTTAAGAAACAAATCAAAACGTTTCACATTTTTAGCGATTTGAGAAAAACCTTTAGAAACGTTTTGAAACTTTTTAGAAATTAAGGCCAAACGTTTACAAACATTACGAAAAAAATCCAAGCGTTTAACCTTTTTAGCAATTTAAGCCAAACGTTTACAAACGTTCCGAAACAAATCCAAGCGTTTCACCTTTTAAGTAATTTAAGCCAAACGTTTAGAAACGTTATGAAATAAATCCAAGCGTTTCACCTATTTAGCAATTTAAGCTGAACGTTTAATAACGTTACGAAAGAAATCCAAACGTTTCACCTTTTTAGCGATTTAAGCTGAAATACAAACGTTACGAAACAAAACCAAACATTTAATCTTTTTAGCGATTTATGCAAAACGTTTACAAACGTTACGAAACAAATCCAAATGTTTCACATTTTTAGCGATTGAAGCCAAACGTTTACAAACTTTACGAAACAAATCCAAATGTTTCATCTTTTTAGCATTATTAGCCAAACGTTTACAAACGTTTCGAAACAAATCCAAACGTTTCACCTTTTTAGCGATTTAAGCCAAACATTTACAAACGTTACGAAACAAATCCAAACATTTCGCCTTTTGAGCGATTTAAGCCAAACGTTTACGAACGTTATGAAACAAATGCAAACGTTTCATCTTTTTAGTGATTTAAGCCAAACGTCTACAAACGTTACAAAACAAAACCAAACGTTTAAAACGTTACGAAACAAATCCAAACGTTTCACATATTTAGCGATTTAAGCCAAACCTTTACAAACATTTCAAAATAAAACCAAGTGTTTCACCTTTTTAGCAATTTAAGCCAAACGTTTACAAACGTTACGAAACAAATCCAAGGGTTCCACCTTTTTATCAATTTAAGACAAACGTTTATAAACGCCACGAAACAAATCAAACCATTTCACCTTTTTTACCAATTTAAGCAAAACGTTTACAAACGTTATGAAACAAATCAAAGCATTTTACCTTTTTTACAATTTAAGCCAAATGTTTATAAAGGATACGAAACAAATCCAAACGTTTTATTTTTTTAGAAATTTAAGGCAAACGTTTACAAACGATACGAAACAAATCCAAACGTTTCACCTTTTTAGCGATATAAGCCAAACGTATGCGAACGTTACGAAACAAATCCAAATCTTTCTCCTTTTAAGCGATATAAGCCAAACGTTAGCAAACGGTACGAAACAAATACAAACGTTTCTCCTTTTTAGCGATTTAAGCCAAACGTTTACAAACAACAAAACCAAACGTTTAAAACATTAAGAAACAAATCAAAAGGTTTCACATTTTTAGCGATTTGAGCCAAACCTTTAGAAACGTTTTGAAACTTTTTATAAATTTAAGCCAAACGTTTACAAACATTACGAAACAAATCCAAGCGTTTAACCATTAAGTAATTCAAGCCAAACGTTTAGAAACGTTAAGAAATAAATCCAAGCGCTTCACCTTTTTAGCAATTTAAGCCGAACGTTTAATAACGTTACGAAACAAATCCAAACGTTTCACCTTTTTAGCGATTTAAGCTGAAATACAAACGTTACGAAACAAAACAAAACATTTAACCTTATTAGCGATATATGCAAAACGTTTACAAACGTTACGAAACAAATCCAAATGTTTCACATTTTTAGCGATTGAAGCCAAATGTTTAGAAACGTTGCGAATCAAATCCAAATGTTTCATCTTTTTAGAATTATTAGCCAAACGTTTACAAACGTTTCGAAACAAATCCAAACGTTTCACCTTTTTAGCGATTTAAGCCAAACGTTTACAAAGGTTATAAAACAAATCCAAACGTTTCACCTTTTTAGCGATTTAGGCCAAACGTTTACAAACGTTACAAAACAAATCCAAATGTTTCACCTTTTTAGCGATTTAAGTTGAACGTTTACAAACGTTACGAAACAAAACTAAACGTTTCGCCTTTTAAACGATTTTAGCCAAACGTTACGAAACAAAACCAAACGTTTCGTCTTTTTAGCGATTTTAGCCAACGTTAAAAACGTTACGAAACGAATCCAAACGTTTCACCTTTTTAGCGATTTAAGAGAAAAGTTTACAAACGTCAAGAAACAAATCCAAACGTTTCCCATTTTTATCAATTTAAGCGAAACATTTATAAACGTTAAGAAACAGAAACAAGTGTTTTACCTTTTTAGCAATTTAAGCAAAAACGTTTACAAACGTAACG
Source organism: Mercurialis annua (assembly GCF_937616625.2). Classification (NCBI taxonomy): domain Eukaryota; kingdom Viridiplantae; phylum Streptophyta; class Magnoliopsida; order Malpighiales; family Euphorbiaceae; genus Mercurialis; species Mercurialis annua. The sequence goes on from NC_065571.1 coordinate 35,767,989, forward strand.
AAACAAATCTAGGTGCGTCACCTTTTTAGCAATATAAGCCAAACGTTTACAAACGTTACGAAACAAATCCAAGCATTTAACCTTGTAAACGTTACAAAACAAATCGAAACGTTTCACCTTTTTAGCGAGTTAAGCCAAACGTTTACAGACGTTCCGAAACAAATAAAAGCGTTTCACCGTTCTAGTAATTTAAGCCAAACGTTTACAAACGTTAACAACAAATTCATGCGTTTCACCTTTTTAGCAACTTAAGCCAAACGTCACGAAACAAATCCAAACGTTTCGTCTTTTTAGCGATTTAAGTGAAACGTTTAGAAACGATACGAAACATATCCAAACATTTCACCTTTTTAGCGATTTAAGCAAAACGTTTAGAAACGTTGCGAAACAAATTCCAAACGTTTTACCTTTTTAGCGATTTGAGCCAAACGTTTACAAACGTTACGAAACAAATTCAAACGTTTCCCCTTTTTAGTGATTTAAGCCAAACGTTTACAAACATTACGAAACAAAACCAAACATTTAAAACGTTACGAAACAAATCCAAACGTTTAAAACGTTACGAAACAAATCCAAACGTTTCACATTTTTAGCGATTTAAGCCAAACCCTTACAAACGTTTCGATACAAAACCAAGTGTTGCACCTTTTTAGCAATTTAAGCCAAACATTTACAAACGTTACGAAACAAATCCAAGGGTTTCACCTTTATAACAAAATAAGCCAAACGTTTACAAACGTTCCGAAACAAATCAAAGTGTTTCACCTTTTTAGTAATTTAAGCCAAACGTTTACAAACGTAACGAAATAAATCCAAGTGTTTCACCTTTTTAGCAATTTAAACCAAACGTTTACAAACGCTATGAAACAAATCCAAATGTTTCACCTTTTTAGCGATTTAGGCTGAAAGTTTACAAAGGTTACGAAACAAAACCAAACATTTCACCTTTTTAGCAATTTAAGCCTAACGCTTACAAACGTTACGAAACAAATCCAAATGTTTCCCCATTTTAGTGATTTAATCCAAACGTTTAAAACGTTATGAAACAAATCCAAACATTTAGTCTTTTTAGCGATTTATGCAAAACGTTTGCAAACGTTACGAAACAAATCCAAACGTTTCACATTTTTAGTGATTAAAGCCAAACGTTTAAAAACATTACAAAACAAATCCAAACGTTTACTCTTTTTAGAAATATAAGCCAAACGTTTACAAATGTTTCGAAAAAAATCCAAACGTTTCACCTTTTTAGCGATTTAAGCCAAACGTTTACAAAGGTTAGGAAACAAATCCAAATGTTTCACCTTTTTAGCGATTTAAGCCAAACGTTTACAAACGTTATGAAACAAATCAAACGTTTCACCTTTTTAGGGATTTAATCCAGACGTTTAAAACGATATGAAACAAATCCAAACATTTCACCTTTTTAGCAATTTATGCATAACGTTTACAAACGTTACGAAACAAATCCAAACGTTTCCCCATTTTAGCGATTTAATCCAAACGTTTAAAACATTATGAAACAAATCCAAACATTTAGCCTTTTAATGATTTATGCAAAACGTTTTCAAACATTACGAAACAAATCCAACTTTGTCACGACCCAATTTCATGGATCGCGATACCAACTTTGTCACGACCCAATTTCATGGATCGCGACCGGCACTAGGGTATGGGTATGGTCGTACCAAAACCCGTAGCAAGCCTCGCGGAAAACCATATAATCAAAATAAACCTGCAAGAAAACCAATGCTCGGGGGCAACCGAGACTCCAACCTAAGTCTAACAACTTATATAACAATTCTATTACAACCAATTGATAATATTCCGAAACTAGAAACATGCCTCATAAATCAATAATCCAATGTAACATGTCAACGTATAAATAACATAACAGTCGTACCACAACGACAAACCAAAGTATAATAATAAAGACAACTAGCTCTACTGCGGTCTAAGAAGTGAAACAGTTGACTAGTCTGATAATATAAAAAGACCTCCGAGGAACCAAAAGATGGGAGATGACCAACGCTCTCAAAAACATAAACCTGGAAAAGTTTGGAAAGCAACGGGGTCAGATATACTGAGATGAGTTCATAATGTTATTTACATTTATTAAGATTAAAACCTTAAAACAAATCCTTTTATACTAATATATATATTTGATTATGGAAGACGGTATTGAAATGAAATCCCAAAGTAGGTGTGACGTATCATCACCAAATCCCAAAGTAGACGGGAACAAATCCTCGTCGATCCCAAAGTAGGCTAGACATTAGTCTGCCGATCCCAAAGTACTTACCGGTGCACACAGTCTCGATACAAGCCTATCGAGTAGCTCGTTTCAATCCAGATCCATAATCCTTAAAACAGTTCACAAACATTTGATATACTAAAATAATTTGCGGTACTTAATGAAGCGGTAAATAACACTATAAACTCACTGCTTGCGTATCCACGTGAATATCTTGGCAAACAGCTAACCCTGAGCGGACTCCGAAGCACGAACAGACGACGGGTCTAAAACAAGGTATAAGTTAAAATCCATTCAACCCCTAACTCTAAGATTACTAGACACCACATAGGACTAGTATCTCAAACACAACCAAACACAACCAAAGTAATCAAACATAACCAACGTATTATCATAACCAAAGTATACCATATAACAAGTTAGGCAAATTAAGCTTAGGTGAGTTCTTATCTTTAAAACAAAACCAAAGTCCTTTCATAGCTTAAATACTTTATTTAAAATAAAGAGATTTCCCAAAGTAGTGTGTTAGCCTCAACTGCAGTATAGCTCAACAACACATGTCGGAAGACCACGTCTAACCCGACCCATCCATAAACCAAAGTTTAAAACCAAAGTCTTAAATAAATCCTTAAATGAAACCAAAGTATTTTTAAATAAGAACTCATACCTAACTTAATACTACCACGAACACCAAAGTAACAAATCAATTACCTTGCCAACACTTGACAAGTACACCCAAAGTATAATCAAATATGTCACCTTAAATAGAATTAAAATGATTCAACAATTAACAAGTATCAACTTGAGAATAAAATCACTCAATCAAAACCTTACATAACGTATAACACCTTATATGCCTCATATTGTTTAAACAAGTTAATCCACAACCTAAGATAATAATAACATTCTTGAAATAAGTTCAAACCATTTTATAAACAAAGTTTCCCGTTCTTTAAAACAAGATCAAACCACCCTAAGTAGGCATTTAACAAAGCCACAATCTTTGATTAAAATCATTAACCATAAAATACCAATTAACCTTTGAAATACCAAACTCATCTTTTGTAAATGATTCCCATTAATACAATCATTTCAAAACATTGATTCAACCCTTTAGAAATCCATATTAAACATATAAATTATCTTTAAACATTTGTCTCAAATCACCCAAAGTATAGTTGTTGAAATCAACCTTCTTTGACATCACAAATAAATTTCCAGCTTTTAATTAATTACTCAAAACAGTTTTAACTCAAATACTTAATCCATTTGTTATACTAAATCAATTAGGCAATTTACCCAAACCATTTAAAGTAACATTAGACATCTAACAACCTATGATTCATATTTACAAAATTTCCAGATTTTATATCATAAGAAAAACAGAATTTAAATTCATTTATAAACCAATTCTTTCATGCCATTAATCGAAACCACCAATCTCAAAGCCATCTAGAATAATAATCCAGGGTATAACAATCACAACACCATAGAATGAAATCTCAGATTATAAACAATCACAAAACAGAATATAATCACAAACCACCCAAAGTATCGATTTCAAATCGAGCCACAACAATCACAACACACAAATATAAGGGATTAATCCACTAACCTCTTGAGATAGATTAAGGACAACAATCAATGGAAAACCCAGAGAATATAATTCCAAAATCAGCCTACAAACAAACCATACGATAGCTAAAGATCACACAACTCAATTATATGATAACACACTAATTAAACCTTAAGGAAATGATTAGAATACTTACTAATGATCACCAATGGATTAGGAATAGCTAGGATATGAATTTCAGAGAGTATAGGCCGTTCTAGGGTTTTAGAAAACGAGAGAAATGAATTTAGGTCGCTTAAGGGGTCTATTTATAGAAATCAGCGAACTGAACAGTGCACGAGTCGCGCCCGCTACACTTCCATCGCGCCCGTGAAACATGAGCGATACATACATTGCGCCCGCTACACATCCTTCGCGCCCGCGAAACATGAATCGCGCCCGTGATGAATGAATCATCGCGCCCGTGAAAAGCTACTGCCTCCGATGAAAAATTGAGATTTTGAAAATGAAATCGAAAACGTTTCAAACTCCAAGGTTACTTCTAATACACCTTAAAACACATTTTAAAAGGTTTGGAACATTCGAACCGCGAACCGAAGTGGTCGAACCACTCAAACGAACCCAAAGTACCGTTTAGGCCTAACGAAACTAGTCGAAAAAATACGGGATGTTACATTCTCCCCAACTTAAAAACAAAATCGTCCTCGATTTTAAAACATAAAAACAACCCACGTAAAACATAACATAATATTACATAAAAGCCGAACAATAAAAAAAAACGCACATCACCAACGTGAAAATGCATAAACAAGATACCCCAAGTAACCAATGAAGGTAAAATATAACAATTCAACAAAACGAGTTATGTCTCCCAAGTAGATTTCTCAAATGAGTGATCAACCCAACTGGACCATAGCAATACCTTTACTCATCAACTTATGCACTTGCATAAACACAACTTAACAAATTGTACCTCAAAAGATAACTCAAAACACCACTTACATAAATCAACAAACTCAAATCGACACAACGCACATGTGCGCAAAATTATAAATTTGGCAGTTCGGTGCTCCAAACTATTACTTGATTAAACAAAATATAAACCTCCAAGATTATCTAACTATAAACATTAAACATGCTCACAAGGGAGGTTACCAAAACTCGCTTGAGTTTTAACAGCTATCATAACAACCTTAACAATGTGCAAGGACAAGCTCGAAACTCAAATTGTAATCCTTACAATACTAAAATCTAACACTTCAAAATGGAAATCTTGAAATCCTCATTAATAACATCAAGCAACTCTCGCCGCCTACTTAACATGCCTACACCTATTATCCCATATCAAAGCATATAATTAAACTCATTATATCAAACAAATATACCAGCAAACTTTAAAACATCATGAGAATCAAGCTGTACACACGACAAGGACTAAACTCGACAAAACCATTAACCTTAACGAATCCATAAACACGTACTACATAATGACATTCCAAGGAGTATATCACTTTAACTAATGATAACAAAATCTTCAAACTACATACAAACCAACTCATTTAAAAAAATTCTTCCACTCATACCATAAGCAAGCATACATCCCGAAGTTACCTTAGGTAATTAAATGCCAACATACATACCAATTTTGTACAAACCAAATTTTATTCTGCACACAAAAGGTTTAACAACCAAATGAAACGATATCCCACTTTCAATAGCAAAAATTTACAATCAACAGTATTGATCCACCAACCTTTACTGTCGAAACCTACTCATCAGAATTCACAAATCAACTAACTCATAAATCCGAACCAAACTGAAATTCTCAAAATTGTTTCACCAAATATAAATATAAATTTGCTAACAAGAGATCACCTAAATCACATTCACCAGTAATCGGGTCATTGGTTATGCTCAAAACCAAACTTATAGGGAAATAATTCAAATTACAAAACATTACAACTTTCCTCTTCTCTTTAAAAGACATTAATATCTTATGACTCTTTTTATATTTAAAACCAAAATACTTTTACTGTTGGGAAAACTCCAGTTTTGAGAACACATTAAAATTTTAAAACATTCGTATTTGAATTTACAGTTACACGTTACTTTCAAATAAGTTTTCAAATCTATAAAACTGTTCAACTAACAAATTTTTTTTATTCTCTTTAATTAAAACTTGATACAATTTTATCCTTTGTCAAAATGGGAAAATAAATTTATATTGAAAATATCCTCGCTCGCACAATATTCTATTTAAGTATATCAAAATGTTTAAACAAAATGGAACATGTAAAAACAAAACTTCTTTTAAAATGACAATATATACACACACGTGGAGCATAACCAAATCCCCTAATCCAACAACTCTCAAATCACAACTCGGAAGTTAGCACGTAAGCCTTCTAATCTGACCTCAAAATCCTATCATACATATTACAACAATAACTAGAGTGCAACCTTATATTCAATACTACTTCCTACGAAATACAAAATTATGATACTACAAACCAATCAATCATAACGTAATCATCAATTCAGCACCATCATCACAGAGTATTTGTCTAGCTACATTTCGGTAACAGTTTCAAAATCATTTAAAATACATTTATCCCAAAGTGACTCGCGAGTTTGTTTCAAAATATTTTCCTCAAAACACTTTATTGATAAAATCCATTTTACGTAATTGTGCGCCAGGGTGATGACATCTCTCATCCCCAAAGAGTTGTATCCAACTCTAATCATTTCTATGCACGTGATGCATGTACTATTATGCATGTATCAATTATTAATTTTCTTTTTATTTAGTGAACATACTCAGTGCTCAATGCAATTTCCTATTCGTGACATACAAAAATGCATGTTCATAGTATGTCTGGGCACAATTACGTGATAAAAACATTTCAATTATTTTAGCAAATAAACATTTGAAATCAATTTTTCAATAAACATTTGCTAGACATTACACTCTGTGAGATGTGCACTCGATAGCCTCAAAATATTTCCCAAATTACATACTTGCAACCACCAAATCATATGATACTAACATAACATATCAAAATGACTACACCACTAAATTTCCTTATGCGAAAATAATTTCCAAATTAACCTCAACCAAACTGAAATTATACTTCAATAAAAACGACACATACCATAATTATCTACGAAACTTACTTTCAGTTTCGGCATCGCGCCGTCCAACATAATATAAGCACCAGTGTGATAATACACCGATATATCTCCTCGGGTCAGAATTTCCAATATCCTTATCTAGGATAATCAGGAACCACCAACCGTTCCAAAGAAATACTTTCCTCATCTTCCATATCAAAACCCAAAGATCTCGACCCATAAACAAAATAATAAAATAAAACATAAGGGCTAAACAAAAGTTCGACTTAAATATCAATACCAATCATCAAGGTTAAGCCAAAGCAACGCCTACTAGCAATGACCTCATGTGCTATCCGCACAACGAGAAAAACAAGATAAAACAACTAACATAAAAAATCTTAACCATTATAAGAGACTACTAAAACGAAACAACACCAACAAGTTATCATTTTCACCTAACCATAAATCACCGAAGCATGCCTCATCCCGCATTTAATAAAAATATCTTTCCATATAACAAATCATAACCATTGAAGGCAACTAACATGTCAGCAAAAGCATTGAGCATGAAATATCCAATTTGATTACTATATAACGACCGACATGGCATACAGAACCCATATAATCTAGTCATATCTCAAATCTCAAAACAAAACATGTCACAACATACTCAGAATCGTTGTAATAAAATCAACATTTGGTATGACATCGATCAAAAGGAAAGCATTTTAAACTCTTTTCAAACCTAAATTAAGTCGCAATAGTTTTCAAGTTCTAGTCGAGCTCCACAGTTTAAAAAAATCACTTCTTTAAAAAAAAAATTATTTATATGAAACAATTGATTAAAATTCCCAAAGTATTTTAATTTAATAAATCACCGAGTTAGCCGAGTCATTACAACTACCAAGCTCAACTCCCACTTTGGGTGACCCAAGTCAAACCCACAACAACCATTTATAAAACGTATTCAAAGCATTTATAAATTCGAAAAGAAGCATTTAAATAAAATCTCATTTTTCTTTCAAAATAGGAGCTCACTTAACTCAAGTATTAAGCATCAATTCAAAAACTAAAGTGTGAAAAAGGTAAATCACAACAACCATTCTGTATACACCTAATTCAGCCAACCACAAAAATACCAAACATATGACCAACGACGCTTCAACGTGGACATACCACATCATGGTAAAAAAAAAAATAACAACAACAATATTAAATCCTCAAAATGGTGAATCATCTCATAAATATTATTATTTTGAAAATAATCTTTGGTCAATACCAAGCCAACCTAAGATTCTGAAATACGTGAAATTTATTTTTATTTGAAAATTACCAAAAATCACATTTTTTTTGAAAGTATTAAAACTAGACTTACCTTCCAATTCTCGTGTCAAAACACAAATCGAATCAAAATAATTTTCTCAATAAAACCAATGCGTGACCAAGCAACGCGTAGCCACAAATCATGCTTAAAAATTTAACACAAAAATCCTTTGAAAGCAACACAAGGCCAACGCCTAACGTATTCTCTTATGTGTCAACCTATATGGCAACCAACAAATACGGCTAAAGCCAAAGTGTACTCACAAACAAGGAGAGAGCAATCAAATATGCTTGTAATCATCCAAGCATGAAAACAAACAAATAATCACCCAAGGTAAACATCATATAAGGCACAACAGCCAACCAATACGTCACCCGAAGTAAACACCATATAAGGTACAACAGCCAGCAAAATATTACCCAAAGTATATCTCATATATGGCACAACGGCCAATAAATCACCCACTGATTAAGTAATGAACATTCCAAAGTAAAGCATCCGTAACACATAAGACCGACAAACAACACTCCTAAAGGTGGAGGTGGAAAGTTTGAAAACAAATGATGACGTTTCAAAAGACAGGACTTGAATCCTAATTCCGCAGTAGATCCTATGACACAACAACAACTTAACATTCCATAAAACAGTAAACACATAACATGCAAAAATTTGGCCTTAGTTCGAAACTAAAGCTCTGATACCAACTTTGTCACGACCCAATTTCATGGATCGCGACCGGCACTAGGGTATGGGTATGGTCGTACCAAAACCCGTAGCAAGCCTCGCGGAAAACCATATAATCAAAATAAACCTGCAAGAAAACCAATGCTCGGGGGCAACCGAGACTCCAACCTAAGTCTAACAACTTATATAACAATTCTATTACAACCAATTGATAATATTCCGAAACTAGAAACATGCCTCATAAATCAATAATCCAATGTAACATGTCAACGTATAAATAACATAACAGTCGTACCACAACGACAAACCAAAGTATAATAATAAAGACAACTAGCTCTACTGCGGTCTAAGAAGTGAAACAGTTGACTAGTCTGATAATATAAAAAGACCTCCGAGGAACCAAAAGATCGGAGATGACCAACGCTCTCAAAAACATAAACCTGGAAAAGTTTGGAAAGCAACGGGGTCAGATATACTGAGATGAGTTCTTAATGTTATTTACATTTATTAAGATTAAAACCTTAAAACAAATCCTTTTATACTAATATATATATTTGATTATGGAAGACGGTATTGAAATGAAATCCCAAAGTAGGTGTGACGTATCATCACCAAATCCCAAAGTAGACGGGAACAAATCCTCGTCGATCCCAAAGTAGGCTAGACATTAGTCTGCCGATCCCAAAGTACTTACCGGTGCACACAGTCTCGATACAAGCCTATCGAGTAGCTCGTTTCAATCCAGATCCATAATCCTTAAAACAGTTCACAAACATTTGATATACTAAAATAATTTGCGGTACTTAATGAAGCGGTAAATAACACTATAAACTCACTGCTTGCGTATCCACGTGAATATCTTGGCAAACAGCTAACCCTGAGCGGACTCCGAAGCACGAACAGACGACGGGTCTAAAACAAGGTATAAGTTAAAATCCATTCAACCCCTAACTCTAAGATTACTAGACACCACATAGGACTAGTATCTCAAACACAACCAAACACAACCAAAGTAATCAAACATAACCAACGTATTATCATAACCAAAGTATACCATATAACAAGTTAGGCAAATTAAGCTTAGGTGAGTTCTTATCTTTAAAACAAAACCAAAGTCCTTTTATAGCTTAAATACTTTATTTAAAATAAAGAGATTTCCCAAAGTAGTGTGTTAGCCTCAACTGCAGTATAGCTCAACAACACATGTCGGAAGACCACGTCTAACCCGACCCATCCATAAACCAAAGTTTAAAACCAAAGTCTTAAATAAATCCTTAAATGAAACCAAAGTATTTTTAAATAAGAACTCATACCTAACTTAATACTACCACGAACACCAAAGTAACAAATCAATTACCTTGCCAACACTTGACAAGTACACCCAAAGTATAATCAAATATGTCACCTTAAATAGAATTAAAATGATTCAACAATTAACAAGTATCAACTTGAGAATAAAATCACTCAATCAAAACCTTACATAACGTATAACACCTTATATGCCTCATATTATTTAAACAAGTTAATCCACAACCTAAGATAATAATAACATCCTTGAAATAAATTCAAACCATTTTATAAACAAAGTTTCCCGTTCTTTAAAACAAGATCAAACCACCCTAAGTAGGCATTTAACAAAGCCACAATCTTTGATTAAAATCATTAACCATAAAATACCAATTAACCTTTGAAATACCAAACTCATCTTTTGTAAATGATTCCCATTAATACAATCATTTCAAAACATTGATTCAACCATTTAGAAATCCATATTAAACATATAAATTATCTTTAAACATTTGTCTCAAATCACCCAAAGTATAGTTGTTGAAATCAACCTTCTTTGACATCACAAATAAATTTCCAGCTTTTAATTAATTACTCAAAACAGTTTTAACTCAAATACTTAATCCATTTGTTATACTAAATCAATTAGGCAATTTAGCCAAACCATTTAAAGTAACATTAGACATCTAACAACCTATGATTCATATTTACAAAATTTCCAGATTTTATATCATAAGAAAAACAGAATTTAAATTCATTTATAAACCAATTCTTTCATGCCATTAATCGAAACCACCAATCTCAAAGCCATCTAGAATAATAATCCAGGGTATAACAATCACAACACCATAGAATGAAATCTCAGATTATAAACAATCACAAAACAGAATATAATCACAAACCACCCAAAGTATCGATTTCAAATCGAGCCACAACAATCACAACACACAAATATAAGGGATTAATACACTAACCTCTTGAGATAGATTAAGGAAAACAATCAATGGAAAACCCAGAGAATATAATTCCAAAATCAGCCTACAAACAAACCATACGATAGCTAAAGATCACACAACTCAATTATATGATAACACACTAATTAAACCTTAAGGAAATGATTAGAATACTTACTAATGATCACCAATGGATTAGGAATAGCTAGGATATGAATTTCAGAGAGTATAGGCCGTTCTAGGGTTTTAGAAAACGAGAGAAATGAATTTAGGTCGCTTAAGGGGTCTATTTATAGAAATCAGCGAACTGAACAGTGCACGAGTCGCGCCCGCTACACTTCCATCGCGCCCGTGAAACATGAGCGATACATACATTGCGCCCGCTACACATCCTTCGCGCCCGCGAAACATGAATCGCGCCCGTGATGAATGAATCATCGCGCCCGTGAAAAGCTACTGCCTCCGATGAAAAATTGAGATTTTGAAAATGAAATCGAAAACGTTTCAAACTCCAAGGTTACTTCTAATACACCTTAAAACACATTTTAAAAGGTTTGGAACATTCGAACCGCGAACCGAAGTGGTCGAACCACTCAAACGAACCCAAAGTACCGTTTAGGCCTAACGAAACTAGTCGGAAAAATACGGGATGTTACAGAAACAAAACCAAGCGCTTCACCTTTTTAGCAATTTAAGACAAATGTTTACGAACGTTCCCAAACAAATCCAATCGTTTCACAGTGTTAGTAATTTAAGCCAAACAATTACATACGTTACAAAACAAATCCAAGAGTTTCACCTTTTTAACAATTTAAGCCAAACTTTTACAAACGTTACGAAACAAATCCAAACGCTTTACCTTGTTGGCGATTTAAGCCAATCGTTTACAAACATTACGAAAAAAAACCTAACGTTTCACCTTTTAAGCAATTTAAGCGAAACCTTTACAAACGTTACGAAAAAAAATCCAAACATTTCCCCATTTTAGCAATTTATGCCAAACGTTTACAAATGTTACGAAACAAATCCAAACTTTTCACATTTTTAGCGATTGTAGCTAAACGTTTACAAACGTTACGAAACAAATCCAAACGTTTGACCTTTTGGGCAATATAAGCAAACATTTAAAAATGTTTCGAAAGAAATCCAAACATTTCACCTTTTTATCAATTTAAGCCAAACGTTTACAAAGGTTATGAAACAAATCTAAATGTTTCACCTTTTTAGAGATTTAAGCCAAACGTTTACAAACGCTATGAAAGTAATCCAAACATTTTACATTTTTAGCGATTTAAGACAAACGTCTACAAACGCTACGAAAGTAATCCAAATATTTTACAATTGTTACGAAAAAGATCCAAATGTTTCACAAACCAAATGTTTACAAACGTAACGAAACAAATCCAAATGTTTCATCTTTTTAGCAACATAAGCCGAACGTTTACAAACGTTTCGAAATAAATCCGAACGTTTCACCTTTTTAGCGATTTAGGCCAAACATTTACAAATGTTATGAAATAAATCCAAACGTTTTCCCTTTTTAGCGATTAAAGCCAAATATTTACAAACGTTACGAAACAAATCAAACGTTTAATCTTTTTAGAGATTTAAGCGGAACGTTTACAAACGCTATGAAACAAAACCAAACGTTTCACCTTTTTAGCGAATTTAGCCAGAAGTTACGAAACAAATTCAAACGTTTCCCCATTTTAGCGATTTCAGCCAAACATTTAAAACGTTACGAAACAAATCCAAACGTTTCACCTTTTTAGCGATATAAGCCAAACGTTTAAAACGTTATGAAACAAATCTAAAAAATTACCTTTTTAGCGATTTATGCAAAACGTTTTCAAATGTTACGAAACAAATCCAAACGTTTCACATTTTTAGCGATTGAAGCCAAATGTTTACAAACGTTACGAAACAGATCCAAACGTTTCATCTTTTTAGAAATATAAGCCAAACGTTTACAAATGTTTCGAACAAATCCAGACGTTTCCCCTTTTAGCGATTTAAGCCAAACTTTTACAAAGGTTAAGAAACAAATCGAAACGTTTCCCATTTTTAGCAATTCAAGCCAAACGTTTACAAACGTTACGAAACAAATCAAACGTTTCACCTTTTTAGCAATTTAATCCAAACGTTTATAACGATATGAAACAAATCCAGACATTTTACCTTTATAGCAATTTAAGCGTAACGTTTACAAACGATACGAAACAAATCCAAACATTTCCCCATTTTAGGGATTTAATCCAAACGTTTAAAACATTATGAAACAAATCCGAACATTTAGCCTTTTTAGCGATTTATGCAAAACGTTTACGAACGTTACGAAACAAATCCAAACATTTCGCCTTTTGAGCGATTTAAGGCAAAAGTTTACGAACGTTACGAAACAAATCCAAACGTTTCATCTTTTTAGTGATTTAAGCCAAACGTTACAAAACAAAACCAAACGTTTAAAACGTTAGGAAACAAATCCAAACGTTTCACATATTTAGCGATTTAAGCCAAACCTTTACAAACATTTCAAAACAAAACCAAGTGTTTCACCTTTTTAGCAATTTAAGCCAAACGTTTACAAACGTTACGAAACAAATCCAAGGGTTCCACCTTTTTATCAATTTAAGACAAACGTTTATAAACGCCACGAAAGAAATCCAACCATTTCACCTTTTTTACCAATTTAAGCAAAACGTTTACAAACGTTACGAAACAAATCAAAGTGTTTTACCTTTTTTACAATTGAAGCCAAATGTTTATAAAGGATACGAAACAAATCCAAACGCTTCATCTTTTTAGAGATTTAAGGCAAACGTTTACAAACGATACGAAACAAATCCAAATGTTTCACCTTTTTAGCGATTTAAGCCAAACGTTTACGAATGTTACGAAACAAATCCAAATCTTTCTCCTTTTTAGCGATATAAGGCAAACGTTAACAAATGGTACGAAACAAATACAAACGTTTCGCCTTTTAAACGATTTAAGCCAAAAGTTTACAAATGCTACGAAACAAATCCAAACGTTTCTCCTTTTTAGCTATTTAAGCCAAACGTTTACAAACAACAAAACCAAACGTTTAAAACGTTAAGAAACAAATCAAAACGTTTCACATTTTTAGCGATTTGAGCCAAACCTTTAGAAACGTTTTGAAACTTTTTAGAAATTTAAGCAAACGTTTACAAACGTTACAAACGTTACGAAACAAATCCAAACGTTTCACATTTTTAGCGATTGAATCCAAACGTTTACTAACGTTACGAAATAAATCTAAACGTTTCATCTTTTTAGCAATATAAGCGAAATGTTTATAAACGTTTCGAAACAAATCCAAACGTTTCACCTTTTTAGCAATTTAAGCCAAACGTCTACAAAGGTTATGAAACAAATCCAAACGTTTCACCTTTTTATAAATTTAGGCCAAACGTTTACAAACGTTATGAAACAAATCAAACGTTTCATTTTTTTTAGCGATTTAAGCATAACATTTACAAACATTACGAAACAAAACCAAACGTTTCACCTTGTTTGCAATTTTAGCCGAACGTTTACAAACGTTACGAAACAAATCCAAGTGTTTCACCTTTTTAGCAATTTAAGCCAAACGTTTACAAACGTTACGAAACAAATCCAAACGTTTCACCTTTTTAGCGATTTAAGCTGAACGTTTACAAAAGTTACGAAACAATACCAAACATTTCACCTTTTTAACAATTTAAGCCTAACGTTTACAAACGTTACGAAACAAATCCAAGAGTTTCACCTTTTTAGTAATTTAAACCAAAGGTTTACAAGCGTACAAAACAAATCGAAGCGTTTCACCTTTTTAGCAATTTAAGCCAAACGTTTACAAACGTTACAAAACAAATCCAAACGTTTCCCCTTTTTAGTGATTTAACCCAAACGTTTAGAAACCTTACAAAAGAAAACCAAATATTTAAAACGTTACGAAACAAATCCAAACATTTTACATTTTTAGCGAATAAAGCCAAACCTTTACAAACGTTATGAAATAATTCCACACATTTCACATTATTAAGAAAAACCTTTACAAAAGTTTCGAAACAAAACCAAACGTTTCACATTTTTAGCAAATTAAGTCAAATGTTTACAAACGTTCCGAAACAAATCCAAGTGTTTCACCGTTTTAGTAATTTAAGCTAAACGTTTACAAACGTTACAAAACAAATCCAAGAGTTTTACCTTTTTAGCAATTTTGCCAAACGTTTACAAACGTTACGAAACAAATCCATACGCTTTACCTTTTTAGTGATTTAAGCCGAACGTTTACAAACATTACGAAACAAAACCAAACGTTTTACCTTTTTCGCAATTTAAATCAAACATTTACAAACGTTATGAAACAAATCCAAACGTTTCCCCATTTTAGCGATTTAAGCCAAATGTTTAAAACGTTACGAAACAAACCCAAATATTTCACCTTTTTAGCAATATAAGCCAAATGTTACAAACGTTTCGAAACAAATCAAAATGTTTCACCTTTTTAGCAATTTAGGCCAAACGTTTTCAAAGGTTATGAAATAAATCCAAACATTTCTCATTTTTAGCGATTTAAGCCAAATGTTTACAAACATTACGAAACAAATCAAACGTTTCACCTTTTTAGCGATTTAAGCAAAACGTTTACAAACGTTATGAAACAAAACCAAACGTTTTACCTTTTAAGCGAATTTAGCCAAAAGTTATGAAACAAATTCAAACCTTTTCCCATTTTAGCGATTTCAGACAAACAATTAAAACGTTAGAAACAAATCAAAATGTTTCACCTTTTTAGCAATTTAAGCCAAACGTCTACAAAGGTTATGAAACAAATCCAAACGTTTCACCTTTTTAGCGATTTAGGCTAAACGTTTACAAACGTTACGAAACAAATCAAACGTTTCACTTTTTTAGCGATTTAAGCATAACATTTACAAACGCTACGATACAAAACCAAACGTTTCACCTTTTTAGCAATTTAAGCCGAACGTTTACAAACGTTACGAAACAAATCCAAGCGTTTCACCTTTTTAGCAATTTAAGCCAAACGTTTACAAACGTTACGAAAGAATACCAAACGTTTCACCTTTTTAGCGATTTAAGCTGAACGTTTACAAACGTTACGAAACAATACCAAACATTTCACCTTTTTAGCAATTTAAGCCTAACGTTTACAAACGTTACGAAACAAATCCAAGCGTTACACATTTTCAGTAATTTAAGCCAAAGGTTTTTGTAAACGAAACAAATCCAAGCGTTACACCTTTTCAGTAATTTAAGCCAAAGGCTTACAAACGTTACGAAACAAATCCAAGTGTTTCACCTTTTTAGCAATTTAAGCCAAACGTTTACAAACGTTACAAAACAAATCCAAATGTTTCCCCTTTTTACCGATTTAAGCCAAACGTTTACAAACCTTACAAAAGAAAACCAAACATTTAAAACGTTACGAAACAAATCCAAACATTTTACATTTTTAGCGATTTAAGCCAAACCTTTATAAACATTTCGAAACAAAACGAAGCGTTTCACATTTTTAGCAATTTAAGTCAAATGTTTACAAACGTTCCGAAACAAATCCAAGCGTTTCACCGTTTTAGTAATTTAAGCTAAACGTTTACAGACGTTACAAAACAAATCCAAGAGTTTCACCTTTTTAGCAATTGATGCCAAACTTTTACAAACGTTACGAAACAAATCCATATGCTTTACCTTTTTAACGATTTAAGCCGAATGTTTACAAACATTACGAAATAAAACCAAATGTTTCACCTTTTTCGCAATTTAAATCAAACATTTACAAACGTTATGAAACAAATCCAAACGTTTCCCCATTTTAGCGATTTAAGCCAAACGTTTAAAATGTTACGAAACAAATCCAAATATTTCTCCTTTTTAGCAATATAAGCCAAACGTTTACAAATGTTTCGAAACAAATCAAAATGTTTCACCTTTTTAGAAATTTAGGCAAAACGTTTACAAAGGTTACAAAATAATTCCAAACGTTTCATATTTTTAGCGATTTAAGCCAAATGTTTACAAACATTACGAAACAAATTAAACGTTTCACCTTTTTAACGATTTAAGCAAAACGTTTACAAATGTTATGAAAAAAACCAAACGTTTCACCTATTTAACGAATTTAACCAAAAGTTACGAAACAAATTCAAACATTTCCCCATTTTAGCGATTTCAGCCAAACATTTAAAACGTTACAAAACAAATCCAAATGTTTCACCTTTTTAGCAATTTAAGCCAAACGTCTACAAAGGCTATGAAACAAATCCAAATGTTTCACCTTTTTAGCGATTTAGGCCAAACGTTTACAAACGCTACGAAACAAATCAAACGTTTCACCTTTTTAGCGATTTAAGCATAACATTTACAAACGTTACGAAACAAAACCAAACGTTTCACCTTTTTAGCAATTTAAGCCGAACGTTTACAAACATTACGAAACAAATCCAAGCGTTTCACCTTTTTAGCAATTTAAGCCAAACGTTTACAAACGTTACGAAACAAATCCAAACGTTTCACCTTTTTAGCGATTTAAGCTGAACGTTTACAAACGTTACGAAACAATACCAAACATTTCACCTTTTTAGCAATTTGAGCCTAACGTTTACAAACGTTACGAAACAAATCCAAGCGTTTCACCTTTTTAGTAATTTAAGCCAAAGGTTTACAAACGTTACGAAATAAATCCAAGCGTTTCAACTTTTTAGCAATTTAAGCGAAAAGTTTACAAACGTTACAAAACAAATCCAAACGTTTCCCCTTTTTACCGATTTAAGCCAAACGTTTATAAACCTTACGAAAGAAAACCAAACGTTTAAAACGTTACGAAAGAAATCCAAACATTTTACATTTTTAGCGATTTAAGCCAAACCTTTACAAACGTTATGAAAAAATTCCATACGTTTCACATTATTAAGCAAAACCTTTACAAACGTTTCGAAACAAAACCAAGCGTTTCACCTTTTTAGCAATTTAAGTCAAATGTTTACAAACGTTCCGAAACAAATCCAAGCGTTTCGCCGTTTTAGTAATTTAAGCTAAACGTTTACAAATGTTACAAAACAAATCCAAGAGTTTCCCCTTTTTAGCAATTTATGCCAAACGTTTACAAACGTTACGAAACAAATACAGACGCTTTACCGTTTTAGCGATTTAAGCCGAACGTTGACAAACATTACGAAACAAAACCAAACGTTTCACCTTTTTCGCAATTTAAAGCAAACGTTTACAAACGTTATGAAACAAATCCAAACGTTTCCTCATTTTAGCGATTTAAGCCAAACGTTTAAAACATTACGAAACAAATCCAAATATTTCACCTTTTTAGCAATATAAGCCAAACGTTACAAACGTTTCGAAACAAATCAAAATGTTTCACCTTTTTAGCAATTTAGGCCAAACGTTTACAAAGTTTATGAAATAAATCCAAACGTTTCACATTTTTAGCGACTTAAGCCAAATGTTTACAAATATTACCAAACAAATCGAACGTTTCACCTTTTTAGCGATTTAAGCAAAATGCATACAAACATTATGAAACAAAACCAAACGTTTCACCTTTTAAGCGATTTTAGACAGAAGTTACGACACAAATTCAAACATTTCCCCATTTTAGCGATTTCAGCCAAACATTTAAAACGTTACGAAACAAATCTAAATGTTTCACCTTTTTAGCAATTTAAGCAAAACGTCTACAAAGGTTATGAAACAAATCCAAACGTTTCACCTTTTTAGCGATTTAGGCCAAACGTTTACAAACGTTACGAAACAAATCAAACGTTTCACTTTTTTAGCGATTTAAGCATAACATTTACAAACATTACGAAACAAAACCAAACGTTTCGGCTTTTTAGCAATTTAAGCCGAACGTTTACAAACGTTACGAAACAAATCCAAGCGTTTCACCTTATTAGCAATTTAAGCCCAACGTTTACAAACGTTACGAAACAAATCCAAATGTTTCACCTTTTTAGCGATTTAAGCTGAATGTTTACAAACGTTACGAAAAAATACCAAACATTTCACCTTTTTAGCAATTTAAGCCTAACGTTTACAACGTTACGAAACAAATCCATGCGTTACATCTTTTTAGTAATTTAAGCCAAACGTTTACAAATGTTACAAAACAAATCCAAACGTTTCCCCTTTTTACCGATTTAAGCCAAACGTTTATAAATCTTACGAAAGAAAACCAAACGTTTAAAACGTTACGAAACAAATCCAAACATTTTACATTTTTAGCCATTTAAGCCAAACCTTTATAAACGTTATGAAATAATTCCACACGTTTCACATTATTAAGCAAAACCTTTACAAACGTTTCGAAACAAAACCAAGCGTTTCACCTTTTTAGCAATTTAAGTCAAATGTTTACAAACGTTCCGAAACAAATCCAAGCGTTTCGCCGTTTTAGTAATTTAAGCTAAACGTTTACAAATGTTACAAAACAAATCCAAGAGTTTCCCCTTTTTAGCAATTTATGCCAAACGTTTACAAACGTTACGAAACAAATCCAGACGCTTTACCGTTTTAGCGATTTAAGCCGAACGTTGACAAACATTACGAAACAAAACCAAACGTTTCACCTTTTTCGCAATTTAAAGCAAACGTTTACAAACGTTATGAAACAAATCAAAACGTTTCCCCATTTTAGCGATTTAAGCCAAACGTTTAAAACATTACGAAACAAATCCAAATATTTCACCTTTTTAGCAATATAAGCCAAACGTTACAAACGTTTCGAAACAAATCAAAATGTTTCACCTTTTTAGCAATTTAGGCCAAACGTTTACAAAGTTTATGAAATAAATACAAACGTTTCACATTTTTAGCGACTTAAGCCAAATGTTTACAAATATTACCAAACAAATCGAACGTTTCACCTTTTTAGCGATTTAAGCAAAATGCATACAAACATTATGAAACAAAACCAAACGTTTCACCTTTTAAGCGATTTTAGACAGAAGTTACGACACAAATTCAAACATTTCCCCATTTTAGCGATTTCAGCCAAACATTTAAAATGTTACGAAACAAATCTAAATGTTTCACCTTTTTAGCAATTTAAGCAAAACGTCTACAAAGGTTATGAAACAAATCCAAACGTTTCACCTTTTTAGCGATTTAGGCCAAACGTTTACAAACGTTACGAAACAAATCAAACGTTTCACTTTTTTAGCGATTTAAGCATAACATTTACAAACATTACGAAACAAAACCAAACGTTTCGGCTTTTTAGCAATTTAAGCCGAACGTTTACAAACGTTACGAAACAAATCCAAGCGTTTCACCTTATTAGCAATTTAAGCCCAACGTTTACAAACGTTACGAAACAAATCCAAACGTTTCACCTTTTTAGCGATTTAAGCTGAATGTTTACAAACGTTACGAAAAAATACCAAACATTTCACCTTTTTAGCAATTTAAGCCTAACGTTTACAACGTTACGAAACAAATCCATGCGTTACATCTTTTTAGTAATTTAAGCCAAACGTTTACAAATGTTACAAAACAAATCCAAACGTTTCCCCTTTTTACCGATTTAAGCCAAACGTTTATAAATCTTACGAAAGAAAACCAAACGTTTAAAACATTACGAAACAAATCCAAACATTTTACATTTTTAGCCATTTAAGCCAAACCTCTACAAACGTTATGAAATAATTCCACACGTTTCACATTATTAAGCAAAACCTTTACAAACGTTTCGAAACAAAACCAAGCGTTTCACCTTTTTAGCAATTTAAGTCAAATGTTTACAAACGTTCCGAAACAAATCCAAGCGTTTCGCCGTTTTAGTAATTTAAGCTAAACGTTTACAAATGTTACAAAACAAATCCAAGAGTTTCCCCTTTTTAGCAATTTATGCCAAGCGTTTACAAACGTTACGAAACAAATCCAGACGCTTTACCGTTTTAGCAATTTAAGCCGAACGTTGACAAACATTACGAAACAAAACCAAACGTTTCACCTTTTTCGCAATTTAAAGCAAACGTTTACAAACGTTATGAAACAAATCCAAACGTTTCCCCATTTTAGCGATTTAAGCCAAACGTTTACAACATTACGAAACAAATCCAAATATTTCACCTTTTTAGCAATATAAGCCAAACGTTACAAACGTTTCGAAACAAATCAAAATGTTTCACCTTTTTAGCAATTTAGGCCAAACGTTTACAAAGTTTATGAAATAAATCCAAACGTTTCACATTTTTAGCGACTTAAGCCAAATGTTTACAAATATTACCAAACAAATCGAACGTTTCACCTTTTTAGCGATTTAAGCAAAATGCATACAAACATTATGAAACAAAACCAAACGTTTCACCTTTTAAGCGATTTTAGACAGAAGTTACGACACAAATTCAAACATTTCCCCATTTTAGCGATTTCAGCCAAACATTTAAAACGTTACGAAACAAATCTAAATGTTTCACCTTTTTAGCAATTTAAGCAAAACGTCTACAAAGGTTATGAAACAAATCCAAACGTTTCACCTTTTTAGCGATTTAGGCCAAACGTTTACAAACGTTACGAAACAAATCAAACGTTTCACTTTTTTAGCGATTTAAGCATAACATTTACAAACATTACGAAACAAAACCAAACGTTTCGGCTTTTTAGCAATTTAAGCCGAACGTTTACAAACGTTACGAAACAAATCCAAGCGTTTCACCTTATTAGCAATTTAAGCCCAACGTTTACAAACGTTACGAAACAAATCCAAACGTTTCACCTTTTTAGCGATTTAAGCTGAATGTTTACAAACGTTACGAAAAAATACCAAACATTTCACCTTTTTAGCAATTTAAGCCTAACGTTTACAACGTTACGAAACAAATCCATGCGTTACATCTTTTTAGTAATTTAAGCCAAACGTTTACAAATGTTACAAAACAAATCCAAACGTTTCCCCTTTTTACCGATTTAAGCCAAACGTTTATAAATCTTACGAAAGAAAACCAAACGTTTAAAACATTACGAAACAAATCCAAACATTTTACATTTTTAGCCATTTAAGCCAAACCTCTACAAACGTTATGAAATAATTCCACACGTTTCACATTATTAAGCAAAACCTTTACAAACGTTTCGAAACAAAACCAAGCGTTTCACCTTTTTAGCAATTTAAGTCAAATGTTTACAAACGTTCCGAAACAAATCCAAGCGATTCGCCGTTTTAGTAATTTAAGCTAAACGTTTACAAATGTTACAAAACAAATCCAAGAGTTTCCCCTTTTTAGCAATTTATGCCAAGCGTTTACAAACGTTACGAAACAAATCCAGACGCTTTACCGTTTTAGCAATTTAAGCCGAACGTTGACAAACATTACGAAACAAAACCAAACGTTTCACCTTTTTCGCAATTTAAAGCAAACGTTTACAAACGTTATGAAACAAATCCAAACGTTTCCCCATTTTAGCGATTTAAGCCAAACGTTTAAAACATTACGAAACAAATCCAAATATTTCACCTTTTTTAGCAATATAAGCCAAACGTTACAAACGTTTCGAAACAAATCAAAATGTTTCACCTTTTTAGCAATTTAGGCCAAACGTTTACAAAGTTTATGAAATAAATCCAAACGTTTCACATTTTTAGCGACTTAAGCCAAATGTTTACAAATATTACCAAACAAATCGAACGTTTCACCTTTTTAGCGATTTAAGCAAAATGCATACAAACATTATGAAACAAAACCAAACGTTTCACCTTTTAAGCGATTTTAGACAGAAGTTACGACACAAATTCAAACATTTCCCCATTTTAGCGATTTCAGCCAAACATTTAAAACGTTACGAAACAAATCTAAATGTTTCACCTTTTTAGCAATTTAAGCAAAACGTCTACAAAGGTTATGAAACAAATCCAAAAGTTTCCCCTTTTTAGCGATTTAGGCCAAACGTTTACAAACGTTACGAAACAAATCAAACGTTTCACTTTTTTAGCGATTTAAGCATAACATTTACAAACATTACGAAACAAAACCAAACGTTTCGGCTTTTTAGCAATTTAAGCCGAACGTTTACAAACGTTACGAAACAAATCCAAGCGTTTCACCTTATTAGCAATTTAAGCCCAACGTTTACAAACGTTACGAAATAAATCCAAACGTTTCACCTTTTGAGCGATTTAAGCTGAATGTTTACAAACGTTACGAAAAAATACCAAACATTTCACCTTTTTAGCAATTTAAGCCTAACGTTTACAACGTTACGAAACAAATCCATACGTTACATCTTTTTAGTAATTTAAGCCAAACGTTTACAAATGTTACAAAACAAATCCAAACGTTTCCCCTTTTTACCGATTTAAGCCAAACGTTTATAAATCTTACGAAAGAAAACCAAACGTTTAAAACGTTACGAAACAAATCCAAACATTTTACATTTTTAGCCATTTAAGCCAAACCTTTACAAACGTTATGAAATAATTCCACACGTTTCACATTATTAAGCAAAACCTTTACAAACGTTTCGAAACAAAACCAAGCGTTTCACTTTTTTAGCAATTTAAGTCAAATGTTTACAAATGTTCCGAAACAAATCCAAGCGTTTCACCGTTTTAGTAATTTAAGATAAACGTTTACAAATGTTACAAAACAAACCCAAGAGTTTCACCTTTTTAGCAATTTATCCCAAACGTTTACAAACGTTACAAAACAAATCCATACGCTTTACCTTTTTAGCGATTTAAGCCGAATGTTTACAAACATTACCAAACAAAACCAAACATTTCACCT
Organism: Mercurialis annua; assembly: GCF_937616625.2. NCBI lineage: Eukaryota > Viridiplantae > Streptophyta > Magnoliopsida > Malpighiales > Euphorbiaceae > Mercurialis > Mercurialis annua. The sequence goes on from NC_065571.1 coordinate 35,791,948, forward strand.
TTTTCGCAATTTAAATCAAACGTTTACAAACGTTATGAAACAAATCAAAACTTTTTCCCGTTTTAGCGATTTAAGGCAAACGTTTAAAACGTTACGAAACAAATCCAAATATTTCACCTTTTTAGCAATATAAGCCAAACGTTTACAAACATTTCCAAACAAATAAAAAAAATTCACCTTTTTAGCAATTTAGGCCAAACGTTTACAAAGGTTATGAAATAAATCCAAACGTTATACATTTTTAGCGATTTAAGCCATGTTTACAAACATTACGAAACAAATCAAACGTTTCACCTTTTTAGCGATTTAAGCAAAACGTTTACAAACGTTATGAAACAAAACCAAACGTTTCACCTTTTTAGCGATTTTAGCCAAAAGTTACGAAACAAATTCAAACATTTCCCCATTTTAGCGATTTCAGCCAAACATTTAAAACTTTACGAAACAAATTCAAATGTTTCACCTTTTTATCAATTTTAGCCAAACGTCTACAAACGCTACGAAAAAATCAAACTTTTCACCTTTTTAACAATTTAGGCCAAACGTTTACAAACGTTACGAAACAAAACCAAACGTTTCACTTTTTTAGCGATTTAAGCATAACATTTACAAAAGGTACGAAACAAAACCAAGCGTTTCACCTTTTTAGCAATTTAAGCCGAACGTTTACAAACATTACGAAACAAATCCAAACGTTTCACCTTTTTAGCAATTTAAGCCTAACGTTTACAAACGTTATGAAACAAATCCAAACGTTTCACCTTTTTAGCGATTTAAGCTGAACGTTTACAAACGTTACAAAACAGTACCAAACATTTCACCTTTTTTAGCAATTTGAGCCTAATGTTTACAAACGTTACGAAACAAATCCAAGCGTTTCACCTTTTTAGTAATTTATGCCAAAGGTTTACAAACGTTACGAAAAAAATCCAAGCGTTTCACCTTTTTAGCAATTTAAGCCAAACGTTTAGAAACATTTCCCCTTTTTAGCGATTTAAGCCAAACGTTTACAATCCTTACGAAAGAAAACAAAACGTTTAAAACGTTATGAAACAAATCCAAACATTTTACATTTTTAGCGATTTAAGCCAAACCTTTACAAACGTTATGAAATAATTCCACACGTTTCACATTATTAAGCAAAACCTTTACGAACGTTTCGAAACAAAACCAAGCGTTTCACTTTTTTAGCAATTGAAGTAAAATGTTTACAAACGTTCCGAAACAAATCCAAGTGTGTCACCGTTTTAGTAATTTAAGCTAAACGTTTACAAAAGTTACAAAACAAGTCCAAGAGTTTCACCTTTTTAGCAATTTACGCCAAACGTTTACAAACATTACGAAACAAATCCATACGCTTTACCTATTTAGCGATTTAAGCCGAACGTTTACAAACATTACGAAACAAAACCAAACGTTTCACCTTTTTCGCAATTTAAATCAAACGTTTACAAACGTTATGAAACAAATCCAAACGTTTCCCCATTTTAGCGATTTAAGCCAAATGTTTAAAACGTTACGAAACAAATCCAAATGTTTCACATTTTTAGCAATATAAGCCAAACGTTAAAAACGTTTCGAAACAAATCAAAACGTTTCACCTTATTAGCAATTTAGACCAAACGTTTACAAAGGTTATGAAATAAATCCAAACGTTTCACATTTTTAGCGATTTAAGCCAAATGTTTACAAACATTACAAAACAAATCAAACGTTTCACCTTTTTAGCGATTTAAGCAAAACGTTTATAAACGTTATAAAACAAAACCAAACGTTTCACCTTTTACGTGATTTTAGCCAAAATTTACGAAACAATTTCAAACATTCCTCCATTTTAGCGATTTCAGCCAAACATTTAAAACGTTACGAAACAAATCCAAATGTATCACCTTTTTTGCAATTTAAGCCAAACGTCTACAAAGGTTACGAAACAAATCCAAACGTTTCACCTTTTTAGCGATTTAGGCGAAACGTTTACAAACGCTACGAAACAAATCAAACGTTTCACTTTTTTAGCGATTTAGGCGAAACGTTTACAAACGCTACGAAACAAATCAAACGTTTCACTTTTTTAGCGATTTAAGCATAACATTTACAAACGTTACGAAACAAAACCAAACGTTTCACCTTTTTAGCAATTTAAGCCGAACGTTTACAAACGTTACGAAACCAATCCAAGCGTTTCACCTTTTTAGCAATTTAAGCCTAACGTTTACAAACGTTACGAAACAAATCCAAACGTTTCACCTTTTTAGCAATTTAAGCTGAACGTTTACAAACGTTACAAAACAATACAAAACATTTCACCTTTTTAGAAATTTAAGACTAACGTTTACAAACGTTACGAAACAAATCCAAGCGTTACACCTTTTTGGTAATTTAAGCCAAAGGTTTACAAACGTTACGAAACAAATCCAAGCGTTTCACCTTTTTAGCAATTTAAGCCAAACGTTTACAAACGTTACGAAACAAATCCAAACGTTTCCCCTTTTTACCGATTTAAGCCAAACGTTTACAAATCTTACGAAAGAAAACCAAACGTTTAAAACATTACGAAACAAATCCAAACATTTTATATTTTTAGCGATTTAAGCCAAACCTTTACAAACGTTATGAAATAATTCCACACGATTCACATTATTAAGCAAAACCTTTACAAACGCTTCGAAACAAAACCAAGCGTTTCACCTTTTTAGCAATTTAGGCCAAACGTTTACAAACGTTACGAAACAAATCCAAGCGTTCCACCTTTTTATCAATTTAAGACAAACATTTATAAACGCCACGAAACAAATCCAACCATTTCATCTTTTTTACCAATTTAAGCAAAACGTTTACAAACGTTACGAAACAAATCAAAGTGTTTTACCTTTTTTACAATTTAAGCCAAATGTTTATAAAGGATACGAAACAAATCCAAACGTTTCATCTATTTAGAGATTTAAGGCAAACGTTTACAAATCATACGAAACAAATCCAAATGTTTCACCTTTTTAGCGATTTAAGCCAAACGTTTACGAACGTTACGAAACAAATCCAAATCTTTCTCCTTTTTAGCGATATAAGCCAAACGTTAACAAACGGTACGAAACAAATACAAACGTTTCGCCTTTTGAGCGATTTAAGCTAAAAGTTTAAAACGCTACAAAACAAATCCAAACGTTTCTCCTTTTTAGCGATTTAAGCCAAACGTTTACAAAGAACAAAACAAAACGTTTAAAACGTTAAGAAACAAATCAAAACGTTTCACATTATTAAGAAAAACGTTATGAAATAATTCCACACGTTTCACATTATTAAGAAAAACCTTTACAAACGTTATGAAATAATTCCACACGTTTCACATTATTAAGAAAAACCTTTACAAAAGTTACGAAACAATACCAAACATTTCACCTTTTTAGCAATTTAAGCCTAACGCTTACAAACGTTACGAAACAAATCCAAGCGTTTCACCTTTTTAGTAATTTAAAGCAAAGGTTTACAAGCGTTACAAAACAAATCGAAGCGTTTCACCTTTTAGCAATTTAAGCCAAACGTTTACAAAAGTTACAAAACAAATCCAAACGTTTCCCCTTTTTAGCGATTTAAGCCAAACGTTTACAAACCTTACAAAAGAAAACCAAACATTTAAAACGTTACGAAACAAATCCAAACATTTTACATTTTTAGCGAATAAAGCCAAACCTTTACAAACGTTATGAAATAATTCCACACGTTTCACATTATTAAGCAAAACCTTTACAAACGTTTCGAAACAAAACCAAGCGTTTCACCTTTTTAGCAATTTAAGTAAAATGTTTACAAACATTCCGAAACAAATCCAAGCGTCTCACCGTTTTAGTAATTTAAGCTAAACGTTTACAAACGTTACAAAACAAATCCAAGAGTTTTACCTTTTTAGCAATTTATGTCAAACGTTTACAAACGTTACGAAACAAATCCATACGCTTTACCTATTTAGCGATTTAAGCCGAACGTTTACAAACATTACGAAACAAAACGAAACGTTTCCCCTTTTTCGCAATTTAAGCCAAATGTTTAAAACGTTACGAAACAAACCCAAATATTTCACCTTTTTAGCAATATAAGCCAAATGTTACAAACGTTTCGAAACAAATCAAAATGTTTCACCTTTTTAGCAATTTAGGCCAAACGTTTTCAAAGGTTATGAAATAAATCCAAACATTTCTCATTTTTAGCGATTTAAGCCAAATGTTTACAAACATTACGAAACAAATCAAACGTTTCACCTTTTTAGCGATTTAAGCAAAACGTTTACAAACGTTATGAAACAAAACCAAACGTTTTACCTTTTAAGCGAATTTAGTTAAAGTTATGAAACAAATTCAAACCTTTCCCCATTTTAGCGATTTCAGCCAAACATTTAAAACGTTACGAAACAAATCAAAATGTTTCACCTTTTTAGCAATTTAAGCCAAACGTCTACAAAGGTTATGAAACAAATCCAAACGTTTCACCTTTTTAGCGATTTAGGCTAAACGTTTACAAACGTTACGAAACAAATCAAACGTTTCAATTTTTTAGCGATTTAAGCATAACAATTACAAACGTTATGATGCAAAACCAAACGTTTCACCTTTTTAGCAATTTAAGCCGAAGGTTTACAAACGTTACGAAACAAATCCAAGCGTTTCACCTATTTAGCAATTTAAGCGAAACGTTTACAAACGTTACGAAACAAATCAAACAATTCACCTTTTTAGCGATTTAAGCTGAACGTTTACAAAACGTTACGAAACAATACCAAACATTTCACCTTTTTAGCAATTTAAGCCAAATGTTTACAAACGTTACGAAACAAATCCAAGCGTTACACCTTTTTAGTAATTTAAGCCAAAGGTTTACAAACGTTACGAAACAAATCCAAGCGTTTCACCTTTTTAGCAATTTAAGCCAAACGTTTACGAACGTTACAAAACAAATCCAAATGTTTCCCCTTTTTACCGATTTAAGCCAAACGTTTACAAACCTTAGGAAAGAAAACCAAACGTTTAAAACGTTACGAAACAAATCCAAACATTTTACATTTTTAGCGATTTAAGCCAAAACCCTTACAAACGTTATGAAATAATTCCACATATTTCACATTATTAAGCAAAACCTTTACAAACGTTTCGAAACAAAACAAAGCGTTTCACATTTTTAGCAATTTAAGTCAAATGTTTACAAACGTTCTGAAACAAATCCAAGCATTTCACCGTTTTAGTAATTTAAGGTAAACGTTTACAAACGTTACAAAACAAATCCAAGAGCTTCCACTTTTTAGCAATTGATGCCAAACTTTTACAAACGTTACGAAACAAATCCATACGCTTTACCTTTTTAACGATTTAAGCCGAATGTTTACAAACATTACGAAATAAAACCAAACGTTTCACCTTTTTTGCAATTTAAATCAAACATTTACAAACATTAGGAAACAAATCCAAATGTTTCCCCATTTTAGCGATTTAAGCTAAACGTTTAAAACGTTACCAAACAAATCCAAATATTTCACCTTTTTAGCAATATAAGCGAAACGTTTACAAACGTATCGAAACAAATCAAAATGTTTCACCTTTTTAGCAATTTAGGCCAAACGTTTACAAAGGTTACGAAATAAATCCAAACGTTTCATAGTTTTAGCGATTTAAACCAAATGTTTACAAACAACACGAAACAAATCAAACGTTTCACCTTTTTAGCGATTTAAGCAAAACGTTTACAAACGTTATGAAAAAAACCAAACGTTTTACCTTTTTAGCGATTTTAGCCAAAAGTTACGAAACAAATTCAAACATTTCCCCATTTTAGCGATTTCAGCCAAACATTTAAAACGTTACAAAACAAATCCAAATGTTTCACCTTTTTAGCAATTTAAGCCAAACGTCTATAAAGGCTATGAAACAAATCCAAGCGTTTCACCTTTTTAGCGATTTAGGCCAAACGTTTACAAACGTTACGAAACAAATAAAACGTTTCACTTTTTTAGCAATTTAAGCATAACATTTACAAAAGTTACGAAACAAAACCAAATGTTTCACCTTTTTAGCAATTTAAGCCGAACGTTTACAAACGTTACGAAACAAATCCAAGCGTTTCACCTTTTTAGCAATTTAAGCCTAACGTTTACAAACGTTACGAAACAAATCCAAACGTTTATCCTTTTTAGCGATTTAAGCTGAACGTTTGCAAACATTACAAAACAATACCAAACATTTCACCTTTTTAGCAATTTGAGCCTAACGTTTACAAACGTTACGAAACAAATTCAAGTGTTTCACCTTTTTAGTAATTTAAGCCAAAGGTTTACAAACGTTACGAAACAAATCCAAGCGTTTCACCTTTTTAGCAATTTAAGCCAAACGTTTACAAACATTTCCCCTTTTTAGCGATTTAAGCCAAACGTTTACAAACCTTACGAAAGAAAACAAAACGTTTAAAACGTTACGAACCAAATCCAAACATTTTACATTTTTAGCGATTTAAGCCAAACCTTTACAAACGTTAAGAAATAATTCCACACGTTTCACATTATTAAGCAAAACCTTTACAAACGTTTCGAAACAAAACCAAGCGTTTCACCTTTTTAGCAATTTAAGTAAAATGTTTACAAACGTTCCGAAACAAATCCAAGTGTTTCACCGTTTTAGTAATTTAAGCTAAACGTTTACAAACGTTACAAAACAAATCCAAGAGTTTCACCTTTTTAGCAATTTATGCCAAACGTTTACAAACGTTACGAAACAAATCCATACGCTTTACCTATTTAGCGATTTAAGCAGAACGTTTACAAACATTATGAAACAAAACCAAACGTTTCACCTTTTTCGCAATTTAAAGCAAACGTTTACAAACGTTATGAAACAAATCCAAACGGTACCCCATTTTAGCGATTTAAGCCAAACGTTTAAAACGTTACGAAACAAATCCAAATATTTCACCTTTTTAGCAATATAAGCCAAACGTTACAAACGTTTCGAAACAAATCAAAACGTTTCACATTTTTAGCAATTTAGGCTAAACGTTTACAAAGGTTATGAAATAAATCCAAACGTTTCATATTTTTAGCGACTTAAGCCAAATGTTTACAAACATTACGAAACAAATCCAAGCGTTTCACCTTTTTAGCAATTTAAGCAAAACGCTTACAAACGTTATGAAACAAAACCAAACGTTTCACCTTTTAAGCGATTTTAGACAAAAGTTACGAAACAAATTCAAACATTTCCCCATTTTAGCAATTTCAGCCAAACATTTAAAACGTTACGAAACAAATCAAAATGTTTCACCTTTTTAGCAATTTAAGCAAAACGTCTACAAAGGTTATGAAACTAATCCAAACGTTTCCCCTTTTTAGCGATTTTGGCCAAACGTTTACAAACGTTACGAAACAAATCAAACGTTTCACTTTTTTAGCGATTTAAGCATAACATTTACAAACGTTACGAAACAAAACCAAACGTTTCAGCTTTTTAGCAATTTAAGCCGAACGTTTACAAACGTTACGAAACAAATCCAAGCGTTTCACCTTTTTAGCAATTTAAGCCCAATGTTTACAAACGTTACGAAACAAATCCAAATGTTTCACTTTTTTAGCGATTTAAGCTGAATGTTTACAAACGTTACGAAACAATACCAAACATTTCACCTTTTTAGCAATTTAAGCCTAACGTTTACAACGTTACGAAACAAATCCAAGCGTTACACCTTTTTAGTAATTTAAGCCAAAGGTTTACAAACGTTATGAAACAAATCCAAGCGTTTCACCTTTTTAGCAATTTAAGCCATACGTTTACAAACGTTACAAAACAAATCCAAACGTTTCCCCTTTTTAACGATATAAGCCAAATGTTTACAAATCTTACGAAAGAAAACCAAACGTTTAAAACGTTACGAAACAAATCCAAACATTTTACATTTTTAGCGATTTAAGCCAAACCTTTACAAACGTTATGAAATAATTCCTTACGTTTCACATTATTAAGCAAAACCTTTACAAACGTTTCGAAACAAAACCAAGCGTTTCACCCTTTTAGCAATTTAAGTCAAATGTTTACAAACGTTAAGAAACAAATCCAAGCGTTTCACCGTTTTAGTAATTTAAGATAAACGTTTACAAACGTTACAAAACAAATCCAAGAGTTTCACCTTTTTAGCAATTTATGCCAAACGTTTACAAACGTTACGAAACAAATCCATACGCTTTACCTTTTTAGCGATTTAAGCCGAACATTTACAAACATTACGAAATAAAACCAAACGTTTCACCTTTTTCACAATTTAAATCAAACATTTAAAAAATGCAAACGTTTTCCCATTTTAGCGATTTAAGCCAAAGGTTTAAAACGTTACGAAACAAGTCCAAATATTTCATCTTTTTAGCAATATAAGCCAAACGTTTACAAACGTTTCCAAACAAATCAAAACATTTTCCCTTTTTAGAAATTTAGGCCAAACGTTTACAAAGGTTATGAAATAAATCCAAACGTTTCACATTTTTAGCGATTTAAGCCAAATGTTTACAAACATTACGAAACAAATCAAACGTTTCACCTTTTTAGCGATTTAAGCAAAACGTTTCACCTTTTTAGTGATTTTAGCCAAAAGTTACGAAACAAATTCAAACATTTCCCCATTTTAGCGATTTCAGCCAAACATTTAAAACGTTACGAAACAAATCCAAATGTTTCACCTTTTTAGCAATTTAAGCCAAACGTCTACAAAGGTTATGAAACAAATCCAAACGTTTCACCTTTTTAGCAATATAGGCCAAATGTTTACAAACGTTACGAAACAAATCAAACATTTCACTTTTTTAGCGATTTAAGCATAACATTTACAAACGTTACGAAACAAAACAAAATGTTTCACCTTTTTAGCAATTTAAGCCGAACGTTTACAAACGTTACGAAACAAATCTAAGCGTTTCACCTTTTTAGCAATTTAAACCTAACGTTTACAAACGTTACGAAACAAATCCAAACGTTTCACCTATTTAGCGATTTAAGCTGAAAGTTTACAAACGTTGCAAAACAATACCAAACATTTCACCTTTTTAGCAATTTGAGCCTAACGTTTACAAACGTTACGAATCAAATCCAAGCATTGCACATTTTTAGTAATTTAAGCCAAAGGTTTACAAACGTTACGAAACAAATCCAAGCGTTTCCCCTTTTTAGCAATTTAAGCCAAACGTTTAGAAACGTTACAAAACAAATCCAAACGTTTCCCCTTTTTAGCGATTTAAGCCAAACGTTTAGAAACCTTACGAAAGAAAACCAAACGTTTAAAACGTTACGAAACAAGTCCAAACATTCTACATTTTTAGTGATATAAGCCAAACCTTTACAAACGTTATGAAATAATTCCACACGTTTCACATTATTATGCAAAACCTTTACAAACATTTCGAAACAAAACCAAGCATTTAACCTTTTTAGTAATTTAAGTCAAATGTTTACAGACGTTCCGAAACCAATCCAAGTGTTTCACCATTTTAGTAATTTAAGCTAAACGTTTACAAACGTTACAAAACAAATCCAAGAGTTTCACCTTTTAGCAATTTATGCCAAACGTTTACAAACGTTACGAAACAAATCCAGACGCTTTACCTTTTTAGCGATTTAAGCCGATTACAAACATTACGAAACAAAACCAAACGTTTCAGCTTTTTCGCAATTTAAATCAAACGTTTACAAACGTTAAGAAACAAATACAAACGTTTCCCCATTTTAGAGATTTAAGCCAAACGTTTAAAACGTTACGATTCAAATCCAAATATTTCACCTTTTTAGAAATATAAGCCAAACGTTTACTAACGTTTCGAAACAAATCAAAACGTTTCACCTTTATAGCAATTTAGGCCAAACGTTTACAAAGGTTATGTAATAAAGCCAAACGTTTCACATTTTTAGCGATTTAAGCCAAATGTTTACAAACATTACGAAAAAAATCAAACGTTTCACCTTTTTAGCGATATAAGCAAAACGTTTACAAACGTTATGAAACAAAACCAACATTTCACCTTTTTAGCGATTTTAGTCAAAAGTTACGAAACAAATTCAAACATTTCCCCATTTTAGCGATTTCAGCCAAACATTTAAAACGTTACGAAACAAATCCAAATGTTTCCCATTTTTAGCGATTTAATCCAAACCTTTGAAACGTTATGAAAAAAATCAAAAAATTTAGCCTTTTTAGCGAATTATGCACATCGTTTACAAACGTTACGAAAAATAGCCAAACATTTCACATTTTTAGCGATTGAAGCCAAACTTTTACAAACGTTACGAAACAAATCCAAAAGTTTCATCCTTTTAGCAATATAAGCCAAACGTTTACAAATGTTTTGAAACAAATCAAAACGTTTCACCTTTTTAGCGCTTTAAGCCAAACGTTTATAGAGGTTATGAAACAAATCCAAACGTTTCCCCTTTTTAGCGATTTAAGCCAAACGTTTACAAACGTTACAAAACAAATCAAACGTTTCACCGTTTTAGCGATTTAAGCCAAACGTTTAAAACGTTACGAAACAAATCCAAATGTTTCACCTTTTTAACAATTTATGCCAAACGTTTACAAACGTTACGAAACAAATCAAAACATATCCCCTTTTTAGCGATATAAGCCAAATGTTTACAAAGGTTATGAAACAAATCCAAATGTTTCACCTTTTTAGCAATTTAAGCCAATCGTTTACAAACGTTATGAAATAAAACCAAACGTTTCACCTTTTTAGCGATTTTAGCCAAACGTTATGAAATAAATTCAAATGTTTCCCCATTTTAGTGATTTTAGCCAAACGATTAAAACGTTTCGAAACAAATCCAAATGTTTTATCTTTTTAGCGATTTCAGCCAAACGTTTACAAATGTTACGAAACAAATTTAAACGTTTCACCTTTTTAGCGATTGAAGCCAAACGTTTACAAACGTTACGAAACAAATCCCAACGTTTCACATATTTAGCAATTTCAGCAAAACGTTTACAAACTCTACGGAAAAAACCAAGCGTTTCACCTTTTTAGCAATTTAAAACAAACTTTTACAAATGAAACGAAACAAATCCAGGCGTTTCACCTTTTTGACAATTTAACCAAACGTTTACGAAAGTTACAAAACAAATGCAAGCATTTCACCTTGTAAACATTACGAAACAAATCCAAACGTTTCACCTTGTTTTCGATTTAAACCAAACATGTACAAACGGTACGAAACAAATCCAAACGTTTCACCTTTTTTGCAAATTAAGCCAAACGTTTATAAACGCTACGAAAAAAATCCAAACGTTTCTCCTTTTTAGCAAATTAAGCCAAACGTTTACAAACATTACGAAACAAATCCAAGCGTTTCTCCTTTTTAGCAATTTAAGCCAAACGTTTACAAATGTTACGAAACAAATCAAAGCATTTCAACTTTTTAGCAATTTAAGACAAACGTTTACGAAGGTTACAAAACAAAACCAAACGTTTCACCTTTTTAGCAAATTAAGCCAAACAATTACAAACGATACGAAACAAATCCAAATGTTTCCCCTTTTTAGCGATTTAAGAAAACATTACAAACGTTACGAAACAAATACCAGCATTTCACCTTTTTAGCAATTTAATTTAAACGTTTACAAACGTTACAAAACATATCCAAACGATATGAAACAAATTCAAACGTTTCACCTTTTTAGCGATTTAAGCCAAACGTTTACAAACGTTACGAAACAAAACTTAATGTTTAAAACGTCACGAAACAAATCCAAACATTTCACATTTTAAGCGATTTAAGCCAAACCTTTACAAAGTTACAAAACAAAACCAAGCGTTTCACCTTTTTAGCAATTTAAGCCAAACGTTTACAAACGTTACGAACAAATGCAAGCCTTGCACCTTCTTAGTAATTGAAGCCAAACGTTTACAAACGTTCCGAAACAAATCCAAGCGTTTCATCTTTTTAGTAATTTAAGCAAGACATTTACAAACTTTATGAAAAAAATCCAAGCATTTCACTTTTTTAGCAATTTAAGTCAAACATTTACAAAGGTTACGAAACAAATCCAAACGTTTCACCTTTTTAGCAATTTAAGCCGAACGTTTACAAACGTTACGAAACGAAACCAAACATTTCACGTTTTTAGCAATTTAAACCAAACGTTTACAAACATTACGAAACAAATCCAAACGTTTCCCCATTTTAGCTATTTAAGCCAAACGTTTAAAATGTTACGAAATAAATCCAAACATTTCACCTTTTTAGCGATATATGCAAAACGTTTACAAACGTTACGAAACAAATCCAAACGTTTCACATTTTTATCGATTACAAATATTACGAAACAAATCCAAACGTTTCCCCCTTTTTAGCGATATAAGCCAAACGTTTACAAACATTTCGAAATAAATCCAAATGTTTCACCTTTTTAGCGATTTAAGCCAAACGTTTACAAACGCTATGAAACAAATCCAAATGTTTCACTTTTTTAGCGATTTAAGCCAAACGTTTAGAAACGTTACAAAACAAATCCAAATGTTTCACCTTTTTAGCGATATAAGTCAAATCTTTACAAACATTGCGAAACAAATCCTAACATTTTGCCTTGTTAACAATTTAAGCAAAACATTTTAAAACCTTATGAAACAAATTCAATTGTTTCCTCTTTTTAGCGATTTAAGCAAAACGTTTAAAAACGTTACGAAACATAACCAAACGTTTAAAATATTACAGAAAAAATCCAAACGTTTCACATTTTTAGTGATTTAAGCCAAACCTTTACAAACATTACGAATTAAAACCAAGTGTTTTACCTTTTTAGCAATTTAAGATAAACGTTTACGAACGTTACAAAATAAATCTAAGCGTTTCATCTTTTTAGCAATTTAAACCAAGCGTTGACAAACGTTCCGAAACAAATCAAGGAGTTTCACCGCATTAGTAATTTAATACAAACGTTTACAAACATTACAAAACAAATCAAAGCGTTTCACCTTTTTAGCAACTTAAGCCAAACGTTTACAAACATTACGAAACAAATGCAAACGTTTCACCTTTTTAGCGATTTAAGCCAAACGTTTACAAACGTTATGAAACAAAGCCAAACGTTTCCCTTTTTTAGCAATATAAGCCAGACGTTTACTAACGTTACGAAACAAATCCAAACTTTCCCTATATTAGCGATTTAAGCCAAAAGTTTAAAACGTTGCGAAACAAATCCAAACGTTTCACCTTTTTAGCGATTTATGCCAAATGTTTACAAACTTTGCTAAACAAAACCAAACGTTTCATATTTTCATCGATTGAAGCCAAACGTTTACAAACGTTACGAAACAAATCCAAACTTTTCATCTTTTTAGCGATATAATCCAAACGTTTACAAACGTTTCGAAACAAATCCAAACGTTTCACCTTTTTTTGCGATTTAAGCCAAAAGTTTACAAAGGTTTGAAAACAAATCCAAAACTTTCACCGTTTTAGCGATTTAAGCCAAACGTTTACAAACGTTACGAAATAAATTCAAACGTTTCACCTTTTTAGCGATTTAAGCGGAAAGTTTATAAACGTTACGAAACAAATCCAAATGTTTTTCCTTTTTACCGATTTTAGCCAAAACGTTACGAAACAAGTTCAAACGTTTACCCATTTTAGCGATTTCAGCCAAACATTTAAAACATTACGGAACAAATCCAAACGTTTCACCTTTTTAGCGATTTAAGCCAAACGTTTACAAACGTTACAAAACAAATCCAAACGTTTTCACCTTTTTATCTATTGAAGCCAAATGTTTAAAACGTTACGAAACAAATCCAAACTTTTCACCTTTTTAGCGATATAAACAAAACATTTATAAACGCTTAAGCCAAACGTTTACAAACGTTGAAAAACAAATCCAAGTGTTTCTCCTTTTTAGCAATTTAAGCAAAACGTTTACAAATGTTACGAAACAAATCAAAGCATTTCACCTTTTTAGCAGTTTAAGCTAAACTTTTAAGAAGGTTACAAAACAAATCCAAACATTTCACCTTTTTAGCAATTTAAGCCAAACAATTACAAAAGATACGAAACAAATCCAAACGTTTCCCCTTTTTAGCGATTTAAGCCTAACGTTTACAAACGTTACGAAATAAATCCAAGCGTTTCACCTTTTTAGCGATTTAAGCCAAACGTTTACAAAGGTTCCGAAACAAATCCAAATGTTTCGCCTTTCTAGCGATTTAAGCCAAACGTTTACAAACGTTACGAAACAAATCCAAACTTTTTACCTTTTTAGCGATTTATGCCAAACGTTTACAAATGTTACGAAATAAAACGTAACGTTTAAGACGTCACGAAACAAATCCAAAAGTTTCACATTTTTTAGCGATTTAAGCCAAAGCATTACAAACGTTCCGAAATAAAATCAAGCGTTTCACCTTTTTAACAATTTAAGCCAAACGTTTACAAACGTTACGAACAAATCCAAGGATTTCACCTTTTTAGAAATTTAAGCAAAACATATTCAAACGTTCCGAAATAAATCCAAGCGTTTCACCTTTTTAGTAATTTAAGCGAAAAGTTTATAAACGTTACGAAAAAAATCCAAGCATTTCACCTTTTTAGCAATTTAAGTCAAACATTTACAAATATTACGAAACAAAACCAAACATTTCACGTTTTTAGCAATTTAAACCAAACGTTTACAAATGTTACGAAACAAATCCAAACGTTTCCCCATTTTAGCGATTTAAGACAAACGTTTAAAATGTTACGAAACAAATCCAAACATTTCAGCTTTTTTGCGATTTATGTCAAACATTTACAAACGTTACGAAAAAAATCCAAATGTTTCACATTTTTAGCGATTGAAGCGAAACGTTTAAAAACTTCACGAAACAAATCCAAACGTTACACCTTTTTAGCGAAATAAGCCAAACGTTTACAAACGTTTTGAAATAAATCCAAATGTTTCAGCATTTTAGCGATGTAAGCCAAACATTTACAAAGTTAATGAAACAAATCCAAACGTTTCTCCTTTTTAGCGATTTAAGCCAAACGTTTAGAAACGTTACGGAACAGATCCAAACTTTTCATCTTTTTAGCGATATAAGCCAAACGTTTACAAACGTTGCGAAACAAATCCTAACATTTTGCCTTTTTAGCAATTTAAGACAAACGTTTACAAACGTTATGAAACAAATCCAAACGTTTCACCTTTTTAGCGATTGAAGGCAAACGTTAACAAATGTTAAGAAACAAATCCAAACGTTTCACCTTTTTAGCGATTGAAGGCAAACGTTTACAAACGCTACGAAACAAATTAAAGCGTTTGACCTTTTTGTCAAGTTAAGCCAAACGTTTGCAGACGTTCCGAAACAAATCCAAGCGTTTCACCGTATTTGTAATTTAAGCCAAACGTTTACAAACGTTAGACAACAAATCCAAATATTTCACCTTTTTAGCGACTTAAGCCAAACGTCTGCAAACGTTACGAAACAAAACAAAACGTTTTGCCTTTTTAGCGATTTAAGAAAAACGTTTAGAAACGATACGAAACAAATCCAAACGTTTCACCATTTTAGCGATTTAAGCCAAACATTTACAAACGTTGCGAAAGAAATCCAAACGTTTCACATTTTTAGCGAATTAAGCCAAACGTTTACAAACGTTACGAAACAAATCCAAATGTTTCGCCTTTTTAGCGATATAAGCCAAACGTTACGAAACAAATCCAAACATTTTGCCTTTTGAGCGATTTAAGCTAAACGTTTACGAACGTTACGAAACAAATCCGAACGTTTCATCTTTTTAATGATTTAATCCAAATGTCTGCAAACGTTATGAAACAAAACCAAACGTTTAAAACGTTACGAAACAAATCCAAACGTTTCACATTTTTAGCGATTTAAGCCAAACCTTTACAAACGTTTCGAAACAAAACCAAGTGTTTCACCTTTATAGCAATTTAAGCCAAATGTTTACAAACGTTACGAAAAAAATCAAAGGGTTCCACCTTTTTATCAATTTAAGACAAACGTATATAAACGCCACGAAACAAATCCAACCTTTTCACCTTTTTACCAATTTAAGCAAAACGTTTACAAACGTTACGAAACAAATCAAACGTCTCACCTTTTTAGAGATTTAAGGCAAACGTTCACAAACGATACGAAACAAATCCAAACGTTTCACCGTTTTAGCGATTTAAGCCAAACGTTTACAAACGATACGAAACAAATCCAAACGTTTCCCCTTTATAGCGATTTAAGCCAAACGTTTACAAACGTTACGAAACAAATCCAAACGTTTCGCCTTTTTAGCGATATAAGCCAAACATTTTCAAACGCTACAAAAAAAAATCCAAACATTTCGACTTTTGAGCGATTTAAGCCAAACGTTTACAAACGCTATGAAACAAATCCAAACGTTTACAAACGCTATGAAACAAATCCAAACGTTTCTACTTTTTAGCGATTTAAGCAAAACGTTTACAAATAACAAAACCAAACGTTTAAAACGTTAAGAAACAAATCTAAACGTTTCACATTTTTAGCGATTTGAGCCAAACCTTTAGAAATGTTTCGAAACTTTTTAGCATTTTAAGCCAAACGTTTACAAACATTACGAAACAAATCCAATCGTTTAACCTTTTTAGCAATTTAAGACAAACATTTACAAACGTTCCGAAACAAATCCAAGCGTTTCACCTTTTAAGTAAAGCCAAATGTTTAGAAACGTTACGAAGCAAATCCAAGCAGTTCACCTTTTTAGCAATTTAAGCCCAAAATTTAATAACGTTACGAAATAAATCCAGACGTTTCACCTTTTTAGCAATTTAAGCTGAATTACAAACGGTACGAAACAAAACCGAACATTTCACCCTTTTAGCGATTTATGCAAAACGTTTACAAACGTTACGAAACAAATCCAAATGTTTCACGTTTTTAGCGATTGAAGCCAAACGTTTACAAACATTACAAACAAATCCAAATGTTTCATCTTTTTAGCATTATTAGCCAAACATTTACAAACATTTCGAAACAAATCCAAACATTTCACCTTTTTAGCGATTTAAGCCAAACGTTTACAAAGGTTATAAAACAAATCCAAACGTTTCACCTTTTTAGCGATTTAAACCAAACGTTTACAAAACGTTACAAAACAAATCCAAACGTTTCCCCTTTTTAGCGATTTAAGCGAAACGTTTACAAACGTTATAAAACAAACCAAACTTTTCACTTTTTAAGCGATTTCAGCCAAACGTTATGAAACAAAACCAAACGTTTAAAAAGTTACGAAACAAATCCATACGTTTCACCTTTTTAGCGATTTAAGAGAAAAGTTTACAAACGTCACGAAACAAATCCAAACGTTTCACAGTTTTATCAATTTAAGCGAAACATCTACAAACGTTAAGATACAGAACCAAGTGTTTCACCTTTTTAGTAATTTAAGCAAAAACGTTTCCAAACGTAACGAAACAAATCTAGGTGCTTCACCTTTTTAGCAATATAAGCCAAACGTTTACAAACGTTACGAAACAAATCCAAGCGTTTCACCTTGTAAACGTTACAAAACAAATCCAAATGTTTCACCTTTTTAGCGATTTAAGCCAAATGTTTAAAAACGGTACGAAACAAATCCATATGTTTCACCTTTTTAGCGATTTAAGACAAACGTTTATAAACGCCACGAAACAAATCCAAACTTTTCACCTTTTTTAGAAATTTAAGCCAAACGTTTACGAACGTTACGAAACAAATAAAAGCATTTCACCTTTTTTGCAATTTAAGCCAAACGTTTATGAATGCTACAAAACAAATCCAAGCGTTTGACCTCTTTAGTAATTTAAGCCAAACGTTTACAGACGTTCCGAAACAAATCAAAGTGTTTCACCGTTTTAGTAATTTAAGCCAAATGTTTACAAACGTTAAACAAATTCATGCATTTCATCTTTTTAGCAACTTAAGCCAAACGTTTACAAACGGCACGAAACAAATCCAAATGTTTCGCCTTTTTAACGATATAAGTCAAACGTTTAGAAACGATACGAAACAAATCTAAACGTTTCACCTTTATAAAGATTTAAGCCAAACGTTTAGTAACGTTGCGAAAAAAATCCAAACGTTTCACCTTTTTAGCGATTTAAGCCAAACGTTTACAAACGTTACGAAACAAATCCAAACGTTTCCCCTTTTTAGCGATATAAGCCAAACGTTTACAAATGTTACAAAACAAATCCAAATATTTCGCCTTTTGAGAGATTTAAGCCAAATGTTTACAAACATTACGAAACAAATCCAAACGTTTCATCTTTTTAGTGATTTAGGCCAAACGTTTACAAACGTTACGAAACAAAACCAAACGTGTAAAACGATACGAAACAAATCCAAACGATTCATATTTTTAGCGATTTAAGCCAAACCTATACAAATGTTTCGATACAAAACCAAGTGTTTAACCTTTTTAGCAATTTAAGCCAAACATTTACAAACGTTGCGAAACAAATCCAAGGGTTTCACCTTTTTAACAATTTAAGCCAAACGTTTACTAACGTTCCGAAACAAATCTAAGTGTTTCACCTTTTTAGTAATTTAAACCAAACGTTTACAAATGCTATGAAACAAATCCAAACGTTTCACCTTTTTAGCGATTTATGCTGAACGTTTATAAAGGTTACGAAACAAAACCAAACATTTCACCTTTTTAGCAATTTAAGCCTAATGCTTACAAACGTTATGAAACAAATCCAAACGTTTCCCTATTTTAGAGACTTAATCCAAACGTTTACAATGTTATGAAAAAAATCCAAACATTTAGCCTTTTTAGCGATTTATGCAAAACGTTTACAAACGTTATAAAAAATCCAAACGTTTCACATTTATAGCGATTGAAGCCAAACGTTTAAAAACGTTACGAAACAAATCTAAACGTTTCATCTTTTTAGCAATATAAGCCAAACGTTTACAAATGTTTCAAAACAAATCCAAACGTTTCACTTTTTTGGCGATTTAAGCCAAACGTTTACAAAGGTTAGGAAAGTAATCCAAAC
Source organism: Mercurialis annua (assembly GCF_937616625.2). Lineage (NCBI taxonomy): Eukaryota > Viridiplantae > Streptophyta > Magnoliopsida > Malpighiales > Euphorbiaceae > Mercurialis > Mercurialis annua. The sequence continues at coordinate 35,810,965 of NC_065571.1, forward strand.
GTTTCACCTTTTTAGCGATTTAAGCCAAACATTTACAAACGTTACGAAACAAATCAAATGTTTCACCTTTTTAACAATTTAATCCAAACGTTTAAAACGATATGAAACAAATCAAAACATTTCAGCTTTTTAGCAATTTAAGCGTAACGTTTACAAACGTTATGAAACAAATCCAAATGTTTCCCCATTTTACGATTTAATCCAAACGTTTAAAACGTTATAAAACAAATCCAAACATTTATCCATTTAGCAATTTATGCAAAACGTTTACAAACGTTACAAAACAAATCCAAACCTTTCATCTTTTTAGCAATATAAGCCAAACCTTTACAAACGTTTCGAAATAAATCCAAACGTTTTCCCTTCTTAGCGATTTCAGCCAAACTTTTACAAAGTTTATGAAACAAATCCAAATGTTTCACCTTTTTAGCGATTTAAACCAAACGTTTACAAACGTTACGAAACTAATCAAACGTTTAACTTTTTTAGCGATTTAAACTGAACGTTTACAAACGTTACGAAACAAAACGAAACGTTTCATCTTTTTAGCGATTTTAGCCGAATGTTTACAAACGTTACGAAACAAATCTTCACCAACACCCACAAACTAATTTATGATCGAAATCAGAAACTACATCCGTGACATCGGATACAACTAAGCATTTCACCTTTTTAGCAATTTAAGCCAAACATTTACAAACGTTACGAAACAAATCCAAATGTTTCACCTTTTTAGCGATTTAAGATGAACGTTTACAAACGTTACGAAATAAAACCAAACATTTCACCTTTTTAGCAATTTAAGCCTAACGTTTACAAACATTACGAAACAAATTCAAGCGTTTCACCTTTTTAGCAATTTAAGCCAAAGGTTTACAAACGTTACGAAACAAATCCAAGTGTTTCACCTTTTTAGCAACTTTAGCCAAACGTTTACAAACGTTACAAAACAAATCCAAACGTTTCCCCTTTTTAGCGATTTAAGCCAAAGGTTTACAAACGTTACAAACTAAAACCAAACGTTTAAAACGTTACGAAACAAGCGTTTCACCTTTTTAGCAATTTACGCCAAATGTTTACAAACTTTACGAAACAAATCCAAGCGTTTCACCTTTTTAGCAACTTTAGCCAAAAGTTTAAAAACATTACGAGACATATCCAACCATTTCACCTTTTTAGCGATTTAAGCCAAATGTTTACAAACTGTAATACCCCAAAAGATGTAATTATCTAACTGGACCACGTGTCCAGTTTTTAGTGGTCGGGTGGTGATATCGAAAGAAATTCCGAGAAATTTAATAAAGAAATCCAAGTAGGTCGGTCTCGGGGAAAGTAATTATACGTAATTTAATATTATATTTCAATTCTAAGATAGGAATTGGAATTAAAAGGAAAGATGTGAAGAAAAGTCCCAAACTAGAGTTCAGGGACTAAAGTGGTAATTTAACCATATAAATCTCGAAATGAAAATTATTTCGCCAAGGTCCGCGAAATGTTTTATAGTATATGTGGTAAAAGTTTCGGGTCAATCAGAGACCTTTTAAAATTTGGACGCGGATGTGTTTTGGGCTAAATTGCAACTTTTGAAAAGTTCAAGGGCCAAAAAGTAAATTAGCCAATTAAATCTCCGGAATAGTAATTAAAAGATTATTGACGGAAAATAATAATTTTGAGTTAGTATTATTTATATGGAGATAAATAATACGTAGGTAATAGAGTTAAAAGGATAATTTAACCATTTGGTTAAATTATAAAGTTTAAAAGAGAATTGGTTTAAGTTAAAGAAATGAAGGATTAAAGTGATATAATTGCCAATATATATATATGATGAATGAAGTATCCAGAAGCATGAAGAGAGGAGCAGAAGAGAAAGGTGAAGGCGAGAGAAAGTGACGAACGATTCCGATCCGTCGGGGTTTCGCCGTTTCTCGTCCGTTTCTGACGTTCTATAACTCGAATCAATCGTATTTCAGAGGCAAATCACGGTAAGCTTGACGTTTCGCCTTTTTAATGGATGAATTTGGTTATATATCGAGTTAAAGTTTTATGCCACGAAACGATTATATCAATTTATTGATTATTGGATTCGATTATAGCGTTTTGAGTTTAGAATTGGTGTTTTTGGCATGTTTACGCGTTGTTTGAAAGTCGGGATACAGAAAATACTAAGGAAGCACGTCGGAATGGCTTGAAAACAATTATAACAAAGTTACGCGGGAGCGTAACAAAGTTACGCAGGCGCGTAACTGTCTTACGCGGGCGCGTAACTATCTTACGCAGGCGCGCATCGAGGCTATGCGGGCGCACAACTTATTCGAAGCACCTATAGAGTAATGTTGCCCCGTTTTGACCTAGATTTCCGACTTTAAGTACGTCGGACATTAAAAGTGAATCACGGACTCCGAGAATACAAATTTTGGATATCGAACGTAATGCGTTCAATTAAGATTTTAATATATAAGGGGCTTATAGTTAGATATCGATAAAAATGAAATGTGATTAAGAGACTATTAAAGTTAAGAGTTATATTTGGAATAAGATCGTGTTAACCTAAGTTTATAACTTAGGGTTTTGATACTAAGCCTACGTTTATGGATTAAACGTACAGGTAATTCAACTAAGTAACCGAAGCATCGACGAGCTACCAGGCCGACGAGCTGGAATAGCTACATGATCAAACGACGTACGGAACTCGCATTCATGGGATCTTATTACTATTATTACATTTCGAAAAGCGGTCACTGTGAGTGGCAATTTACTTTCGCGTATTATTATCATTAAAGCTACTTTCATATATTATGAATATTATTATTAATACATCGCATTTATATGATTTGCTCGTATAAGATGCTATATTTGGTGAATTTGATTATATGAATGCTGTTATATTCATTGTTTTGAATATGAATATCTAGTTTGCGATCCGAAGAAATCAACTACCTATTGGGTGTCAATAGGCTGTGTGATCACCAGTATTTGAGTCAGTCTAGCGTGTCTGGATTGTCTATGAGATTATGAGAAGCGCATATGATATGAATGTGATACGCGTGAGAACTCGGTTACGGTGTAACCTGAGCCCCGTATCTAGTGGGTTGGACCCACCAGTGAGTTGGACCCACCAGTGAGTTGGACTCACACTTTGAGATTAAGAGATTGGTCGCGGCTGACGTGGTTGAGTGTGAACACTCCCGGGTCGGACCATTTGGATCAATTTGATTTGAATATTCAGAATAAGATAAATTAAGAGTTTAAGATTAGGGTTTCGGTCGGATCTGCTATTTGCGAATATTATGTTATTTTCATATTATATTGGAATAGATATATATATGTTTGAGTATGCGATGCGTATTTTCATAATACCGATAATAAGTTGCATACTCACCCAGTATTTTCCCAAATACTGACCCCTCACTCTGATGTTTTCAGGTAGCCGGAGTCGGATCAGACAAACCACCTCCATTGTGCCAGAAGTTGTCGGACTTGCACAAGTATGAGTTTCTAGAGCTGCAGTAGTCAGTAGGTGTTTATATAAGATGGATGAATTGATTTCAAATAATTAGTTTTGAATGTAAACTCCAATATGATATTTTAATATCTATAATTAGATTATTTAAAAGAGTTTTCTGAAAACGTTTTATATACAATATTATATTTTTAAATGATAAAAATTGTTAGTGGTTTTAGGCTTGCTACGGGTTTTGGAGCTACCACTCCCATTCCCTAGCGCCGGTCTCGGCTTAATAATTTGGGTCTTGACAATTGTGGCATCAGAGCAGTTGGTCCAGTTACCTCTGCTAAGATGCGTTTGTCGGCTAAGTAACCTAGGAAACTACTGCAGCTATAGAGTTGGGGGTTTGTCTGATCCAAGTCTTTAGTGTGCTTTGATTTGAGAGAAGTATGATAAGTTAATTTGTGAAATGCTTACTTATTTCTTGTGACACGTATATACGAGATATATACGTATATATTGTTTTGATGAGACATGCATATATGATATGCATTTGAGATGAAGCTTCTAGGAGATGTATTGCCTCCTATGAATAGAATATATTGAGATAATTGCAATTTGATGATATGTATGTATGTGTGTTTAGAATCATATAAAGTGAGAAATGTTATAGGATTCGATCGATCGAAATTTTAGAAAGAGTGTGAAGAAGGAATGCAAAGTTGTAGAAATTGAAGAACTTTCCGGATGCAGAGTTTAAAGGTCTAGAGAACTTACAAAACTCGAAGTTATGATTTTTAATAGTTATTTGTTTAACGATTCTAAAAGCATAATTGTGCCTAGACCCGTAATAGCCATTGATAATTGCCACGACATCGATAGAAAATGCATCACTACATACATCAATACATGCATCAATAGGACATGCATCATATGCATTATGTTCAGACAAAGAGGTGAGATGTGGCAACTATTTGGGGATGAGAGACGTCATCACCCTAGTGCACAATTTTGCTAAGATTTAAATGGAATTTTTAAATGAATCGTTTTATTTGAAAGAGTTTTCAAGAAGTTTTGTTTTTATGTAAGTATACCTAGACCAGAACTCTGTGACGGAAGTGAGATGCTCGCGAGCAAGCTGTGATCAATGATATGAGGTGAATGAATACATATAGTTGTGAGAACATAAGATTTCTTCCTCTAGCTAATGAACTTAGCCTGGATAGTAGATATGTGTTCGGATAATAAAACATATCCGATTAATAACGTATGATATGTATGTTATATTTTAATATTTTTGATGTTTGATTAAGTCCATGTGAGCGGAATGCTCACAAGACTTAAGTTATGATACGTAATCAAGAAAATCTAGGGAACACTGGTTTTCTTGAATTCGGTCAATATAGATGCTATAGCTATGATAGTAATATATTTATAACATATACAACGCGAGTATATGTTTTGATAATTTGCTAAGTCTACAATGAGTCAGAGCACTCAGAAGACTTGCAACGAAAGACGTAATCAAGGAAGGTCAAAAGGAAGGAGATGTTCTGATAGTCCAACTTACGTGGACAGCGAGTAGTTGTGATGATTAGTAAGTGATATATTTTAAGGAATTTATCAGTATTCCTTTATATAATCGCCATACTATGAACAAAGAACTGCGCGGATACGTGTCATTACACAGTAAGTGTATGAGGCGCGGGAAGAAGATCGCAGTGATGAAGGCAAACGTAACTAGTCCATTTGGCTAGTAGGGGCCAGGAATGAGATGAAGGTCAATGGGAACCTAGCAAGACAAAGTAGGAATGTACATGCATTGGGAATGCTGTAACAACCCAACGTCAATATGAATCAGTTAGCAGTAAAGGCAACTGATATAAGGAATTGTATGCCAATAATAGGATGATGGATAGAAAGACAGGAACCCCTATAAAGGTTTGATATTAGTATACATAAGTTAAGACGCAAAGAGTGATGGATTAACCGGTATGCTAGATCTTTTAGAAGAAGTAAAGTAAGATGCTCGTATACATCGAGCGGATAAAGGACAAACCGTATTGTCGAATTAGGGTCTTGATGAAAGGTTCAACCCATGATTAATTTCGACAAGCGATTAGAGCACTGATAGACTAGATAATATGAATTAAGTTTGTAACCCAATTTGGGAAATTCTTTTGACTATTAGCTCCGATTAAGAATAATCGGGAAAGATCAAAGTAATTAGGTCAGAAGCTACGATGAAAATGAATAATTGAAGTATACAATAGGAAAGATCGAGAATTAAATAACAAGAACTGCAATCGGTGGATTAAGAATTGAAACTTCCACCTCAAGGTATCAATTATGAAACAGAATAATTTGGCTGTGAGAGGTATAAAAGTAATGAATGCTTGTGAAATATTAAACCTTATACTTCAAGTTAGGTCAAATAAAGAGTAAAGTGTATAATGTGATCGATATAGGACATTGATTATGATCCTTAAAGGATTAAGATGTGTTAGACATGATCAAACTTGTTTGATATATTCCTAGAAGAAAATTATCAGGAAGAGGACGTCAGGAAAGAAGAGTTATCACGAGTCCGATGTCGAGGAGTACCAGAGTGAGCATTTCTGGTTAAGTGTACGAAAGTATCGCAATCCGAGGAAGGATGCAGAGATAGCCAATGGTCAGACATAAACGGCCTTGAATCAGGTTGGGAAGCAAATGTGGCCTTTTCACGAGGAATGCTACCAGTGGACCTGTATTCCAGTGGCTTTCTGCGTATGGTTCGAGGGAATGCCAAAGGTAAATGACGTGTATGATAAAGTAATTAGAGTTAAGGAAAGTATGAACAATCTGTGTATGACGCAAGGGACTTAATAAGCGTTATTGAGATACGAAAAAGAGAAAGTCACGTAGAAGGATGACGAATGGATCGGATGGATTAAATTCTATGTAGTCGTGAATCCATAGAAATAAAAAGGGATAAAGATGACAGAGTCATAGGATCGGGTCCACTGACAGTTAAGATGTCAGTAAGGGTACAATAGAACAATATGTAAGTAATCGAGGGCGCACTACGTCGGTAATTCAGGCAAAAAGGGAATTGCGACCCATTGTTTAAATTGTTGATCGACGTTCAGAGTGCTGAAACAAGAAATATCAGAAATACGAGATACGATAGAGGTGATACCAGCATAAGAGCGGCTTTACAGACGGCCATGATGATAGTACAAATACGATAAGACGATATATATACGATTAAGAACGCACTACATCGGGAAATTCAGATGAAGAAGGCCACAACTTTCTATTAATGATCGATGCTGTGGATATTAAAAGCAAGTAGTACACGATGTACAAAAGGCGCTGAGGAGGAAAGCAAAGAATACAATAGAAGATAATCAAGAAACACGATAAGAACGTGAATTAGGAACGCAAGAAGAATACCATAGGATCATAGCATTTAGACTATTAATCCTATTGGTTGACTAAAGACAAGAAGTTAAAGAAAAATTAGAAAGAAGTACATCTACGGTATGGACAAATGTAGAAGTAACAAGTGGAATAGCAAGATCATAGATAGTAATGAGAAGTAAGCTTAACGCTACATGATAGTTAAGGGAAATGATTTGAAAGCTAAGAGCCACCTAAAATTGAGAATTGGAAGGAAGAAAGAGATAAGAAAAAGTTGGATTATGACGATAAATGCTAAAAGCATTCTTGAAGGTCAAAAGACGAATGATGTCAAGAAGACGACAGAGAAAAAGGAAAACGTAGATGAAACGAGAAAGGATGATGAATTAAAAGATCAAACATAGATTAAGTAACGATGTCATCAGAGGACATTCTGACGTAAGTATATAATTAGAAGAGGATTAAAATTCTCATTTAAGAATTATAAGCAAAGGAATCTTATTAAAGCATTGGTCACACGCTGTCTTATTAAAATAAGAATTCAGCGACCAATATGACACTCCTATCTGGCTGAAAACCATATTGATGAAACAGATTGATGTAAGGAAAGTAGAGACGAGGAGTTTCAAAGAATAGTACGTCCTGCTTAAAGGAAATAGATCAATGAATATGCAAACGAATAAAGAGGTATACAATATATCTAGATGCAAGAAGAAGGTTAAGTAAGTTTTATAAGAAAGTAAACAAAGACCTTATAAGGATATGTCATGAGTATTCATCCCATGAATAACCAAGATAAGCGACGATAAGAGAAGTAACAGTAATAAAAAAACAGGATAGCGGATAAAGGGATAAGTTCCTAGCACTATGATGAATAACAATTGGATGACTACAACAGCCATACAAAAGAGACTACGTAAGTAGTGAAGCACGAGTTGTTTGAGTGTCCACATCACTCAACAAGAAACAATGATAAGATTAGACGGTGTCAGAGAAGAAAATCAAGTCGTGACAACGACCAAATAGGGAAGATTAACGGATTATCTAAACGAGGAAGCCCAGTGACGAAGATTATCATTTTTAATGATAAGATATCATTAAGACGAGCTATCATTGAACATCAGTAAGAAACTGAAAGTACATCAGTAAGAAACTGAAAGTTCAATTACGATTATAAAATTTTATAGTAATGGATGACAGACAAAAGACAAACACATGGATTGTGTTGTAGAATAAAAAGAAGAGATCAAAGGTAAGACTGTCAATGATAACTGACGTCAAAGTACAAGAAGTACAGAAATTGAAATGACGATTCCTTACGCTGACCAGTGTCGTAAGATAAACACGGTACTCCTATTATGAGGGAAATTCAAAATGAGAAAGGAATATGAAAATTCGAGGGCGAATTTTTATAAGGGGGGAAGAATGTAATACCCCAAAAGATTTAATTATCTAACTGGACCACGTGTCCGGTTTTTAGTGGCCGGGTGGTGATATCGGAAGAAATTTCGAGAAATTTAATAAATAAATCCAAGTAGGTCGGTCTCGGGGAAAGTAATTATACGTAATTTAATATTATATTTCAATTCTAAGGTAGGAATTGGAATTAAAAGGAAAGATGTGAAGAAAAGTCCCAAACTAGAGTTCAGAGACTAAAGTGGTAATTTAACCATATAAATCTTGAAATGAAAATTATTTCGCCAAGGTCCGGGAAATGTTTTATAGTATATGTGGTAAAAGTTTCGGGTCAATCAGAGACCTTTTAAAATTTGGACGCGGATGTGTTTTGGGCTAAATTGCAACTTTTGAAAAGTTCAAGGGCCAAAACATAAATTAGCCAATTAAATCTCCGGAATAGTAATTAAAAGATTATTGACGGAAAATAATAATTTTGAGTTAGTATTATTTATATCGAGATAAATAATACGTAGGTAATAGAGTTAAAAGGATAATTTAACCATTTGGTTAAATTATAAAGTTTAAAAGAGAATTGGTTTAAGTTAAAGAAATGAAGGATTAAAGTGATATAATTGCCAATATATATATATATGAGGAATGAAGTGTCCAAAAGCATGAAGAGAGGAGCAGAAGAGAAAGGTGAAGGAGAGAGAAAGTGACGAACGATTCCGATCCGTCGCGGTTTCGCCGTTTCTCGTCCGTTTCTGACGTTCTATAACTCGAATCAATCGTATTTCAGTGGCAAATCACGGTAAGCTTGATGTTTCGCCTTTTTAATGGATGAATTTGGTTATATATCGAGTTCAAGTTTTATGCCACGAAACGATTATATCAATTTATTGATTATTGGATTCGATTATAGCGTTTTGAGTTTAGAATAGGTGTTTTTGGCATGTTTACGCGTTGTTTGAAAGTCGGGATACGGAAAATACTAAGGAAGCACGTCAGAATGGCTTGAAAACAATTATAACAATGTTACGAGGGAGCGGCGTAACTGTCTTATGCGGGCGCGTAAGAATGTTACGCGGGCGCGTAACTATCTTACGCGGGCGCGCATCGAGGATATGCGGGCGCACAACTTATTCGAAGCATCTATAGAGTAATTTTTGCCCCGTTTTGACCTAGATTTCCGACTTTAAGTACGCCGGACATTAAAAGTGAATGACGGACTCCGAGAATGCAAATTTTGGATATCGAACGTAATGCATTCGATTAAGATTTTAATATATAAGGGGCTTATAGTTAGATATCGATAAAAATGAAATGTGATTAAGAGACTATTAAAATTAAGAGTTATATTTGGAATAAGATCGTGTTAACCTAAGTTTATAACTTAGGGTTTTGATACTAAGCCTACGTTTATGGATTAAACGTACAGGTAATTCAACTAAGTAACCGAAGTATCGACGAGCTACCAGGCCGACGAGCTGGAATAGCTACATGATCAAACGACGTACGGAACTCGCATTCATGGGATCTTATTACTATTATTACATTTCGAAAAGCGGTCACTGTGAGTGGCAATTTACTTTCGCGTATTATTATCATTAAAGCTACTTTCATATATTATGAATATTATTATTAATACATCGCATTTATATGATTTGCTCGTATAAGATGCTATATTTGGTGAATTTGATTATATGAATGCTGTTATATTCATTGTTTTGAATATGAATATCTAGTATGCGATCCGAAGAAATCAACTACCTATTGGGTGTCAATAGGCTGTGTGATCACCAGTATTTGAGTCAGTCTAGCGTGTCTAGATTGTCTATGAGCTTATGAGAAGCGCATATGATATGAATGCGATACGCGTGAGAACTCGGTTATGGTGTAACCTGAGCCCCGTATCTAGTGGGTTGGACCCACCAGTGAGTTGGACTCACACTTTGAGATTAAGAGATTGGTCGCGGCTGACGTGGTTGAGTGTGAACACTCCCGGGTCGGACCATTTGGATCAATTTGATTTGAATATTCAGAATAAGATAAATTAAGAGTTTAAGATTAGGGTTTCGGTCGGATCTGCTATTTGCGAATATTATGTTATTTTCATATTATATTGGAATAGATATATATATATGTTTGAGTATGCGATGTGTATTTTCATAATACCGATAATAAGTTGCATACTCACTCAGTATTTTCCCAAATACTGACCTCTCACTCTGATGTTTTCAGGTAGCCGGAGTCGGATCAGACAAACTACCTCCATTGTGCCGGAGTCGTCGTACTTGCACAAGTATGAGTTTCTAGAGCTGCAGTAGTCAGTAGGTGTCTATATAAGATGGATGAGTTGATTTCAAATAATTAGTTTTGAATGTAAACTCCAATATGATATTTTAATATCTATAATTAGATTACTTAAAAGAGTTTTCTGAAAACGTTTTATATACAATATTATAGTTTTAAATGCTAAAAATTGTTAGTGGTTTTAGGCTTGCTACGGGTTTTGGAGATACCACTCCCATTCCCTAGCGCCGGTCTCGGCTTAATAATTTGGGTCGTGACACAAACGTTACGAAACAAATCCAAACGTTTCACCTTTTTAGCTATTTAAGCCAAACGTTTACAAACGTTACGAAACAAATCCAAACGTTTCACCTCTTTAGCGATTTAAGCCAAACGTTTACAAACGTTACAATACAAATCCAAACGTTTCCCCTTTTTAGCATTAAGCCAAACGTTTACAAACATTACGAAACAAATCCAAACGTTTCCCCTTTTTACCGTTTTAAGCCAAACGTTTACAAACGTTACGAAACAAAACGAAACGTTTAAAACGTTACGAAACAAATCCAAACGTTTCGCATTTTTAGCGATTTAATTCAAACGTTTCCAAATGTTACGAAACAAATCCAAGCGTTTCACCTTTTTAAAAATTTAAGCCAAACGTTTAAAAACAATACGAAACAAATCCAAGCGTTTCACCTTTTTAGCAATTAAAGCCAAACGTTAACAAACGTTATTAAACAAATTCAAACGTTTCACCTTTTTAGCTATTTAAGCCAAACGTTTACAAACAGTACAAAACAAATCCAAACATTTCCCCTTTTTAGATTTAAGCCAAACGTTTAGAAACGCTACGAAACAAATCCAAACGTTTCCCCTTTTCGCAACTTAAGCCTAACGTTTACAAACGTTACGAAATAAATCCAAGCGTTTCTCCTTTTTAGCAATTTATGCCAAACGTATACAAACGTTACGAAATAAATGAAGGCGTTTAACCTATTTAGCAATTTAAGCCAAACGTTTACAAACATTATGAAAAAAATCCAAACGTTTCCCCTTTTTAGTTATTGAAACCAAACTTTTACAATGTTACGGAACAAATCCAAACGTTTCGAAAAAAATCCAAACGTTTAGAATGTTACCAAGAAAATTCAAACATTTCACCTTTTTAGATATTTAAGTCAAACGTTTACAAACGTTACGAAAGAAATCCAAACGTTTCCCCTTTTAGTGATTTAAGCCAAACGTTTACAAACGTTACGAAACAAAACCAAACGTTCAAAACGTTACGAAACAAATCCAAACGTTTCACCTTTTTAGCGATTTAAGACAAACCTTTACAAACGTTGCGAAACAAAACCAAACGTTTAAAACGTTATGAAACAAATCCAAACTATTCACATTTTTAGCGATTTAAGTCAAACCTTTACAAACGTTACGAAACAAAACCAAGCGTTTCTCCTTTTTAACAATTTAAGCCAAACGTTTACAAACGTTACAAAACAAATCCAAGCGTTTAACCTTTTTAACAATTTAAGCCAAACGTTTACAAATGTTCCGAAACAAATCTGTAATACCCCAAAATGTTTAATTATCTAACTTGACCACGTGTCCAGTTTGGACTCGCCAGAATGGCAAAATCGGAAAGATTTCTTATAAAAGTAAAGTAAATAAATTTTAAGTAGGTCGGTTTTGGGAAATTAATTATGCGGAAATTACAATTATATTTCAATTCTAATGTTAGAATTGGAATCGAAAGGAAAAGTCTCTAGAATAGCCCAAAAATAAAGTGCAAGGACTAAAGTGGTAATTTAGAATTTCAGATTTTGACGGGAAAGTATTAATATCGAGTTTCGTATTATTTATTGGATATAAATAGTACGTATAAGTTATAATTAAAGTGTTAATTGATTTAGCTATGGACTAAATCATACAAATGAAAAGTTTAAAAGATAAATGATGATAAGCAAAAAGAACATGGACTAAAGTGAGCTTTTAACCTTAATGTATAAGGTTTTGAAATTGAACCAGAAGAGAAGAGAAGACGAATCGAGAGAAATTGAGAAACCTTCGAGCGATACCGTCGTTTTGCCGCCGTTTCTCCGTTCGACGTCAGCTTTGAGCGATTTTCGCGGCGATCTCTTCGGAATTGAAAGCTCTATCCTCTCCGGTCATCAAATTAAGGTAAGAGGTCGATATATGGTGCGAAAACAGTAGGCTTTAGGGCTGGTTTGAGTTAGTCTTTTGTTTGGATTGAATTTGACGTTTTTTAAGTTATTTTCGCGTTTTAATGAAAACGGAGGAACGGGTTTTGAGTACGGAAGTCTTTAGCACGTCGGGAAGGTGGAGAAACCCTGGAAATCGACTTCCGTGGGGCTGTGCACCAGAGGTGCACGAACGTGCACCCTACATGGTGCACGAACGGGCACTAGAGGTGCACGAACGGGCACCAGAGGTGCACGACCGTGCACCAGGTGAGGTGCACGAACGTTCACTTGGTTGCACGATTGTGCACCTACCAAAATGCATGCCCGTCCACCCCGACTCGCCCCTACGTGTATGCAAATTGTATTTGACCTAGGTATTTGACGTTTTGAGTAATTTGACTCTAAAAGACGGATTTCGGACTTTGAGAATCAAAAGTCTCGAGCTAAGCTCGACGTTTTCGATAGACAACGATAATAGAAAATGCTAAGAACGTTATATGATTCTCAAGTATGAGAAGCTGTATTCGCTAAGGCGTCGATACGACTAAAGATATCGAATACGTAAACAAGAATAAAAATGAAACTAAACCCTAAAACTTAGAAGTATTATACGTGTAAAGGTACGAGCTTCAGGTCTAACTATTAAATGATTTATCAGACATGTCTGTGAGTAGTGGGGTCAGTAGACGTGGACTAGCAAGGGCATACTATCAGATCGGCCACATCATTACTGGGATAGAGGTCACTGTGAGTTGCACTTTACTTTCGTGTATTTTACATATTAAAGTTATTTTTATATAGATATGTATATTGTTTATACGCATCGCATGATATATGATTTGATTAAAAGTTATATGTTTCTATTAATTTTATATACGAGAGCTAGTATGCGATTCGAAGAAACTAGCTACCTATTGGGTGTCAATAGGCTGTATAATCACCAGTATTGAGTCAGTCTAGTGTGTTTGCATTTGAGAAATGATTTGATATACACACGTATGATATGATACGACATGATATGAACATGAATTTCGAAGTCGGATAATGAATTTGATACGAGCGAGAACTCGGTTACGGTGTAACCAGAGCCCCGTATCTAGTGAGTTGGACTCACACTTTGGGATTAAGAGATGAGTCGCGATCGACGTGGTAGAGTGTGAACACTCCCGGGTCGGACTATCTTGATCAGTATGATTTGACTATTCGAAAGTTGTGTCGCATGCTAGGATATTAGTTTCGTACGGATCAAATACATGTTTATATGTTTTACTTTTATAGTATTGTTTCCTTGAAATGCGATGCTATGTTTTTATAATAATACCGTTAGTAAATGCAAACTCACTCAGTATTTTCCCAAATATTGACCCCTCACCTTTGATATTTTCAGGTGCTTAGTGTGTGGACTTAGCTAGAAGCCAGTTTTGAATTCCAGAAGTCAGCTGTGTATGTATAGTTTCTGACTTCTGTGAATGCTGCAGTAGTGGTCCCGTGTTGACAGAGTCGTAGCCTAGACAGCAGTACATTTTGATTGTACATATTACTTGATGTCTTGTTTATACGTATTAATAGGCTATGTGTTTTAAGTTTTATTCACGGCCCCAGATGCCGGTGATATGTTGTGTTTCACTAACTAATGTATATAGTACCGCGAGGCCAGTTTGTACAAGGTACGGTAACTAGAGCCTGCGAGGTTAACATAACAGTTAGCGTAAATATTTGTGTATATATGTTATGTATATTTGCTTCTGTTGTGTTGTGTTATTTGTTTATTATTTGTGAAAAATTAATAGTGACTTGAGGCTTGCTACGGGTTCCGGAGCTACCACTCCCGTTCCCTAGTGCCGGTCTCGGCCCTGAGATTGGATCGTGATAATGTTGGTATCAGAACAGTTGGTCCAGTTACCACTACAAGTTTATTTTAATGTCGTTTGAGAGCAGTTGGTCGAGTTACTACTGCCAGTTTTATCTGAATATCTGTTTGAGGTTGAATACTTTGTCAGTAAGTAAGCCTAGGAACTGCTGCAGCAAAAGAGTCGGACCTTACTTGTCTGCATTTGTTTGATATGTGTATTAGTAATACGTGGTATAGGGCGCATGAATCAGGGCTATTAAGTTAGTAAGTAAGTGATTAGTATCGATGTATACAAACTATTGAGACAACTAAGGGTTTATTACTTGCGCTAGAATTGTTAAATGGTTATCTGCTTGCGAACTCCGTGCGGCTGGATTAAATGCTAAATGTTTACAGCACCTTATAAGTTGATATTGGAATTGCGTGTGGAAATGAGCTCAGATGGTCGCTTATGTTTGAAATTGTTTCTCTTCAGCATGTCTGGGCAGAAAGGAGCTCAGTCACATACTGCTGAAGAACGGGAGGAAGCGCCTCCTATATTTCAAAACGGGTTTCATAACAAAATAGGCGAACCATCTGGGGTCCATCAGAATGGATTCCACACAAATCTTAGGAGATCGCCAGAAATTTATCAGAATGGTTATATGTCTGTGTTAGAGGTTGGCAGTTCCTGTGGAAGTAGAGGTAGAGTACACTTGCCATAAATAGAATATAGTGAAGAAGATGAGGAGGAACCGGAGGAAGATCCGGAAGAAGATCCTGAAGAAGATCCGGAAGATGATCCGGAGGAGGATCCTGAGGAGGATCCAGAGGAGGACCTAGCAGAGAACCCAGAAGAGGAATTAGAAGAAGAGGATCCTCCAGAGGAAGAGTGTGAATAAGAGGAACTATTAGAAGAATCAGGCGTTGAAGAATACAGAAGTGAGCATTTCTGGTCTAGGGTGCAGAGATGCCGCGATTTGAGAGAAGACGCAGAAATAGAAAATGGTCAAACACATATAGCTTTAAACAAAGTTAGGAGACAGATGCGCTCCTTCTCTCGAGGAATGTTAACAGTAGGGTTGTATTCTGCTGATTTTCCGCGAATGGTTGAGGGAGTCCCTGATCTGAATGAGGGTAACAGATCCAAGCATTTCCCCTTTGTAGCAATTTAAGCCAAACGTTAATAAACGTTCTGAAACAAATCCAAGTGTTTCACCTTTTTAGCAATTTAAGCCAATCGTTTACAAACGTTCCGAAATAAATCGAAGCGTTTCACCTTTTTAGCACTTTAAGCTAAACGTTTACAAACGTTACTAAACAAATCCAAGCGTTTCACCTTTTTAGCAATTTAAGCCAAACGTTTACAAACGTTACAAAAAAATTCCAAGTGTTTCACCTTTTTAGTAATATAAGCCAAATGTTTACAAACTTTACGAAACAAATCAAAACATTTCACCTTTTTATCAGTTGATGCGAAACGTTTACAAACGTTACGAAACAAATCCAAACGTTTCACCTTTTAGCGATTGAAACCAAACGTTTACAAACGTTACGAAACAAATCGAAACGTTTCATCTTTTTCGCTATTTAAGCCAAATGTTTACAAACGTTACTAAATAAACCCAAATGTTTCACCTTTTTAGCGAGTTAAGCCAAATGTTAACAAACGTACAAAAAAAAATCCAAACGTTTCACCTTTTTAGCGATTTAAGCCAAACGTTTACAAACGTTATGAAACAAATCCAAACGTTTCGCCTTTTTAGCGATTTAAGCAAAACGTTTACAAAGGTTATGAAACAAATCCAAATTTTTCACCTTTTTAGCAATTTAAGCCAAACGTTTACAAACGTTACGAAAAAATCCAAGCGTTTCACCTTTTTAACAATTTAAGCCAAACGTTTACAAACATTACGAAACAAATCCAAGAGTTTCCCCTTTTTAACAATTTAAGCCAAACGTTTACAAACATTACGAAACAAATCCAAGCGTTTCACCTTTTATGTAATTTAAGCCAAACATTTACAAACATCATGAAACAAATCTAAACGTTTCACCTTTTTAGCTATTTAAGCCAAACGTGTACAAATGTTACGAAACAAATCCAAACGTTTCACCTTTTTAGCGATTTAAACCAAATGTTTACAAACATTACCAAACAAATCCAAACGTTTCACCTTTTTAGCGATTTAACCCAAACGTTTTTAAACGTTACGAAACAAATCTAAACGTTTTGCCTTTTTACCGATTTAAGCCAAACATTTACAAACGTTACAAAACAAAACCAAACGTTTAAAACGTTACAAAACAAATCCAAACGGTTCACATTATTAGCGATTTAAGCCAAACGTTTACAAACGTTACAAAACAAGCAAACGTTTAAATCGTTACGAAATAAATCCAAACGTTTCACATTTTTAGCGATTTAAGCAAAACCTTTACAAATGTTACGAAACAAAACCAAGCGTTTCACCTTTTTAGCAATTTAAGCCAAACATTTATTAACGTTCTGAAAAAAATTTAAGTGTTTCAACTTTTTACCAATTTAAGCCAAACGTTTATAAATGTTCCGAAACAAATCCAAGCGTTTCACCTTTTTAGCAATATAAGCCAAAGGTTTACAAACGTTACGAAAAAAATACAAACGTTTCACCTTTTTAGCGATTTAAGTCGAACGTTTACAAACGTTACGAAACAAAACCAAACGATTCATCTTTTTAGCAATTTAAGCCAAACGTTAACAAACATTAAGAAACAAATCTAAGTGTTTCCCCATTTTAGCGTTTTAAGTCAAACGTTTAAAACATTACGAAACAAACCCAAACGTTTCACGTTTTTAGCGAGTTATGCCAAACGTCTACAAACGTTACGAAAAGAATCCAAATGTTTCACCTTTTTAGCGATTTAAGCCAAACATTTATAAAAGTTACAAAGCAAATCCAAATGTTTCCCCTTTTTACGATTTAAGCCAAACGTTTACAAACGTTATGAAACAAAACCAAACGTTTAAAACGTTACGAAACAAATCCAAACGTTTCACCTTTTTAGTGATTAAAGCCAAACGTGTACAAATGTTACAAAACAAATCCAAATGTTTCCCCATTTTAGTGATTTAAAACAAACGTTTAAAACGTTACGAAATAAATCCAAACATTTCCCCTTTTAAGCGACTTAAGCCAAACATTTACAAACATTACGAAACAAATCCAAAATTTCCACCTTTTTAGTGATTGAAGCCGAACATTTACGAAGGTTACGAAATAAATCCAAACGTTTCACCTTTTTAGCGATTGAAGCCAAACGTTTACAAACGTTACGAAAAAAATCCAAGCGTTTCCCATTCTTAGCAATTTATGCCAAACGTTTACAAACGTTACGAATCAAAAACCAAGCGTTTCACCTTTTAAGCAATTTAAGCCAAACGTTTACAAACGTATGGAAACAAATCCAAGAGTTTCACCTTTTTGGTAATTTAAGCCAAACGTTTACAAACGTTACGAAACAAATCCAAGCGTTTTACCTTTATAGCAATTTAAGCCAAACGTTTACAAACGTTATGCAACAATTCCAAACATTTCACCTTTAAATCGATTTAAGCCAAACGTTTACAAACGGTACGAAACAAATCCAAACGTTTCACCTTTTTAGGAATTGAAGTCAAACGTTTACAAACGCTACAAAACAAATCCAAACGTTTCACCTTTTTAGCGATTTAAGCCAAGCGTTTACAAACATTACGAAACAAATCCAAACGTTTCACCTTATTGGCAATTTAATCCAAACGTTTAGTAACGTTGCGAAACAAATCCAAACGTTTCACCTTTTTAGCGATTTAAGCCAAACGTTTACAAACGTTCCGAAACAAATCCAAACGTTTCCCCTTTTTAGCGATATAAGCCAAACGTTTCAAATGTTACGAAACAAATCCAAATTTTTCGCCTTTTGAGAGATTTAAGCCAAATGTTTACAAACATTACGAAATAAATCCAAACGTTTCATCTTTTTAGTGATTTAGGCCAAATGTTTACAAAAATTACGAAACAAAACAAAACGGGTAAAACGATACGAAACAAATCCAAACGTTTCACATTTTTAGCGATTTAAGCCAAACCTTTACAAACGTTTCGATACAAAACCAAGTGTTTCACCTTTTTAGCAATTTAAGCCAAACATTTACAAACGTTACGAAACAAATCCAAGGGTTTCACCTTTTTAACAATTTAAGCCAAACGTTTACTAACGTTCCGAAACAAATCTAAGCGTTTCACCTTTTTAGTAATTTAAACCAAACGTTTACAAACGCTATGAAATAAATCCAAACGTTTCACCTTTTTAGCGATTTATGCTGAACGTTTACAAAGGTTACGAAACAAAACCAAACATTTCACCTTTTTAGCAATTTAAGCGTAATGCTTATAAACGTTATGAAACAAATCCAAACGTTTCCCCATTTTAGCGAATTTATCCAAACGTTTACAATGTTATGAAAAAAATCCAAACATTTAGCCTTTTTAGCGATTTATGCAAAACGTTTACAAACGTTATAAAAAAATCCAAACGTTTCATATTTTTAGCGATTGAAGCCAAACGTTTAAAAACGTTACGAAACAAATCTAAACGTTTCATCTTTTTAGCAATATAAGCCAAACGTTTACAAATTTTTTAAAACAAATCCAAACATTTCACCTTTTTATCGATTTAAGCCAAACGTTTACAAAGGTTAAGAAAGAAATCCAAACGTTTCACCTTTTTAGTGATTTAAGCAAAACATTTACAAACGTTACGAAACAAATCAAATGTTTCACCTTTTTAGCAATTTAATCCAAACGTTTAAAACGATATGAAACACATCCAAACATTTCAGCTTTTTGGCAATTTAAGCGTAACGTTTGTAAACGTTACGAAACAAATCCAAACGTTTTCCCATTTTACGATTTAATCCAAACGTTTAAAACGTTATGAAACAAATCCAAACATTTAGCCTTTTAGCAATTTATGCAAAACGTTTACAAACGTTACAAAACAAATCCAAACCTTTCATCTTTTTAGCAATATAAACCAAACATTTACAAACGTTTCGAAATAAATTCAAACGTTTTACCTTTTTTGCGATTTCAGCCAAAGTTTTACAAAGGTTATGAAACAAATCCAAATGTTTCACCTTTTTAGCGATTTAAACCAAACGTTTACAAACGTTATGAAACTAATCAAACATTTCAATTTTTTAGCGATTTAAACTGAACGTTTACAAACGTTACGAAACAAATCTAAACGTTTTGCCTTTTTACCGATTTAAGCCAAACATTTACAAACGTTACAAAACAAAACCAAACGTTTAAAACGTTACAAAACAAATCCAAACGGTTCACATTATTAGCGATTTAAGCCAAACGTTTACAAACGTTACAAAACAAGCAAACGTTTAAATCGTTACGAAATAAATCCAAACGTTTCACATTTTTAGCGATTTAAGCAAAACCTTTACAAATGTTACGAAACAAAACCAAGCGTTTCACCTTTTTAGCAATTTAAGCCAAACATTTATTAACGTTCTGAAAAAAATTTAAGTGTTTCAACTTTTTACCAATTTAAGCCAAACGTTTATAAATGTTCCGAAACAAATCCAAGCGTTTCACCTTTTTAGCAATATAAGCCAAAGGTTTACAAACGTTACGAAAAAATACAAATGTTTCACCTTTTTAGCGATTTAAGTCGAACGTTTACAAACGTTACGAAACAAAACCAAACGATTCATCTTTTTAGCAATTTAAGCCAAACGTTAACAAACATTAAGAAACAAATCTAAGTGTTTCCCCATTTTAGCTTTTTAAGTCAAACGTTTAAAACATTACGAAACAAATCCAAACGTTTCACGTTTTTAGCGAGTTATGCCAAACGTCTACAAACGTTACGAAAAGAATCCAAACGTTTCACCTTTTTAGCGATTTAAGCCAAAAGTTTATAAACATTACGAAACAAATCCAAACGTTTCACCTTTTTAGCGATTTAAGCCAAACATTTATAAAAGTTACAAAGCAAATCCAAATGTTTCCCCTTTTTACGATTTAAGCCAAACGTTTACAAACGTTATGAAACAAAACCAAACGTTTAAAACGTTACGAAACAAATCCAAACGTTTCACCTTTTTAGTGATTAAAGCCAAACGTGTACAAATGTTACAAAACAAATCCAAATGTTTCCCCATTTTAGTGATTTAAAACAAACGTTTAAAACGTTACGAGACAAATCCAAACATTTCCCCTTTTAAGCGACTTAAGCCAAACATTTACAAACATTACGAAACAAATCCAAAATTTCCACCTTTTTAGTGATTGAAGCCGAACATTTACGAAGGTTACGAAACAAATCCAAACGTTTCACCTTTTTAGCGGTTGAAGCCAAACGTTTACAAACGTTACGAAAAAAATCCAAAAGTTTCACATTCTTAGCAATTTATGCCAAACGTTTACAAACGTTACGAATCAAAAACCAAGCGTTTCACCTTTTAAGCAATTTAAGCCAAACGTTTACAAACGTATGGAAACAAATCCAAGAGTTTCACCTTTTTGGTAATTTAAGCCAAACGTTTACAAACGTTACGAAACAAATCCAAGCGTTTTACCTTTATAGCAATTTAAGCCAAACGTTTACAAACGTTATGCAACAATTCTAAACATTTCACCTTTAAATCGATTTAAGCCAAACGTTTACAAACGGTACGAAACAAATCCAAACGTTTCACCTTTTTAGGAATTGAAGTCAAACGTTTACAAACGCTACAAAACAAATCCAAACGTTTCACCTTTTTAGCGATTTAAGCCAAGCGTTTACAAACATTACGAAACAAATCCAAACGTTTCACCTTATTGGCAATTTAATCCAAACGTTTAGTAACGTTGCGAAACAAATCCAAACGTTTCACCTTTTTAGCGATTTAAGCCAAACGTTTACAAACGTTCCGAAACAAATCCAAACGTTTCCCCTTTTTAGCGATATAAGCCAAACGTTTCAAATGTTACGAAACAAATCCAAATTTTTCGCCTTTTGAGAGATTTAAGCCAAATGTTTACAAACATTACGAAATAAATCCAAACGTTTCATCTTTTTAGTGATTTAGGCCAAATGTTTACAAACATTACGAAACAAAACTAAACGGGTAAAACGATACGAAACAAATCCAAACGTTTCACATTTTTAGCGATTTAAGCCAAACCTTTACAAACGTTTCGATACAAAACCAAGTGTTTCACCTTTTTAGCAATTTAAGCCAAACGTTACGAAACAAATCCAAGGGTTTCACCTTTTTAACAATTTAAGCCAAACGTTTACTAACGTTCCGAAACAAATCTAAGCGTTTCACCTTTTTAGTAATTTAAACCAAACGTTTACAAACGCTATGAAACAAATCCAAACGTTTCACCTTTTTAGCGATTTATGCTGAACGTTTACAAAGGTTACGAAACAAAACCAAACATTTCACCTTTTTAGCAATTTAAGCGTAATGCTTATAAACGTTATGAAACAAATCCAAACGTTTCCCCATTTTAGCGATTTAATCCAAACGTTTACAATGTTATGAAAAAAATCCAAACATTTAGCCTTTTTAGCGATTTATGCAAAACGTTTACAAACGTTATAAAAAAATCCAAACGTTTCATATTTTTAGCGATTGAAGCCAAACGTTTAAAAACGTTACGAAACAAATCTAAACGTTTCATCTTTTTAGCAATATAAGCCAAACGTTTACAAATTTTTTAAAACAAATCCAAACATTTCACCTTTTTATCGATTGAAGCCAAACGTTTACAAAGGTTAAGAAAGAAATCCAAACGTTTCACCTTTTTAGTGATTTAAGCAAAACATTTACAAACGTTACGAAACAAATCAAATGTTTCACCTTTTTAGCAATTTAATCCAAACGTTTAAAACGATATGAAACACATCCAAACATTTCAGCTTTTTGGCAATTTAAGCGTAACGTTTGTAAACGTTACGAAACAAATCCAAACGTTTCCCCATTTTACGATTTAATCCAAACGTTTAAAACGTTATGAAACAAATCCAAACATTTAGCCTTTTAGCAATTTATGCAAAACGTTTACAAACGTTACAAAACAAATCCAAACCTTTCATCTTTTTAGCAATATAAACCAAACATTTACAAACGTTTCGAAATAAATTCAAACGTTTTACCTTTTTTGCGATTTCAGCCAAAGTTTTACAAAGGTTATGAAACAAATCCAAATGTTTCACCTTTTTAGCGATTTAAACCAAACGTTTACAAACGTTATGAAACTAATCAAATATTTCAATTTTTTAGCGATTTAAACTGAACGTTTACAAACGTTACGAAACAAAACCAAACGTTTCATCTTTTTAGCGATTTTAGCCGAACGTTTACAAACGTTACGAAACAAATCCAAGCATTTCACCTTTTTAGCAATTTAAGCCAAATATTTACAAACGTTACGAAACAAATCCAAAAGTTTCACCTTTTTAGCGATTTAAGATGAACGTTTACAAACGTTACGAAATAAAATCAAACATTTCACCTTTTTAGCAATTTAAACCTAACGTTTACAAACATTACGAAACAAATTCAAGCGTTTCACCTTTTTAGCAATTTAAGCCAAAGGTTTACAAACGTTACGAAACAAATCCAAGTGTTTCACCTTTTTAGCAACTTTAGCCAAACGTTTACAAACGTTACAAAACAAATCCAAACGTTTCCCCTTTTTAGCTATTTAAGCCAAAGGTTTACAAACGTTACAAAATAAAACCAAAGGTTTAAAACGTTACGAAACAATTCCAAACATTTCACATTTTTGACGATTTAAGCCAAACCTTTACAAACGTTACGAAACAATTCCAAACGTTTCATATTTTTAGCGATATAAGCAAAACCTTTACAAACGTTTCGAAGCAAAACCAAGCGTTTCACTTTTTAGCATGGTTGTCAAACCCGAACCGGACCAGCCGGTCCACCCGGAAAAACCGGGAACCGGTCAGGTAACCGGTTCGGGTTGCACTAAAAAACCCTATAATTAGGGAACCAGCCAACCCGCGTCGAACCGTCCGGGTAACCCGTGCTTTTCAACAATTTAACCGGTAAATCCGGATCCATACCCGGCCGGTTTGACCAAGTAACCAAAATGTTGCACTTTTCCTTAATTAAAAAAAGGAGAATGCCAAGGCTGGGATTCGAACCCATGCCCATGACACTAACATACAACATCTAACACCATCCAACTAATAGCTTTTTTATGTTTAAGCTTTATTAGTATTATATATGTTCAAAACAAGTTGATTTTCTATTTTCAATGTATTTCACTATATTAATTATTTATTTTTCATAAAAATATACTAATAATTATTAAATATACTATTATTTTTAACCCCCGGTTGAACCTCGGTTCGACCCCGGTTGAACCTCTAACCCTTGACCCTCTGTCTTCACCGGTTCAATGGCTGGGTCGGTTTTGACAACATTTATTTTTAGCAATTTAAGCCAAATGTTTACGAACGTTCCGAAACAAATCCAATCGTTTCACCGTGTTAGTAATTTAAGCCAAACATTTACAAACGTTACAAAACAAATCCAAGAGTTTCACCTTTTTAGAAATTTAAGCCAAACTTTTACAAATGTTACGAAATAAATCCAAATGCTTTACCTTTTTGGCGATTTAAGCCAATCGTTTACAAACATTACGAAACAAAACCTAACATTTCACCTTTGTAGCAATTTAAGCCAAACGTTTACAAACGCTAAGAAAAAAATCCAAACATTTCCCCATTTTAGCAATTTAAGCCAAACGTTTAAAACGTTACAAAACAAATCCAAATGTTTCACCTTTTTTGCAAACTTTACGAAACTACTCCAATCTTTTAACATTTTTAGCGATTTTAGCTAAACGTTTACAAATGTTACGAAATAAATCTAAACGTTTGACCTTTTTAGCGATATAAGCAAACATTTACAAATGTTTCGAAAGAAATCTAAACATTTCACCTATT
The DNA here is from genome assembly GCF_937616625.2 of Mercurialis annua. Taxonomy (NCBI): domain Eukaryota; kingdom Viridiplantae; phylum Streptophyta; class Magnoliopsida; order Malpighiales; family Euphorbiaceae; genus Mercurialis; species Mercurialis annua. Next base: position 35,835,560 of record NC_065571.1, read on the forward strand.
TATCGATTTAAGCCAAATGTTTACAAAGGTTATGAAACAAATCCAAACGTTTCCCCTTTTTAGCGATTTAAGCCAAATGTTTACAAGCGTTACCAAAGTAATCCAAACGTTTTACATTTTTAGCGATTTAAGCGGAAAGTTTACAAACGTTACGAAACAAAACCAAACGTTTCGCCTTTTTAGCAATTTCAGCCAAACGTTTAAAACGTTTCGAAACAAATCCAAACAAACGTTAACAAACGTTAAGAAACAAATCCAAACGTTTCACCTTTTTAGCGATTGAAGGCAAACGTTTACAAACGTTACGAAACAAATCTAAACGTTTCACATTTTTAGCAATTTAAGCCAAACGTTTACAAATATTACGGAAAAAAGCAAAGCGTTTTACCTTTTTAGCAATTTAAGCCAAGCGTTTACAAACGTAACGAAACAAATTCAGGCGTTTCACCTTTTAGCAATTTAACCAAACGTCTACAAACGTTACGAAACAAATCCATGTGTTTCACCTTGTAAACATTACGAAACAAATCCAAACGTTTCACGTTTTTATCGATTTAAGCCAAACATTTACAAACGGTACGAAACAAATCTAAACGTTTCACCTTTTTAACGATTTAAGCCAAACGCTTATAAAGGCTACAAAACAAATCCAAACGTTTCACCTTTTTAACAATTTAAGCAAATGTTTACAAACGTTACAAAACAAATCCAAGCGTTTCTCGTTTTTAGCTATTGAAACCAAAAACGTTCCGCTAAAATCGCTAAAAAGATGAAACGTTTGGTTTTGTTTCGTAACTTTTGTAAACGTTCAGCTTAAATCGCTAAAAAAGTGAAACGTTTGATTAGTTTCGTAACGTTTGTAAACGTTTGGTTTAAATCGCTAAAAAGGTGAAACATTTGGATTTGTTTCATAACATTTGTAAAAGTTTGGCTGAAATCGCTAAAAAGGTAAACCGTTTGGATTTATTTCGAAAAATTTGAAAACGTTTGGCTTATATTGCTAAAAAGATGAAAGATTTGGATTTGTTTTGTAGCGTTTGTAAACGTTTTGCATAAATTTCTAAAAGGCTAAATGTTTGGATTTGTTTCATAACGTTTGGATTAAATCGCTAAAATGGGGAAACGTTTGGATTTGTTTCGTAACGTTTGTAAACGTTACGCTTAAATTGCTAAAAAGCTAAAATGTTTGGATTTGTTTCATATCGTTTTAAACGTTTGGATTAAATTGCTAAAAAGGTTAAAGGTTTGATTTTTTTCGTAACGTTTGTAAACGTTTGGCTTAAATCGCTAAAAAGGTGAAACGTTTGGATTTCTTTCCTAACCTTTGTAAACGTTTGTCTTAAATCGCTAAAAAGGGGAAACGTTTGGATTTGTTTCGAAACATTTGTAAACGTTTGGCTTATATTGCTAAAAAGATGAAACGTTTAGATTTGTTTCGTAACGTTTTTAAACGTTTGGCTTCAATCGCTAAAAATGTGAAACGTTTGGATTTTTTTATAACGTTTGTAAACGTTTTGTATAAATCACTAAAAAGGCTAAATGTTGGGATTTGTTTCATAACGTTGTATACGTTTGGATTAAATCGCTAAAATGGGGAAACGTTTGGATTTGTTTCATAACGTTTGTAAGCATTAGGCTTAAATTGCTAAAAAGGTGAAATGTTAAGTTTTGTTTCGTAACCTTTGTAAACGTTCAGCATAAATCGCTAAAAAGGTGAAACGTTTGGATTTGTTTCATAGCGTTTGTAAACGTTTGGTTTAAATTACTAAAAAGGTGAAACGCTTAGATTTGTTTCGGAATGTTAGTAAACGTTTGGCTTAAATTGTTAAAAAGGTGAAATATTGGGATTTGTTTCGTAACGCTTTAAACGTTTGGATTAAATCGCTAAAATGGGGAAACTATTGGATTTGTTTCGTGACGTTTGTAAACTTTTTGCTTAAATTGCTAAAAAGGTGAAATGTTTGGTTTTGTTTCGTAACGTTTGTAAGCGTTCGGCTTAAATCGCTAAAAATGTGAAACATTTGAATTTGTTTCGTAACGTTTGTAAACGTTTGGCCTAAATCGCTAAAAAGGTGAAACGATTGGATTTGTTTCGTATCGTTTGTAAACGTATGGCTTAAATCGCTAAAAAGGTGAAACGTTTGGATTTGTTTCGTATCCTTTGTAAACATTTGGGTTAAATCGTTCAAAAGGTGATATGCCTTGATTTGTTTCGTAATGTTTGTAAACGTTTGGCTTCAATTGCTAAAAAGGTTAAACACTTGGTTTTGTTTCGTAACGTTTGTAATGGTTTGGCTTAAATCGCTAAGAATGTGAAACGGTTGGATTTGTTTCGTAACGTTTAAACGTTAAGTTTTGTTTCGTAACGTTTGGCTTAAATCGCTAAAAAGGCGAAATGTTTGGACTTGTTTCACAACGTTTGTAAACGTTTGGCTTAAATCGCTAAAAAGGTGAAACGCTTGGATTTGTTTCGTAACGTTTGTAAACGTTTGGCTAAAATCTCTAAAAAGGGGAAACGTTTGGATTTGTTTCGTATCGTTTGTAATTGTTTGGCTTAAATTGCTAAAAATGTTGTTTCGTAACGTTTCAATCGTTTGTTTTTGTGTCGTAACGTTTGTAAAGGTTTGGCTTAAATTGCTAAAAAGGTGAAATGTTTGGCTTCATTTCGTAACATTTGTAAACGTTTGGCTTAAATCGTTAAAACGGTGAAATGTTTGGATTTGTTTCGTAACGATATAAACGTTTAGATTGGCTTTGTATAGTTTTTAATCGTTTGGCTTAAATCGCTAAAAAGGGGAAACGCCTGAATTTGTTTCAGAACGTTTGTAAACGTTTAGCTTCAATTGCTAAAACGGTGAAACGTTTGGATTTGTTTCGTAACGTTTGTAAACGTTGGGCTTAAATTGCTAAAATGTTGAAACGCTTGGATTTATTTTGTAACGTTTGTAAACGTTTGGCTTAAATTGCTAAAAAGGTGAAACATTTGGATTTATTCCGTAACGTTCGTAAACGTTTGTCTTAAATCGCTAAAAAGGTGAAACATTTGGATTTGTTTTGTAACTTTTGTAAACGTTTGGCTTAAATCGCTAAACAGGGGAAACATTTGGATTTATTTCGTAACCTTTGTAAACGTTTGGCTTAAATTGCTAAAAAGGCGAAATGTTTGGATTTGTTTCGAAACTTTTGTAAACGTTTGGCTTCAATCGCTGAAAAGGTGAAACGTTTGGATTTGTTTCATAACGTTTCTAAACGTTTGGCATAAATCGCTAAAAAGGTGAAATATTGGGATTTGTTTAGTAACGCTTTAAACGTTTGGATTAAATTGCTAAAAAGGTGAAATGTTTGGTTTTGTTTCGTAACTTTGTAAACATTCGGCTTAAATCGCTAAAAAGGTGAAACGTTTGGATTTGTTTTTTAACGTTTGTAAACGTTTGGCTTAAATTGCTAAAAATGTAAAACGCTTGGATTTGTTTGGTAACGTTTGTAACGTTTGGCTTAAATTACTAAAACGGTGTAACACTTGGATTTTTTCCGGAACGTCTGTAAACGGTTTGCTTAAATTGCTAAAATGGGGAAACTTTGAATTTGTTTCATAACGTTTGGCTAAAATGGTTAAAAAGGCAAAACGTTTGGTTTTGTTTCGTAACATTTGTAAACGTTCCGCTTAAATCGTTAAAAAGGTGGAACGTTTGGATTTGTTTCGTAACGTTTGCAAACGTTTGGCTTAAATCGCTAAAAAAGTGAAACGTTTGGATTTATTTCATAACCTTTGTAAATATTTGGCTTAAATTGCTAGAAAGGTGAAATGTTTGGATTTGTTTCGAAACGTTTCTAAACGTTTGGCTTATATCGCTAAAAAGGTGAAACGTTTGGATTTGTTTCGTAACTTTTGTAAACGTTTAGCTTTAATCGCTAAAAATGTGAAAAGTTTGGATTTGTTTCGTAACGCTTATAAACGTTCGGCATAAATTGCTAAAAAGGAGAAACGTTTGGATTTGTTTCGTAACATTTTAAACGTTTGTCTTAAATCGCTAATAAGGTGAAACATTTGGATTTGTTTTGTAACTTTTGTAAACGTTTGGCTTAAATAGCTAAAAAGGGGAAACATTTGGATTTATTTCGTAACCTTTGTAAACGTTTGGCTTAAATTGCTAAAAAGGCGAAATGTTTGGATTTGTTTCGAAACTTTTGTAAACGTTTGGCTTCAATCGCTGAAAAGGTGAAACGTTTGGATTTGTTTCATAACGTTTCTAAACGTTTGGCATAAATCGCTAAAAAGGTGAAATATTGGGATTTGTTTAGTAACGCTTTAAACGTTTGGATTAAATTGCTAAAAAGGTGAAATGTTTGGTTTTGTTTCGTAACGTTTGTAAACATTCAGCTTAAATCGCTAAAAAGGTGAAACGTTTGGATTTGTTTTTTAACGTTTGTAAACGTTTGGCTTAAATTGCTAAAAATGTAAAACGCTTGGATTTGTTTGGTAACGTTTGTAACGTTTAGCTTAAATTACTAACACGATGTAACACTTGGATTTTTTCCGGAACGTGTGTAAACGTTTTGCTTAAATTGCTAAAATGGGGAAACTCTGAATTTGTTTCATAACGTTTGGCTAAAATGGTTAAAAAGGCGAAACGTTTGGTTTTGTTTCGTAACATTTGTAAACGTTCCGCTTAAATCGCTAAAAAGGTGGAACGTTTGGATTTGTTTCGTAACGTTTGCAAACGTTTGGCTTAAATCGCTAAAAAAGTGAAACGTTTGGATTTATTTCATAACCTTTGTAAATATTTGGCTTAAATTGCTAGAAAGGTGAAATGTTTGGATTTGTTTCGAAACGTTTCTAAACGTTTGGCTTATATCGCTAAAAAGGTGAAACGTTTGGATTTGTTTCGTAACTTTTGTAAACGTTTAGCTTTAATCGCTAAAAATGTGAAAAGTTTGGATTTGTTTCGTAACGCTTATAAACGTTCGGCATAAATTGCTAAAAAGGAGAAACGTTTGGATTTGTTTCGTAACATTTTAAATGTTTGGCTTAAATCGCTAAAATGGGGAAACGTTTGTATTTGTTTCATAAAGTTTGTAAACATTTGGATTTGTTTCGTAACGTTTGTAAACGTTTGTCTTAAATCGCTATAAAGGCGAAACATTTGGATTTATTTCGTAATGTTTGTAAACGTTTGGCTTAAATCACGGAAAAGGTGAAACGATTGGATTTGTTTCGTATCGTTTGTAAACGTTTGGCTTAAATCGCTAAAAAGGTGAAACGTTTGGATTTGTTTCGTATCCTTTGTAAACGTTTGGGTTAAATTGTTCAAAAGGTGAAATGCCTTGATTTGTTTCGCAACGTTTGTAAACGTTTGGCTTCAATTGCTAAAAAAGAGAAACACTTGGATTTGTTTTGTAATGTTTGTAAACGTTTGGCTTAAATAGCTAAAAAGGTGAAACGTTTGGATTTGTTTTGTAACGTTTGCAAACGTTTGGCTTATATTGCTAAAAGGTGAAAATTTTGGATTTGTTTTGTAACGTTTGTAAACGTTTGGCTTAAATTGCTAAAAAGGTGAAACGCTTGGGTTTGTTTCGCAACGTTTGTAAACTATTTGCTTAAATTGCTAAAAAGGTGAAACACTTGGATTTATTTTGTAACGTTTGTAAACGTTTGGCTTAAATTACTACAAAGGTTAAACGCTCAGATTTGTTTTGTAACGTTTGTAAACTTTTGGCTTAAATTGCTAAAAAGGTGAAATGCTTAGATTTGGTTCGTTATGTTTGTAAACGTTTGGCTTAAATTGCTAAAAAGGTGAGACGCTTGGTTTTGTTTCGAAATGTTTGTAAAGTTTTGGCTTAAATTGCTAAAAATGTGAACGTTTGGATTTGTTTTGTAACGTTTCAATCGTTTGTTTTTGTGTCGTAACGTTTGTAAAGGTTTGGCTTAAATTGCTAAAAAGGTGAAATGTTTGGTTTCGTTTCGTAACATTTGTAAACGTTTGGCTTAAATCGCTAAAATGGTGAAATGTTTGGATTTGTTTCGTAACGATATAAACGTTTAGATTGCTTTGTATAGTTTTTAATCGTTTGGCTTAAATCGCTAAAAAGGGGAAACGCTTGAATTTGTTTCGCAACGTTTATAAACGTTTGGCTTAAATTGCTAAAACGGTGAAACGCTTGGATTTGTTTCGTAACGTTTGTAAACGTTTGGCTTAAATTGCTAAAATGGTGAAACGCTTGGATTTATTTTGTAACATTTGTAAACGTTTTGCTTAAATTGCTAAAAAGGTGAAACATTTGGATTTGTTCCGTAACGTTTGTAAACGTTTGTCTTAAATCGCTAAAAAGGTGAAACATTTGGATTTGTTTTGTAACTTTTGTAAACGTTTGGCTTAAATCGCTAAAAAGGGGAAACATTTGGACTTATTTCGTAACCTTTGTAAACGTTTGGCTTAAATCGCTAAAAAGGCGAAACGTTTGGATTTGTTTCGAAACGTTTGTAAACGTTTGGCTTCAATCGCTGAAAAGGTGAAACGTTTGGATTTGTTTCGTAACGTTTCTAAACGTTTGGCATAAATCGCTAAAAAGGAGAAATATCGGGATTTGTTTCGTAACGCTTTAAATGTTTGGATTAAATCGCTAAAATGGGGAAACTGTTGGATTTGTTTCGTGACGTTTGTAAACTTTTTGCTTAAATTGCTAAAAAGGTGAAATGTTTGGTTTTGTTTCGTAGCGTTTGTAAGCGTTCGGCTTAAATTGCTAAAAATGTGAAACGTTTGGATTTGTTTCGTAACGTTTGTAAACGTTTGGCTTAAATCGCTAAAAAGGTGAAACGATTGGATTTCTTTCGTATCGTTTGTAAACGTTTGACTTAAATCGCTAAAAAGGTGAAACGTTTGGATTTGTTTCGTATCATTTGTAAACATTTGGGTTAAATTTTTCAAAAGGTGAAACGCCTTGATTTGTTTCGTAACGTTTGTAAACGTTTGGCTTCAATTGCTAAAAAGGTTAAACACTTGGTTTTGTTTCGTAACGTTTGTAATGGTTTGGCTTAAATCGCTAAGAATGTGAAACGGTTGGATTTGTTTCGTAACGTTTAAACGTTACGTTTTGTTTCGTAACGTTTGGCTTAAATCGCTAAAAAGGCGAAAAGTTTGGACTTGTTTCATAACGTTTGTAAACGTTTGGCTTAAATCGCTAAAAAGGTGAAACGCTTGGATTTGTTTCGTAACGTTTGTAAACGTTTGGCTAAAATCTCTAAAAAGGGGAAACGTTTGGATTTGTTTCGTATCGTTTGTAATTGTTTGGCTTAAATTGCTAAAAAGATGAAACGTTTGGATTTGTTTTGTAACCTTCGTAAACGTTTTGCTTAAATTGCTAAAAAGTTGAAATGCTTTGATTTTTTTTTGCAACGTTTGTAAACGTGTGGTTTCAATAGCTAAAAACGAGAAACGCTTGGATTTGTTTTGTAACGTTTGTAAACGTTTGGCTTAAATTGCTAAAAAGGTGAAACGTTTGGATTTGTTTTGTAGCCTTTATAAGCGTTTGGCTTAAATCGTTAAAAAGGTGAAACGTTTAGATTTGTTTCGTACCGTTTGTAAATGTTTGGCTTAAATCGATAAAAACGTGAAACATTTGGATTTGTTTCGTAATGTTTACAAGGTGAAACGAATGGATTTGGTTCGTAACGTTTGTAGACGTTTGGTTAAATTGCTAAAATGGTGAAACGCCTGAATTTGTTTCGCTACGTTTGTAAACGCTTGGCTTAAATTGCTAAAAAGGTAAAACGCTTTGTTTTTTTTCGTAACGTTTGTAAACGTTTGGCCTAAATTGCTAAAAATGTGAAACGTTTAGATTTGTTTCGTAACGTTCGTAAACATTTGCCTTCAATCACTAAAAAGGTGAAACATTTGGATTTGTTTCTTAACGTTTGTTAACGTTTGGCTTAAATCGCTAAAAAGATAAAACGTTTGGATTTGTTTCGAAACGTTTTAAACGTTTGGCTGAAATCGCTAAAAAGGCGAAACGTTTGGTTTTGTTTCGTAACGTTTGTAAACGTTTCGCTTAAATCGCTAAAAATGTAAAACGTTTGGATTACTTTGGTAACGCTTGTAAACGTTTGGCTTAAATCGCTAAAAAGGGGAAACGTTTGGATTTGTTTCATAACCTTTGTAAACATTTGGCTTAAATCGATAAAAAGGTGAAATGTTTAGATTTCTTTCGAAACGTTTGTAAATGTTTGCTTATATCGCTAAAAAGGTCAAACGTTTGGATTTGTTTCGTAACGTTTGTAAACGTTTAGCTAAAACCGCTAAAAATGTGAAAAGCTTGGATTTGTTTCGTAACGTTTGTAAACGTTTGGCATAAATTGCAGAAAAGGTGAAACATTTGGATTTGTTTTGTAACGTTTTAAACGTTTGGCTTAAATTGCTAAAATGGGGAAATGTTTGGATTTTTTTCTTAGCGATTGTAAACGTTTGGCTTAAATTGCTAAAAAGGTAAAATGTTAGGTTTTGTTTCGTAATGTTTGTAAACGATTGGCTTAAATCGCCAAAAAGGTAAAGCGTTTGGATTTGTATCGTAACGTTTGTAAGAGTTTGGCTTAAATTTCTAAAAAGGTGAAACTATTGGATTTGTTTTGTAACGTTTGTAAATGTTTGGCTTAAATTACTAACATGGTGAAACCATTGGATTTGTTTCGGAACGTTCGCAAACATTTGGCTTAAATTGCTAAAAAGTGAAACACTTGGTTTTGTTTCGAAACGTTTGTAAAGGTTTTGCTTATATCGCTAAAAATATGAAACATGTGGAATTGTTTCGTAACGTTTGTAAAGGTTTGGCTTAAATCGCTAAAAATGTGAAATGTTTGGATTTGTTTCGTAACGTTTTAAACGTTTGGTTTTGGTTTGTAACGTTTGTAAACCTTTGGCTTAAATCGCTAAAAAGGGGAAACGTTTGGATTTGTTTTGTAATGTTTGTAAACGTTTGGCTTAAGTTGCTAAAAAGGTGAAACACTTGGATTTGTTTCGTAACGTTTGTAAACGTTTGGCTTAAATTGCTAAAAAGGTGAAATGCTTGGATTTGTTTCGTAATGTTTGTAAACGTTAGGCTTAAATTGCTAAAAAGGTGAAATGTTTGGTTTTATTTCGTAACGTTTGTAAACATTCATCTTAAATCGCTAAAATGGTGAAACATTTGGATTTGTTTCGTAACATTTGTAAACCTTTGGCTTACATTGCGAAAAAGGTGAAACGCTTGGATTTGTTTCGTAATGTTTGTAAACGTTAGGCTTAAATTGCTAAAAAGGTGAAATGTTTGGTTTTATTTCGTAACGTTTGTAAATATTCATCTTAAATCGCTAAAAAGGTGAAACATTTGGATTTGTTTCGTAACGTTTGTAAATGTTTGGCTTAAATTGCTAAAAAGGTGAAATGTTTGGATTTGTTTCGTAATGTTTAACAAATCCAATCGTTTCACCTTTATAGCGATATAAGCCAAACGTTTACAAACGTTACGAAACAAATCCAAACGTTTCGCCTTTATAGCGATTTAAGACAAATGTTTACAAACGTTACGAAACAAATCCAAAGGTTTACAAACTTTACGAAACAAATACAAACGTTTCCCCATTTTAGCGATTTAAGCCAAACGTTTAAAATATTACGAAACAAATCCAAACGTTTCTCCTTTTTAGCAATTTACGCCAAACGTTTACAAGCGTTACGAAACAAATCCAAACTTTTCACATTTTTAGCGATTAAAGCTAAACGTTTACAAACATTACGAAACAAATCCAAACGTTTCACATTTTTAACGATATAAGCCAAACGTTTAGAAACGTTTCGAAACAAATCCAAACATTTCACCGTTCTAGCAATTTAAGCCAAACATTTACAAAGGTTATGAAATAAATCCAAACGTTTCACCTTTTTAGCGATTTAAGCCAAACGTTTACAAACGTTACGAAACAAATCCAAACGTTTCACCTCTTTAGCGATATAAGCGGAACGTTTACAAATGTTACGAAAGAAAACCAAACGTTTAACCTTTTTAGCGATTTTAATATGAAACAAATCCAAAGTTTTCCCATTTTAGCGATTTAAGCCAAACGTTTAAAACGCTACGAAACAAATCCAAATGTGTTCTCTTTTTAATGATTTAAGCTAAACGTTTACAAACGTTACGAAACAAATCCAAACGTTTTGTATTTTTAGCGATTGAAGCCAAACGTTTACAAATGTTACGAAACAAATCCAAGCGTTTCAACTTGTTAACGTTACGAAACAAATCCAAAGGTTTCACCTTTTATCGATTTAGCCTAAACATTTGCAAATGGTACAAAACAAATCCAAACGTTTCACCTTTTTAGCGATTCAAGCCAAACATTTATAAACGCTACGAAATTAATCCAAACATTTCACGTTTTTTGCAATTTAAGCCTAACGTTTACAAACGTTACGAAACAAATCCAAACATTTCTCCTTTTACAGATCTAAGACAAATGTTTATAAATGTTAAGAAGCAAATCGAAGCATTTCACCTTTTTAGCAATTTAAGCCAAAAATTTACGAACCATACAAAACAAATCCAAATGTTTCTCCATTTTAGCAATATAAGCCAAACGCTTACAAACAATACGAAACAAATCCAAACCTTCCCCTTTTTAGCGATTTAAGCCAAACGTGTACAAACGTTACGAAACAATTCCAAGCGTTTCACCTTTTTAGCGATTTAAGCCAAACGTTTACAAAAGTTACGAAATAAATCCAAATGTTTTGCCTTTTTAGCGATTTAAGCAAAACGTTTACAAACGTTACGAAACAAATCCAAACGTTTCCCCTTTTTAGTGGTTTAAGCTAAACGTTTACAAATGTTATGAAACAAAATTTAACGTTTAAAACGTTACGAAGAAAATTCAAACGTTTCACATTTTTAGCGATTTAAGGCAAACCTTTAATCACGTTACGAAACAAAACCAAGTGTTTCACCTTTTTAGCAATTTAAGCCAAACGTTTACAAACGTTACGAAACAAATCCAAGTGTTTCCCCTTTTTAGCAATTTAAAAAAAAACGTTTACCCACGTTCCGAAACAAATTTAAGTGTTTCACCTTTTTAGGAATTTAAGCCAAACGTTTACAAACGTTACGAAACAAATCCAAGCGTTTTACTTTTTTAGCAATTTAAGTCAAACGTTTACAAAATTTATGAAACAAATCAAAACGTTTCACATTTTTAGCGATTTAAGCCGAACGTTTACAAACGTTACGAAACAAAACCAAACATTTCACCTTTTTAGCAATTTAAGCCAATCGTCACGAAACAAATCCAATTGTTTCCCCCATTTTAGCGATTTAATCCAAACATTTAAAACTTTACGAAACAAATCCAAATATTTCACGTTTTTAGCAATTTATGCCAAACGTTTACAAACTTTACGAAACAAATCCAAATGTTTCTCCTTTTTAGCGATTGAAGCCAAACGTTTACAAACGTTTCACCTTTTAAGTGATTTAAGCCAAACGTTTACAAAGGTTACGAAACAAATCCAACGGTTTCACCTTTTAGCAATTTAAGCCAAACGTTTACAAACGTTATGAAACAAATCCAAACGTTTCCCCTTTTTAGCGATTTAAGCCAAACGTTACTAAACAAAACCAAACATTTCACCTTTTTAGTAATTTAAGCCAAACATCACGAAACAAATCCAACTGTTTCCCCATTTTAGCTATTTAATCCAAACATTTAAACCGTTACGAAATAAATCCAAATATTTCACCTTTTTCGCAATTTATGCCAAACGTTTACAAACGTTACGAAACAAATCCAAAAGTTTCACCTTTTTAGCGATTGAAGCCAAACGTTTACAAACGTTTCCCCTTTTTAGCGATTCAAGCCAAACGTTTACAAAGGTTACAAAACAAATCCAAATATTTCACTTTTTTAGCAATTTATGCCAAACGTTTACAAACGTTACGAAACAAATCCAAGTGTTGCTCCTTTTTAGCGATTCAAGCCAAAAATTTACAAACGATAAGAAAAAAATCCAAAATTTTCACCTTTTTAGCGATTGAAGCCAAACGTTTACAAACGTTACGAAACAAATCCAAACGTTACACCTTTTTAACGATTTAAATCAAACGTTTACAAACGTTACGAAACAAATCCAAACGTTACACCTTTTTAACGATTTAAATCAAACGTTTGCAAACGTTACGAAACAAATCCAAGACGTTTCGCCTCTATAGCGATATAAGCCAAACATTTTCAAATATTACGAAAAAAATCCAAATGTTTCCCCTTTTTAGCGATTTAAACCAAACGTTTACAAACATTACGAAACAAAACCAAAAGTTAAAAACGTTACGAAACATATCCAAACGTTTCATATTTTTAGCGATTTAAGCGAAACCTTTACAAACATTACGAAAAAAAACAAAGCATTTAACCTTTTTAGCAATTTAAGCAAAACATTTACAAACGTTACAAAACAAATCTAAGTGTTTCATCTTTTTAGCTATTTAAGCCAAATGTTTACAAACGTTCCGAAAGAAATCCAAGCGTTTCACCTTCTTAGCGATATAAGCCAAACGTTTACAAACGGTACGAAACAAATCCAAGCGTTTCACCTTTTTAGCAATTTAAGCCAAACGTTTACAAACGTTACGAAAGAAATCCATACGTTTCACCTTTTTATCCATTTAAGCCGAACGTTTACAAACGTTACGAAACGAAACCAAAGATTTCACCTTTATAGCAATTTTAGCCGAACGTTTACAAACGATACGAAACAAATCCAAACGTTTTCCCATTTTAGCGATCTAAGCCAAACGTTTAAAATGTTAAGAAACAAATCCAAACATTTCACCCTTTTAGATATTTATGCCAAACATTTACAAACGTTACGAAACAAATCCAAACGTTTCATGTTTTTAGCGATTGAAGCTAAACGTTTACAAACGTTATGAAACAAATCCAAACGTTTCATCTTTTTAGCGATTTAAGCCAAACGTTTACAAACGTTACGAAACAAATCCAAACGTTTTACTTTTTTAGCAATTTAAGCCAAACGTTTACAAAGGTTAGGAAACTAATCCAAGCGTTTCACCTTTTTAGCAATTTAAGCCGAACGTTTACAAATGTTACGAAACGTATCCAAGCGTTTCACCTTTTTAGCAATTTAGCCAAACATTTATAGAGGTTACGAAACAAAACCAAGCGTTTCACCTTTTTAGCAATTTAAGCAAAACGTTTACAAATGTTACGAAAGAAATCCAAGCGTTTCACCTTTTTATCAATTTAAGCCAAATGTTGGCATACGTTACGAAACTAATCCAAACGTTTTCCCATTTTAGCGATTTAAGCCAAACGTTTACAAACGTTACGAAAAAAACAAAATGTTAAAAACGTTACGAAACAAATCCAAACGTTTCCCCTTTTTAACGATTTAAGCCAAACCTTTACAATACGAAACAAAACCAAATGTTTAAAACGTTAGGAAACAAATCCAAACGTTTCACATTTTTAGCGATTTAAGCCAAACCTTTACAAACGTTACGTAATAAAACCAAGCGTTTCTCCTTTTTAGCAATTTAAGCCAAACGTTTACAAACGTTACGAAACAAAACCAAATGTTTAAAACGTTATGAAACAAATCCAAACATTTCACATTTTTAGCTATTTAAGCCAATGTTAGTGATATGCACTAGGTCAATCATGTTTGACCGTGTTTTGACTTTATCATTTTATTATTTATAGATTGGCAGTTTTTATCATTTTATATTAATGATTAAAATACTTGAATGGTTAATTCTTTCTAAGGTCATCGAGTATGTGACTTGATAGTAGAACCCTTAGGTTTAATAAAAGAATTATATACCATCTATCCCTAGTCTTAATAGAACATTGAGACTAGTATGATGTTGACTGATGATTATGTTTTACTAATCATGTATATGAGATATTAAGTCAAATCATAGGTGCTATTTGAGAAATAAGGCACTGGATGACCCACTGTGAGAATACTACATAGATCACTGTCATAAGTAATTCTCATTACAGTTCTATTAGTATAATCCTTTGACCTTGAAATCATCATGGATTTCTACATAGCTATTTCATATTTTGATACAGTCTTACATTATCTTTAACAGGATAATGGAATAGATTGTCATTGGATATGAAAGTAACTATGTGAGAAATGTGAGTGACTGAGAAGGAATTTGTCCCTCATTTATTTGAGTAAGATATCTATGGGCCCCTTGAAGAAGATAGACTGAAGAAAATGCATGGCCATGCTAATTGATAAGAAGTTATCATTTTCAGTCTACTTAGAGTCAAGAAACTAATGATTGAATGTTATAAGGATGACATAACTATGCCTTATATTCAATCTGGATATCGAGAGACAAAGGGATTAAAATATTATTGTAAATGGTTAAATCGGATTATCGATATTCATATAACTTGGGTAGTCATAATGTCTTGCTAGAGGCCACTTATGACTTGTGGGCTGAAATAGGGATTTCGAGCCTACTGCCAACGTTATATGAACCTACAGGGTCGCACACTAAGAACAGGCCCAAAACAGTTATGGGTTGTACAAGCCCAATGTGATTAAGTGATTAATTATATATATATATATATTACGAATTATATATATATATATATATATATATATATATATATATGTATAATTCGTAATATATATATATATATATATATATTAATTCGAAATTTAAGGATAAGTGTTTTCCTTAATTTATTATTTTTTGGAAGATAATAAATATAGTAATTAATATATATGGATAATTATCAAAAAGGAGTTTTTGATAAACATAAACTTGTAGAATTGCAATGAGATTGAAATTCGAATTTGTCTCAAACCCTAATGTTATTTATCACTATAAATACTCATTAAGCAGTTGGTTTGAGAATCACGAAATTCATTATTCACTAAATCACTAAAATTCGAAATTGCTTGTGAACCAATAGTGCTAGCACACAAGCACTAGTTTTGGCTAAGGTCTGTTCGTGTGGATACTCGTAGAGGACGCGTTCTTTTGGAGGCGTTTTTGATCCAAGGCCAGGTATCACCAAAGTGAACCACCTCCTTCCTTCCTACATTGCTGTTGAATTCGACATACAAGTAAGTAATTATTCTGTTAATTCGAATTACATGGATCTTGGTTTGGGTTTTTAGATAAATTTTTGAAATTCCGCTGCGTTATGTACCTATAAAACCCAACAGTGGTATCGGAGCTGCTTGTAATTTGATTAATTAGATTCTGAGTATATATGTGATATATGCTTATTGTATCTTCTGTTTTGAAAAAGGGGTTGTTTTTCGAAATTGTTTTTGAAGGAATTATAATTCGTTGTAATTATAAATAAAACGTTTATGTGATTAATTGTATGAAAAATAGTATGAAGAATTAATTTGATTAAGATTAAAATTTCGAATATACTGTTCTAAATTAATATTACGTTTTAATTTGATTAAAGGTTTCGTAGTATTAATGTTCATACGAATTGATAAGAAAAGGGGAAACAGAATAATAAAACTGTTTTTTAATAAAGATTAGTAAACTGTTTATGAAACTGTTTTAATTCTATTAGGAAAACTGTTTTTGAATAGGATTAGTAAACTGTTTGTGAAACTGGTTTTAATTCTATTAGTAATTCTGTTTTGAATAGGATTAGTAAACTGTTTGTGAAACTGTTTTGATTCTATTAGTAATTCTGTTTTGAATAGGATTAGTAAACTGTTTGTGAAACTGTTTTGATTCTATTGATAAAACTGTGTTTAATTATGTTATGAACATAATTTATAAAACTGTATTTAATTCTGCTATGAGCCGAATTAATGAAACTGTTGTTATTTAAGTGTTAAATAAATTGTTTCTGAACAGTTTTTAAGATGCAGTAATTAGGGTTTTGGGATTATTTTAATCTGTTTTGAACATATTAAAATAAACCGTAATCAGTTAAGATTATTGATTTCGGATAAAGAAATTTTAATTCTGTTAAGAGTAACATATTAAAATAAACCGTAATTCTGTTAAGACTAGCGGGACCACCGCCTGGGGCTCTGCCCCCGGGCCCCGCCAGGGGCGCTGCCCCTTGGACCCCGCTAGGGGCGCTGCCCCCAGACCCCGCCAAGGGGCCGCGCCCCTTGGACCCCGCTGATACACCCCATTAAGGACCGTTATCCTTTTAAGCCGGCGTGTTTTTGTCATGTATTTTATTTTAATACTTTAATGATAAATTTTAAATATGATTTAAATTATCATGAATAACATATTTATATGATTGTTGTTAAATATGATTTTAAAATAGTAAAATAATATGTTTTTAATATTTATCTTATTGGTTATATGCTTTGCATGATTATTTTACATGTGATAAGATAGGATAAGTAAATAGGATAAATAACAAACCCTTATTTAATATTAAGTCTTCAATATACCTCCCATTGTAATAACACTTATCAAGACTTAGATTGCTATGTATAGGCTATGCCAAAGCATGATGTATAAAGTCATCTATGTAAGATAAGTTGGATAAAAGTGATATCCATATGTTTGATTTGGTTAGACTTAACTAGGTTATCAAAATAGTTTTGAACCTAGGGTATAAGATAGAATATCAAGACTACATGTGATGTTAATATTCTATGTTCAAGAATTGCATGAGATGTAATTGGTAAAGTGTTACCTACCTAAATAAACCACACTTAAAGTGATAAGCCAAAGCTTACTTGAAGTAGGGTGAAATATGGATCTTGTCCCACTATTATTTTTCAATTGTTGAAATTAACATTAAGGGTTTTTATATGAATTATGGATATATGTTGTGGGAATTTTATTGTGTCTTTTATTAAATGCTACTTGTATATTTATTGTTGTAGAGATGGCTACAAACACTACACCTACTTCATCAGTGCGATCAATCCTTGAGAAGGATAAGCTCAATGGCACTAACTTTCTGGACTGGTACAGAAAACTAAGAATTGTTCTTAGGCAAGAAAGAAAGGAATATATCCTTGATCAACCCCTCCCTGAGGAACCAGCTCCTGCTGCTACTAGAGCTCAAAGGGATGCTTATATGAAGCATCTCAATGACTCTACTGATGTCACTTGCATTATGCTTGGATGCATGGAGAATGAACTCCAAAAGCAAATGATGGAATTGGATGCGAACACCATGATTACTGATCTCATGGAAATGTTCCAAGAGAGAGCAAGAATTGAAAGGTTCAATACCATCAAGGATTTGCTTTCTTGCAAGTTGACTACTAGCGGCTCAGTTAGTCCTCATGTTTTGAAGATGAAGGGTCATCTTGAACATTTGGACAGGCTCGGTCTCCCAATTGCCCAAGAGTTGGCTACAGACATTATTCTCCAATCTTTGCCTGAGGCTTATGATGGTTTCATCATGAACTTCAATATGCATAATATGGAGAAGACCACCACAGAGTTGCATGGGATGCTTCAAACTGCTGAAAAGAACATCAAGAATGAGATTAAGGATGTTCTTATGGTCAACAAGGGAAAGGGTATGAAAAGGTCTGGTAAGGGCAAGGGAAAGGCTGTCAAGAAGTCTAAACCCAAGTCCAAGCCCAAGACCAAGGATGAACCTAAAGCAAAACCGCCAGAGGAAGGAACTTGCTTTTTCTGCAAGGAACCTGGACATTGGAAAAGGAATTGCAAGAAATATCTGGATGATCTGAAGAAGAACAAGGGTAGTGAGACTACCACTTCAGGTATTCATGTTATAGAAATTAATCTTTCTACTTCTGATTCATGGGTATTAGATACTGGATCTGGATCTCACATTTGTACTAATGTGCAGGGTCTCAAAAGGAGTAGAAGTTTGACAAAAGGCGAAGTGGACCTACGAGTTGGCAATGGAGCAAGAGTTGCTGCTTTAGCTGTAGGGACTTATGAGTTATCTTTGCCTAGTGGACTTATTTTATCTTTGAACAATTGTTATTATGTACCTACCATGTGTAGGAATATTATTTCTGTTTCTTGTTTGGACAAGGATGGTTTTGAATTTATTATTAGGAATAATAAATGCAGTATTTCGCATAATAACATTCTTTATGGATATGCTCCACGCAGTAGTGGTCTTTATATTTTAAATGTTGAAGACACTAATGAAAAATCAATCTATAACATCAATGCTAAGAAGTTTAAGTCAAATGATTTAAACTCTACTTATCTCTGACATTGTCATTTAGGCCATATAAATGAGAAACGCATATCAAAACTTCAAAGAGATGGACTTTTGAATTCATTTGATTATGAATCATTTGAAACATGTGAATCTTGTCTAATGGGCAAAATGACAAAAACACCTTTTATTGGACAAGGTGAAAGAGCTAAAAACTTATTGGGCCTTATACATACAGATGTATGTGGTCCATTAAGTACAAATGCTAGAGGTGGATTTCAGTACTTCATTACTTTTACTGATGATCTCAGTAGATATGGTTATGTTTATCTGATGAAACATAAATCTGAATCTTTTGAAAAGTTCAAAATATTTAAGAATGAAGTACAAAATCAACTTGGTAAAAATATTAAAACACTAAGATCTGATCGAGGTGGTGAATATTTAAGCCAAGAATTTGTAGATCATCTAAGAGATTGTGGGATCGTTTCTCAATTGACTCCACCTGGAACACCACAATGGAATGGTGTGTCTGAACGGAGAAATCAAACTCTATTGGATATGGTTCGATCAATGATGAGTCAAACTGATCTTCCAATCTCATTTTGGGGTTATGCTTTAGAAACTGCTGCATTCATTTTGAATAAAGTTCCATCAAAGGCAGTTGAAAAGACACCATATGAGATATGGACTGGAAAAACTCCTAGTTTGTCTTTTCTTAAGATTTGGGGATGTCAAGCTTATGTGAAGCGACTAATTTCAGATAAATAAGCACCCAAATCTGACAAATGCCTTTTTGTAGGATATCCTAAAGAAACTAAAGGATATTACTTCTACAATGCTTATGAGAACAAAGTGTTTGTTGCTCGAAATGGTATCTTTTTGGAAAAAGAATTTATTTCCAAAGGAACCAGTGGGAGTACAGTACAACTTGAAGAAATTCAAGAACCACAAAATAGCATAGTACCAAGTATGGAACCTCAAAAGAATCAACAAGCAATTGCTGAACCAGTACAAGTACCACAAGGCCAAAGGAGGTCTGATAGGACACGTCATAATCCTATGAGATATGGATTTCTCATTACTGAGAACAATGATGTGATGATTGTGGATCAAGAAGAACCCACATCCTATCAAGAGGCCATAAATAGTCCTGACTCTGAAAAATGGCTCGAAGCCATGAGATCTGAAATGCAATCCATGTATGATAATCAAGTTTGGACCTTGATTGACCCAACGGATGGTGTAAAAACCATTGGGTGCAAATGGGTCTTCAAAATGAAGACTGGCATGGATGGCAATGTGCATACCTATAAAGCAAGACTAGTTGCAAAAGGTTTCAGACAAATACATGGTATAGACTATGATGAAACCTTTTCACCAGTTGCTATGCTCAAATCCATTCGAATTCTCCTTGCCATAGCTGCATATTATGACTATGAGATATGGCAAATGGATGTCAAAACAGCGTTTCTTAATGGAAACTTACTTGAGGATGTGTACATGACACAACCTGAGGGTTTTGCCAGTCCAGAGAATTCTGGAAAGGTTTGCAAGCTTCAAAAATCCATTTATGGATTAAAGCAAGCTTCTCGGAGTTGGAATCTTCGTTTTGATGAAGCAATCAAAGAGTTTGGATTCATCAAGAATGAAGATGAACCTTGTGTGTACAAGAAGGTTAGTGGGAGCGCGATTGTTTTCTTAGTGCTTTATGTTGATGACATACTACTCATTGGAAACGACATTCCCATACTGCAAAATGTTAAATCATGGTTAGGGAAGTGTTTTTCAATGAAAGACTTGGGCGATGCTGCTTATATATTAGGCATCAAGATCTATAGAGATAGATCTAGAAGACTCATTGGCCTAAGTCAAAGCACTTATGTTGATAAGGTATTAAACAGGTTTAGTATGCAAGACTCCAAGAGCTTGCCAATGTCACATGGCATCAGTCTCAGCAAGACTCAGTGTGCTAGGACACAGGATGAGCGAGACCGCATGAGAAAGATTCCATATGCTTCTGCTATTGGATCTATCATGTATGCAATGTTGTGCACTCGACCTGATGTCTCGTATGCTTTGAGTACAACGAGCAGATACCAGTCAAATCCAGGTGAAAGTCACTGAGCAGCAGTTAAGAACATCCTTAAGTACTTGAGAAGAACCAAGGATGCATTCTTGCTATATGGTGGTCAGGAAGATGAGCTGATTGTAAAGGGTTACTGTCACGACCCATTTTCATGAATCGCGACCGGCGCTAGGGTATGGGTAATGCAGTACCGAAACCCGTAGCTAGCCTATCCTTTAACACATCAATACATAAACCTGCAGAAAATCAATGCTCGGGGGCAACCGAGACTTCAGCCTAAACTAGCAGTTATAATAATCAACAGTCAATATAACATAAATAATCCGAAATCAATACATAACATGCCAGAGCAATATAACCAGTCAGACCAATCCGACAAAATATATAATAATAACAAAGACGTCTAGTTACTACAGCGGTCTAAGAATAAAACAGTTTGACAGTTTATCAAAATAAATGGAACCTCCGAGGAAAAGTAAATGCGGAGATCACCATACCCTCTCAGATCATAACCCTGGGAAAAATTGGGAAAACAACGGGGTCAGATATACTGAGATGAGTTCATACCACTATTTACATTTATTAAGAGGAAAACCTTTAAAACGTTTAAAACATTTAATAACGATATTACAGATAATAGTTGGAACCCTAATCCACAATTCTAAATAGTAATCATAATCCAATAGGTCTGGTCCCGAGAGCTGAGCTACACCGAGTTACCACTGACCACACTTATTCCAGAGTCCCGAGAGCTGAGCTACACCGAGTTACTCTACCTGGTCCCGAGAGCTATGCTCACACCGAGTTACCATATTTCCATAAATACCTTACCCAGATCAATACCGGTGCGCACGCAGTCCTAATGATGCCCATTAGGTAGCATGTTCCAACTAAGAGGCATAATATAAAAACAGTTCGAAATATACGTACAGTATATATATTTAATATGAAAATATCAATTTATTTAATAAAGCGGTAAATAGTAAATACAAACTCACTGCTTGCTAATCCACGTGAAATACCGGCAAGCAACTAACTCTGATTCGCCTCTGAAGCACGAACAGTAGACGAGTCTAGACAAATAAATAATTATTAAAATCAGACCCTAACTCTAGAGAGTACTAGACACCACATAAGACTAGCACAATTAACACGTAGTAATAAACAATCCAAAGTAACACAAATATGTCCAAAAGGTAATAAAGCCCAATTAATATAAGCCTATTGAGTTCTCGCTTAAAAATCCGATTTACAAATATTATTTAATAACTTTAAATAATAAATAATTTCCAAATAGTGGGTTAGCCGAGTTACCAATAACTACCAAGCTAACCTCACTGGTCGAGTGACCCAAGTCTATCCCGACTCAAAACAATTATCAAATATAAACCCAAGTTTATATTTATAAAATAAATTAGCAAAATAATAATCCATTTTAAAAGCGGAACTCAATAACTTCAATTTTAAGTAACCCAAGTTACAAATCAAAACTTAATCATTTTAAGTTAATAAAAGTTTAGGGACTAAATTGTACTTTAACCAATTAGGGACTAAATTGTACTTTAACCAATTAGGGACTAAATTGTACTTTAGTCAATTTGATATCCGAAATCAAATTAATTGTTTTTCTTTATAATTAAAACCAACTATAAAGTTATTAACCAAAAATCCACTTAATTAAGTTATAAAATAAGTTTAGGGGCTAAATTGTAATTTAGCCAACTTTTGACAAAACGACATTTGAAGGCAATTATAATTACCCGAGTAATTATATTAACTTATTTTATAGTTATCTATCGTTTTCACTATTTAATTTATATTCAAAAATAAAACCCAAGTTATTAGTTTCAAGTTTAACCTTAAGGATTAATTTGTTTTAAGTAAAATAACTCCATGACTAACATAGCCCTTTGGCCATCTTCCCATTTCAAATGAACAGAACCCCGCCTAAGCCTTATGAAAATCAATTGCAAAAACTCCATTGCTTATCTACTGAACCTATAACTTTTAATCACAAAACATACTTAAGATCATAATCCAACTAGAGCATGATCAAAGGGCATAACACCAACCCAGAAACTCAACTTAGGCAAATAACCAAACATTAAAAAACGTTAACAGTAATAATTATACAAAAACGACAACAACGAATCGAGGAGCGGAACGATGGAATAAACTCAATCCGAAAGCTTAAACTATTAACCACCAATCATGCCAAGGGATTCATAACCATTAAACAATGAAAGACATGGACAAAAGAGCAAGGATAATCGGCAGAAACTTACAAATCAAAACAGAGTATAATAGCATTCAGAAACGATGCAACGGAATTGATTAAAACGAGATCGACGGCGTACCGTTCAGCGAAACTGAGATAGGGAGACGTAGGGAATTGAGTCTAGAACGTCTGAGATCAAACAGAACCAATTTCGATCTAGAAACGAGCAAGAACGAATCAGAAAACCGAAAGGCGTTTCAAAATGAAAACTGAAATTTAACGAAACCAGAAAACTTACTGAACAGCGACCTTTGGAGGATGATAACAGCTTCGATACTCAGCGAATGGACAAGAGGAAAACGGCTAGGGTTTGTTTGCAGCGTGATGAAGGTTTTCTGTTTAGAAGTCGACTTTAAATATCGAGAGGAAGTAGGTCGAAAACAGGTTGGAAGTGGGCTGGGCGAAGGGGTCCAAAAGGAAGACCAGTTCCCGAACGGGAATGGCCAAATTTGGCCTGATCCCGTTCGAGAAAGGGCCTGGTCTCGAACGGGACCAGGCCTGCAAATGGGTTCTCGTTCGAGAATCCTTGGATTCTCGAACGAGAACCACAAAAATTTACTCAGGTCTCGATTTGAGACCTGAGTTAACCAGAAGTGGTTCAACCACTTCGGTTGAACCACAAACCAAGGAGAAATCATTTTTTTTTTTAAAACCGAACCAAAACGAATCGAACCACGAAAATCTACGAAACTTCAAATACCCCTCAAAATACATCCGGAACCACGTCAGAAATTAGCAAAATAAATTTAAAATTTTACGGGATATTACATTCTCCCCAACTAATTAAAAATTCGTCCTCGAATTTAACACGATAAGCAATTATCATCAGAACAACACGTAACACAAGTAAAAATCATAAAAGTCACAGAAATCAAGATATTGTACCTCACGGAAATAGAAAAGGATAGCGATTCCGCATATCCAACTCGGTCTCCCAAGTACACTCCTCTACAGAATGATTGCGCCAGAGAACTTTGACCATCGGAATCTCCTTGTTCCGCAATTTACGCACCTGCGTATCAACAATCTCAACTGGCTGTTCCTCATAGGACAGCTCCTGGTCAATCTCAACACTCTGAGGCACAATCACGTGTGAAGGATCAGAAATGCACTTTCTCAACATAGAAACGTGAAACACAGGATGTACTAACGACATGTCTGGCGGTAGAACCAGACGATAAGCCACAGCTCCAATCCTCTCCGAAATCTCATATGGGCCAATATACCTCGGTGCCAACTTTCCCTTGACACCAAAACGAACCACGCCTTTCATAGGCGAAACCCGAAGAAATACGAAATCACCAACCTGGAACTCAATGTCTTTCCTCTTCGGATCAACATAACTCTTATGCCGACTAAAAGCAGTCTCTAACCTCCGCTTAATCAACGGTACCTTCTCTGAGGTAATCTGAATAATCTCCGCTCCCGAGAGTTTACGCTCTCCGACCTCCTCCCAACAGATAGGAGATCTACACTTGCGCCCGTACAAAGCCTCATACGGCGCCATCTCGATACTCGCGTGGTAACTGTTGTTATAAGAAAACTCAATCAACGGCAAATGAGTATCCCAGCTACCCTGAAAATCGAGAACACACATCCTGAGCATATCCTCCAACGTCTGAATAGTCCTCTCAGACTGACCGTCAGTCTGAGGATGAAAAGCTGTACTGAAATCCAACCGAGAACCCAAGGATTCCTGTAACGCTTTCCAGAACCTCGAAGTAAACACAGAACCTCTGTCTGAAACAATAGAAACCGGTACACCATGCAAACTGACAATCCTGTCGATGTACAACTGAGCCAACCTCGAAGCAGTATACGAAACCTTTATCGAAAGGAAATGAGCTGACTTGGTCATACGGTCAACTATCACCCAAATGGAATCGTATCCCTGTCGAGTACGTGGTAAACCAACCACAAAATCCATAGCAATCCGCTCCCACTTCCACTCTGGAATAGGTAGTGGTTGCAAATAGCCAAATGGTCTCTGATGCTCCAGCTTCACCTGCTGGCACGTCAGACACTTAGAAACATACTCAGCGACATCCTTCTTCATCCCGCTCCACCAGTAGGTACCCTTAAGATCATGGTACATCTTAGTAGAACCCGGATGAACACTATAAGCAGACTTGTGCGCTTCTTCCAGAATCTGGTCCCTCAAACCATCTGAATCCGGAACACACAATCTCGAACCATGTCTCAGAACACCATCCACAAAAGTAAACTCAGGATTTCCATCCTGCTGAACCTCCTCAATAATCCGTTTCAACTGTGAATCCTCAGCTTGTAAAGCTTTAATCCGATCAATCAAAACAGGTTGCACTTGCAACTGTGCTAACAAACAACAAGTCTGAGAAATCTGAAAACCATAGCCCGAAGCTATCAAACTGTGCCACTCTCTAACCATGGGTCTACGCCCAATCTCAGAAATATGAGCCAAGCTGCCCAAAGACTTGCGACTCAACGCATCGGCTACCACATTAGCCTTACCCGGATGGTACTGAATAGTACAGTCGTAGTCTTTCAGTAACTCTAACCACCTCCTCTGTCTCAAGTTCAACTCTCTCTGATCAAAGATATATTTCAGACTCTTGTGATCAGTGAAAATCTCACAAGTAGCACCATACAAATAATGTCTCCAGATTTTCAGCGCAAAAACCACAGCTGCCAACTCTAAATCATGAGTAGGGTAATTCACCTCATGCTTCTTCAACTGTCTGGAAGCATAGGCAATCACCTGTCCATGTTGCATCAGAACGCAACCCAAACCAATCCGAGACGCATCACAATACACTGTGAAACCGTCAATGCCAGAAGGCAATGCCAAAACCGGAGCTGTAGTCAAAATCTCCTTGAGCTTCTCAAAGCTCGCCTCGCACTTGTCAGTCCACTCAAACTTGACACCCTTCTGTGTCAGTTTAGTCAAAGGTGCAGATATTCTGGAGAAATCTTGCACGAACCGACGATAGTAACCAGCTAAACCCAGAAAACTTCTGATCTCGGTAACTGACCTTGGCCTTTGCCAATCCATGACCGCTTCAATCTTCTTCGGATCAACCTTGATTCCATCTTTCGACACCACGTGTCCTAGAAAGGTAACCTGATCCAACCAGAACTCACATTTTGAGAACTTAGCGTACAACTGATGCTCACGCAACGTCTGTAGTATAGTCCTCAAATGGTAAGCATGCTCCTCCTCACTCCGAGAATAGATCAAAATGTCATCAATGAAGACGATAACAAATTGATCCAAAAACGGCTTGAACACTCTGTTCATCATATCCATAAACGCTGCTGGTGCGTTCGTCAGACCAAAGGACATAACCAGAAACTCAAAATGTCCATAACGAGTCCGGAAAGCAGTCTTAGGCACATCTGCATCACGGATCCGTAGCTGATGATACCCAGACCTTAAATCAATCTTGGAAAAACACTTCGCACCCTGCAACTGGTCAAACAGATCATCGATGCGAGGAAGAGGATATCTGTTCTTGACAGTAGCCTTATTCAACTGTCTGTAGTCGATACACAGCCGAAAGGAACCGTCTTTCTTCTTTACAAACAGAACTGGAGCACCCCACGGAGAAGTACTCGGTCTGATGAACCCGCTATCCAACAACTCTTGTAACTGGTCCTTCAACTCCTTCAGCTCTGCAGGAGCCATCCGATACGGCAGTATCGAAATCGGAGCTGTACCAGAAACCACATCAATGCAAAACTCAATATCACGATCAGGTGGTAATCCAGGCAATTCCTCTGGAAACACATCAGTGAACTCATTCACTATCGGAACACTATGCATATCACCACTACTAGTCTCCAAATCACGAACCACAGCAAGAAAACCCTGGCAACCCTTGCCTAACATCCGCTTCGCCTTGATGGCGGAAATCAGATTCTTAGGTGTCTCTGCCTTTTCTCCCTGAAAGGAAAAAGGTAGATCACCTGGAATCCTGAACTCGACTGACTTCCCTCGACAGTCAATAGAAGCATAATGGCGTGACAACCAGTCCATCCCCAAGATAACATCAAAAGAAAGAACGTCAAGTACAATCAAATCAGCACATAATTCTCTACCCTGAATAACCACTGGACACGAAGGATAAACAACGTCCACTACTACACCTTCAGACATAGGTGTAGACACAGCTAGAGGTTCACTCAAAACAGATGGTGCTCTACCCAATTTCCCAGCAAAACAAGTAGAAACAAACGAATGGGTCGCACCCGCATCAAATAATACCAGAGCGTCAATAAAAGAAATCGGGATGGTACCTTGCACCACAGCGTTTGATGCACGCGCATCCTGAGGAGTAAGTGCGAACACTCTGGCCTGACCCTGCGGCTGTTGCTGTGAACTCTGTCCAGTACCATAACCGTTGGAACCTCTACCTCCATTACCACGGCCACCGAAACCTCTGCCACCAGAACCACGGCCCGGCTGGCCACCAAAAGATGCTGCAGGTTGAGCGTACCCTACAGACTGTGTAAACGCAGGTCTCTGCTGCTGATAAGATGACTGCGCCACACTGGAGTTAGACATCTGCTGCCCAGATGTCGGACACTCCCTAGAAAAATGACCCGGCTGGCCACAAGTGAAACAACCTCCAGGAGCTAACTGGCACTGACCAAAATGCCTACGTCTGCAATTCTGGCAGAACGGAATGTTCGATCCACCACTGTACCCGCGTCCTGAACCACGGTTGCTCCCACTGCTACTGGAACTGTACGCAGTACTCCTGGCACTATGCCTCCCTTTGTTGTGAGTCCGTCGACTCCCCCTGTTGGCCTGAGAAGAGCCACTATAGTAGTTCCCACTACCATGCTGCACTGGGGCCTGCTGCCCCCAACTAGGAAGGTCACTCTTTCCCTTTTGATTCTGGAAGGGGTCAGAGATCGTTCCAAACTGAACCATCGAATTCTCCATCCGTCGCGCACTATCCACTAACCGGGCAAACTCCATGTTTGTCCCTATCAGCAAAGGAAGAAACTCCGAGCCTAAACCCCTAACATAACGGTCGTTCACTTGCTCTTGATCACCCTGAAGATCTATAGCAAACCGCCCCAAACGTACAAACTCAGTAGTGTAGTCTGTCACTGATCTATCCCCCTTCTTCAAGTTTAGCAGCTTTTCTCTGAAACTCTCAGTAACAGAGAAGGGTAGATAGTAACCTCTGAACCTGATCACAAAATCAGCCCAAGACAAGGTATCCATAACTGGTCTGATATTATCGCGATACCAGTCCTTGGCTGGACCCTTCAGCGACATCTCCACAAGCATCACTGATTGACGATCAGAAGCTTGAATCCTCTGACTGTTGTACTCAAATTCCTCCAAAAAGTCAAGAGCATCCCCAGTACTATCAAAAGAAGTCGGATTCAACTTCAAGTAGGTCATCACCAATTCTCTGTCTGTTGGTATATGACCGACACCAGCAAGTCCACCAATACCAGCTACAGCACCAACCTGAGGTTGTTGTTGCTGCGCTAACTGACCCAGTATATTACACTGATTCTGCAGTAGAGCCTGATTGTTCTGCATCTCGACCACGCCAGCCAAGAAAGTAGTGAAGTCGAACGCTTGCATATTTGGTGCTTGCTGCACCCCTGGTGCCTGCTGCACATTCGGTGCCTGAAAACCTGCTGCACCGCGTCCTCTAGCTCCACCTCTACCAGCACCAGCTCCTCTGCCTCTACCAGCACCTCTACCTCTGCCAGCACCTCCACCTCAACCACGTCCAGCATTAGCCTGAACTGGTGGTACGTTCTGATCGACTTCCATGGAAATCGCATCATCAGCCACAGCTTCTTGCTCTGCCGCAGCACGAGCACGAGTACGAATAACGTTGTCCATATCCTAAGATTGAACAACAACAATTTAAATAACAGGTATTTCATACCCAAGTATGAACAAAACAAGCAACATATAGGATTTCCCAAGAAATTAACAGCAATAAAATGTTCACCCAAGTGAAATAAAATTAACATTTAACAACATCAAATCAACATACAATGACTGACTCGACGCAATCCTATTGGTGTAGGCAGAATGTTTTTTTTTTAAATCAAAAGATGACGTTTTAAAAGACATGACAGAAACCTATATCTGCAGTAGTTCCTAAGACACAGCCATACTTAACAGAGTAAACACATAGCAAGCAATGGCCTTGGTTTGAAACCAAAGCTCTGATACCAAGTTTGTCACGACCCATTTTCATGAATCGCGACCGGCGCTAGGGTATGGGTAATGCAGTACCGAAACCCGTAGCTAGCCTATCCTTTAACACATCAATACATAAACCTGCAGAAAACCAATGCTCGGGGGCAACCGAGACTTCAGCCTAAACTAGCAGTTATAATAATCAACAGTCAATATAACATAAATAATCCGAAATCAATACATAACATGCCAGAGCAATATAACCAGTCAGACCAATCCGACAAAATATATAATAATAACAAAGACGTCTAGTTACTACTGCGGTCTAAGAATAAAACAGTTTGACAGTTTATCAAAATAAATGGAACCTCCGAGGAAAAGTAAATGCGGAGATCACCAGACCCTCTCAGATCATAACCCTAGGAAAAATTGGGAAAACAACGGGGTCAGATATACTGAGATGAGTTCATACCACTATTTACATTTATTAAGAGGAAAACCTTTAAAACGTTTAAAACATTTAATAACGATATTACAGATAATAGTTGGAACCCTAATCCACAATTCTAAATAGTAATCATAATCCAATAGGTCTGGTCCCGAGAGCTGAGCTACACCGAGTTACCACTGACCACACTTATTCCAGAGTCCCGAGAGCTGAGCTACACCGAGTTACTCTACCTGGTCCCGAGAGCTATGCTCACACCGAGTTACCATATTTCCATAAATACCTTACCCAGATCAATACCGGTGCGCACGCAGTCCTAATGATGCCCATTAGGTAGCATGTTCCAACTAAGAGGCATAATATAAAAACAGTTCGAAATATACGTACAGTATATATATTTAATATGAAAATATCAATTTATTTAATAAAGCGGTAAATAGTAAATACAAACTCACTGCTTGCTAATCCACGTGAAATACCGGCAAGCAACTAACTCTGATTCGCCTCTGAAGCACGAACAGTAGACGAGTCTAGACAAATAAATAATTATTAAAATCAGACCCTAACTCTAGAGAGTACTAGACACCACATAAGACTAGCACAATTAACACGTAGTAATAAACAATCCAAAGTAACACAAATATATCCAAAAGGTAATAAAGCCCAATTAATATAAGCCTATTGAGTTCTCGCTTAAAAATCCGATTTACAAATATTATTTGATAACTTTAAATAATAAATAATTTCCAAATAGTGGGTTAGCCGAGTTACCAATAACTACCAAGCTAACCTCACTGGTCGAGTGACCCAAGTCTATCCCGACTCAAAACAATTATCAAATATAAACCCAAGTTTATATTTATAAAATAAATTAGCAAAATAATAATCCATTTTAAAAGCGGAACTCAATAACTTCAATTTTAAGTAACCCAAGTTACAAATCAAAACTTAATCATTTTAAGTTAATAAAAGTTTAGGGACTAAATTGTACTTTAACCAATTAGGGACTAAATTGTACTTTAACCAATTAGGGACTAAATTGTACTTTAGTCAATTTGATATCCGAAATCAAATTAATTGTTTTTCTTTATAATTAAAACCAACTATAAAGTTATTAACCAAAAATCCACTTAATTAAGTTATAAAATAAGTTTAGGGGCTAAATTGTAATTTAGCCAACTTTTGACAAAACGACATTTGAAGGCAATTATAATTACCCGAGTAATTATATTAACTTATTTTATAGTTATCTATCGTTTTCACTATTTAATTTATATTCAAAAATAAAACCCAAGTTATTAGTTTCAAGTTTAACCTTAAGGATTAATTTGTTTTAAGTAAAATAACTCCATGACTAACATAGCCCTTTGGCCATCTTCCCATTTCAAATGAACAGAACCCCGCCTAAGCCTTATGAAAATCAATTGCAAAAACTCCATTGCTTATCTACTGAACCTATAACTTTTAATCACAAAACATACTTAAGATCATAATCCAACTAGAGCATGATCAAAGGGCATAACACCAACCCAGAAACTCAACTTAGGCAAATAACCATACATTAAAAAACGTTAACAGTAATAATTATACAAAAACGACAACAACGAATCGAGGAGCGGAACGATGGAATAAACTCAATCCGAAAGCTTAAACTATTAACCACCAATCATGCCAAGGGATTCATAACCATTAAACAATGAAAGACATGGACAAAAGAGCAAGGATAATCGGCAGAAACTTACAAATCAAAACAGAGTATAATAGCATTCAGAAACGATGCAACGGAATTGATTAAAACGAGATCGACGGCGTACCGTTCAGCGAAACTGAGATAGGGAGACGTAGGGAATTGAGTCTAGAACGTCTGAGATCAAACGGAACCAATTTCGATCTAGAAACGAGCAAGAATGAATCAGAAAACCGAAAGGCGTTTCAAAATGAAAACTGAAATTTAACGAAACCAGAAAACTTACTGAACAGCGACCTTTGGAGGACGATAACAGCTTCGATACTCAGCGAATGGACAAGAGGAAAACGGCTAGGGTTTGTTTGCAGCGTGATGAAGGTTTTCTGTTTAGAAGTCGACTTTAAATATCGAGAGGAAGTAGGTCGAAAACAGGTTGGAAGTGGGCTGGGCGAAGGGGTCCAAAAGGAAGACCAGTTCCCGAACGGGAATGGCCAAATTTGGCCTGATCCCGTTCGAGAAAGGGCCTGGTCTCGAACGGGACCAGGCCTGCAAATGGGTTCTCGTTCGAGAATCCTTGGATTCTCGAACGAGAACCACAAAAATTTACTCAGGTCTCGATTTGAGACCTGAGTTAACCAGAAGTGGTTCAACCACTTCGGTTGAACCACAAACCAAGGAGAAATCATTTTTTTTTTTAAAACCGAACCAAAACGAATCGAACCACGAAAATCTACGAAACTTCAAATACCCCTCAAAATACATCCGGAACCACGTCGGAAATTAGCAAAATAAATTTAAAATTTTACGGGATATTACATTACAGACGCTAGCTTCCAAACTGACATTGATGATTATAAATCACAGTCAGGATATGTGTTTTGTTTGAATGGAGGTGCTTTTAGCTGGAAGAGCTCGAAGCAGGACACCGTTGCTGATTCTACAACAGAAGCTGTGTATATAGCTGCTTCAGACGCAGCTAAGGAGGCTGTTTGGATCAAAAAGTTCATAACTGGATTAGGAGTTGTTCCTAGTATATCCGATCCAGTGAACTTGTTATGTGATAACAATGGGGCCATAGCACAAGCAAAGGAGCCCAGATCACATCAGCGATCTAAACACATACTTAGACGTTATCATCTCATTCGAGAAATCATTGAGAGAGGAGACGTGAAGATATGCAGAGTTTCGACAAATGATAATGTTGCTGATCCGCTAACTAAGGCTCTTCCACAGCCTAAGCATGAGAGTCATACTAGGTCCATGGGAATTAGATTTAATGTAGATTGGGCCTAGTGCAAGTGGGAGATTGTTAGTGATATGCACTAGGTCAATCATGTTTGACCGTGTTTTGACTTTATCATTTTATTATTATTAGATTGGCAGTTTTTATCATTTTATATTAATGATTAAAATACTTGAATGGTTAATTCTTTCTAAGGTCATCGAGTATGTGACTTGATAGTAGAACCCTTAGGTTTAATAAAAGAATTATATACCATCTATCCCTAGTCTTAATAGAACATTGAGACTAGTATGATGTTGACTGATGATTATGTTTTACTAATCATGTATATGAGATATTAAGTCAAATCATAGGTGATATTTGAGAAATAAGGCACTGGATGACCCACTGTGAGAATACTACATAGATCACTGTCATAAGTAATTCTCATTACAGTTCTATTAGTATAATCCTTTGACCTTAAAATCATCATGGATTTCTACATAGCTATTTCATATTTTGATACAGTCTTACATTATCTTTAACAGGATAATGGAATAGATTGTCATTGGATATGAAAGTAACTATGTGAAAAATGTGAGTGACTGAGAAGGAATTTGTCCCTCATTTATTTGAGTAAGATATCTATGGGCCCCTTGAAGAAGATAGACTGAAGAAAATGCATGGCCATGCTAATTGATAAGAAGTTATCATTTTCAGTCTACTTAGAGTCAAGAAACTAATGATTGAATGTTATAAGGATGACATAACTATGCCTTATATTCAATCTGGATATCGAGAAACAAAGGGATTAAAATATTATTGTAAATGGTTAAATCGGATTATCGATATTCATATAACTTGGGTAGTCATAATGTCTTGCTAGAGGCCACTTATGACTTGTGGGCTGAAATAGGGATTTCGAGCCTACTGCCAACGTTATATGAACCTACAGGATCGCACACTAAGAACAGGCCCAAAACAGTTATGGGTTGTACAAGCCCAATGTGATTGAGTGATTAGTTATATATATATATATATATATATATATATATATATAATTCGTAATATATATATATATATATATATATATATATATATATATATATATATATATATATATATATTAATTTGAAATTTAAGGATAAGTGTTTTCCTTAATTTATTATTTTTTGGAAGATAATAAATATAGTAATTAATATATATGGATAATTATCAAAAAGGAGTTTTTGATAAACATAAACTTGTAGAATTGCAATGAGATTGAAATTCGAATTTGTCTCAAACCCTAGTGTTATTTATCACTATAAATACTCATTAAGCAGTTGGTTTGAGAATCACGAAATTCATTATTCACTAAATCACTAAAATTCGAAATTGCTTGTGAAGCAATAGTGCTAGCACACAAGCACTAGTTTTGGCTAAGGTCTGTTCGTGTGGATACTCGTAGAGGACGCGTTCTTTTGGAGGCGTTTTTGATCCGAGGCCAGGTATCACCAAAGTGAACCACCTCCTTCCTTCCTACATTGCTGTTGAATTCGACATACAAGTAAGTAATTATTCTGTTAATTCGAATTACATGGATCTTGGTTTGGGTTTTTAGATAAATTTTTGAAATTCCGCTGCGTTATGAACCTATAAAACCCAACAGCCAAACCCTTACAAACTTTACGAAACAAAACCAAGCGTTTCTCCTTTTTAGCAATTTAAGCCAAACATTTACAAACGTTACGAAACAAATCCAAGCATTTCACCTTTTTAGCAATTTAAGCCAAATGTATACAAAGGTAAATCCACGCGTTACACCTTTTTAGTAGTTTAAGCCAAACATATACAAAGGTAAATTCAAACGTTTCCCCATTTTAGCGATTTAAGCCAAACGTTTAAAATATTAAGAAACAAATCCAAACATTTCACCCTTTTAGCTATTTATGCCAAACGTTTACAAATGTTACGAAACAAAACCAAGCGTTTCTCCTTTTTAGAAATTTAAGCCAAACGTTTATAAATGTTCCGAAACAAATCGAAGTGTTTCACCTTTTTAGTAATTTAAGCCAAACGTTTACAAACGTTACAAA
This sequence comes from Mercurialis annua, assembly GCF_937616625.2. Lineage (NCBI taxonomy): Eukaryota > Viridiplantae > Streptophyta > Magnoliopsida > Malpighiales > Euphorbiaceae > Mercurialis > Mercurialis annua. The sequence continues at coordinate 35,869,679 of NC_065571.1, forward strand.
ACAAATCCAAACGTTTCACCTTTTTAGCAATTTAAGATAAACGTTTACAAACGGTGCGAAACAAATCGAAGCGTCTCCCCTTTGAAGCAATTTAAGCCAAACGTTTACATATGCTGCGAAACAAATCCAAACGTTTCCCCTTTTTAGCTATTCAAGCCAAACCTTGAAAAACGGTACGAAACAAATCTAAATGTTTCCCTTTTTTGGCAATTTAAGCCAAACGTTTATAAACGCTATGAAACAAATCCAATCATTTCACCTTTTTAGCATTTTAAGCCAAACGTTTACAAACATTACGAAACAAATCCAAGTGTTTCTCCTTTTTAGCAATTTAAGCCAAACGTTTAAAAATATTACGAAACATATCAAGGCGTTTCACTTTATTAGCAATTTAAACCAAACTTATACAGAGGTAAATCTAAACGTTTCCCCTTTTTAGCGATTTAAGCCAAACATTTACATACTATACGAAACAAATCCAAAATTTTCACCTTTTTAGACATTGAACCCAAACATTTACAAACGTTACGAAACAAAACCAAACGTTTCACCTTTTTATCGATTTAAGCCAAACGTTTACAAACGTGACGAAACAAATCCAAACGTTTTGTCTTTATAACAATTTAAGCCAAACGTTTACAAATGTTACGAAACAAATCTAAACGTTTCACATATTTAGCGATTTAAGCCAAACCTTTACAAACGTTACGAAACAAAACCAAGCGTTTCACCTTTTTAGCAATTTAAGATAAACGTTTACAAACGTTGCGAAACAAATACAAGCGTTTCACCTTTTTAGCAATTTAAGCCAAACGTTTACAAACGTTCCGAAACAAATCCAAGTGTTTCACCTTTTTAGCAATTTAAGCCAAACGTTTACAAACGTTACAAAACAAATCCAAGCGTTTCACCTTTTTAGCAATTTATGCCAAACGTTTACAAACGTTATGAAACAAATCCAAGAGTTTCACCATTTTAGCAATTTAAGACAAACGTTTACAAACGTTGCGAAACAAATCCAAACGATTCATCTTTTTAGCAATTTAAGCCAAATGTTTACAAACACTACGAAACAAAATAAAAAGTTTCCCCTTTTTAGCGATTTTAGCTAAACGTTGACAAACGTTACGAAAAAATTCAATCGTTTCCCCATTTTAGCGATTTAAGCAAAACGTTTATAACGTTACGAAACAAATCCAAACATTTCATCTTTTTAGCGATTGAAGCCAAACGTTTAGAAACGTTACGAAACAAATCCAAATATTTCACCTTTTTAGCGATTGAAGCCAAACGTTTACAAATGTTACAAAACAAATCCAAACGTTTCACATTTTAAGCGATATAAGCCGAACGTTTACAAACGTTACGAAACAAATCCAAGCGTTTCAACTTATTAGCAATTTAAGCAAAACGTTTACAAACGTTACGAAACAAATCCAATTTCCCAGCTTTTTAGCAATTTAAGACAACCATTTACAAACGTAACGAAACAAATCAAAACGTTTCACATTTTAGCGATTTAATCCAAAAGTTTACAAATGTTATGAAACAAATCCAAGTGTTTCATCTTTTTTAGCAATTTAAGCCAAACGTTTACAAACGCTGAGAAACAAATCAAAGTGTTTCACCTTTTAAGCGATTTTAGCTAAACGTTTACAAACGTTACGAAAAAAATTCAATCGTTTCACCTTTATAGCGATTTAAGACAAACGTTTACAGACGGTACGAAACAAATCCAAACGTTTCACCTTTATAGCGATTTATGCCAAACATTTAGAAACGCTACAAAACAAATCCAAACGTTTCCCCTTTTTAGCAATTTAAGTCTAACGTTTAAAAAGGTTACGAAACAAATCCAAGTGTTTCTCCTTTTTAGCAAATTAAGACAAACGTATACAAACGTTACGAAATGAATGAAAGCGTTTCACCTTTTAAGCAATTTAAGCCAAACGTTACGAAACAAATCCAAACGTTTCCCCTTTTTAGCTATTTAAGCCAAACGTTTACAAACGTTGTGAAACAAATCCAAACGTTTCACCTTTTTAGCGATTTAAGTCAAACGTGTGAAAACTTTACGAAACAAATCCAAACGTTTCACGTTTTTAGCGATTTAAGGCAAACATTTACAAACGTTACGAAACAAAACCGAACGTTTAAAACATTACGAAACAAATCCAAACGTTTCACATTTTTAGCGATTTAAGCCAAACGTTTACAAATATTACGAAACAAAACCAAGCGGTTCACCTTTTTAGCAATTTAATCCAAACGTTTACAAAAGTTACAAAACAAATCCAAGCGTTTCACATTTTTAGCAATTTAAGCCAAACGTTTACAAACATTACGAATCAAAAACCAAGCGTTTCACCTTTTAAGCAATTTAAGCCAAATGTTTACAAACGTATCGAAACAAATCCAAGAGCTTCACTTTACGAAACAAATCCAAGCGTTTCACCTATATAGCAATTTAATCCAAACATTTGCAAACATTACGAAACAATTCCAAACATTTCACCTTTTAAGCGATTTAAGAGAAACGTTTATAAACGGTATAAAGAAAATCCAAACGTTTCAGCTTTTTAGCGATTGAAGACAAACGTTTACAAGCGTTACGAAACAAATCCACACGTTTCACCTTTTTAGCGATTTAAGCCAAACGTTTACAAATGTTACGAAACAAATCCAAACGTTTCCCCTTATTGACGATTTAAGCCAAACGTTTACAAACGATACGAAACAAATCCAAACGTTTCCCCTTATTGGCGATTTAAGCCAAACGTTTACAAACGATACGAAACAAATCCAAACGTTTCACCTTATTGGCGATTTAATCCAAACGTTTACAAACGTTACGACACAAATCCAAATGTTTCATCTTTTTAGCGATTTAAGCCAAACGTTTACAAATGTTACGAAACAAATCCAAGTGTTTCACCTTTTTAACAATTTAAGCCAAACGTTTACAAATGCTACGAAACAAATGCAAGCGTTTCACCTTTTAAGTAATTTAAGACAAAGGTTTACAAACGTTACGAAACAAATCAAACGTTTCACTTTTTTAGCGATTTATGCCAAACATGTAGAATTGCTACGAAACAAATCCAAATGTTTCACCTTTTTAGCGATTTATGCCAAACATTTAGAATTGCTACGAAACAAATCCAAATGTTTCACCTTTTTAGCAATTTAAGCCTAACGTTTACAAATGTTACGAAACAAATCCAAGCGTTTCTCCTTTTTAGAAATTTAAGCCAAACGTATACAAACGTTACGAAATGAATGAAAGCGTTTCACCTTTTTAGGAATTTAACCAAACGTTTACAAACGTTACGAAACAAATCCAAAATTTTCACCTTTTCAGCAATTTAGTCAAATGTTTACAAACGTAGCGAAACAAACCCAAACTTTTCTCCTTTTTAGCAATTTAAGCCAAATGTTTACAAACGTTACCAAACAAATCCAAGCGTTTCACCTTTTTAGCAATTTACGCCAAATGTTTACTAACTTTACGAAACAAATCCAAGCGTTTCACCTTTTGAGCAATTTAAGCCAAAAGTTTAAAAACATTACGAGACATATCCAACCATTTCACCTTTTTAGCGATTTAAGCCAAATGTTTACAAACTGTAATACCCCAAAAGATTTAATTATCTAACTGGACCACGTGTCTAGTTTTTAGTGGCCGGGTGGTGATATCGGAAGAAATTTCGAGAAATTTAATAAATAAATCAAAGTAGGTCGGTCTCGGGGAAAGAAATTATACGTAATTTAATATTATATTTCAATCTAAGGTAGGAATTGGAATTAAAAGGAAAGATGTGAAGAAAAGTCCCAAACTAAAGTTCAGGGACTAAAGTGGTAATTTAACCATATAAATCTTGAAATGAAAATTATTTCGCCAAGGTCCGCGAAATGTTTTATAATATATATGGTAAAAGTTTCGGGTCAATCAGAGACCTTTTCAAATTTGGACGCGGATGTGTTTTGGGCTAAATTGCAACTTTTGAAAAGTTCAAGGGCCAAAACGTAAATTAGCCAATTAAATCTCCGGAATAGTATTTATAAGATTATTGACGGAAAATAATAATTTTGAGTTATTATTATTTATATGGAGATAAATAATACGTAGGTAATAGAGTTAAAAGGATAATTTAACCATTTGGTTAAATTATAAAGTTTAAAAGAGAATTAGTTTAAGTTAAAGAAATGAAGGATTAAAGTGATATAATTGCCAATATATATATATGAGGAATGAAGTGTCCAGAAGCATGAAGAGAGGAGCAGAAGAGAAAGGTGAAGGCGGGAGAAAGTGACGAACGATTCCGATCCGTCGCGGTTTCGCCGTTTCTCGTCCGTTTCTGACGTTCTATAACTCGAATCTATCGTATTTCAGTGGCAAATCACAGTAAGCTTGACGTTTTGCCTTTTTCATGGATGAATTTGGTTATATATCGAGTTCAAGGTTTATGCCACGAAACGATTATATCAATTTATTGATTATTGGATTCGATTATAGCGTTTTGAGTTTAGAATTGGTGTTTTTGGCATGTTTACGCGTTGTTTGAAAGTCGGGATACGGAAAATACTAAGGAAGCACGTCGGAATGGCTTGAAAACGATTATAACAAAGTTACGCGGGAGAGTAACAAAGTTACGCAAGAGCGTAACAAAGTTACGCGGGAGCGTATCAAAGTTACGCGGGCGCGTAACTGTCTTACGCGGGCGCGTAAGAATGTTACGCGGGCGCGTAACTATCTTACGCGGGCGCGCATCGAGGCTATGCGGGCGCACAACTTATTCGAAGCACCTATAGAGTAATTTTGCCCCGTTTTGACCTAGATTTCCGACTTTAAGTACGTCAGACATTAAAAGTGAATCACGGACTCCGAGAATGCAAATTTTGGATATCGAACGTAATGCGTTCAATTAAGATTTTAATATATAAGGGGCTTATAGTTAGATATCGATAAAAATGAAATGTGATTAAGAGACTATTAAAGTTAAGAGTTATATTTGGAATAAGATCGTGTTAACCTAAGTTTATAACTTAGGGTTTTGATACTAAGCCTACGTTTATGGATTAAACGTACAGGTAATTCAACTAAGTAACCGAAGTATCGACGAGCTACCAGGCCGACGACCTGGAATAGCTACATGATCAAACGACATACGGAACTCGCATTCATGGGATCTTATTACTATTATTACATTTCGGAAAGCGGTCACTGTGAGTTCGCGTATTATTATCATTAAAGTTACTTTCATATATTATGAATATTATTATTAATACATCGCATTTATATGATTTGCTCGTATAAGATGCTATATTTGGTGAATTTGATTATATGAATGATGTTATATTCATTGTTTTGAATATGAATATCTAGTGTGCGATCCGAAGAAATCAACTACCTATTGGGTGTCAATAGGCTGTGTGATCACCAGTATTTGAGTCAGTCTAGCGTGTCTAGATTGTCTATGAGATTATGAGAAGCGCATATGATATGAATGCGATACGCGTGAGAACTCGGTTACGGTGTAACCTGAGCCCCGTATCTAGTGGGTTGGACCCACCAGCGAGTTGGACCCACCAGTGAGTTGAACTCACACTTTGAGATTAAGAGATTGGTCGCGGCTGACGTGGTTGAGTGTGAACACTCCCGGGTCAGACCATTTGGATCAATTTGATTTGAATATTCAGAATAAGATAAATTAAGAGTTTAAGATTAGGGTTTTGGTCAGATCTGCTATTTGCGAATATTATGTTATTTTCATATTATATTGGAATAGATATATATATATGTTTGAGTATGCGATGTGTATTTTCATAATACCGATAATAAGTTGCATACTCACTCAGTATTTTCCCAAATACTTACCTCCACTCTGATGTTTTCAGGTAGCCGGAGTCGGATCAGACAAACCACCTCCATTGTGCCAGAAGTCGTCGGACTTGCACAAGTATGAGTTTCTAGAGCTGCAGTAGTCAGTAGGTGTCTATATAAGATGGATGAATTGATTTCAAATAATTAGTTTTGCATGTAAACTCCAATATGATATTTTAATATCTATAATTAGATTGTTTAAAAGAGTTTTCTGAAAACGTTTTATATACAACATTATATTTTTAAATGCTAAAAATTATTAGTGGTTTTAGGCTTGCTACGGGTTTTGGAGCTACCACTCCCATTCCCTAGCGCCGGTCTCGGCTTAATAATTTGGGTCGTGACAATTGTGGTATCAGAGCAGTTGGTCTAGTTACCTCTGCTAAGATGCGTTTGTCGGCTAAGTAACCTAGGAAACTACTACAGCTATAGAGTTTGGGGTTTGTTTGATCCAAGTCGTTGGTGTGCTTAGATTTGAGAGAAGTATGATAAGTTAATTTGTGAAATGCTTACTTGTTTCTTATGACACGTATATAGGAGATATATACGTATATATTGTTTTGATGAGACATGCATATATGATATGCATTTGAGATGAAGCTTCTAGGAGATGTATTGCCTCATATGAATAGAATATATTGAGGTAATTGCAATTTGATGATATGTATGTATGTGTGTTTAGCATCATATAAAGTGAGAAATGTTATAGGATTCGATCGATCGAAATTTTAGAAAGAGTGTGAAGAAGGAATGCAAAGTTGTAGAAATTGAAGAACTTTCCGGATGCAGAGTTTAAAGGTCTAGAGAACTTACAAAACTCGAAGTTATGATTTTTAACAGTTACTTGTTTAACGATTCTAAAAGCATAATTGTGCCTAGACCCGTAATAGCCATTGATAATTGCCACGACACCGATAGAAAATGCATCACTACATACATCAATACATGCATCAATAGGATATGCATCATATGCCTTATGTTCAAACAAAGAGGTGAGATGTGGCAACTATTTGGGGATGAGAGACGTCATCACCCTAGTGCACAATTTTGCTAAGATTTAAATGGAATTTTTAAATGAATCGTTTTATTTGAAAGAGTTTTCAAGAATTTTTGTTTTTATGTAAGTATACCTAGACCAGAACTCTGTGACGGAAGTGAGATGCTCGCGAGCAAGCTGTGATCAATGATATGAGGTGAATAAATACATATAATTGTGAGAACATAAGATTTCTTCCTCTAGCTAATGAACTTAGCCTGGATAGTAGATATGTGTTCGGATAATAAAACATATCCGATTAATAACGTATGATATGTATGTTATATTTTAATATTTTTGATGTTTGATTAAGTCCATGTGAGCGGAATGCTCACAAGACTTAAGTTATGATACGTAATCAAGAAAATCTAGGGAACACTGGTTTTCTTGAATTCGGTCAATATAGATGCTATAGCTATGATAGTAATATATTTATAATATATACAACGCGAGTATATGTTTTGATAATTTGCTAAGTCTACAATGAGTCAGAGCACTCAGAAGACTTGCAACGAAAGACGTAATCATGGAAGGTCAAAAGGAAGGAGATGTTCTGATAGTCCAACTTACGTGGACAGCGAGTAGTTGTGATGATTAGTAAGTGATATATTTTAAGGAATTTATCAGTATTCCTTTATATAATCGCCATACTATGAACAAAGAACTGTGCGGATACGTGTCATTACACAGTAAGTGTATGAGGCGCGGGAAGAAGATCGAAGTGATGAAGGCAAACGTAACCAGTCCATTTGGCTAGTAGGGGCCAGGAATGAGATGAAGGTCAATGGGAACCTAGCAAGACAAAGTAGGAATGTACAGGCATTGGGAATGCTGTAACAACCCAACGTCAATATGAATCAGTTAGCAGTAAAGGCAACTGATATAAGGAATTGTATGCCAATAATAGGATGATGGATACAAAGACAAGAACCCCTATAAAGGTTTGATATTAGTATACATAAGTTAAGACGCAAAGAGTGATGGATTAACCGGTATGCTAGATCTTTTAGAAGAAGTAAAGTAAGATGCTCGTATACATCGAGCGGATAAAGGACAAACTGTATTGTCGAATTAGGGTCTTGATGAAAGGTTCAACCCATGATTAATTTCGACAAGCGATTAGAGCAGTGATAGACCAGATAATATGAATTAAGTTTGTAACCCGAGTTGGGAAATTCTTTTGACTATTAGCTCCGATTAAGAATAATCGGGAAAGATCATAGTAATTAGGTCAGAAGCTACGATGAAAATGAATAATTGAAGTATGCAATAGGAAAGATCGAGAATTAAATAACAAGAACTGCAATCGGTGGATTAAGAATTGAAACTTCCACCTCAAAGTATCAATTATGAAACAGAATAATTTGGCTGTGAGAGGTATAAAAGTAATGAATGCTTGTGAAATATTAAACCTTAAACTTCAAGTTAGGTCAAATAAAGAGTAAAGTGTATAATGTGATCGATATAGGAGATTGATTATGATCCTTAAAGGATTAAGATGTGTTAGACATGATCAAACTTGTTTGATATATTCCTAGAAGAAAATTCTCAGGAAGAGGACGTCAGGAAAGAAGAGTTATCGGACGAGTTCGATGTCAAGGAGTACCAGAGTGAGCATTTATGGTTCAGTGTACGAAAGTATCGCAATCCGAGGAAGGATGCAGAGATAGCCAATGGTCAGACATAAACGGCCTTGAATCAGGTTGGGAAGCAAATGTGGCCTTTTCACGAGGAATGCTACTAGTGGACCTGTATTCCAGTGGCTTTCTGCGTATGGTTCGAGGGAATGCCAAAGGTAAATGACGTGTATGATAAAGTAATTAGAGTTAAGGAAAGTATGAACAATCTGTGTATGACGCAAGGGACTTAATAAGCGTTATTGAGATACGAAAAAGAGAAAGTCACGTAGAAGGATGACGAATGGATCGGATGGATTAAATTCTATGCAGTCGTGAATCCATAGAAATAAAAAGGGATAAAGATGACAGAGTCATAGGATCGGGTCCACTGACAGTTAAGATGTCAGTAAGGGTACAATAGAACAATACGTAAGTAATTGAGGGCGCACTACGTCGGTAATTCAGGCAAAAAGGGAATTGCGACCCATTATTTAAATTGTTGATCGACGTTCAGAGTGCTGAAACAAGAAATATCAGAAATACGAGATACGATAGAGGTGATACCAGCATAAGAGCGGCTTTACAGACGGCCATGATGATAGTACAAATACGATAAGACGATATATATACGATTAAGAACGCACTACATCGGGAAATTCAGATGAAGAAGGCCACAACTTTCTATTAATGATCGATGTTGTGGATATTAAAAGCAAGTAGTACACGATGTACAAAAGGCTCTGAGGAGGAAAGCAAAGAATACAATAGAAGATAATCGAGAAACACGATAAGAACGTGAATTAGGAACGCAAGAAGAATACCATAGGATCATAGCATTTGGACTATTAATCCTATTGGTTGACTAAAGACAAGAAGTTAAAGAAAAATTAGAAAGAAGTACATCTACGGTATGGACAAATGTAGAAGTAACAAGTGGAATAGCAAGATCATAGATAGTAATGAGAAGTAAGCTTAACGCTACATGATAGTTAAGGGAAATGATTTGAAAGCTAAGAGCCACCTAAAATTGAGAATTGGAAGGAAGAAAGAGATAATAAAAAGTTGGATTATGACGATAAATGCTAAAAGCATTCTTGAAGGTCAAAAGACGAATAATGTCAAGAAGACGACAAAGAAAAAGGAAAGCGTAGATGAAACGAGAAAGGATGATGAATAAAAAGATCAAATATAGAGCAAGTAACGATGTCATCAGAGGACATTCTGACGTAAGTATATAATTAGAAGAGGATTAAAATTCTCATTTAAGAATTATAAGCAAAGGAAGCTTATCAAAGCATTGGTCACACGCTGTCTTATTAAAATAAGAATTCAGCGACCAATATGACACTCCTTTCTGGCTGAAAACCAGATTGATGAAACAGATCGATGTAAGGAAAGTAGAGACGAGGAGTTTCAAAGAATAGTACGTCCTACTTAAAGGAAATAGATCAATGGATATGCAAACGAATAAAGAGGTATACGATATATCTAGATGCAAGAAGAAGGTTAAGTAAGTTTTATAAGAAAGTAAACAAAGACCTATAAGGATATGTCATGAGTATTCATCCCATGAATAACCAAGATAAGCGACGATAAGAGAAATACAGTAATAAAAAAAAAGGGATAGCGGATAAAGAGATAAGTTCCTAGCACTACGATGAATAACAATTGGATGACTACAACAGCCATACAAAAGAGACTACGTATGTAGTGAAGCATAAGTTGTTTGAGTGTCCACATCACTCAACAAGAAACGATGATAAGATTAGACGGTGTCGGAGAACAAAATCAAGTCGTGACAACGACCAAATAGGGAAGATTAACGGATTATCTAAACGAGGAAGCCTAGTGACGAAGATTATCATTTTTAATGATAAGATATCATTAAGACGAGCTATCATTGAACATCAGTAAGAAACTGAAAGTTCAATTACGATTATAAGAGTTTATAGTAATGAATGACAGACAAAAGACAAACACATGGATTGTGTTGTAGAATAAAAAGAAGAGATCAAAGGTAAGACTGTCAATGATAACTGACGTCAAAGTACAAGAAGTACAGAAATTGAAATGACGATTCCTTACGCTGACCAATGTCGTAAGATAAACACGGTACTTCTATTATGAGGGAAATTCAAAATGAGAAAGGAATATGAAAATTCGAGGACGAATTTTTATAAAGGGGGAAGGATGTAATACCCCAAAAGATTTAATTATCTAACTGGACCACGTGTCCAGTTTTTAGTGGCCGGGTGGTGATATCGGAAGAAATTTCGAGAAATTTAATAAATAAATCCAAGTAGGCCGGTCTCGGGGAAAGTAATTATACGTAATTTAATATTATATTTCAATTCTAAGGTAGGAATTGGAATTAAAAGGAAAGAGTTCAGAGACTAAAGTGGTAATTTAACCATATAAATCTCGAAATGAAAATTATTTCACCAAGGTCCGCGAAATGTTTTATAGTATATGTGGTAAAAGTTTCGGGTCAATCAGAGACCTTTTAAAATTTAGACGCGGATGTGTTTTCGGATAAATTGCAACTTTTAAAAAGTTCAAGGGCCAAAACATAAATTAGCCAATTAAATCTCCGTAATAGTAATTAAAAGATTATTGACGGAAAATAATAATTTTGAGTTAGTATTATTTATATGGAGATAAATAATACGTAGGTAATAGAGTTAAAAGGATAATTTAACCATTTGGTTAAATTATAAAGTTTAAAAGAGAATTGGTTTAAGTTAAAGAAACGAAGGATTAAAGTGATATAATTGCCAATATATATATATGAGGAATGAAGTGTCCAGAAGCATGAAGAGAGGAGCAGAAGAGAAAGGTGAAGGCGAGAGAAAGTGACGAACGATTCCGATCCGTCGCGGTTTCGCCGTTTCTCGTCCGTTTCTGACGTTCTATAACTCGAATCAATCGTATTTCAGTGGCAAATCACAGTAAGCTTGACGTTTTGCCTTTTTAATGGATGAATTTGGTTATAGATCGAGTTCAAGTTTTATGCCACGAAACGATTATATCAATTTATTGATTATTGGATTCGATTATAGCGTTTTGAGTTTAGAATTGGTGTTTTTGGCATGTTTACGCGTTGTTTGAGAGTCGGGATACGGAAAATACTAAGGAAGCACGTCGGAATGGCTTGAAAACGATTATAACAAAGTTACGCGGGCGCGTAACATAGTTACGCGGGCGCGTAACTGTCTTACGCGGGCGCGTAAGAATGTTACGCAGGCGCGTAACTATCTTACGCGGGCGCGCATCGAGGATATGCGGGCGAACAACTTATTCCAAGCACCTATAGAGTAATTTTGCCCCGTTTTGACCTAGATTTCCGACTTTAAGTACGTCGGACATTAAAAGTGAATCACGAACTCCGAGAATGCAAATTTTGTATATCGAACGTAATGCGTGCGATTAAGATTTTAATATATAAGGGGCTTATAGTTAGATATCGATAAAAATGAAATGTGATTAAGAGACTATTAAAGTTAAGAGTTATATTTGGAATAAGATCGTGTTAACCTAAGTTTATAACTTAGGGTTTTGATACTAAGCCTACGTTTATGGATTAAACGTACAGGTAATTCAACTAAGTAACCGAAGTATCGACGAGCTACCAGGCCGACGAGCTGGAATAGCTACATGATCAAACGACGTACGGAACTTGCATTCATGGGATCTTATTACTATTATTACATTTTGGAAAGTGGTCAATGTGAGTTTGCGTATTATTATCATTAAAGTTACTTTCATATATTATGAATATTATTATTAATACATCGCATTTATATGATTTGCTCGTATAAGATGCTATATTTGGCGAATTTGATTATATGAATGTTGTTATATTCATTGTTTTGAATATGAATATCTAGTGTGCGATCCGAAGAAATCAACTACCTATTGGGTGTCAATAGGCTATGTGATCACCAGTATTTGAGTCAGTCTAGCGTGTCTAGATTGTCTATGAGATTATGAGAAGCGCATATGATATGAATGCGATACGCGTGAGAACTCGGTTACGGTGTAACCTGAGCCCCGTATCTAGTGGGTTGGACCCACCAGTGAGTTGGACTCACACTTTGAGATTAAGAGATTGGTCGCGGCTGACGTGGTTGAGTGTGAACACTCCCGGGTCGGACCATTTGGATCAATTTGATTTGAATATTCAGAATAAGATAAATTAAGAGTCTAAGATTAGGGTTTCGGTCGGATCTGCTATTTGCGAATATTATGTTATTTTCATATTATATTGGAATAGATATATATATGTTTGAGTATGCGATGTGTATTTTCATAATACCGATAATAAGTTGCATACTCACTCAGTATTTTCCCAAATACTGACCTCTCACTCTGATGTTTTCAGGTAGCCGGCGTCGGATCAGACAAACCACCTCCATTTTGCCAGAAGTCGTCGGACTTGCACAAGTATGAGTTTCTAGAGCTGCAGTAGTCAGTAGGTGTCTATATAAGATGGATGAATTGATTTCAAATAATTAGTTTTGAATGTAAACTCCAATATGATATTTTAATATCTATAATTAGATTATTTAAAAGATTTTTCTGAAAATGTTTTATATACAATATTATATTTTTAAATGCTGAAAATTGTTAGTGGTCTTAGGCTTGCTACGGGTTTTGGAGATACCACTCCCATTCCCTAGCGCCGGTCTCGGCTTAATAATTTGGGTCGTGACACAAACCTTACAAAACAAATCCAAACGTTTCCCCTTTTTAGCTATTTAAGCCAAACGTTTACAAACATTACGAAACAAATCCAAACGTTTCACCTCTTTGGCGATTTAAGCCAAACGTTTACAAACGTTACAATACAAATCCAAACGTTTCCCCTTTTTAGCAATTTAAGCCAAACGTTTACAAACATTACGAAACAAATCCAAACATTTCCCCTTTTTACCGTTTTAAGCCAAATGTTTACAAACGTTACGAAACAAAACGAAACGTTTAAAACGTTACGAAACAAATCCAAACGTTTCTCATTTTTAGCGATTTAATCCAAACGTTTCCAAATGTTACGAAACAAATCCAAGCGTTTCACCTTTTTAGCAATTAAAGCCAAACGTTAACAAACGTTATTAAACAAATTCAAACATTTTACCTTTTTAGCTATTTAAGCCAAACGTTTACAAACAGTACAAAACAAATCCAAACATTTCACCCTTTTAGATTTAAGCCAAACGTTTAGAAACGCTACGAAACAAATCCAAACGTTTCACCTTTTCGCAACTTAAGCCTAACGTTTGCAAACGTTACGAAATAAATCCAAGCGTTTCTCCTTTTTAGCGATTTAAGCCAAACGTTTACAAACGTTACGAAACAAAACCAAACGTTCAAAACGTTACGAAACAAATCCAAACGTTTCACCTTTTTAGCGATTTAAGCCAAACCTTTACAAAGTTGCGAAACAAAACCAAACGTTTAAAACGTTATGAAACAAATCCAAACGATTCACATTTTTAGCGATTTAAGTCAAACCTTTACAAACGTTACGAAACAAAACCAAGCGTTTCTCCTTTTTAGCAATTTAAGCCAAACGTTTACAAACGTTACAAAACAAATCCAAGCGTTTAACCTTTTTAGCAATTTAAGCCAAACGTTTACAAATGTTCAGAAACAAATCTGTAATATCGCAAAATGTTCAATTATCTAATTGGACCACGTGTCCAGTTTGGACTCGCCAGAGTGGCAAATCGGAAAGATTTCTGATAAAAGTAAAGTAAATAAATTTTAAGGTTGTCGGTTTTGGGAAATTAATTATGCGGAAATTACAATTATATTGCAATTCTAAAGTTAGAATTGGAATCGAAAGGAAAAGTGTCTAGAATAGCCCAAAAATAAAGTGCAAGGACTAAAGTGGTAATTTAGAATTTCAGATTTTGACGGGAAAGTATTAATATCGAGTTTCGTATTATTCATTGGATATAAATAGTACGTATAAGTTATAATTAAAGTGTTAATTGATTTAGCTATGGACTAAATCATACAAATGAAAAGTTTAAAAGATAAATGATGATAAGCAAAAAGAACATGGACTAGAAGAGAAGAGTAGACGAATCGAGAGAAATTGAGAAACCTTCGAGCGATACCGTCGTTTTGCCGCCGTTTCTCCGTTCGACGTCAGCTTCGAGTGATTTTCGCGGCGATCTCTTCGGAATTGAAAGCTCTATCCTCTCTGGTCATCAAATTGAGGTAAGAGGTCAATATATGGTGCGAAAACAGTAGGCTTTAGGGCTAGTTTGAGTTAGTATTTTGTTTGGGTTGAATTTGACATTTTTAAGTTATTTTCGCGTTTTAATGAAAACGGAGGAACGGGTTTTGAGTACGGAAGTCTTTAGCACGTTGGGAAGGTGGCGAAACCCTGGATATCGACTTTCGGGGGGCTGTGCACCAGAGATGCACGACCGTGCACCAGGTGATGTGCACGAACATTCACTTGGTTGCACGATTGTGCACCCACAAAAATGCACGCCCGTCCACCCCGACTCGCCCCTACGTGTATGCAAATTGTATTTGACCTAGGTATTAGACGTTTTGAGTAATTTGACTCTAAAAGACAGATTTCGGACTTTGAGAATCAAAAGTCTCGAGCTAAGCTCGACGTTTGCGATAGACAACGATAACAGAAAATGCTAAGAACGTTATACGATTATCAAGTATGAGAAGCTGTATTCGCTAAGGCGTCGATACGACTAAAGTTATCGAATACGTAAACAAGAATAAAAACGAAACTAAACCCTAAAACTTAGAAGTATTATACGTGTAAAGATACGAGCTTCAGGTCTAACTATTAAATGATTTATCAGACATGTCTGTGAGTAGTGGGGTCAGTAGACGTGGACTAGCAAGGGCATACTATCAGATCGACCACATCATTACTTGGATAGCAGTCACTGTGAGTTACACTTTACGTTCGTGTATTATACATATTAAAGTTATTTTTATATAGATATATATACTGTTTATACGCATCGCATGATATATGATTTGATTAAAAGTTATATGTTTCTATTAAGTTTATATACGAGAGCTAGTATGCGATTCGAAGAAACTAGCTATCTATTGGGTGTCAATAGGATGTGAAATCACCAGTATTGAGTCAGTCTAGTGTGTTTGCATTTGAGAAATGATTTGATATACACACGTATGATATGATACGACATGATATGAACATGAATTTCGAAGTCGGATAATGAATTTGATATGAGCGAGAACTCGTTTATGGTGTAACCTGAGCCCCGTATCTAGTGAGTTGGACTCACACTTTGGTATTAAGAGATGAGTCGCGATCGACGTGGTAGAGTGTGAACACTCCCGGGTCGGACTATCTGGATCAGTATGATTTGATTATTCAAAAGTTGTGTCGCATGCTAGGATATCAGTTTCGTACGGATCAAATACCTGTTTATATGTTTTACTTTTATAGTATTGTTTCCTTGAAATGCGATGCTATGTTTTTATAATAATATCGTTAGTAAATGCAAACTCACTCAGTATTTTCCCAAATACTGACCCCTCACCTTTGATATCTTTCAGATGCTTAGTGTGTGGACTTAGCTAGAAGCCAATTTTGAAGTCCAGAAGTCAGTTGTGTATGAATAGTTTCTGATTTCTGTGAATGCTGCAGTAGTGGTCCCGCGTTGACAGAGTCGTAGCCTAGACAGCAGTACATTTTGATTGTACATATTACTTGCTGTCTTGTTTATACGTTTTAATAGGCTATGTGTTTTATGTTTTATTCACGGCCCCAAATGCCGGTGATATGTTGTGTTTCACTAACTGATGTATATAGTACCGCGAGGCCAGTTCGTACAGGGTACGATAACTAGAGCCCGCGAGGTTAACAGAACAGTTAGTGTAAATATTTGTGTATATATGTTATGTATATTTGCTTCTCTTATGTTGTGTTATTTGTTTATTATTTGCGAAAAATTAATAGTGACATGAGGCTTGCTACGGGTTCCGAAGCTACCACTCCCGTTCCCTAGCGCTGGTCTCGGCCCTGAGATTGGGTCGTGACAATGTTGGTATCAGAGCAGTTGGTCCAGTTACCACTGCAAGTTTATTTTATTGTCGTTCGAGAGAAGTTGGTCTAGTTACTACTGCCACTTTTGTCTGAATATCTGTTTGACGTTGAATACTCTGTCAGTAAGTAAACCTAGGAACTACTGCAGTAAAAGAGTCGGACCTTAGTTGTCTGCATTTGTTTGATATTTGTATTAGTAATACGTGGTACAGGGCGCGTGAATCAGGGCTATTAAGTTAGTAAGTAAGTTATTAGTATCTACGTATACGAACGACTGAGACAACTAAGTGTTTACTACTTGCGCTAGAATTGTTAAATGGTTATCTGCTTGCGACCTCCGTGCGGCTGGATTAAATGCTAAATGTTTACAGCACCTTATAAGTTGATATTGGAATTGCGTGTGGAAATAGGCTCAGATGGTCGCTTATTGTCATGACCCAATTTCATGGATCGTGACTGGCGTTAGGGTATGTGTATGGTCGTACCAAAACCCGTAGCAAGCCTCGCGGAAAACAATCTAGCATATAAACTTGCAGAAAACAATGCTCGGGGCAACCGAGACTCCAAGCTAAGTCTACCAGTTTATATCACAGTTCTAGTATAAACAACTTAAATATCTGAAATGCTCAGCTTAACCGAGTCTCGACAGCATGCCTTATACATAACGAGATAAATCCAAAGTATACATGCCAAAGGTAATAATAAAACAATCGGATCAATCCGACAATCCAAAGTACGATAATCGGTATATATACTAGTTCTACTGCGGTCTAAGAGTTTAAAACAATAGACTAGTTTTATTTACATAAAAACCTCCAAGAATCAAGAATTGGAGATGACCAAGCTTTCAAATCATAAACCTGGAAAAATTGGGAAAACAACGGGATCAGATATACTGAGATGAGTTTGCCATACTATTTACATTTATTAAGCTTAAAACCCTTAAATCAAAACCTTGCATACTAATATAGTATGATTATGGAATAACCGTATTGAAATGATCCCATTGTAAGTATGTCATAACATACTGATAAACCCAGAGTGGACGGGAACAAATCCTCGTCAAATTACCAGCGTAAGCAAGACCTTAGTCTGCCGATCCCATAGTACTTATCGGTGCACACAGTCTCGATACAAGCCTATCGAGTAGCTCGTTTCAATCCAGAACCATAATCCGAAAAAACAGTTCAAAAGCATTGATAATATCAAAATACGATGCGGTACTTAATAAAGCGGTAAATAGCACTACAAACTCACTGCTTGCTTATCCACGTGAATCTTGGCAAACAGCTAACCCTGCGTAGACTCCGAAGCACGAGCAGTCGACGGGTCTAAAACAATGTATATGTTAAAATCTGAACAACCCCTAACTCTAAGATTACTAGACACCATATAGGACTAGCATCTTAACACAACCAAAGATCAACATTCGAAACACAGTAATCCCAAAGCCAAAGTACATACATATCCAACCAATACAATAACTAGTTAAGTTTAGGTGAGTTCTCGTTTTCAAAAAAAACAATCCAGAGTAATATAATTTAACAACACCTTTTCGAAATCCAACATATCCCAGAGTAGTGTGTTAGCCATATATCAACTATATGCTTAACACAACATGTCGGGCGACACAAGTCTAACCCGACCCAACCAGAGTAAAATCCAAAGTTAAATCCTTTAAAATGAAACCAATGTATTTGAAAACAAAGAACTCACTATAAGCTTAACCAAAATTCAAACCAATACCACAAATAGCAATAATAACCAATAGACTATCAACACTTGACAATTCCACCCGGAGTTCATATTTCTCAATTAAAACACATTAAGTGTAAATAAACATGACTCCAAAACACATTGAAATAGTAAACCCAGATCTGAACTGTACACTTAGATAGGCTTTAAAACTATTGTAAAATAATTCTACCTTAAATGCCATAACAACAATTTGTTATCCAAATAACCCAAGGTAAACAAATATCCTTTATATACTTAAACGATTTCCAGTCATATGTAAATATTCTTAAAACAACGTTTTATTCCAATTAAAACCACCTTTAACATATAATCTAGCCTTAGTCAATTGTCTCCAATCACCCTAAGTAAGAATTTCCCATTCACAATTTTTTAACCTTTAAAATAACATTTTTCAGCTTTTAGTTTATAGTTCAAAATAGAATTCAATTCCACAACTTAACCCAAGTGATACATTATTTCATTTAAACGATTCCTCCAATCTCCTAATGTATTGTTAAACATCTAACAACCTATGATTCATTTACTTTGAAATTTCCAGATTTTTAATAAAGGCTTAAAACAGAATTATAAATCAAGAACGACAAAAACTCCATATAACCCTTCAATCAAAAAAGTATTCCAATCATCCAATGTATAGCCAACATCCATAAATCACAACCAATACACAAAGATTATTTCCAGAATTTGAAAGCAAAACAGAAAATATGAGGCCAAAACACCTAAGTATAGATTCATACAACAATCTAGCAATCTCTACACCACATAAGAAGGGATTAGAACCACATACCTCTTGATTAGACTAAGAACAATAAAACCCAGAAATCAATCAACCCAAATCAGCCTACAATCACGCACATATAGGCTATAGGATTTAGAATTATTAGAATTGATGAACTAAAGATAAAACCACAAAGGAATGATTAAAAACACTTACCAAGGATTAAAATTGAGAGGAAAGTTGATAGGAATGAGTTAGAATATGACTCCAGCCGTTTTAGGGTTTTAAAAGTCGAAGGAAAAGAGTTTAGGTCAAATAAGGGGTCTTTAAATAGAAAAACAGCGAACTGAACAGTGCAAGTTCGCGCCCGCTAAGTATAGTTCGCACCCGCGAACTTCAACAGCATTAGTTAGGGACCGCTAACTATAGTTTGCGCCCGCGAACTCAATAAAAACACGATCCGACCGACCAGATTTTAGTAAATCCTCTCAGGAACAACATATCCGAACGGCGGCCCGATCCGACGGTGCAATTGGGAGATATGGACATTTTACTAAAGCATGTCATATCAGGAAAACACATAAACACTTATTCGATAAGGCTCATAACCTAATCAAAACAACACACCGAAGGTTATGAAAACCAAACCATGGTTTCAAGGAACCAAACCACCAAGGACCAACCCGAAACGCATCGAAAAAATCATCGAAACAAGACGGAAAAACACGGGGTATTACACTTGTGTTTGAAATTGTTTCTTTTCAGCATGTCTAGGAAGAACGGAACTTAGTCACATGCTACTGAAGAACGGGAGGAAGCGCCTCCTATATTTCAAAATGGGTTTCATAACAAAATAGGCGAACCATATGGGGTCCATCAGAATGGATTCCACACAAATCTTAGGAGATCGCCAGAAATTTATCAGAATGGTTATATGTCTGTGTCAGAGGTTGGCAGTTCTTTTGGAAATAGAGGTAGAGTACGCTCGCCAGATATAGAATATAGCGAAGAAGATGGGGAGGAACCGGAAGAAGATCCGGAAGAAGATCCTGAAGAAGATCCGGAAGAAGATCCGGAGGAGGATCCTGAGGAGGACCTAGCAGAGAACCCAGAAGAGGAATTAGAAGAAGAGGATCCTCAAGAGGAAGCGTATGAAGAAGAGGAACTGTTAGAAGAATCAGACGTTGAAGAATACAGAAGTGAGCATTTCTGGTCTAGGGTGCAGAGATACCGCGATTTGAGAGAAGACGCAGAAATAGCAAATGGTCAAGCACAAATAGCTTTAAACCAAGTTAGGAGACAGATGCGCTCCTTCTCTCGAGAAATTTTAACAGTAGGGTTGTATTCTGCTGATTTTCTGCGAATGGTAGAGGGAGTCCCTGATCTGAATGAGGGTAACAGAACCATCAATCGTAGATACGTCAGAGACTTAGGACCTGAGTTTGGTGAGCCATATGAGTACGTAGGTGAACATTTTGGTACGCTCACTACGATGGCTTGTAGGATCGAGACTAAGCATTAGTGGGAGGGCAATCCCGTTCGACCTTTTCTATTTTAGACGTGAGTTTCATCCGTATTACGTTAACACATCCTCTAGAATCAGAACCAATCCCCATTTTGTGCACAGAGGCGGAGGCAACTCCGGTAGAAGAGTTAGGGGTCGACATACAGGCATGGTCATTAGGGAACCTAGCGTTCCGCATCAGGCACCCCAGGTATTAGTGATTTACATGCTTTGTGAATTTGTGTTATTGTGTTTGCATTGCTGTGTATATGTTTGCTGCATTGCATAATAGAATATCAGTATTAGGATATGCCTATAGGATAATGCCTCAGGTAGCGAGAACCTATAAAAAGCGATGTGATAAACACGCGACTAATAAAAGAACATATAAACATAATTTATAAAAATAATAAAATAATAAACAAAATATCATACATTTGTCGCGAACGTAATTCCTATATTACGTTCTAGAAGCTGTAAAGGAGAAGATAGATTACTGAAAGGGGAATCGATGTTGAACATCGGTACCTGTTTTGGCATATGACATGGTACAGTATATCAAAGAAGTGGATATGGTGATTACAGTAATAGAAAACTTTGAATTGAATTGAGTTATCGGAGATATGGAGAAAGAAGTGATGTGCAGAGGTATAGTCAGAAAAACAACAGTAAGTGACAGCAATACAAAAATTTGAAATATATCCAATAAGTATAGAGAAAACCGTTAATAGTCGTAGAGTGTACAATCTAGAGTAAACTTACGATTTTATAAGAATTTTGAAAGTTTTTATGATTTTTCAAGGTACAATTGTGCTCAGACATCGCATATGATATTGCATAATCACGATAGGAATGCATAAGAAAATGATTTTCAAAATGTAGATCATGCATCATATCTTTATAATAATGCAGAAAAATGCTATTTTGAGCAACTCTTTGGTGATGAGAGATGTCATCACTCTGAGCTACAATTGTATTGACGATTTCAAACGATTTATGAAAAGTGATTTAAAAGAGCTGGCCAGCCAAAGAATGTTTTGAAATCTTTTGCTTTGTAAGTAAATTCAGATGTAAAGCCCTGCGACAGATAATAAAAGATTCCTAATAAATAAGAACAAGACTTGTAAAATAAATCCCAATAATAGAATAAAGCCATGTTAACAATTAATTGCAACAAAGCTAGTAAAGCTAAAGGAGAATTGAATAAAGAGTTATCGCCGGAGAGCATACGGAGTTAAGATGCGATGCGCTGGCAATATTTAAGGATACAGTATTTATTCTCATGATAGAATATAGGATGAAATGACAGAGAATCATGTTAGACAAAAGAAACGTAACAAATACGCAAGGATGAAGAACATAATGATTATTCTTTTGTTGAAATAAGTAACGTAGCAATCGAGGGACATATTGGAGGAGAGAAATTAAAAGTATGAAGATCAAGTAGATAGTAATATGAATGATGATCATTAAGTAATATGTTAAGGATATATAACCTTATTAATATCAGCATTAGAAGATTTAAAAAAATCACATTGAAAAGGAAGTAATTGATACGGAAGACAAAAAAGATGATCTTGTAAGATGTGAAGGTTCGAAGTTAGATAGATCAAGAGATAAATGATGTTGTATGACTGATATTAAGTAAGGCTACTAATATCAGCATTAAGAGTTATAAGTTGCGTTAACAGAAAGGAGAAAAGCACACATATACGCATACGTGTCAGTAATTGTAAGAATGGTGGATAATATGAAAAAATAGTAATGGGGAAACTCATATACCCTCAAAATTTAGTAAGATGATTAGAGAAATGCAAAGTTCTAGATATACGTCAGAAGGATTATCAGAATAGAACAGCAATAACAGAGCTGTTATAAACGGAGGAAAGACGCAATGAATATAACAAATAAAAGACAAGACGAAAGTTGGTATTAGTATAAAGAGATCAAGTTATTTAAAGACAATTAGAACCATGTTATAAATGCTGAAGAAACATATGAGATTCTTTAGAGGTCATCATGAATAAGGAGCTGTGACGTAAAGGAAGAACATCGTTGACTGAAAAATCAATAAGAGATTCGAGGCGAACTTCAAAATAGCAACTAGATGGAAGTGAAGGGGATAAGAATACGAGTAGTATTAGTAAACAAGGGCAACTATACAAGCCATATAATCGAAAGTAACGTGAAATGAAACGTTTAAGATAATAGTAAAGAACAAAGGATCACGACCAACAAAACGGCGTGAAGTTCACAATAGCTTAAAGAAGTAAAGGAAGGAGAAACGGAAGATAGTAAAAGATGTATTGGACTCATCTACGTTAAGAAACAGCATATATGATAGACAAGGTACAAGTTGAAAAAGATTGGTTAATAAGGAACAAAGAGAGAAGTAAGAAACGACGATAACCAGTTAAGGAAGAAATGTGACAACGTCAGATGATAACAAAGATTAAAAGCCGTAGATTGTGATTATAAAGCAAAATACTCATAGAAGTATGAATAAAGTAAGTACGTCATTAAGGGTGGAGTCGACACGTCATGACTAATCACGTATAAGAGAGACGAGTAGCGACCCGATGACGACTAAGAATGGAATAGTGGATTTAGAGAGTATTAAGTAAGGATTAATGACAACCAATAAAGGAAATCCTGATAAGGATAATGACGCAAGGACTTCAATATCGGAAATACATATGAAGCCACACTATTCTGAAAATGACAACCGAAAAAGACGAAAGTAACAGTAAGAGGATTCTCAATGACATAATAGTAATCAGCAACAAGTATGAAGTTATAGCTGTGTATGGAAAGCTAAGAGTTTAAATAAAAGGAAAAGCTACGACCAAAACGTACTAATGGACGTCAAGAAAAGCATAAGGACCATTTTAAAATCCCAACAAATTTTATAAAAATTCGAGGACGATTTTTTATAAGGGGGGAAGAATGTAATACCCCAAAATATTTAATTATCTAATTGGACCACCTGTCCAGTTTGGACTCGCCATAGTGGCGAAATCGGAAAGATTTCTGATAAAAGTAAAGTAAATAAATTTTAAGTAGGTCGGTTTCGGGAAATTAATTATGCGGAAATTACGGTTATATTTCAATTATAAAGTTAGAATTGGAATTAAAAGGAAAAGTGCATAGAATAGCCCAAAAATAAAGTGCATGGACTAAAGTGGTAATTTAGCCACTATGTATCGAAAATGAAAATTTCAGATTTTGATGGGAAAGTATTAATATCGAGTTTCGTATTATTAATTGGATATAAATAATACGTATAAGTTATAATTAAAGTGTTAATTGATTTAATTATGGACTAAATCGTACAAATGAAAAGTTTAAAAGATAAATTATAAGAAGCAAAAGGAACAAGGACCAATGTGAGATTTTAACCTTAATATATAAGGCTTTGAAATAGAATCAGAAGAGAAGAGAAGAAGAATCGAGAGAAATTGAGAAACCTTCGAGCGATACCGTTGTTTCGCCGCCGTTTCTTCGTTCGACGTCCGATTCGAGCAATTTTCGCGGCGATCTCTTCGGAATTGAAAGCTCTATCCTCTCCGGGCATCAAATCGAGGTAAGAGGCCGATATATGGTGCGAAATCAGCATGTTTTGGGGCTTTTTTGAGTTAGGATTTCGTTTGGATTGAATTTAACGTTTTTGAAGTTATTTTCACGTTTTAATGAAAACGGAGGAACGGGTTTTGAGTGGGGAAGTGTTTAGCACGTCAAGAAGAAATCAACTTCCAGGGGGTTGTGCACGTGGTGCACAAACGTGCACCCTACATGGTGCACGAACGTGCACCAGAGGTGCACGACCGTGCACCAAGTGAGGTGCACGAACGTGCACTTTGTTGCACGATCGTGCACCCACAAAAATGCACTCCCATGCACCCTGACTCGCCCCTATGTGTATGCAAATTGTATTTGACCTATGTATTTGACGATTTGAGTAATTTGGCTCTAAAAGACGGATTTCGGACTTTGAGAATCAAAAGTCTCGAGCTAAGTAAGCTCGACGTTTTTGATAAACAACGATAACGTAAAATGCTAAGAAAGTTATATGATTCTCAAGTATGAGAAGCGGTATTCGCTAAGGCGTCGATACGACTAAAGTTATCAAATACGTAAATAAGAATAAAAACAAAACTAAACCCTAAAACATAGAGGTATTATACGTGTAAAGGTACGAGTTTCACGTCTAACTATTAAATGATTTATCAGTCGTGTCTGCGAGTAGTGGGGTCAGTAGACGTGGACTAGCAAGGGCATACTATCAGATCGACCACATCATTACTGGGATAGAGGTCGATGTGAGTTGCACTTTACTTTCGTGTATTATACATATTAAAGTTATTTTTATATAGATATGTATACTGTTTATACGCATCGCATGAGATATGATTTGATTAAAAGTTATATGTTTCTATTAAGTTTATATACGAGAGCTAGTATGCGATCCGAAGAAACTAGCTACATATTGGGTGTCAATAGGCTGTGTGATAACCAGTATTGAGTCAGTCTAGTGTGTTTGCATTTGAGAAATAATTTGATATACACACGTATGATATGATACGACATGATATGAACATGAATTTCGAAGTCGAATAATGAATTCGATACGAGCAAGAACTCGGTTACGGTGTAACCTGAGCCCCGCAGTGAGTTGAACTCACACTTTGGGATTAGGAGATGAGTAGCGATCGACGAGGTAGAGTGTGAACACTCCCGGGTCGGACTATCTGGATCAGTATGATTTGACTATTCGAAAGTTGTGTCGCATGCTAGGATATTAGTTTCGTACGGATCAAATACATGTTTATATGTTTTACTTTTATAGTATTGTTTCCTTGAAATGCGATGCTATGTTTTTATAATAATACCGTTAGTAAATGCAAACTCACTCAGTATTTTCCCAAATACTGACCCCTCACCTTTGATATTTTCAGGTGCTTAGTGTGTGGACTTAGCTAGAAGCCAATTTTGAAGTCCAGAAGTCAGCTGTGTATGTATAGTTTTTGACTTTTGTGAATGCTGCAGTAGTGGTCCCGCGTTGACAGAGTCGTAGCCTAGACAGCAGTACATTTTGATTGTACATATTACTTGTTGTCTTGTTTATACGTATTAATAGGCTATGTGTTTTAAGTTTTATTCACGGCCCCAGATGCCGGTGATATGTTGTGTTTCACTAACTAATGTATATAGTACCGCGAGGCCAGTTCGTAAAGGGTACGGTAACTAGAGCCTGCGAGGTTAACATAACAGTTAGCGTAAATATTTGTGTATATATGTTATGTATATTTGCTTCTGTTGTGTTGTGTTATTTGTTTATTATTTGTGAAAAATTAATAGTGACTTGAGGCTTGCTACGGGTTCCGGAGCTACCACTCCCGTTCCCTAGTGCCGGTCTCGGCCCTGAGATTGGATCGTGATAATGTTGGTATCAGAACAGTTGGTCCAGTTACCACTACAAGTTTATTTTAATGTCTTTTGAGAGAAGTTGGTCGAGTTACTACTGCCAGTTTTATCTGAATATCTGTTTGAGGTTGAATACTTTGTCAGTAAGTAAACCTAGGAACTGCTGCAGCAAAAGAGTCGGACCTTAGTTATCTGCATTTGTTTGATATGTGTATTAGTAATACGTGGTACAGGGCGCGTGAATCAGGGCTATTAAGTTAGTAAGTAAGTGATTAGTATCTATGTATACAAACTACTGAGACAACTAAGTGTTTACTACTTGCGCTAGAATTGTTAAATGGTTATCTGCTTGCAAACTCCGTGCGGCTGGATTAAATGCTAAATGTTTACAGCACCTTATAAGTTGATATTGGAATTGCGTGTGGAAATGAGCTCAGATGGTCGCTTATGTTTGAAATTGTTTCTCTTCAGCATGTTTGGGCAGAACGGAGCTCAGTCACATGCTGTTGAAGAACGGGAGGAAGCGCCTCCTATATTTCAAAACGGGTTTCATAACAAAATAGGCGAACCATCTGGGGTCCATCAGATTGGATTCCACACAAATCTTAGGAGATCGCCAGAAATTTATTTGAATGGTTATATGTCTGTGTCAGAGGTTGGCAGTTCCTGGGGAAGTAGAGGTAGAGTACACTTGCCATAAATAGAATATAGCGAAGAAGATGAGGAGGAACCGGAGGAAGATCCGGAAGAAGATCCTGAAGAAGATCCGGAAGAAGATCCGGAGGAGGATCCAGAGGAGGACCTAGCAGAGAACCCATAAGAGGAATTAGAAGAAGAGGATCCTCCAGAGGAAGAGTATGAAGAAGAGGAACTGTTAGAAGAATCAGACGTTGAAGAATACAGAAGTGAGCATTTCTGGTCTAGGATGCAGAGATACCGCGATTTGAGAGAAGACGCAGAAATAGAAAATGGTCAAACACATATAGCTTTAAACAAAGTTAGGAGACATATGCGCTCCTTCTCTCGAGGAATGTTAACAGTAGGATTGTATTCTGCTGATTTTCTGCGAATGGTTGAGGGAGTCCCTGATCTGAATGAGGGTAACAGATCCAAGCAATTCACCTTTGTAGCAATTTAAGCCAAACGTTAATAAACGTTCTAAAACAAATCCAAGTGTTTCATCTTTTTAGCAATTTAAGCCAATCGTTTACTAACGTTCCGAAACAAATCGAAGCGTTTCACCTTTTTAGCAATTAAGCCAAACTTTTACAAACGTTACAGAACAAATCCAAGCGTTTCACCTTTTATGCAATTTAAGCTAAACGTTTACAAACGTTACTAAAAAAATCCAAGCGTTTCACCTTTTTAGCAATTTAAGCCAAACGTTTACAAACGTTACGAAAAAATTCCAAGTGTTTCACTTTTTTAGTAATTTAAGCCAAACGTTTACAAACTTTACGAAACAAATCCAAACATTTCACCTTTTTAGCAATTGATGCGAAACGTTTACAAACGTTACGAAACAAATCCAAACGTTTCACCTTTTTAGCGATTGAAACCAAACGTTTACAAACGTTACGAAACAAATCGAAACGTTTCATCTTTTTCGCTATTTAAGCCAAATGTTTACAAACGTTACGAAACAAACCCAAATGTTTCACCTTATTAGCGAGTTAAGCCAAATGTTTACAAACGTACAAAAAAAATCCAAACGTTTCACCTTTTTAGCGATCTAAGCCAAACGTTTACAAACGTTATGAAAAAAATCCAAACGTTTCGCCTTTTTTAGCGATTTAAGCCAAACGTTTACAAAGGTTATGAAACAAATCCAAATTTTTCACCTTTTTAGCAATTTAAGCCAAACGTTTCCAAACGTTACGAAACAAATCCAAGTGTTTCACCTTTTTAACAATTTAAGCCAAACGTTTACAAACATTACGAAACAAATCCAAGAGTTTCCCCTTTTTAACAATTTAAGCCAAACGTTTACAAACATTACGAAACAAATCCAAGCGTTTCACCTTTTTAGTAATTTAAGCCAAATATTTACAACATCATGAAACAAATCTAAACGTTTCACCTTTTTAGCTATTTAAGCCAAACGTGTACAAACGTTTCGAAACAAATCCAAACGTTTCACCTTTTTAGCGATTTAAACCAAAAGTTTACAAACATTACAAAACAAATCCAAACGTTTCACCTTTTTAGCGATTTAACCCAAACGTTTACAAACGTTACGAAACAAATCTAAACGTTTCGCCT
Organism: Mercurialis annua; assembly: GCF_937616625.2. Lineage (NCBI taxonomy): Eukaryota > Viridiplantae > Streptophyta > Magnoliopsida > Malpighiales > Euphorbiaceae > Mercurialis > Mercurialis annua. Next base: position 35,897,943 of record NC_065571.1, read on the forward strand.
TTTTAGCGATTTAAGACAAACGTTTACAAACGTTACGAAACAGATCCAAATGTTATCCTTTTTACGATTTAAGCAAAACGTTACAAAACAAAACCAAACGTTTAAAACGTTACAAAACAAATCCAAACGGTTCACATTATTAGCGATTTAAGCCAAACGTTTACAAACGTTACAAAACAAGCAAACGTTTAAAACGTTACGAAATAAATCCAAACGTTTCACATTTTTAGCGATTTAAGCAAAACCTTTACAAACGTTACGAAACAAAACCAAGCGTTTCACCTTTTTAGCAATTTAAGCCAAACATTTATAAACGTTCTGAAAAAAATTTAAGTGTTTCAACTTTTTACCAATTTAAGCCAAACGTTTATAAATGTTCCGAAACAAATCCAAGCGTTTCACCTTTTTAGCAATATAAGCCAAACGTTTGCAAACGTTACGAAAAAAATACAAACGTTTCACCTTTTTAGAGATTTAAGTCGAACGTTTACAAACGTTACGAAACAAAACCAAATGATTCACCTTTTTAGCAATTTAAGCCAAACGTTAACAAACATTACGAAACAAATCTAAGTGTTTCCCCATTTTAGCTATTTAAGTCAAACGTTTAAAACATTACGAAACAAATCCAAACGTTTCACGTTTTTAGCGAGTTATGTCAAACGTCTACAAACGTTACGAAAAGAATCCAAACGTTTCACCTTTTTAGCGATTTAAGCCAAAAGTTTATAAACATTACGAAACAAATCCAAATGTTTCACCTTTTTAGCGATTTAAGCCAAATATTTATAAAAGTTACAAAGCAAATCCAAATGTTTCCCCTTTTTACGATTTAAGCCAAACGTTTACAAACGTTATGAAACAAAACCAAACGTTTAAAACGTTACGAAACAAATCCAAACGTTTCACCTTTTTAGTGATTAAAGCCAAACGTGTACAAATGTTACAAAACAAATCCAAATGTTTCCCCATTTTAGTGATTTAAAACAAACGTTTAAAACGTTACGAAAAAAATCCAAGCGCTTCACATTTTTAGCAATTTATGCCAAACGTTTACAAACGTTACGAATCAAAAACCAAGCGTTTCACCTTTTAAGCAATTTAAGACAAATGTTTACAAACGTATCGAAACAAATCCAAGAGTTTCACCTTTTTAGTAATTTAAGCCAAACGTTTACAAACGTTACGAAACAAATCCAAGCGTTTCACCTTTATAGCAATTTAAGCCAAACGTTTACAAACGTTATGCAACAATTCCAAACATTTAACCTTTAAAGCGATTTAAGCCAAACGTTTACAAACGGTACGAAACAAATCCAAACGTTTCACCTTTTTAGCAATTGAAGTCAAACGTTTACAAACGTTACAAAACAAATCCAAACATTTCACCTTTTTAGCGATTTAAGCCAAGCGTTTACAAACGTTACGAAACAAATCCAAACGTTTCACCTTATTGGCAATTTAAGCCAAACGCTTAATAACGATATGAAACAAATCCAAATGTTTCACCTTTTTGGCGATTTAAGCCAAACGTTTACAAACGTTACGAAACAAATCCAAATATTTCACCTTTTTAGCGATTTAAGCCAAACGTTTACAAACGTTACGAAAGAAATTCAAATGCTTCACCTTTTTAGAAATTTAAGGCAAACATTTACAAACGTTACGAAACAAATCCAAGCATTTCTCCTTTTTAGCAATTTAAGCCAAATGTTCACAAACACTGCGAAACAAATCAAAGTGTTTCACCTTTTTAGCAATTTAAGCCAAAAGTTTACAAACGTTACGAAACAAATCCAAACGATTCACCTTTTTAGTTATTTAAGCCAAACGTTTACAAACGTTACAAAACAAAACAAAATGTTTCACCTTTTTAGCGACTTTGGCCAAACGTTTACAAACGTTACGAAAAAAATTTAATCGTTTCCCAATTTTAGCGATTTAAGCCAAACGTTTATAACGTTACGAAACAAGACCAAACGTTTCACCTTTTTAGCGATTAAAGCCAAACGTTTAGAAACGTTACGAAACAAATCCAAACGTTCCACCTTTTTAGCGATTGATGCCAAACGTTTACAAACGTTACGAAACAAATCCAAACGTTTCAAATTTTTAGCAATTTAAGCTAAACGTTTACAAATGTTATGAAACAAAACCAAGCGTTTCACCTTTTTAGCTATTTAAGCGAAACGTTTACAAACGTTACCAAACAAATCCAAGCGTTTCCACCTTTTTAGCAATTTAAGACAAACGTTTACAAACGTTAAGAAACAAATCCAAACATTTCACATTCTTAGCGATTTAATCCAAATGTTTACAAAGTTACGAAACAAATCCAAGTGTTTCACCTTTTTAGCCATTTAAGCCAAACGTTTACAAACGCTACGAAACAAATCCAAGTGTTTCACCTTATTAGTAATTTAAGCCAAACGTTTACAAAAGTTACGAAACAAATCAAACGTTTCACCTTTTTAGCGATTCAAGCCAAACGTTTACAGACGGTACGAAACAAATCCAAGCGTTTCCCCTTTTTAGCGATTTATGCCAAACATTTAGAAACGCTACAAAACAAATTCAAATATTTTACCTTTTTAGTAATTTAAGCCTAACGTTTACAAATGTTGCGAAACAAATCCAAGTGTTTTACCTTTTTAGCAATTTAAGCCTAACATATACAAACGTTACGAAATGAATGATAGCGTTTCACCTTTTTAGCAATTTAAGCCAAACGTTACGAAACAAATCCAAACGTTTCGCCTTTTTAGCTACTTAAGCCAAACGTTTACAAACTTTGCGAAACAAATCCAAACGTTTCCCCTTTTTAGCAATTTAAGCCAAACGTGTTAAAACGTTACGAAACATATCCAAACGTTTCACCTTTTTAGCGATTTAAGCCAAACGTTTACAAACGTTACGAAAGAAAACCAAACGTTTAAAACATTACGAAACAAATCCAAATGTTTCACATTTTTAGCGATTTAAGTCAAACGTTTACAATTATTACAAAACAAAACCAAATGGTTGACCTTTTTAGCAATTTAATCCAAACGTTTACAAACGTTATAAAACAAATCCAAGCTTTTCACATTTTTAGCAATTTAAGCCAAACGTTTACAAACATTACGAATCAAAAACCAAGCGTTTCACATTTTAAGCAATTTAAGCTAAACGTTTACAAATGTATCGAAACAAATCCAAGAGTTTCACCTTTTTAGTAATTTAAGCCAAACGTTAACAAACGTTACAAAACAAATCCAAGTGTTTCACCTATATAGCAATTTAAGCCAAACGTTTACAAACATTACGAAACAATTCCAAACATTTCACCTATTAAGCGATATAAGCGAAACGTTTACAAACGGTACGAAACAAATCCAAACGATTCCCCTTTATAGCGATTGAAGCCAAACGTTTACAAACGTTGCGAAACAAATCCAAACGTTTCACCTTTTTTAGTGATTTTAGTTAAACGTTTACAAACGTTATGAAAAAAATTCAATCGTTTCCCCATTTAGCGATTTAAGCCAAACGTTTATAACGTTACGAAACAAATCCAAACGTTTCACCTTTTTAGCGATTGAAGCCAAACGTTTAGAAATGTTACGAAACAAATCCAAACATTTCGCCTTTTTAGCGATTGAAACCAAACGTTTAGAAACGTTAAGAAACAAATCCAAATGTTTCGCCTTTTTCGCGATGAAGCCCAACGATGACAAATGTTAGGAAACACATCCAAACGTTTCACATTTTTAGCAATTTAAGCTAAACGTCTACAAATGTTATGAAATAAAAGCAAGCGTCCCACCTTTTTAACAATTTAAGCGAAACGCTTACAAACATTACGAAACAAATCCAAACGTTCCCACCTTTTTAGTAATTTAAGACAAACGTTTACAAACGTTACAAAACAAATCCAAACGTTTCACATTTTTAGCGATTTAATCCAAACGTTTATAAATGTTACGAAACAAATCCAAGTGTTTCACCTTTTTACCAATTTCAGCCAAACGTTTATAGACGGTAGGAAACAAATCCAAACGTTTCCCTTTTTTTAGCGATTTATTCCAAACATTTAGAAATGCTACGAAACAAATCCAAACGTTTCACTTTTTTATTAATTTAAGACTAACGTTTACAAATGTTACGAAACAAATCCAAGCGTTTCCCCTTTTTATCAATTTAAGCCAAACGTATACAAATGTTACGAAATAAATGAAAGAGTTTCACCTTTTTAGGAATTTAACCAATCATTTACAAACGTTACTAAACAAATCCAAATATTTCACCTTTTTAGCGATTTAAGCCAAACGTTTATAAACGTATGAAACAAATCCAAACGTTTCCCCTTTTTAGCGATTTAAGCCAAACGTTTACAAAGGCTACGAAACAAATCCAAATTTTTCTCCTTTTTGGCAATTTAAGTCAAATGTTCACAAACATTGTAAAACAAATCCAAGCTTTTCACCTTTTTAGCAATTTAAACCAAATGTTTACAAACGTTACGAAACAAATCCAAGTGTTTCACCTTTTTAGCAATTTTGGAAAAATGTATACAAACATTACGAAACAAATCCAAGCGTTTAACCTTTTTAGCAATTTAAGCCAAAAGTTTAAAAACTTTACGAAACATATCCAACCGGTTCGCCTTTTTAGCGATTTAAGCTAAATATTTACAAACGTTACGAAACAAATCAAAACGTTTCACCTTTTTAGCTATTTAAGCCAAACGTTTACAAACGTTACGAAACAAATCCAAACATTTCACCTTTTTAGAGATTTAAGCCAAACGTTTACAAACGTTACAAAACAAATCCAAACGTTTCACCTTTTTAGCAATTTAAGCCAAACGTTTACAAACATTACGAAACAAATCCAAACGTTTCCCCTTTTTAGCGATTTAAGCCAAACGTTTACAAACGTTACGAAACAAAACAAAAAGTTTAAAACGTTACGAAACAAATCCAAACGTTTCACATTTTTAGCGAATTAATCCAAACGTTTACAAATGTTACGAAACAAATCCAATCGTTTCACCTTTTTAACAATTTAAGCCAAACAATTACAAACAATACGATACAAATCCAAGCGTTTCACCTTTTTAGCAGTTAAAGCCAAACGTTTACAAACGTTACAAAACAAATTCAAACACTTCACCTTTTTAGCGATTTAAGCCAAACGTTTACAAACGGTACGAAACAAATCCAACCATTTCACCTTTTTAGAATTTTAAGCCAAACGTTTAGAAACGCTACGAAATGAATCCAAATGTTTCACCTTTTAGCAATTTAAACCTAACATTTACAAACTTTACGAAATAAATCCAAGTGTTTCTCCTTTTTATCAATTTATGCAAAACGTATACAAACGTTACGAAATAAATGAAAGTGTTTAACCTTTTTAGCAATTTAAGCCAAACGATTACAAACATTACGAAAAAAATCCAAACGTTTCACCTTTTTAGTTATTGAAGCAAAATGTTTACAAATGTTACGAAACAAATCCAAACGTTTAGAATGTTACGAAGAAAATTTAAACGTTTCACCTTTTTAGAGATTTAAGCCAAACATTTACAAACATTACGAAACAAAGTCAAACGTCTACAAACGTTACGAAACAAATACAAGCATTTCACCTTTAAAGGAATTTAAGCCAAACGTTTACAAACATTACGAAATAAAACCAAACGTTTGACCTTTTTAGCCATTTATGCCAAATGTTTACAAAGGTTACGAAACAAATCAAAGACTTTCACCTTTTTAGTAATTTAAGCCAAACGTTTAGAAACGTTATGGAAAAAAACCAAACTTTTCACATTTTTTGCGATTTAAGCCAAACGTTTACAAACGTTACGAAACAAATACAAATGTTTCACCTTTTTAGAGATTGAATCCAAACATTTACAAATGTTACGAAACAAATCCAAACTTTTCACCTTTTTATTGATTGAAGCCAAACGTTTACAAACGTTACGAAACAAATCCAGCCGTTTCACCTTTTTAATTTAAGCCGAACGTTTACAAAGGTTACAGAACAAAACCAAACATTTCACCTTTTTAGCGATTTATGCCAAACGCTTACAAAAGTTACGAAACAAATCCAAACGTTTCACCTTTTTAGGGATTTAAGCCAAACGTTTATAAAGTTACGAAACAAATCCAAGCATTTCAACTTTTTAGCAATTTAAGCCAAACGTTTACAAACATTACGAAACAAATCCAATCATTTCACCTTTTTAGAAATTTAAACCAAACATTTAAAACATTACGAAACAAATCCAAACGTTTCACATTTTTAGCATATTAAGCCAAACGTTTACAAACATTACGAAACAAATCTAAACATTTTAGCATTTTAGGGATTTAAGCCAAACATTTATAAACTTTACAAAACCAATCCAAACGTTTCACCTTTTTAGCTATTTAAGCTGAACGTTTCCAAACGTTACAAAACAAAACCAAATGTTTCACCTTTTTTGCTATTTAAGCCAAACGTTTTCAAACGTTACGGAAAAAATCCAAACTTTTTCCCTTTTTAGCGATTTAAGGGAAACGTTTACAAATGTTATGAAACAAATCCAAATGTTTGACCTTTTTAGCGATTTAAGCCAAATGTTTACAAATGTTAAGAAAAAAATCCAAACGTTTCCCCTTTATAGTGATTTAAGCCACACGTAAACGTTACGAAACAAATCCTAATGTTTCACCTATTAAGCGATTTAAGTCAAACGTTTACAAACATTACGAAACAAATACAAACGGTTCACATTTTTAGCGATTTAAGTCGAACGTTTACAAACGTTACGAAACAAAACCAAACGTTTAAAACGTTACGAAACAAATCCAAACGTTTCCCCATTTTAGCGATTTAAGCCAAACATTTAAAATGTTACAAAACAAATCCAAACGCTTCACCTTTTTAGCGATTTATGCCAAACTTTTACAAACGTTACGAAACAAATCTAAACGTTTCACCTTTTTATCGATTGAAGCCAAACGTTTACAAACGTTTCGAAAGAAATCCAAACGTTTCATATTTTCAGCCATTTAAGCAAAAAATTTACAAACGTTACAAAACATATCCAAACGTTTCCCCTTTTTTGCGATATAAGCCAAACTTTTACAAAGGTTATGAAATAAAACCAAACGTTTCACCTTTTTAGCGACTTAAGCCAAATGTTTTCAAACGTTACGAAACAAATCCAAATGTGTAACCTTTTTTGGCAATTGAAGCCAAACGTTTACAAACGATACGAAACAAGTCCAAACGTTTCCCCTTTTTTGCGATGTAAGCCAAACGTTTACAAACGTTACGAAAGAAATACAAACGTTTTACATATTTAGCGATTTAAGCCGACTGTTTACAAACGTTACGAAACAAAACCAAACATTTAAAACGTTACGAAACAAATCCAAACATTTCACCTTTTTAGCAATTAAACCAAACATTTACAAACATTAAGAAACAAATCCAATCGTTTCACTTTTTCAGCAATTTTAGCCAAAACGTTTAAATACGAAACGAAATTTCAAACGTTTCACCTTTTTAGCTATTCAAGTCAAACGTTTATAAACGTTACGAAATAAATCTAAACGTTTCACCTTTTTAGCGATTTAAGCCAAACATTTACAAACGTTACGAAACAAATCCCAACGTTTCGCCTTCTTAGCAATTTAAGCAAAACGTTTACAAACGTTACAAAACAAATCTAAATGTTTCAACTTTTTTGCGATTTAAGAGAAACATTTATAAACATTACGAAACAAAATCAAACGTTTAAAACGTTACGAAACAAATCCAAACGTTTCACATTTTTAGCGATTTAAGCCAAACCCATACAAGCGTTACGAAACAAAATCAAGCGTTTCACCTATTTAGCAATTTAAGCAAATCATTTATAAACGTAACAAAACAAATCTAAATGTTTCAACTTTTTTGTGATTTAAGCGAAACATTTACAAACATTACGAAACAAAATCAAACGTTTAAAACGTTACGAAACAAATCCAAACGTTTCACAATTTTAGCGATTTAAGCCAAACCCATACAAGCGTTACGAAAAAAAAATCAAGCGTTTCACCTATTTAGCAATTTAAGAAAATCGTTTACAAACGTTACGAAACAAATTCAAGCATTTAACCTTTTTAGCAATTTAAGCCAAACGTTTACAAACGTTCTGATACAAATTCAAGTGTTTGAACTTTCTAGTAATTTAAACTGATCATTGACAAACGTTACGAAACATATCCAAGTGTTTCACCTTTTTAGCAATTTAAGCCAAACATTTACAAGCATTACGAAATAAATCCAAACGTATAACCTTTTTGGCGATTTAAGCCGAAGTTCTACAAACGTTACGAAACAAATGCAAATGTTTCACCTTTTTCGCGATTGATGCCAAACTTTTACAAAAGATACGAAACAAATCCAAACGTTTCACCTTTTTAGCGATTGATGACAAACTTTTACAAAAGTTACGAAACAAATCCAAACGTTTCACCTTATAAGCAATTTAAGCCAAACGTTTACAAACGTTATGAAAGAAATCCAAACGTTTCACCTTTTTAGCGATATAAGCCAAACATGTACAAAGGTTATAAAATATATCCAAATGTTTCACCTTTTAAGCCATTTTTACCAAATGTTAACAAACGCTACGAAACAAATCAAAGAGTTTCACCTATTTACAAATGATACGAAACAAATCCAAGCGTTTCACCTTTTTAGCAATTTAAGGCAAATGTTTATAAATGTTACAAAACAAATCCAAGCGTTTCACATTTTTAGCGATTGCAGCCAAACGTTTACAAACGTGATGAAACAAATCCAAACGTTTCACCTTTTTAGCGATTTAAGCCAAACATTTACAAACGTTGCGAAACACCTTTTAGTAAATTAAGCCAAACGTTTACAAACGTTACGAAACAAATCCAAACATTTCACTTTTTTGGCAATTTAAGCAAAACGTTTAGAAAAGTTACAAAACAAATCCAAACGTTTCACCTTTTTAGTGATTTAAGCCAAACATTTACAAACGTTACGAAACAAATCCAAACGTTTCACCTTTTTAGCGATTTAAGCCAAACATTTACAAACGTTACGAAACGCCTTTTTAGCAATTTAAGCCAAACGTTTACAAACGTTACGAAAAAAATCCAAACATTTTTTAGCAATATAAGCCAAACGTTTACAAACGATACGAAACAAGTCCAAACGTTTCCCCTTTTAAGCGATTTAGGCCAAACGTTTACAAACGTTACGAATCAAATACAAACGTTTATCATTGTTAGCGATTTAAAGCCGAACGTTTACAAACGCTACGAAAAAAAACCAAATGTTTAAAACATTACGAAACAAATCCAAACGTTTCACCTTTTTAGCAATTTAAGCCAAACATTTATAAACGTTAAGAAACAAATCCAAGCGTTTCACCTTTTCAGCAATTTAAGCCAAACGTTTACAAACGTTACGAAATTTTAAACGTTTCACCTTTTTAGCGATTTAAGCCAAACGTTTACAAACATTACGAAATAAATCTAAACGTTTCGCCCTTTTAGCGATTTAAGCCGAACATTTAAAAATGTTACGAAACAAATCCAAATATTTCGCCTTTTTAGCAATTCAAGCCAAACATTTACAAACGTTTCGAAACAAATCCAAACGTTTCACCTTTTTAGCGATTTAAGCCAAACGTTTACAAACGTTACGAAACAATAGCATACGTTTAAAACTATACGAAACAAATCCAAACGTTTCACATTTTTAGCGATTTAAGTCAAACCTTTACAAGCGTTACGAAACAAAACCAAGCGTTTTACCTTTTTAATAATTTATGATAAAAGTTTACATAAGTTCCGGAACAAATTCAATCGTTTCAACTTTTTAGTAATTTAAGCTAAATGTTTACAAACGTTACGAAATAAATCCAAGCGTTCCACCTTTTTAGCAATTTATGCCAAACGTTTACAAACATTACGAAATAAATCCAAATGTTTTACCTTTTTTGCGATTTAAGCCGAACGTTTACAAACGTTACGAAACCAAACCAAACATTTCACCTTTTTAGTAATATAAGCCAAATATTTACAAACGTTACGAAACAAATCCAAACGTTTCCCCATTTTACCGATTTAAGACTAACCTTAAAAACGTTACGAAACAAATCCAAACATTTCACCATTTTAGCGATTTATGCCATATGTTTACAAACGTTACGAAACAAATGCAAACGTTTCCCCTTTTTAGCGATTGAAGCCAAACGTTTACAAACGTTATGAAACAAATCAAATGTTTCACCTTTTTAGCGATTGAACCCAAACTTTTACAAACGTTACGAAAAAAATCCGAACGTTTCACCTTTTTAGAGATTTAAGAAAAACGTTTACAAACGATACGAAACAAATCCAAACGTTTCACCTTTTTTGCAATTTAAGCCAAACGTTTACAAAGGTTATGAAATAAATCCAAATGTTTCACCTTTTAAGAAATTTTAGCCAAATGTTAACAAACGCTACGAAACAAATCCAAGAGTTTCACCTTTTTAGCAATTTAAGCCAAATATTTACAAATGATACGGAACAAATCCAATTGTTTCACCTTTTTAGCAATTTAAGCCAAACATTTATAAACGTTACAAAAAAATCTAAGCGTTTCACCTTTTTAGCGATTTAAGTTAAATGTTTACAAACGTGATGAAACAAATCCAAACGTTTCACCTTTTTAGCAATGTAAGCGAAACGTTTACAAACGTTACGAAACGAATCCAAACGTTTCCCCTTTTTAGCGATTTAAGCCAAAGATTTACAAACGTTACAAAATAAATACAAATGTTTCACCTTTATAGCGATTTAAGCCAAACATTTACAAACGTTACGAAACAAATCCAAATGTTTCATCTTTTTAGCGATTTAAGCAAAATGTTTACAAAATATTACGAAACAAATCCGAACGTTTCGTCTTTTTAGCAATTTAAGCCAAACATTTACAAACGTTACGAAACAAATATAAACGTTTCCCCGTTTTAGCAATTTAAGCCAAACGTTTACAAACGATACGAAACAAGTCCAAACGTTTCACCTTTTCAGCGATTTAAGCCAAACTTTTACAAACGTTACGAAACAAATCCAAACGTTTCACCTTTTTAGCGATTGATGCCAAACTTTTACAAAAGTTACGAAACAAATCCAAACGTTTCACCTTATAAGCAATTTAAGCCAAACGTTTACAAACGTTATGACAGAAATCCAAACGTTTCACCTTTTTAGCGATATAAGCCAAACATGTACAAAGGTTATAAAATATATCCAAATGTTTCACCTTTTAAGCCATTTTTACCAAATGTTAACAAACGCTACGAAACAAATCAAAGAGTTTCACCTTTTTACAAATGATACGAAACAAATCCAAGCGTTTCACCTTTTTAGCAATTTAAGGCAAATGTTTATAAATGTTACAAAATAAATCCAAGCGTTTCACATTTTTAGCGATTGCAGCCAAACGTTTACAAACATGATGAAACAAATCCAAACGTTTCACCTTTTTAGCGATTTAAGCCAAACATTTACAAACGTTGCGAAACACCTTTTAGCAAATTAAGCCAAACGTTTACAAACGTTACTAAAAAAATACAAACGTTTCCCCTTTTAAGAAATTTAAGCCAAACGTTAACAAACGTTACGAAACAAATCCAAACATTTCACTTTTTTGGCAATTTAAGCAAAACGTTTCGAAAAGTTACAAAACAAATCCAAACGTTTCACCTTTTTAGTGATTTAAGCCAAACATTTACAAACGTTACGAAACAAATCCAAACGTTTCACCTTTTTAGCGATTTAAGCCAAACGTTACGAAACGCCTTTTTAGCAATTTAAGCCAAACGTTTACAAACGTTACGAAAAAAATCCAAACGTTTTTTAGCAATATAAGCCAAACGTTTACAAACGATACGAAACAAGTCCAAACGTTTCCCCTTTTAAGCGATTTAGGCCAAACGTTTACAAACGTTACGAATCAAATACAAACGTTTATCATTGTTAGCGATTTAAAGCCGAACGTTTACAAACGCTACGAAAAAAAACCAAATGTTTAAAACATTACGAAACGAATCCAAATGTTTCATCTTTTTAGCAATTTAAGCCAAACATTTACAAACGTTAAGAAACAAATCCAAGCGTTTCACCTTTTCAGCAATTTAAGCCAAACGTTTACAAACGTTACGAAATTTTAAACGTTTCCCCTTTTTAGCGATTTAAGCCAAACGTTTACAAACATTACGAAATAAATCTAAACGTTTCGCCCTTTTAGCGATTTAAGCCGAACGTTTAAAAATGTTACGAAACAAATCCAAATATTTCGCCTTTTTAGCAATTCAAGCCAAACATTTACAAACGTTTCGAAACAAATCCAAACGTTTCACCTTTTTAGCGATTTAAGCCAAACGTTTACAAACGTTACGAAACAATAGCAAACGTTTAAAACGATACGAAACAAATCCAAACGTTTCACATTTTTAGCGATTTAAGTCAAACCTTTACAAGCGTTACGAAACAAAACTAAGCTTTTTACCTTTTTTAACAATTTAAGATAAAAGTTTACAAAAGTTCCGGAACAAATTCAATCGTTTCAACTTTTTAGTAATTTAAGCTAAATGTTTACAAACGTTACGAAAAAAATCCAAACGTTTCGCCTTTTTAGAGATTTAAGAAAAACGTTTACAAACGATACGAAACAAATCCAAACGTTTCACCTTTTTTGCAATTTAAGCCAAACGTTTACAAAGGTTATGGAATAAATCCAAATGTTTCACCTTTTAAGAAATTTTAGCCAAATGTTAACAAACGCTACGAAACAAATCCAAGAGTTTCACCTTTTTAGCAATTTAAGCCAAATGTTTACAAATGATACGGAACAACCAATTGTTTCACCTTTTTAGCAATTTAAGCCAAACATTTATAAACGTTACAAACAAATCTAAGCGTTTCACCTTTTTAGCGATTTAAGTTAAATGTTTACAAACGTGATGAAACAAATCCAAACGTTTCACCTTTTTAGCAATGTAAGCGAAACGTTTACAAACGTTACGAAACGAATCCAAACGTTTCCCCTTTTTAGCGATTTAAGCCAAAGATTTACAAACGTTACAAAATAAATACAAATGTTTCACCTTTATAGCGATTTAAGCCAAACATTTACAAACGTTACGAAACAAATCCAAATGTTTCATCTTTTTAGCGATTTAAGCAAAATGTTTACAAAATATTACGAAACAAATCCAAACGTTTCGTCTTTTTAGCAATTTAAGCCAAACATTTACAAACGTTACGAAACAAATATAAACGTTTCCCCGTTTTAGCAATTTAAGCCAAACGTTTACAAACGATACGAAACAAGTCCAAACGTTTCACCTTTTCAGCGATTTAAGCCAAACTTTTACAAACGTTACGAAACAAATCCAAACGTTTCACCTTTTTAGCGATTGATGCCAAACTTTTACAAAAGTTACGAAACAAATCCATACGTTTCACCTTATAAGCAATTTAAGCCAAACGTTTACAAACGTTATGACAGAAATCCAAACGTTTCACCTTTTTAGCGATATAAGCCAAACATGTACAAAGGTTATAAAATATATCCAAATGTTTCACCTTTTAAGCCATTTTTACCAAATGTTAACAAACTCTACGAAATAAATCAAAGAGTTTCACCTTTTTACAAATGATACGAAACAAATCCAAGCGTTTCACCTTTTTAGCAATTTAAGGCAAATGTTTATAAATGTTACAAAACAAATCCAAGCGTTTCACATTTTTAGCGATTGCAGCCAAACGTTTACAAACGTGATGAAACAAATCCAAACGTTTCACCTTTTTAGCGATTTAAGCCAAACATTTACAAACGCTGCGAAACACCTTTTAGCAAATTAAGCCAAACGTTTACAAACGTTACTAAAAAAATACAAACGTTTCCCCTTTTTAGAAATTTAAGCCAAACGTTAACAAACGTTACGAAACAAATCCAAACATTTCACTTTTTTGGCAATTTAAGCAAAACGTTTAGAAAAGTTACAAAACAAATCCAAACGTTTCACCTTTTTAGTGATTTAAGCCAAACATTTACAAACGTTACGAAACAAATCCAAACGTTTCACCTTTTTAGCGATTTAAGCCAAACATTTACAAACGTTACGAAACGCCTTTTTAGCAATTTAAGCAAAACGTTTACAAACGTTACGAAAAAAATCCAAACGTTTTTTAGCAATATAAGCCAAACGTTTACAAACGATACGAAACAAGTCCAAACGTTTCCCCTTTTAAGCGATTTAGGCCAAACGTTTACAAACGTTACGAATCAAATACAAACGTTTATCATTGTTAGCGATTTAAAAGCCGAACGTTTACAAACGCTACGAAAAAAAACCAAATGTTTAAAACATTACGAAACAAATCCAAACGTTTCATCTTTTTAGCAATTTAAGCCAAACATTTACAAACGTTAAGAAACAAATCCAAGCGTTTCACCTTTTCAGCAATTTAAGCCAAACGTTTACAAACGTTACGAAATTTTAAACGTTTCCCCTTTTTAGCGATTTAAGCCTGTAATATCCCGTAAAATTTTGCATTTTATTACATTTAATTTCCGGCATTTTTCCGGTCGTTTTGAAGTATTTTCGATATTAGTGGTTTGGTTCGAGTTGGTTGGATTGAGGTTGATTTTAATTGGTTTAACCAATTAATTTTTTTAAATGAAAAAAAAATAGAAATAACTGAATTCTCGTTCGAGAAAGTGGATTCTCGAACGAGAATCCAGTTCAGGGCCTGGTCTCGTTCGAGACCAGGTGGTTCTCGAACGAGAACCAAGCCCAAAAGGGCTGTTCTCGTTCGAGAACCAATCAGCTGATTGGACCCCTTCGCCCAGCCCACTTCGATCTCGTTTACGGCCCACTTCCTTGCGTTATTTTAAGTCGACTTCTAAACAGAAAACCTAGATCACACGGCAAACTAACCCTAGCCACTTTTCGTTTGTTCATTCGCTGAGTATTGAATCTGTTATCATCCTCCAAAGTTTGCTGTTCAGTAAGTGTTCATAATTCCCATTATTTCAGATTTTACTTATGAATGACATTACGTAATTTGGTTCGTTCTCTTTCGTTTCTAGATCTAAATTGATTTCGCTTGATCTCAGACGTTCTAGACTCAATTGCCTACGTTTCCCTATTTCAGTTTTCGCTAAACGGTACGTAATCAATTCTGTTTCAATCGTCGTACGGTTTACCGTTTTGAACATTGTATAACCTGTTTCTAATGTATATTGTTGCTGCCGAGTCTTTTGTAAATTCTTGAGCTATAGCTTGGATTTCCTTGATGTATTTAACGTCAATAATTTTTTAGATTGATTAATTAAGATCGGAGTTCAGTTGTTATCGTATGGTTATCGTTGCTTGATTTCTTTCACTGCCGTGTTCTTATTCTTGGTGTTTCTGTTGATGGGTTTATTAAGTGATTAAGATTAGTTCTTGCTATTGCTTTGGCTTGATCCATGTGCTTTGCAAACCTTAATCTCATGCTTTGTTTGAATAAAATGGTTAGATACAAGTTTGGTTTTGATGATTGTGCCTACTGTTTTGGTTTTGAGATGGGGTTATTGTTGGAGATTCATGTGGGGCGGGGTTTATGTTTGTTTCAAATAGAGAAGATGGTTAATTACCTAGGTTAATCACCAAAATGTTTTGTTCAAATCAAATAAATCCTTAGAGTTAAACTTTACAAATACTTGGATTTTATTTGATTCACAAATTAAACATAGAAAGCAATAGTTAATCATAATTTAGTTAATATAATTACTCGGGTAATTATAGTTAATGAGAATATTAAATTGTCATGTAATTGGTTAAATTACAATTTAGCCCCTAAACATTTTAAAACTTATTTAACTTAAGTTTTGATTTGTAAAGTTATATTTGGTATTAATTATAAACGAAAGTAATTAATTTGATTTTAAATATCAAATTGACTAAAGTGCAATTTAGTCCCTATTTGGCAAAAGTACAGTTTAGCCCTAATTGGGTAAAGTACAATTTAGTCCCTGAATTTTTATTAACTTAAAATGATTAGGTTTTTGATTTGTAACTTGGGTTACTTAGAATTGAAGTTATTGAGTTCCGCTTTTAAAATGGATATTTATTTTGTTACTTTATTTTATAAATATGAACTTGGGTTTATATTGATAATTGTTTTGAGTCGGGTTAGACTTGGGTCACCCGACCAGTGAGGTTAGCTTGGTAGTTATTGGTAACTCAGCTAACCCACTATTTGGAAATTATTTATTATTTAAAGTTATTAAATAATATTTATAAATTGCATTTTTAAGCGAGAACTCAATAGACTTATTTAAATTGGGCTTTATTACCTAATGGGTATTATTTGTGTGTGCTTTGGATTGTTTATTCCGACATGTTAATTGTGCTAGTCCTATGTGGTGTCTAGTACTCCCTAGAGTTAGGGTCTGTTTTTAATAATTATTTTATTTGTCTAGACCCATCTATTGTTCGTGCTCCAGAGGCGAACCGGGATTAGTTGCTTGCCGGTATTTCACGTGGAGTAGCAAGCAGTGAGTTTATATTTACTATTTACCGCTTTATTAAGTAAATTGTTATTTTAATATTAAATATATATACTGTACGTATATTTCGAAATGTTTTTATATTATGGCTCTTAGTTGGAACATGCTACCTAATGGGCATCATTAGGACTGCGTGCGCACCGGTATTGATCTGGGTAAGGTATATATAGAACTGTGGTAACTCGGTGTGAGCATAGCTCTCGGGACCAGGTAGAGTAACTCGGTGTAGCTCAGCTCTCGGGACTCTGGTATAAGTGTGGTCAGTGGTAACTCGGTGTAGCTCAGCTCTCGGGACCAGACCTATTGGATTATGATTATTATTTAGAATTGTGGATTAGGGTTCCAACTATTATCTGTAATATCGTTTTTAAATGTTTTAAACGTTTTAAAGGTTTTCCACTTAATAAATGTAAATAGTGGTATGAACTCATCTCAGTATATCTGACCCCGTTGTTTTCCCAATTTTTCCCAGGGTTATGATCTGAGAGAGTCTGGTGATCTCCGCATTTACTTTTCCTCGGAGGTTCCAGTTATTTTGATAAACTGTCAAACTATTTTATTCTTAGACCGCAGTAGTTAACTAGACGTCCTTATTATTATTTATTTTGTCGGATTGGTTCGACTGGTCATATTGCTTTGGCATGCAATATTATTTACATTGATTTATGATGAATCTATTTTAGACTCGGAATTGAATAAGCATGTTATATTAACTGTTGAATATTATAACTGCTAGTTTTAGGCTGAAGTCTCGGTTGCCCTCGAGCATTGGTTTTCTGCAGGTTATGTGTTTATGAATTAAATGAAAGGCTAGCTACGGGTTTCGGTACTACATTACCCATACCCTAGCGCCGGTCGCGATTCATGAAAATGGGTCGTGACAAACTTGGTATCAGAGCTTTGGTTTCAAACCAAGGCCATTTGCTTGCTATGTGTTTACTCTGTTAAGTATGTTTGTGTCTTAGGAACTACTGCGGAATTAGGATTCGTGTCTTGTCTTTTAAACGTCATCATTTGTTTTCCAACCTTCAGCCTACATCCTATAGGTGATGTCTGTCAGTCCTTATTTGGTATTGATGCTTTGATTGACAATTTATTTCACTTGGATGTTAATTGCTGTGTTTTATCATGTTGAGATTATTTCACTTGGGTGATTATAATTGCTTTTGATTTCTCGGGAAATCATAGGTTGGTAAATTTTCCTAAAGACTCATACTTGGGTATGATGTTTGATAAAACTTGTCGTTTATGCCTAAAACGATTTAGAATTTATGGTAATGGTACAGTTATTTTACGTGATGCGTTGAACTGCTTTTGCCTTATTAATAATGTACATCTTGGCTTTGGCCTCAATTGTTGATGTTAAATGTGATCGTATGTTGGACGTTAGCCTTATTTTTCAATTAAAGAGATTTTTGGGTTAAACCTTAAAACGTGTTTGATGGTCATGCATTGTTTGACCACATGTTGATTTAGAGATTTTTTTATCGAGAATATTGTTTTATCCGATTTGTATTTCGACATAGATTTATAAGAGAAGTTTAATTTTAAATTCTTAAAAGATGGTTTTTGGTTGAGTTGCCAGTAAATATTTTGAAATATTATGTTTGGTCTGGTGTTAACAAGCGATGGTTTCAAATGATGTTTTATGAGATAAGTCATTGTTTTAAGAATTTAACGTTGAAGTTATTTTATCATATTGTAGTATGCCAGCATTTTAAATTTTTGGGACTTACAGAATAGATGTTTGAAATCAAAGAATTCTCTCTTGAGTTTTAAATTACCGTTTAGCGGTTGGTTTAAATTGAGCTCCCAAAATTTGAAGGGATGGAAATTTTATTAAAATACTTTTCCGGATTTACAAATATTTTAAATACGTTTTATAAACGATTGTTTTGGGTTCGGCTTGAGTCACCCAAATTTAGGAGTTGAGCTTGGTAGTTGTAATAACTCGGCTAGCTCGATAATTTTATTGTCTGAGGTACTTGGGTATCCGTTTTAAAGCAACTGATTAATAAAAAGAGATTTTTACAAAATGTGATTTTGTTTTAACCTTGGGGCTCAGCAAAATTTGGAAGTTTTCGTATTTGTTTTTAATTTCAAAACGAATTTTGAAGCGTACTATTAAAGGACGATATATTTACATGGTAAATTTATAATGAGATTTCAAGGAAATGTTGTGGCATATCCTGGTTTGTTTTAAGAATGCTTGAGTAAATTGTGTTCAAATGGCATGGTTTCATGGTTTTTGATTTTCAGATTTGTTATCTTGTGAACATTATTTGTGTTTTATAACTCGCTTGTCTGTTGGACTAAGTTGATTGTTTTAGTTTTGTCTCTTCGTGCGGTGTAGCACGTGAGATGATCTAATCATGTGGTTATGGTTGCCTTACCTCGATGTATAGTTTTGACCTTTGAGTAAGATCTTCTTTTAGATCTTCTTTCTCTTTTGTTCGGTTTTGGGTTGCGCCGAGCTTTGCTGTTTCTGTTTCGTGGATCGAAACCTTGGGGTTTCGATATCGAGGAATACGAGGGAAGTACTTCCTTCGGATTGGCTGATGATATCTGATTATCCTAGATCGGATATTGAAAACTCTGAACCGAGAAGATAGATCGGTGTATTAATGCACTGGTGTTTCCATCAAGTCTGATGATGCGATGCGGGAGCTGGTGGTAAATTTGGTGAGAACGTTTGATGTGTTATTTCTTTGGGAATGAGTTTCGATTAGGGTTTAGGGTAGTTAGATTTTTATGCGGAAGAGTTGTAACAGAATTTTAGGTTGAATTGTTTTATAGCATCGAATGTTGCTAGGTTACAAGTAAGGAATTTTGAGAATTATTTTGAGGTTATCAAGTGCACATCTCACAGAGTGCAACGTCTAGCAAATGTTTTATTAAGAAATGGATTTCAAAGATTGATTTGCTGAAATTTGAAATATTTTCAACACGTAATTGTGCCCAGACATATCATGAACATGCATGTAGAATGTCACGAATAGGGTTGCATTGAACACAAAGTATGTTCACTAAACTATAAGATAAATTAATAATTAATACATGCACAATAGTACATGCATCACGTGCATAGAAATTATTAGGGTTGGATGCAACTCTTTGGGGATGAGAGATGTCATCACCCTGGCGCACAATTATGTAAAATAGATTTTATCGACAAAGTGTTTTTAGAAAGATGTCTTAGAACAAACTCGTGAGTCCCTTTGGGGTAAATGTATTTATAAAGTTGTGGAATTTCAAATGATTTTGAAAATGTTACCGGAAGGTAGCTAGACAAATACTCTGTGATGATGATGATGGTTATTAGATGTTTTTGCTGTGAGATTATGGTCTGTAGAATCAGAATCTTGTGGTGGTGAGTAAGAATGATTTTGAGGTTGCGCTCGAGACATAGTTGTGCCAAGTGCGGTTTATGGTTAGAGTCAGAGTAGGAAGAGTTCATGATAATTTTCGATTCGTGATTTGAGGATTTGTGAATTAAGGATATTGGTTTTGCTCATGTGTGTGTATACACTGTATTTTTAAAAGAAACCTTATCTTTCCTGATGGAAATTGTCCAAAGTATTTTGGTGTACTGATATAAGGTATGTTTATAAACAAGAGATTTACATTGCTGATTTTATCTTACTGAGAAAAGGGAGAAGTTTTGTCAAAATTGATTTAAAAGAGATAATAAATTTTTCGCTTAAGCGATGTCTTCATATGGTGTTTTGTTTGAGAAAATTTAGAAGCGATTTAAAATGTTGGTATGTTTGAAACATCAATGTGTATTTTGAATACGGAAAATTCTGCCACAATTGACTTTTTAAGTATAAATTATTTAAAGAGTGTTTTAACGAGTTTGATTTAAGAGAACATAAATTTTGACAGTTGAACTGTTTATAAATTTGCAAATATGTTAGAAGTAAGAAAAAAAAAATTCAGATTTTAAATGTGGAGGTTTTGAAATTTTTCAAGGGTTTGCAAAACCGATGGTTTTTCAATGATAAAAGTATCCCGATTTTTGAATGCAAAAGAAGGTGTAAGACGTTGAGTCTTTTAATTAGGGTGGAAAATTTTCTGTATATAAAATATTAGTATTAAAAGATTTTATACTCACAGGAGTTGATTTTGAGCATAACTAACTATCCGGTCGTAGTAAACTAATCGTTTTGATCTCTCGTTGTATACGAGACTGTAGTCAATTGATTGAATAATTTTGAGGATTTGAGTTCGATTTGGTTATATGAGATAGTTGATTTAAAAAATCGAAATCGCGGTTAATAGGTTTCGACAACCATGTTTGGTTGATCGATTTTGTTATAGAGGGTATTATCGTAATGATGGATATCGTTGGGTCAGTTGTTGAACCCTTGGTTGGCGACAAAATTTTATGTTGTCAGATGCAGTCAATGTTTAGAGTAGTCGTGGCGTTATGTTTCTGAGTGATTGGAAGAATCATTATGATGGATATTGGCTATCATTGATAGAGAATTTATTATGTTATCATGAGAGAGGTTCGCTTTTCTCTGAATTGCGATATGAGTTTTTGTGTTGTTGTTTCACAAGTTAATAGTATTATCGAGCTGGTACCAATCGTTAAGATTAGATGATTTTTTATAATGTTTGTTTGGGAACCGAAATATTATCTGAAGTTATTGGGTTTTGATGTCGGTCATTTTGATGTCGAGATATTATAAGAGGATATAAGAAATTATTTTAGAACGATAGATTCTGACAGCTATGTTGCAGTGTTATTGTTTTGTTAAGGCTAAAGAGTTTAGATTTTGGAGAACAACAGTTGAGTTAGCGCTTAGTCTTATAGTGGACACTGGAGATTTTATAATAGTTAGGTCTCGAACTGGTTTTGGGAAACCACTCCGGTATAGAGTAATTGTGGCTCCCAGTTGAATAATTGTTGATTATTCACATTGTATTGATCGAGTGATTGTTGGAGCACCGAATTGATAGGATCCAAATTTTACGCTTATGTGTGTTGTAATCGTTATATTGCAAATCAGTTTCAGATTTGAGATTCGAGGTTCGTTTTGGCGTTAAGGGAAGTTGGCGCCGAGGTATATTGGTCCTTATGAGATTTCAGAGAGGATTGGAGCTGTGGCTTATCGTCTAGTTCTGCCGCCAGACATGTCGTTAGTACATCCTGTGTTTCATGTTTCTATGTTGAGGAAGTGCATTTCTGATCCTTCGCACGTGATTGTACCTCAGAGTGTTGAAATTGACCAGGAGCTGTCCTATGAGGAGCAGCCAGTTGAGATTGTTGATACGCAAGTGCGTAAATTGCGGAACAAGGAGATTCCGATGGTCAAAGTTCTCTGGCGCAATCATTCTGTAGAGGAGTGTACTTGGGAGACCGAGTCGGATATGCGGAATCGCTATCCTTTTCTATTTCCGTGAGGTACGATATCTTGATTTTTGTGACTTTTTATAATTTCTACTTGTGTTACTTTTTATAATCCAAACGTTTCACATTTTTAGCGATTTAAGTCAAACCTTTACAAGCGTTACGAAACAAAACCAAGCGTTTAACCTTTTTAATAATTTAATATAAAAGTTTACAAAAGTTCCGGAACAAATTCAATCGTTTCAACTTTTTAGTAATTTAAGCTAAATGTTTACAAACGTTACGAAATAAATCCAAGCGTTCCACCTTTTTAGCAATTTATGCCAAACGTTTACAAACATTACGAAATAAATCCAAATGTTTTACCTTTTTAGCGATTTAAGCCGAACGTTTACAAACGTTACGAAACCAAACCAAACATTTCACCTTTTTAGTAATATAAGCAAAATATTTACAAACGTTACGAAACAAATCCAAACGTTTCCCCATTTTACCGATTTAAGACTAACCTTAAAAACATTACGAAACAAATCCAAACATTTCACCTTTTTAGCGATTTATGCCATATGTTTACAAACGTTACGAAACAAATGCAAACGTTTCCCCTTTTTAGCGATTGAAGCAAAACGTTTACAAACGTTATGAAACAAATCAAATGTTTCACCTTTTTAGCGATTGAACCCAAACTTTTACAAACGTTACGAAAAAAATCCAAACGTTTCGCCTTTTTAGAGATTTAAGAAAAACGTTTACAAACGATACGAAACAAATCCAAACGTTTCACCTTTTTTGCAATTTAAGCCAAACGTTTACAAAGGTTATGGAATAAATCCAAATGTTTCACCTTTTAAGAAATTTTAGCCAAATGTTAACAAACGCTACGAAACAAATCCAAGAGTTTCACCTTTTTAGCAATTTAAGCCAAATGTTTACAAATGATACGGAACAAATCCAATTGTTTCACCTTTTTAGCAATTTAAGCCAAACATTTATAAACGTTACAAACAAATCTAAGCGTTTCACCTTTTTAGCGATTTAAGTTAAATGTTTACAAACGTGATGAAACAAATCCAAACGTTTCACCTTTTTAGCAATGTAAGCGAAACGTTTACAAACGTTACGAAACGAATCCAAACGTTTCCCCTTTTTAGCGATTTAAGCCAAAGATTTACAAACGTTACAAAATAAATACAAATGTTTCACCTTTATAGCGATTTAAGCCAAACATTTACAAACGTTACGAAACAAATCCAAATGTTTCATCTTTTTAGCGATTTAAGCAAAATGTTTACAAAATATTACGAAACAAATCCAAACGTTTCGTCTTTTTAGCAATTTAAGCCAAACATTTACAAACGTTACGAAACAAATATAAACGTTTCCCCGTTTTAGCAATTTAAGCCAAACGTTTACAAACGATACGAAACAAGTCCAAACGTTTCACCTTTTCAGCGATTTAAGCCAAACTTTTACAAACGTTACGAAACAAATCAAACGTATTATATTTTTAGCAATTTAAGCTGAACGCTTACAAACGTTATGAAACAAAACCAAATGTTTAAAACGTTACGAAACAAATCCAAACATTTCACATTTTTAGCAATTTAAACCAAACATTTACAAATATTAATAAAAAAAGCCAATGGTTTCACTTTTTCAGCAATTTAAGCCAAATGTTTAAATACGAAACGAAATTTCAAACGTTTCACCTTTTTAGCGATTTAGGCCAAACGTTTATAAACGTTTATAAACGTTACTAAATAAATCTAAACGTTTCACCTTTTTAGCGATTTAAGCCAAACGTTTACAATCGTAACGAAACAAATCCCAACGTTTCGCCTTTTTAGCAATTTAAGCAAAACGTTTACAAACGTTTCGAAACAAATCTAAAAGTTTCACCTTTTTTGCTATTTAAGCCAAACATTTAAAAATGTTACAAAACAAAACTATTAAAACGTTACGAAACAAATCCAAACGTTTCATCTTTTTAGCGATTTAAGGCAAATGTTTACAAAATATTACGAAACAAATCCAAACGTTTCGCCTTTTTAGCAATTTAAGCCAAACGTTTACAAACGTTACGAAACAAATCCAAACGTTTCGCCTTTTTAGCAATTTGAACCAAACGTTTACAAACGATACGAAACAAGTCCAAACGTTTCACCTTTTTAGCGATTTAAGCCAAACGTTTACAAACGTTACGAAACAAATACAAATGTTTCACAGTTTTAGCGATTTAAGCCGAACGTTTACAAATGTTACAAAACAAAACCAAACATTTAAAACGTTACGAAACAAATCCAAATATTTCACCTTTTTAGCAAGTAAAGACAAACGTTTACAAACATTGCCAAATTTCAAACGTTTCACCTTTTTAGCGATATAAGCCAAACATTTACAAACATTACGAAATAAATCAAAACTTTTCACCTTTTTAGCGATTTAAGCCAAACGTTTACAAACGTTACGAAACAAATCCAAACGTTTCGCCTTTTTAGCAATTTAAGCCAAACGTTTACAAACGTTTCAAAATTAATCCAAACGCTTCACCTTTTTAGCGATTTAAGCCAAACGTTTACAAGTGTCACGAAACAAAAGAAAACTTTTAAAATGTTACGAAACAAATCCACACGTTTAACATTTTTTAGCGATTAAAGCCAAACCCTTACAAGCGTTTCGAAACAAAACCAAGTGTTTCACCTTTTTAGCAATTTAAGCCAGACGTTTACAAAGGTTACGAAACAAATTCCAGAGTTTCATCTTTTTAGCAGTTTAAGTCAAACGTTTACAAACGTTCCGAAACAAATTCAAGCGTTTCAACTTTTTAGTAATTTAAGCCAAACGTTTACAAACGTTACGAAACAAATCCAAGTGTTTCCCACTTTTAGCAATTTATGCCTAACATTTACAAACGTTAAGAAACAAATCCAAACATTTCACCTTTTTACGATTTAAGCTGAACGTTTACAAACATTACGAAACAAAACCAAACATTTCACCTTTATAGCAGTATAAGCCAAACGTTTATAAACGTTACGAAACGAATCTAAACGTTTCCTCATTTTAGCAATTTAAGCCAAACATTTAAAACGTTACGAAACAAATCCAAACGTTTCACCTTTTTAGCGATTTATGCCAAACGTTTACAAACGTTACGAAACAAATCCAAACGTTTCACCTTTTTAGCGATTGAAGCCAAACGTTTACAAACGTTACGAAACAAATCCAAACGTTTCACCTTTTTAGCGATATAAGCCAAACGTTTACAAATGTTACCAAACAAATCCAAACGTTTCCCCTTTTTAGCGATTTAAGCAAATTATTTACAAATGTTACGAAACAAATCCAAATTTTTCACCTTTTTAGCGATTTAAGCCAAATGTTTTCAAAATGTTACGAAGAAAATCCAAACGTTTCACCTTTTAAGCAATTTAAGCCAGACGTTTACAAACTTTATGAAACAAATCCAAATGTTTCACCTCTTTTGAGATTTAAGCCAAACGTTTACAAAGGTTGCCAAACAAAACCAAACGTTTAAAACATTACGAAACAAACTTTTCAAAATAAATCCAAGCATTTCACCTTTTTATCAATTTAAACCAAACGTTTACAAATGTTACGAAACGAATCCAAAAGTTTCACCTTTTTAGCAATTTATGCGAACCGTTTACAAACGTTCCGAAACAAATCCAAATGTTTCACCTTTTTAGCGATTTATGCCAAACGTTTACAAAAGTTACGAAACAAATCCAAACGTTTCCCCTTTTTAGCAATTGAAGCCAAACGTTTACAAACGTTATGAAACAAATCCAAACGTTTCACCTTTTTAGCGATTGAAGCCAAACATTTAAAAACGTTACAAAAAAATTAAAGTGTTTCCCCTTTTTAGCAATTTAAGCCAAACGTTTAGAAACGTTACGAAACAAATCCAAACGTTTACAAACGTTATGAAACAAAACCAAACATTTCACCTTTTTAGCAATTTAAGCCAAACGTTTCCAAACATTACGAAACAAATACAAATGTTTCCCTATTTCAGCGATTTAAGCCAAACGTTTAAAACGTTGCAAAACAAATCCAAACGTTTCACCTTTTTAGCGATTTATGCCAAACGTTTACAAACGTTACGAAACAAATCCAAACGTTTCGCCTTTTTATCGATTGAA
Organism: Mercurialis annua; assembly: GCF_937616625.2. Classification (NCBI taxonomy): domain Eukaryota; kingdom Viridiplantae; phylum Streptophyta; class Magnoliopsida; order Malpighiales; family Euphorbiaceae; genus Mercurialis; species Mercurialis annua. Next base: position 35,924,079 of record NC_065571.1, read on the forward strand.
GACAAACGTTTACAAACATTACGAAACAAATCCAAACGTTTCATGTATTTAGCAATTTAAGCCAAACTTTTACAAACGTTACGAAACAAAAACCAAGCATATCACCTTTTTAGCAATTTAAGCAAAACGTCTACAACCATAACGAAACAAATCCTAGCGTTTCACCTTTTTAGAAATTTAAGACAAACGTTTAGAAACGATACGAAACAAATCCAAGCTTTTCACCTTTATAGCAATTTAAGACAAACGTTTAGAAACGCTACGAAACAAATCCAAGCGTTTCGCCTTTTTAGAAATATAAACCAGACGATTACAAACGTTAGGAAACAAATCCAATCATTTCCCTTTTTTAGCGATCTAGGCCAATCGTTTACAAACAGTACGAAACAAATCCAATCGTTTCACCTTTTTAGCAATTTAAGCCAAACGTTTACAAACGTTCCGAAACAAATTCAAGCTTTTTAACTATTTTAGTAATTTAAGCCAAACGTTTACAAAAATTACGAAACAAATCCAAGCGTTTCACTTTTTTAGAAATTTAAGCCAAACGTTTACAAACGTTGCGAAACAAATCCTAACGTTTCACCTTTTTAACGATGTAAGCTGAACGTTTACAAACGTTACGAAACAAAACCAAACATTTCTCCTTTTTAGCAATATATGTCATACGTTTACAAACGCTACGAAACAAATGCAAACGTTTCCCCATTTTAGCGATTTAAGCCAAACCTTTAAAACGTTACGAAACAAATCCAAACATTTCACCTTTTTAGCGATTTATGCCAAGCGTTTACAAACGTTACGAAATAAATCCAAACGTTTCACCTTTTTAGCGATTGAAGCCAAACGTTTACAAACGTTATGAAAATAAATCCAAACGTTTCACCTTTTTAGCAATTGAAGCCGAACTTTTACAAACGTTACGAAACAAGTCCAAACGTTTCATGTTTTTAGCGATTTAAGCCAAACTTTTACAAACGTTACGAAACAAATACAAACGTATTACCTTTTTAGCGATTTAAGCCGAACTCATACAAACGTTACGAAACAAAACCAAACGTTTAAAACGTTACGAAACAAATCCAAACATTTCACATTTTTAGCAATTTAAACCAAACATTTATTAACGTTACGAAACGAATCCAAACGTTTCACCTTTTTAGCGATTTAAGCCAAACGTTTACAAACATGATGAAACAAATCTAAACGCTTCACCTTTTTAGCAATTTAAGCCAAACATTTACATACGTTATGAAACAAATCCAAACGTTTCAACTTTTTAGCGATTTAAGCCAAAAGTTTACAAACGCTACGAAACAAATCTAAATGTTTCACCTTTCTAGCGATTTAAGCCAAATGTGTACAAAAAGTTACGAATCAAATCCAAACGTTTCTCCTTTTTAGCAATTTAAGCCAAACGTTTACAAAGGTTATGAAACAAATCCAAATGTTTTAGCTTCTTAGCAATTTAAGCCAAACATTTACATAGGTTATGAACAAATCCAAGTGTTTCCCCTTTTTAGCAATTTAAGACAAACGTTTACATACGGTCCGAAACAAATTCAAGCATTTCATGTTTTTAGTAATTTAAGCCAAAGTTTTACAAACATTACGAAACAAATCCAAGCATTTCACTTTTTTAGCAATTTAAGCCCAACGTTTAAAAATGTTACGAAACAAATCCAAACGTTTCACCTTTTAGCGATTTAAGCTGAACGTTTACAAACGTTACGAAACAAAACCGAACATTTCACCTTTTTAGCAATATACGTCAAATGTTTACAAACGATTCGAAACAAATGCAAACGATTCCCCATTTTAGCGATTTAAGCCAAACGTTTATAACGTTACGAAACAAATCCAAAAATTTCACATTTTTAGCGATTTATGCCAAGCGTTTACAAACGTTACGAAAAAAATCCAAACGTTTCCCCTATTTAGCGATTGAAGCCAAACGTTTACACGTTACGAAATAAATCTAAACATTTCACCTTTTTAGCTATTGAAGCCAAATTTTTACAAACGTTACGAAACAAATCACAATGTCACGACCCAATTTCATGAATCGCGACCGGCGCTAGAGTATGGGTAATGTAGTACCTAAACCCGTAGCTAGCCTTTGAATTAACATATAAACACATAAACCTGCAGAAAAACCAATGCTCGGGGGCAACCGAGACTTCAGCCTAAATCTAGCAGTTATAATATTCAACAGTTAATATAACATGCTTATCCAATTCCGAGTCTAAAATAGATTTAACATAAACCAATGTAAGTAATGTGACATGCCAAAGCAATATAACTAGTCGAACCAATCCGACAAAAACTATAATAATAATAAAGACGTCTAGTTACTACTGCGGTCTAAGAATAAAACAGTTTACAGTTTATCAAAAATAAATGGAACCTCCGAAGAAAAGTAAATGCGGAGATCACCATACTCTCGGAGATCATAACCCTGGGAAAAATTGGGAAAACAACGGGGTCAGATATACTGAGATGAGTTTATACCACTATCTACATTTATTAAGTGGAAAACCTTTATAACCGTTTAAACATTTAATAACAACATTACGTTTAATAGTTGGAACCCTAATCCACAATACTAAATAAATTCCATAATCCAGTAGGTTGGTCCCGAGAGCTGAGCTACACCGAGTTACCACCGACCACTCTTAATTCATAACCAGAGTCCCGAGAGCTGAGCTACACCGAGTTACTCTACTGGTCCCGAGAGCTATGCTCACACCGAGTTACCAACACATTTCACATACCTTATCTAGATCAATACCGGTGCGCACGCAGTCCTAATGATGCCCATTAGGTAGCATGTTCCAACTAAAAGCCATAATGGAAAAACAGTTCGAAATATACATACAGTATATATTTATATATTAAAATAACAATTTACTTAATAAAACGGTAAATAGTAAGTACAAACTCACAGCTTGCTAATCCACGTGATAACCTGGCAAGCAACTAATCCTGGTTCGTCTCCGGAGCACGAACAGTCGACAAGTCTAACAATGTGTAAATAATAAATTAAAAACGGACCCTAACTCTAAAGAGTACTTAACACCACATAGGACTAGCACAACACAACAAAGCGAAAGCACAAACTAAAACAGATTGATTACAACACCAACCATATGCCAAAACCGCAAAACAGGTTAAGCCCTATCGAGTTCCATTTGATAACATAATCCGGAAACCTTTTCAACTTATTTGGTAAAACATTTCAAAAGCCAAAATTGTACTTAGCCGAGTCAACCAAGACTTCCAAGCTTAACTCACATGTCGGGCGACCAAAGTCTAACCCTATCCAACATAACCAAGTTGTAAACCAATGTTTAAAAATCCAGAATCAATTAATATTCCAAAACCCGAGTTTGAAAAGCAAGGAACTCAATATCGCTTAACTAACCAATTAATCAACACGTAACAAAGAGTTTGATAAAATCCATAATGAACCAACACGCTTTAATAGACAACACAAGTCAAAACATGCCTTAGCAAATAAATTAACAATAAGTGTATTCCTCATGCCCAAGCAATGTCAATAACCAAACTAACCACCACAATCCAAGTATAACATTATCCTAAAAACATTATACAAAACAGCCCTAAACATTTAAATTAAGCCAAAACAGTTTACAAGCATTCATGAACATACCAACTCATTTAACAATCACCAAACTTGGATTCGAAACAACAATAGATAGCCCAACAATTATGAATCGCAAAGACATGCAAATCAGCCCTATAATCATGTTTGGACAAATCTAGGCAACCAAACAATTTATAATATCCAAATAAATCCATAATTCTAAACCACACATGAACTAACAATTGGATAACTCAATTCTGATTCAAATTAACCAACCAAGAACATACGAGTCAATTACTACAATGAATGACAAATTGATGCATCAATCGACACTATACATAATCCTCCTAATATGAATCAACAATAATAAAATCCAATTATTTATAACATGATAATTTAGTTATGGGCAGCCCTAATCAATTCAAAACAGTTTATACATAAAGCAATATGAAATTGTGAATCTAAGGTAACCGATTCTTGATTTGATTCAATAAAAATGCAATGGATGATAACAATAATATCAACATAATAAATCAACCCTAGAACATGTAAGAACAACCACTATTCATCCAACCCATAGTCACAACAAACAACATCACAAAATATGAACAATAACACCCCAACACAACAATCAAATTGAGTAAAAGGATTAGATACCTTGTCAATCCAAAGAGTAAGAAAATCTCAGAAATAAGGTGGATCCAACGCTACAAGAACGAAATCAAAAGACAAGATGAACCACTAATCGAATCAAATGATGATTTAAAGTTTTGGAATGAAAAGAGATGGATTAATCACTTACCAATTGATTGAGGCACCAAAGATCGAGTGAGAAACATTTAGAAAGAGTTTAGAATGAGTTTAGGGTTTCTAAAATCGAAAGGGGGCTGATTAGGTCGCAGAAACGGAGTTTAAATATGCAAAAACGAAGTTGACCGGACCTACGGCCGGTTCTACCCAGCAGGTCCGTTATAGGGCCGGTTGACCCACTGTTCTAACCAAAAATGAAGTGGACCGGACCTACGGCTTGATCTACCCAGCAGGTCCGGTTCACAGGTCCGGTTGACCCGAAAACGAGTCGAAACGACGATACGAACTGTCGAATGAAAGATAATCCTCTTATGTACAACATATCCAAAGGGCAGCCCGATCCGACGGTTCAATTGGGAGATATGTACGTTTTACTACAGCATGGCAGATTTGAAAAACATGCAAACATTGTTTTGATGACAACTCGGAAATAAATCAATTTAACATCAAATACTTAGAGGCTCAAGGGGTACACATAAGTCGCTCAACATAACACAACCAAGGCACCACATATGCTAATCCGAACATATATCAATCCGGAAATAAGTTGGAATCACAACGAGAACATGTCGAAGCGAAAACACCAACCAAAGTCCATCACAAACCAAATTTAAACGAACAACCAAACCATCAAAACAAGTTTGAAAACACGGGATATTACATTCTCCCCAACTTAATAAAAATTCGTCCTCGAATTTAAAACAAAAAAATCCACGTAAAACATATCATAAAACTATTTGTCGTCTGAACAAAAATACACGTAACAAACGTGAAAACACATAAATATGTTACCCAAAGGAATTAATGAAAGCAAATTTGCATAACAAACTCTGTCTCTTAAGAACATTCCTCAAGTAACCAACTGAAATTGTCATCATAGGAATTATGTTATTCATTAACCTATGCACTTGCGTAACCACAAACTTAACAGATTGCTCCTCGAATGATATCTCAAGACCACCACTGTCACGACCCAAAATATTGAGCCGCAACCGGCGCTAGGGAACGGGAGTGGTAGCTCCGGAACCCGTAGCAAGCCTAAAATCACAATTTATTTTTCGCAAATAATAAATAAATACATTAACATTTAACATTAAACAACGGAAGCAACACATTTATATATATATCATATAATCAATCATATACACTAACTGTTTCAAAACCTCACGGGCTCTAGTTACCGTACCCTGTACGAACTGGCCTCGCGGTACTATATACATCAGTTAGTGTTTCAAACATCTCACCGGCATCTGGGGCCGTGGATCATATACTAAACATGTAGCGTATCAAAATGCGTTTAAAACAATAGCAGCAGTTAATATATACAATAAAAATGAACTGATGTCTAGGCTACTATTCTGTTGACACAGGACCACTACTGCAGCATTCAAAGAAGTCAGAAACTAACATATACAGCTGACTTCTGGACTTCAAAATTGGCCTCTAGCTAGGTCCACAAACTAAGCACCTGTAAGACATCAAAGGTGAGGGGTCAGTATTTGGGGAAATACTGAGTGAGTTGACATTTAATAACAGTATTAATATAATAACATAGCATCGCATCTCAAGAAAACAATAATATGAAACATATAGACATGTATTTGATCCGTACGAAACTAGTATCATAGCATGTGACACGTTTTTCGAATAATTATTATCATTCAACCCAATCGTAAATATCAATCGCGAGTCCAACTCGCTGGTGGCCCAGCCACTAGATACGGGGACTCCGGACTACACCGTAGCCGAGTATTCACTCGTATCAAATCATATACCCAATCGTAAATTTCATATTCATCATCAGCTCCCAGCTGTGTCAAGTCATTTCTCAATGCAAACATACTAGACTGACTCGATACTGGTGATCACACAGCCTATTGACACCCAATAGGTAGCTAGTTTCTTCGGATCGCATACTAGTTCTCGTATATAGAAATTAAATAAACATATAACATTCAATCAATTGTATATAATGCGATGCGTGAAAACAGTATATATATTTACATAAAATCATTTTAATATATAATACATGAAAGTAAAAGTACAACTCACAGTGACCGCAATCCAAGAAATAATATGATCGATCTGATTGTATGCTCTCGCTATTCCGCTTCTACTGATTCCACTACCCGTTGACACGTTTGATAAATCGTTTAATAAGACGTGAATCTCGTATTCCTATACGTATAATACTTTTAAGTTTTAGGATTTAGTTTCATTTTATACTTATCCACGTACTCAATAACTTTAGTTGTATAAACGACTTAGCGAATACTATTTCTCATAATTGAGAATCGCTTAACGTCCTTGACGTTTTCCATTATTATTAATTATTTAAAACGCCGAGCTAATCTTGAGATTAACGATTCTCAAAGTCCAAAACCCGTCCTTTAGAGTCAAATTACTCAAAACGTCAACTATCTGAGTCAAATACAGTTTGTATACACGTAAGGGCGAGTCGGGGTGCACGGGCGTGCCCTTCGGTGGGTGCACGATCGTGCAACCAAGTACACGTTCGTGCACCTCAGGGGTACACGTTCGTGTACTTCCAGTACACGTTCGTGCACCATGAAAAGTGCATGTACGTGCACTTCAGGTACACGTTCGTGTACCTTGCTAGGTGCACGTTCGTGTACCTTGCTAGGTGCACGTTCGTGTACCTTGCTAGGTGCACGTTCGTGTACCTTGCTAGGTGCACGTTCGTGTATTTCTAGTACACGTTCGTGCACCCGTGGTACACGGTCGTGCACCACATGCACCGTCCCGGAAATGCGATTTCCGGGGTTTTCGACACCATCTCGACATGCTAAACACACCCACTCTTAATACCCACAACTCCGTTTTCACCAAAACGCTATTAACGATCCATAAACATCAATTTCAATACTAAAACTCATTCCCTTTAAAACAGCCAACAAACCCATCATTTTCATGCCAAAAACCGACCTCTTACCTTAATTTAATGGCCGGAGATGATAGAGCTTTCGATTCTGAAGAAATCGCCGCTTGAATCGCTCGAATCGGCGTCGAACGGAGAAACGGCGGCGAAACGACGATATCGATCGGTAATCTCTCAATCTCTCTGGACGCTTCCTTTCCTTCTCCTAATTCATATTTCTCTTTATATATAATTTGGCGAAAATTCCACTTAGGTCCTTGTTCTTTTTGTTTCTTATTATTTATCTTTTAAACTTTTCAATCGTACGATTTAGTCCATAGCTAAATCGTTAACTTCTTTTATTATGACTTATACGTATTATTTATCCCCGATAAATAATACGAAACTCGATATTAATACTTTCCCGTCAAAATCTAAAATTTCCATTTTCGACACAAAGCGACTAAATTACCACTTTGGTCCCTATTCTTATTTTTTGACTTTTCTTGCCATTTTTCCTTTTAATTCCAATTCTAACTTTAGAATTGAAATATAATATAAATTTTCTCCGTAATAATATTTTCTCAAACTGATCTGCTAAAACTTATTTATCGGAAAACTTTCCGATATCGTCACCTCTGCGACTCAAAACTGGACACGTGGTCCAATTAGATACTTAAACATTTTGGGGTACTACAACCACTCATATAAATCAATAAACTCAAATGGTCACAACACACATATGCACAAATTTCTATTCTATCAACTCGGTGCTCCAACAATCACTCGATCAACACAATGTGAATAATTAACAATTATTCAATTGAGAGTCACAATTACTCTATACCGAAGTGGCTTCCAGAACCAGCTCAAAACTCATCTATTATAAAATTCTCAGTGTCAAATACAAGATTAAGCGCTAAGCTCAACTATAATTCTATAATTCCAAAATCTTTTGCCTCAGACAAAACAATAACACTGCAAACATAGCTGATAAATCTATCGTTCTAAAACACTTACTTACTTCCACTTATAGCATCTCTACATCAAAATTATCGATAACAAACCCAATAAACTTCTGATAATATTTCGGTTCCAAAATCAACATTATAATAATCATTTAATCCTAACGATTTAATACCAACTCGATAATACAATTAACTTGTGAATCATAAAACAAAAAAACTCATATCGCAATTCAAAGAAAAGCGGACCTCTCTTATGATAACAAAAATTTCTATATCAGTGATAAACAATATCCATCAAAATGATTCTCCCAATCACTCAGAAACATAACGCCACGACTACACTGAACATTGACTGCATCAGACAACTTAAAAATTTTGTCTCTTACAACAAGTGTTCAACCATGCTCAAAACGATATACAAACATTACAATAATACCATTAATTAACAAAATCGATCAACCAATCATGGTTGTCGAAACCTATTAACCGTGATTCCCGATTCTGAATCAACTATCTCAGATAAACAAATCGAACTCAAATTCTCAAAATTATTCAATCAATTGACTATGACCTCGTATACAACGAAAGATCAATACGACCAGTTTACTACGACCGGATTGTCAGCTATGCTCAAAACCAACCCCTGTGGTTATAAAATATTTTAGTACAAAATATTTTATATACAAAATTATTCACCCTGTTTAAAAGACTCTACGTCTTAAACCTCCTTTTTTCATTCAAAATCGAAATACCTTTACCGTTGAAAAACCATCGGTTTTGCAAACCCTTAAAATTTTTTAAAATTTTCAAAATATTCACATTTTAAATCTTAAATTTCCTTTTACTTTCCAATACATTTGCAAATCTATAAAACAGTTCAACTGACAAAATTTATGTTCTCTTTAATTCAAACTTGTTAAAACACTTTTTAAATAGTTTATAATTTTCTCGTAAAAGTCAAACTGTGTCAAGATTCCCCGTATTCAAAATGCACATTGATGTTTCAAACATCCAAAATTTAAGTCGCTTTTAAATTTTCTCAAACAAAACACTATTTGAAGAATCGTTCAACCGAAAAATTTATTATTCCTTTTAAACCAAATTTGACAAAAATATCTTCTTTTCCTTAGAAGGGTAAATTTAGCAATGCAAATCTCCTGTTTGTGAAACAACTTTATATCAATACACTAAAATACTTGGACTATTTCAATTTTGAAAAGATAAGGTCTCTATTAAAAATACAGTGGATACATACACATGAGCATAACCAATATCCTTAATCTATAAATCCTTAAATCACAATTCAGAAATTATCATGAACACTTCCTAATATGAATCTAACCATAAACCGCACTTGGCATAACTATATCTCGAACGCAATCTCAAAATCACTCTTACTCATAACCACAAGATTCTGATTCTACAGACCAATCACTCACAACGTAAACGTCCAATAACCATCACATCATCACAAAGTATTTGTCTAGCTACCTTTCGGTAATATTTTCATAATCATTTGAAATCCAACAACTTTATAAATAAATATATCACAATGTGACTCGCGAGTTTGTTTCAAAATATCTTTCTCAAAACACTTTATCGATAAGATCCATTTTTCATAATTGTGCACCAGGGTGATGACAGGTCTCATCCCCAAAGAGTTGCATCCAACCCTAATCACTTCTATGCACGTGATGCATGTACTATTATGCGTGTATCAATTATTAAGTTATCTTTCATTTAGTGAACATACTTAGTTTTCAATGCAAACCTATTCGTGACATTCAAAATGCATGTTCATGATATGTCTAGGCACAATTACTTGTTGAAAATATTTTAAATATTATAAAAATTCAACCTTTGAAATCAACTTCTCAATAAAATATTTGCTAGACGTTACACTCTGTGAGATGTGCACTCGATAACCTCAAAATATATCTCAAATTCCTTACTTGCAACCTAGCAACACTCGATGCTATAAGACAACTCATCCTAATAACTTCATTACAACTCTATCATATAAGATATCCCACTAACCTCAATTTATACTGAGCTTATTCTCAAAGAAATAACACATCAATATGATCCTACAAAACTTACCGCCAGCTCCCGCATCCCATCATCAGACTTGATGGAAACACCAATGTATTAATACACCGATCTATCTTCTCGGTTCAGAGTTTCCAATATCCGTCCTAGGATAATCAGAAATCATTAACCAATCCAAGGGAATATTTCCCTCATCTTCCTAGATATCGAAACTCAAAGATTTCGATCCAACAACAATATAGCAAACCCAGCTTATCCCCAATTGATACTATATCAAAACAGGGTCTGAACAAAAGTTCGACTCACACTCAAACCAAAAATCAGGTAATTACCATAACCGCATAAAATAAATCATCCCGTGTGCTACTTCGCACGAATAGATGAAACAAAACAATTAACTTAGTCCAACAGGTAAGCGAATTATACAACGAAAATTAAAAAAAAAATTACGATTTTTACAACCCATAAATCACGTAAGCATGCCATTGAACAAAATTAACCCAAATATACTTTGAGACAAAATCAAGATATGCTAAAACAAGCTTAAATTTTCGTAACAAATCATTATGTAACATTTAATCTTCTAGGAAAATGCTTCAAAGTTTATTTTGAAATCTTAAAGTTAAATACGAAAACTTCCAAATTTTGTTGAACCCCACGGTTAAAACAAAATCACAATTTGTAAAAGTCTCTTTTTATTTATCAATCTCTTTAAAACGGATACCCAAGTATCTCAAACCATAAAATGATCGAGCTAGCCGAGTTATTATAACTATCAAGCTCAACTCCTAAATTTGGGTGACCCAGGTCGAACCCAAAACAACCGTTTATAAAACGTACACTACAAAAAATTTGGCTTCTTGTGACAAACAAATATGTGACAAACTATATTTTGTCATAATAAATAGGTTAGTTGTGACAAAAAAAAATATTTTGTCAATAAGAGTTCAATGAAATGATATTGTGACAAATACATATTGTGTCAACCATTTTTGTCACTATAAAAATTAATTATGTTTGTTGTGACTAACTATTTTGACAAAAACATGTTTTGTCGCCGTAATTTAAAATATTTTTATTATGACAAAAAAAAATTATCATAATATTTAAAAAAGTGGTGACAAATTTTATTTTGCAGCAATTAGATATATTTTGTCACTATAAAAATTAATTACTTTTATTGTGACAAAGTATTTTGCCAATAAATGATATTGTAATAAATTAATATTTTGTCAAATTTTGTCGTCACTTAAAAAAAAGTAAATATGTTTTTGTGACAACGTATTTTGCCAAAACAAATGTTTTGTTTTCGTATTTTAAAACTACAATTATAACGATTGTATATGAACCTGATGTCAACCTTATGTCAATCTTATAAAACACAAAATAAACACAAAATAGAGTATGAAAAAGGAATTGCAGAAAATATATATGTTAAAGAATAACTCGAAAAACACTCTTTCCACTACTGTTTATTGCGTCAAATTTATTTGTCAATAAAAAAAGTAAATTTGTTTTTGTGACAAAATATTTTGCCAAAACAAATGTTTGGTTCCGATATTTTAAAAAGACAGTTATAATATTTATTGTGTCATATTTATTTGTCACTATATAAAAAAGTAAATATATTGTTGTGACAAAGTATTTTGCCAAAACAAATGATTTGTGCCTGTATTTTAAACTATAGTTATAATAACCGTAAATAAACCGTTTGTCGATCATATGTCAACCTTATGAAACACAAAATACACACAAAATAGAGAAAGAAAAACTAATTGCAGAAAATAAATGGTAAAATGGAAAATATATACAGTTATAATGATAAAATAAATTTTAGCATAATATTTAAAGACTTTTCTAACAAATTTTATTTTGCAGCAATTAATTAAACTTATATAATTTTGTGATAATTAAATATTGTGTCAAATATTTTTATCACTATAGCAATTAATTGTGTTTGTTGTGACAATGGGTTTTGACAAAAACTGTTTTGTCACTGTATATTAAAAATACAATTATTATGATAAAATAAATTTTATCATAATATGTAAAAATATTGTAAATAATTTTATTTTTCAGCAATTAAGCGAAATTAAATGATATTGTGATTAATAAATATTTTGTCACCATGGAATTGAAAAAAATTAATGATAACAGGATTAAATGGGTTATGAAATTATATTTTATTTTGATAAAAAAAGGTATATGACAATTAAGATTCAAATATCCAAATTAGGTTAATCGAAGCACTCTTCATTAGGGAAAAACTTTTTTTGATGAATATTGACACCACACTACCGCATCAATTCCATACGTTTGTACACTTCTCACGCCGCCGCACTTTCATTGATTCTGTGTTTGTTGATGCTTATTTGTCCAGGTATTTTTTAACTTAAGAAAAGAGACTAAATTGATTAATGTAGGATGAATTTCACATTCAAATTGCTTATTTGTTCAATTGATAATTTAAATTTTAAACTGATTCGTACAAACTCGAGGTCGGGCTTCAAACTCGACGACTTATCACCTATTCGCGAGTTTGTTATCTCAGTAAAAACAAGAACTCGAGGTTATGCTTCCATTTCGTCGAGTATTAAGACTTACATCAAGTTTGTGCTTTGACAGAGATAAAAAAAATCGAGTTAAGGATGTAACTCGTCGAGTCTTAAGCATGACATCGAGTTTTAACATTGCAAACGACGTATAAACTCGAGTAACGTGTAAAAAGTTGTCGATTATATAGCCTTACCTCGAGTATGTTTTAACAGTAACCCTAAACAAATGTTAGCCTTGTTTCAGAACCGCAGGTAGTTCAGGGAAAGAAATTGGAGATATTTTTAAAATAGCTAACGGTATCTGATTTGTAATGGGTAAGTTTTAATTATATTTTCAATTGATAGATTTGTACCAAATATTGATGTTGCCTAATATATTATTTTGGAATTAAAGGGACGCCATCAGACAAAAGTTGGATGAAGTCGCACCGATTTAGTTCATGTTATATTCAAGGGGTCAAAAATTTTCTGAATGTTGCAAAAGACTTTACTGATTCAAATGGCAGAGTTCGATGTCCATGCAATATTTATTTGAAGCCATTGCAAGAAGTCAAAATGGATCTATATCAATATGGAATTGGTGAAAACTACACAAACTGGGTGCACCATGGTGAGACTTCTCAAACTCGTGATAGTTTTGATGGCTCTATTAATTCGGACAATGAATTGGAGGATAGTGGAAATGATGTTTCAGAAATGTTAGATGATATGTGTAATGTAACTTTTATGGACACCGACATGGAAGACAAACTTGCCAATCAAGATAATAACATGCTAGAAGGAGAAGTAGCAAAATTTGCTAAATTGTGGAATGATTCTCATTGTGAACTATATCCTGGAAGTCAAAAATATTCAAAGCTCTCTTTTCTTCTTAAGATGATTAATATCAAAGCACTCACAAATTCTAGTAATAAGTCATTTTTTTCGAATTTGGAGTTGTTCAAGGATGCACTCCCGAAAGGAGAAACCCTTCCAGGCTCAAGTTATGAGGTTAAAAAATTGATGCGTGATTTAGGACTCGGATACGTAACTATTGATGCTTGTGTAAATGATTGTGTGCTATTTTGGAAGGAAAATGAAAATCTTGACACGTGTCCAACTTGTAAGGCCCCTAGATGGAAATTAGGTTTCGGAAAACGCAAGAAGGTTGCTCAAAAAATTCTTAGACACTTCCCTTTAGTACCTAGACTTCAGAGGTTATTTATGTCTAAAGATATTGGTGAAAATATGAGGTGGCATAAGGAGAAACGTGTAGATGATGATACGATTAGACATCCAGCTGATGCTACAGAATGGAAAGATATTGACCAGAAATATGCTTGGTTTGGCAAAGATGCTCGTAACGTGCGACTTGGGCTTGCTAGTGATGGATTTAACCCTTTTGGAAATATGAGCACGAGTTATAGCATGTGGCCGGTGATTGTGACGCCATATAACTTACCACCATGGAAATGCATGAAGGAGAATTTTTTGATGTTATCTTTGCTTATTCCTGGTAAGGAATCTCCCGGAAATAATATCGATGTATATTTAAGGCCATTAATTGATGAGTTAAAAGAGTTATGGGAGACCGGTGTGACAACATATGATGCATATAGCGGTAAGAATTTTCAATTACATGCTGCATTATTATGGACAATAAATGACTTTCCAGCATATGGAATGTTATCTGGATGGAGCACAAAAGGAAAATTGGCATGTCCTGTGTGTAATAAGTGGACGTGTTCGCTAACATTAAAAAATGGAGTGAATCAATGTTACATGGGTCATCGGAGATATTTACATGCCCAACATTCTTGAAGAGTTGTCAGGAGATGAAGTTCTAAGGCAATTAGATTTGCTTCCTAAAAGCCTCATTTTTGGGAAGACACCTAACCAAAAAAAGCGTGCACGTGGTCCTGAAGAGCTCAATTGGACAAAGAGAAGTATATTCTTTGAATTTCCTTACTGGAAAACATTAAAATTACGTCATAATTTAGATGTAATGCATATTGAGAAGAATATATGTGAAAATATATTGGGTACGTTGATGAATATTGATGGAAAATCTAAGGATAAAATTAAGGCTCGAATGGATTTAGAAGCAATGGGTATAAGAAAAGAGTTATATTTACAGCAAAAGGGAAATAAATTTCTTATGCCACTTGCTTGTTATACATTACCGAAGCCTGAAAGGAGAAAGTTTTGCGAATGGTTGCAGTCAATCCGGTTGCCAGACGGATATGCTTCCAATCTTTCTCGATGTGTAAGTATTCAGGACTACAAAGTTATGGGGTGGAAAAGCCATGATTATCATATATTCTTGCAACGGTTACTTCCAGCATCAATTTGTGGGTCTTTGCATAGTGAGGTTTACACTGCATTATCAGAGTTGAGCTCTTACTTTAAGGAGCTTTGTTCGAAGACTTTAAAAAGATCTACAGTTAAAAAGTTGCAGAGCAATATCATTTTGATAATATCTAAACTTGATATGATATATCCTCCATCTTTTTTCGTGGTAATGATGCATTTGGCAATTCATCTGCCACGTGAAGTAGAATTAGGAGGCCCTGTTCACTATAGGTGGATGTACTTTATTGAGAGGTTAGATAATAAGGAAATTTTATTTTTCGTTTTCTTGCTGCAGTTTTAACTATTTTTTATATAACTATATGGTTTATTCACATTTACAACAAATTTGTTGTGCATGTTCTTACGTACTTTGAAAAATTATGTACGTAACTTAGCTCGACCGGAGGGTTCAATTGCTGAAGCGTATATCACTAAAGAATGTTTGAACTTTTGTTCACTGTATTTTCATGGGGTTGAGACAATATATAATCGCGTTGAGAGAAATAATTTTCCTGTGCAAATAGGAGTGAAAAATGGATTTTCCATATTTTCAAACAATGCAAGACCTTTAGGAGCTACAAAATATAAAACGTTATCCCATTCTGATTTTGAAAAATTACAGTGGTATGTTCTTAACAATTGTGAGGATGTTGATGAATATCTGAAGTAAGTTATTTTATTTTGAAAAAACAAAGACTTTAGAGTTTCAAAATAGCTTTATTTTACACTTTTTATCTAATTTTATAAAAGTTGTGCAGGATTCACAATGAAGAATTACAAAAGGAAAGTGTTATAGATGTGCAAAAACGACACCAGGCAGGATTTGCCAGTTGGTTCAAGGAGTGTGTAAGTATGATGCTATAAAAGTACTAAATATTGAATTATGCCTCTAATTTCACCATTAAACTTATTTTTCAGGTTGGACGCTTACGTGCTACTGGTTTGGTTGCAGCAACAGATCATATATATGCGTTGGGATTAGGTCCTGATATACGAATTGCTAGGTACAGTGGGATAATTGTCAATGGAGTTAGGTTTCACACAGTTGAGCGTGATAATTTTCGTCGGACTCAAAATAATAGAGTTTTAGTTACGGGAGAGCATAAGTCGAAAGAAATCGAGTTTTATGGTGTGCTAACAGATATAATTGACCTCCAATATATTAATGGGAATCATGTTTTCTTGTTTAAATGTGATTGGTGGGATGTTGGCGATAAAAATGGAATTAAAACAGATGGCAACTTAGTTTCTGTTAATGTGAGCCGTAAATGGTATACAGGTGATTCTTTCGTGTTGCGTTCTCAAGTACAGCAGGTTTTTTATGTCAGCGATATGAAAAATGGAGGTCATTGGAAATTTGTGCAAAAATCATTTCCCAGGAATATATTTGATGTGCCAGAAAAGGAAAAAGTGTGCAATGAAGATTCAATATTGAATGATGAGCCCTATCAGCAATACGAGGCAGATAATAGTCATGAAGTCGATCAAGTTGGTGGTGAAAATTTGGAACTCTTGCATCCTATAGATGTATTACCGGATGAAGTTGATGTTGGTCAAATGTTTCAAGGTCAAAACTCAAACCCGATTTATTCTAGCGATGAGGAGGATGATACTACGATCAATTATGATGATGCCGACACTGATGTACTTGAAGACTCAAATGACAGTGACAATGAAGACGAAGACGATGATTAGTGACTGAAATTTACCGCTTATTGAACTCTTTTTGGCTTCTTGTAGCTTGTTTGAAAGTATGAATTTTACTGAGAGATGCTTTTTTATATTGCCTTGAATGTAGATTGTAAAATTTTGGTGTTTTATGGCAGTAGGTATGCAGCCCAACATGAACTTTGTGGAAAACTGGATAGCAGAAACTCGATGTGTTGATGAAAACTCGTCGAGATATCAGCCACAAATCGAGTTTGAACGTATGGAATTATGAGATATCAGCTAAACATTCAATTGATTCCTTTGGTTTAGTTTGATTTTACGGTTTGGTGTAATACCAAATATTTTTTCTCACTTTTGTACTTCTAATATGGAACCGAACTGAAAAACAGAATTGAACTCCTGCCTTTTAATATAACTATTGACAATTCAGAATTTTGCGGAAATTTGCTAAAACACTACACATATTGTAATTACCTGTTTTTACAGATACTCTAAAATAGACTTGAAATAAGAAATAAATGGACATTTATGTCCTCCAAGCAAAATAAAAGTGTGACAAAAAGGAGAGACTTTCTTTACAAACAAAAAACAATAACATTCTTCATCTTGAACCTCCATAAATTAGCTTCCTCTTCACTCCCTAGGCAGATGTTCTCTTGAGTTTTAGAGGACCCTCATCTTCACTAACACAAGAAGAGCTTTCCTTCCAACGAGCATACAAATATAATGACGAAGCGTAACGAGCACGGTGTTCTTTTGACATCATAATCATGCCCCATAACTTTCCCATCAACAAAGAACTCAGTAGCGGAAAACATATGAACTCCACAATCACTACGAAAAGTGAGAAAAAATAAAGAAACATAAGACATAAGGTTGACATTAGGTTCCTGTTCTGTCACCATAACTCTTTAATATAACCCAACTACATAAAATTAAAAACAAATTATAGACTTACACATCATTTTGGATAGGCATGTTTTCCACTATCTCTATTCTGAACGGATCAGTTATTCTCTTTCCCTCGTAAGCACCGGCAGTAGTATCGATGTCATCTCGAGAATCATAAAAATTGGTAGCTTGAAGGAATAGTGGAAGCAACACACTATAGCAGGTAACATATTCAGTTGCTGATCTGTTATATTGCGCCGACCTCAACGAATTGTAGATATAGATGCATCGTTCCTTGAAATTCAGGCGAGCCAAAATCCAATGCCAATCGTTAACACAATTGATCGGAAAAAGAACATCGTCAACATTAGCCCACTTCGTATTGCAACGCATAGCACCACCTTTAATGTAGACAGCCACTGTATGTTTCGAAGAAACAAGTGACACATCTTGCTTTTTCTTGTATGCTGTGTAGAGAGTTTGAATACGCCGATCAAAAAAATTATCAGTAGACGTACATCTACTGTTGGCAGCACATCCATATTTCATTTTCTTTCTCAGATAATAAAAGAGAACATCTACATGCTGCCAAATAAACAAAAATCAAGGTTAAGTAGCCATACAGTCACAACAATGTTATTAACAAAACTATCGTGAGTAATTCAAATAATAAACACATAAAATAAAAAAAAGAACAAATAAAAGAAATATGGATATACTTACAGAACACTCAATAGGCTTTCCAACGTGGTAGAGATGGTAAAACCAGGATTTCGTTTGAATATCAACCACGCCAAGAGAAAGACGGGGATGGAAGTTATCAATCTTTGGATCGTATATCCAGCTTTGCCTTCTAAACAAACAAAGAAAAAAAAATTAAATAAGTGAGCATTAAAAAGAACTGAAAAAAGTTAGTCGAGATACGAACTTGGCCCCTTTAGGACGTCCTTCTTCCAGCCAATTATGAATGATGTCTTGTTTAGTGGCATCACTAAATAAAATGTGATTAGCATCAAATGGACAAATACGGACTTTACAACCAGTTTGCGTCGGTATGAAGTGGCTTGAAGAAGGACCAGACTACCAAAAACATAAGAGAGGATACAGTAAGTAATCTGATATCAACTCTATATGTACTTTATGTGAACCATCATATATAAAATTAAACTATAAATATAATTTAAAGCAAACAATACCTCCTTTGATTTGAATTCAGCAATAGTTTCACTTGCATTTTTTTTAGTCTGATTGATGGTGTCATCTGCTGGAGATTTTAAATTCAACTCGCTTTGTCTCGAAACCTAGTAAATTGACAATAAACAAATTAATATAGTTAATCAAAACAGCTTAATTTCAAATTATTAAATATACCTCAAAAGTCGGAGAGATAACATCAACGTGTTCGGAAGAAACAATAACACAAGGTTCACCACGGTCATCCTTGCCTTCAAGTACAGCCTTCTCGCAAACCAAATCTTCCAATTCGATTTTTTCAGCACCTTCTTCTTCATCAGCAGACTCCCTACCATCCCTTTCTTTGCTGGAAGTAGCTTTAGTATCAGCAGAAACAGGAACAGCAGACTCCCTACCATCCCTTTCTTCTCGTTCCGTTACTATAGAAGTACCATTTTTACTTGGTTTCTTTGAAATCTCCTATGCAGGAAGAACAACCTTTTTTCCTTTGTCAACCCTTGTCTGCAAGCCATCAGAAACATCATGTTTCTCAATTTCAACCTGATACAGATACGGAGTTCATATTAGGTCCCCATCAAGTTACAATAACATAATATGAAATAACATAAATTATATTTAACTAAACTCTAAGTGATAAAAGTACAAAATACATAAATCAAAACAAATTACCGTTTTAGAATCACCAATAAGAGTTAGCCATGCATTCAATGAATTGACAACTGTCAAAAGTTCGGAACATTTGGAAGTGAATAAACGTTTCAAATCCATTATATCATCCTTCATCGTCTTTTGACCAGCCATCAAAATTTCCAACTTCTCTTCCATAACATTTAAATCCGAAGTGTTCGACGTTGATTCACCGTCCTTTAATATATTAAATGCCGGACTATAACCCTCCTCGTTTCCCTTAATTTTTTTGAATAAGTCACCTAGACGAAGGGCATTCATCTCTGCAGGGTTGGAACAATTGATCGGAAAATCATCTACACATAACAAATGAACACCATATATGAAAACAGAGTCAATGATAAATTACATTTGAAAAATTGAAAATTTAACACATACGAACCTCATCGGATGCAATCTCAACAAATAAATCCCTGTCAACAGCAATGTATTTTGCAGGAACGAATGCTTGCCACCTCAGAATCCGCGGGATAGCAGCTTTGTTCACTAGCTGAACAAAGGTATTTTCCACCGCCGGGCAACACTCGTAGAACCAACATACCAGTGCATATGGGAAACCTTGAAGGCGATACTGGTAAATGTTGTCTTCAATAATAAGAGATCCCGGACTAAGAACAGTTTTTTTCGACAAAGAATCAAACGTGTACTTGAAAACGTCAAATACCCCATGGATAGTCGTTCAAATCAGCCGAATCAACTACGTCAAAGTCCTTCAAAGAGATACGAGCAGTCCTCGGTGAAGCAAGCAAGAAGTTATGCAAAAAATGCATAAATGCTATCTTAAACCCATCCTCCTCCGGCTCCCAACGCCTATCTTTGAAAAAATTCTGAAGGGTCTGTTTAGAAACAGATTGCAACCTGCTGAAGTACTTATCCAAAATGCCATTTTCAACTTTTGTATAGGCATACTTACTGCTGTCACCTTGACAGTTTAAACCCGAGATCAAAGCAAATTCGTCGATTCCGAATTTCAGCCTATGACCGCCAACCTCAAACCACAATTCAGACTTGTTTAGCTGCTCCACCTCCCTTAATAATAAACAATGTATGATCTGATTTAGCACTTTGATCTTGGGAATATCAAGAAAGTAGCCAAAGCAAGATTGTCTAAACTTTTCCAATTCACCTGGAGTCAGAGTCGATTTGATATCAGAAATGACATCGTATGACATGCGCGTATCAATCTTCGAGTGAACATGATCTTCTCGGCTTACTTTAAACTGCCATAGCTGTACGGAAATTAGAGTTAAAACTGTTAGATATCAAAAATTTCACCCAAGCAAGATTCAACTCTTTTTCTGTTTTGGTGTTCAAACTTAAATACAAAATAAGCTATTCAAAAGCACAACCATACACATTAAGTTCTTATCAAATAGCATACAAGAAACATTGCCAACTTTGTAAATCCAACTTCTAACATTCCTCTCAAAACAATGCCCAAAAATAACCAAATCAAAACCTGAAATTTCATTGTCAAACCCAGTAGAATGGAGGAATTAACCTTCAAAAACTGAAATTTCAGTACCCTAAAAAAATAGATTTCATAACTGTACCTTCAAAACTAACTACCAACCAACCTAACCACAATTTTATATAAACAGAATTCCAAACAATCATACTCAAACATAATTTCAAACAATCATATAAACATAATCAATTTATTATTCTAAAACATCAAACAATAATGAAGCAGTAGGTTCTTAATGTTCATATTATAAAATAATGAAATCATACCTTAGGAGGAGATTTTTTGGATTAAGTTCTGGAAATGCCTTTGTGTTTCTTCGATTTCGGAGGTAAATCATTTGCATGTCTCTTCTTACTCAACTGTATAGGAGATGGAGGAACTGAAGCTTCTCCGGTTGACACCACCTTTTTCTTTTTTGAAGCTTTTTTTGCAACGGATTTCTTATCCATATCAGCGATTTTGATGTTATCGTCGTTATCAATGGCACCCCGTGTAGTCACCATGGATTTAGGTCATAAAGAAGAACACGACAAATTAGGAAGGAAGGAAAGAGTTTTGATTAATTAGGAATGAAATCAATTGCAATATGAAATGGGTATTTCCCGCTATATGAAAAAAGAAGAGGTAAATTATATGCTACATTAGACACACACTAAAGAGACATATACCTTAGATAAGGATAAAATAGGAATAAAAAATTTAAATGGTGTTGAAAATAAATTAATGTTTTCAATAGAGGCATTTTTTCAAGGAAAAAAAATGAAATCAATAATTTAAAGTTTTGAGATTTTAATTGATTTGTTATAATTTTAATAATTTAAAACATTAAAATGATTATTTTGATTAGGGTATGTGCATATACAGAACTGGACAAGTAAATACTCGCGGTCTGGCTAAATACTCGACGAGTTTTAAGCCTAACATCGAGATTGTTGCTGTTCAGTTCTGCATAAACTCGATGATGGGTTAATATTCGACGAGTTTAAACCTAACATCGAGTTTCTGCTAGTCCAGTTATGCCAAACTCGATTTCAGGCTTTGTTTTCGTCGAGTATGTAGACCCACCTCGATTTATTTTGAAAATTACTGCAATTGAACAATAAACCTCCCACTTTTCTTTAGAAACCTAGAATCAAAACGAGTGAAAAAAAAATTCTCTAATCTTTCCCATTCCACAACCCGAAACCTAGCCTCTAAATTCATCAAATTGCTATCATAATCTTATCAAATCATCAACCAAAATGATGGTATCAACAAAGGGACGAGCTAAAAGAGTTGGTTCAAAAGGGAAATCTTTAAGTTCAACTATGCATCCGAAATTCGTTAGAAGAGAAGATTTGTCCTCAAATTATGATTGTCCATTTCCAATTTTCTCCGACGAAGAAGGTATTCGTTACGAAACTATTTCACGCAAGCCTATTGTTATACCTAGATATTTTGATTATGCTTTGTTGACTAGGTTGGGTTTGAAATCAAAAATGGATGAAATAGTTGGTAGAATGAGTTTAAATTTTCTTGCACATGGTAAGTATCAAGTTTATAAAGAGTTAACTAGAGAATTTTATACCACCTTGAATTATGCCTCTAAGAATGAAAAAGAAATTTCTTTTAGAATAAAAGGGGTTGATTATAGCATAGGGTATGATTTTATGAATCAGAAATTGAAGTTGCCTAAAGGTGGCATTAGAGGTTGTCCTTCAAATTTTGATGTTAATAGAGTATGGAAGCAATTGACCGGTGAAGACTCGGTCGATTTACAACAAGCTCCTAATGGACTCATAATTGAACCATCATATCTTATATTTCATAAATTCCTTTGTCATTCTATATGTGGTAAAAAAGAGTCGAATAGAGTAACGAAGGATGATTTACTAGTACTTGACTATTTAGTGCGACGTTCGGCAAAAAGTGTTGATTTCATACACTTAATTTTTAAAAGCATGATGACCATGGCAACATCATCTAAAGTTGCACTTGGAAATGGTCATTTAGTAACTTGTATAGCATTGCTTCATAGTGCTATTGATGAGGATGATTTGCAAAAGATGGAATGTTTGGGGGATGCGTATCTTAATGAAACTATGCTCTGTAAAGCCGACATTCTTGATATGGATGGAGAATTAATGAATGTAAAGGACCGAAATTGTTATTTAATTAAAACTGGCCAGCCGGGAAGAGGAAAGGGAAGAAAAGCAGAAATTGAAGATGACTGTGACGAAGATGAGGATAATGTAAGTAGAGAACTGGAAACCGAGAATGGTCAAGATGAGGTGGTGAGGGATGATGTCGGTATAGATCAACCAAGAGAGGAGGAAGTGAGGCGACCAAGAAAGCCGAAGCGAAGGGGAGCTTTTGAAGAGGAAGTACTTTCTTTGTTAAATGAAACAAAGTCGAGGTTGACTAATATTGAAACAACTATCGAAGAGATTAAAAGAGAACAACGAAGGTCACATCGCCGATGGAAGGCTTGTTTCGGCACCTTGGGAGCACATGATCCTTCACCTCCACATACACCGGAGAGTTAAGGTTAGTAACAACCAAAATATTTTGATTATTTAATATCTGTCTGCTGTCATTCATTTGGTTTCAGGGCATTACTTTTCTTCCTGAAATATGCTCTGTTTTCCAAATTGCAGATAAGGTGGGTGGCTGCTGTATAATTGCATAGCTATTTCTAAATGTCTAATTCTGGATATGCTGTTTTGGAGACTTGGAGGTGCAGTTTTGAAGACGTGGAGCTGATGTATAATTGCATAGCTGTTGATTACGGATTTGGTATTTTGAATTTGGAGGTTTATGTATTTAAACATAAGTAGGTTTAATTGTGATAAACTCATGTGTTATTAGTAGGTCTGAAATGTTATTATCAAGTCTGAATATTAACAGGTCTGAATGCTATTATCAAGTTTGAATATTAACACTTGTTAATTCTAGATCATTGTACACTAATATTTTTTTTGACAAAATTTAAAATTTAAGTTTGTTAAATTGTTATAAATTAGGATAGTTAGATGACTTTTATTGATTAAGTTTTCTTATAAAGCCAAAGAATAAAAAGTGATAAATTTAAATATTTATGAATTACAAATATGTAATTAATTTGTTACATTGGTCTTTTAGCTTTTATTTTTCTGTTCAACCAATTTTTAATATTTAAATATCTAAATCCGTAAAAAAAAGGATATGATCTAGAAAATTTAAATAAATGTTAATATTTTACAAATTTAAATATTTAAATATTAAAAATATGTAATTAATTTCTTACATCGGTCTTTAAGCTTTTATTTTTCGGTTGAGTCGATTTTTTAATATTTAAACATTTAAATTTGTTAATATATTAGGATATGATCTATATATTTTTGCTAATTTGTTTCATAAAATTTTAAATTACGTACATTATTAAATGTATAAACTTTATAGAATGCAACGACACAATAACATGTCTGTGTGTGCTACTCATAACTTGTGATTATTAAAGTGTGTACTGCCTGAACCAATCTGTTTTCAAAATTGCAAAAGTGCCTGGTTGCAGTATATGTACATGAATTTGAGATTTATGTACTTGAAAACGAGTAAGTTTAATTGTGATGAAATTATGTCTTATTTTACGAGTAGGTTGAATTTGTAGGTTTATTTTTACATCTCACGTAAGTTGAGGCACATGCAACATAAATTGAGGCACATGTAACGTACATTTTAAGTTTTCTTAATTTTTATCGAAAGTTATAAAATTAACTTCATGTAAATTTTGCCACATTGCTTTGTTAATGTAAAAATGGAATTGAAACAGATGATTCTTTCGTGTTGAGTTCTCAAGTATACATGAGGTTTTTTATGTCAGCGATATGAAAAATGGATGTCCTTGGAAAAATAAATAAAATATTGTTTTATTTTTTTAGCGGTCATTAAAAAAATAAATTAAATATTGTTTTATTTTTTTAGCGGTCATTAAAAAAAATTGAATGTTGCTAATTAATGTTGTTTTTGCTAACCCTAACACTAACCCTAACACTAATCCTAACCCAAAACCCTAAACCCTAAACCCTAACCCTAAACACTAATTAAGCCCTAAACCCTAAGCCCTAAACCCTAAATCCTAAACCCTAAACCCTAATTAAGCCCTAAACTCTAAATCCTAAACCCTAAACCCTAATTAAGCCCTAAACCCTAAACCCTAATTAAGTCCTAAACCCTAAACCCTAAAATACAATTTTAATAATGGTTATGCGAGTAAAATCATATTCAACCGAATAAATTTAGCTATTAAAAATTCAAATTATACTAATTAAAAACATTAAAATAAATTATAGGAATAGGCAAAAGTGGAAAAATTTCTTATTGTTGCAATTTATTTACAAAAGGCATATATTACCTCCAAAAACATTAAGACAAAATATTGTTTTGAAATATTTATGGGAGAGCGATAAAAATGGCGTGGTCAACTATTACGTTGAATAACACATAAATTTTTGATATCTAACCATAAATAAGCGTAAAATCAACCATTTATCAAAATTAGACTCTTTATTTTGCTTTTAATATGGGAAACAAAGACTTTTTATTTTGCATTTTGCTTCTAGATATCTAAAGGAAAGTGGTGATATTTGGATTAAGTTGAAAAAAAATAGATTATAACTCGAGGACATTGTTTAAACTCGTCGAATATTTTCCATTTTATCGAGTTATTACGAGTTCAGTAGAGCATATATTCGATGAAACATATAAAACTCGTCGACCTTCTCGACTACCTCGAGTAACAAACAATATTTCTGCAACAAGATTTTCAGAATATATCTCAAACTGATTAGATTTTCCAAGATTTTGGCAAATCAAATCAGGAAAATTGAAAAACGAATTTATTAGGAGGGAAACAATATTAAAATAGGAGGGAAACGAAAAAAAAAAAGAGGGAAACGAAAATAATTTGGTCCTTATTTAATTTTTTAATTAATGAAAGTTCCCTCTAAAAAGAAACTTCTTTGGCATTAACCATAATTGCAGGAATCACATTGTTGAATGACAAAATAAAGTGGTTTCTTTGTTCTTATCAAAATATCGATCATAAAAAGAATTACAAACAATTCTCACCATACTTGTTCTTCAATTCAATTTGTTTCAACGATTTTCTGAACAATGTCACTTAGTACTAGAAAAAGAGTTATATCGTTTAACGAATTAGAAAGATCAGTTAGACTGAAAGCTCATTTGAGAAAGGGGAATGACAAACCATCGATGAAAAAGATATCACAACAATCTCAGACTACCGAAACTGAGTCGGAACCTATTCCTCCTTTGGTGAATACTACATCTCCGTCTCCTCCAATTGAAAACCCAAATAGTATTGAACATCACAACCACCGTGATGATTCAACTGCAGTACCAGTGGCTGCTGAAGTTAATAGGGATGGTGAAACTGAAACCATGTCCGGTGAACCAACAAACGTTGATGAAGGTTCGGTTGAATTTATTTTGTGTTTCATTTATTTTGCTTAGAGAATTGATATAATTAGCAAATGAAATTGTGTTTCAATGCTTTTTCTGGAATGGAAATATTGTTTTCAAGTTATTTTTTACCATATATTTTTTGCAATTCGTTTTTTTTTATCTCTATTTTGTGTTTCATAGAGTTGACATACGGTTGACATAAGGTTCATATTAGGTTACAAAAACTTATAGAAAACTGCATCTAAATAAAATTTAAAAATAGTATAAGACATACATATCAATTTGAATAGAGAAGAAAACTAACATAAGATAAACTGTAGTATTTCTTAGGTCTTCTTCCCAAAAAGAAATGTGTTTTAATTTAAAAATAGTTTAAGAATAGTATAGGACATACATATCAATTTGTTTCTCTATTTTGTGATTATTTTGTGGTTCATGCGGTTGACATAAAATTCATATTTGGGCACAAAAACGTTTTAAAAACTGCATTTAAATTTAAAAATAGTATAAGACATACATATGAAATTTTAAAATAGTATGATAATTACATATAAAGTTTAATAGAGCAGCAAACTAGTATGAGGTAAAGTTTTGTATTTCTTACGTATTTCTCTATTCTGTGTTTGTTTTTTGTTTTCTGAGGTTGACATATGGTTGACATGTAGTTTATATTCAGTCATTATAACTTTTAAAAACTGCATATAAATAATTTTTTTAAAAAGGTACATATCAATTTGGAAACAAAAAGTAAACTAACATGAGGTAAACTGTTGTACTTCTTAGGTCATCTTCCAAAAAAGAATAGTAGAGGGAAAGCTAGAGGATTTGAAGTTAAAAAAATGACTAAAGATGGTTCAAAAATTGGTGGAATTTTGATTGCAAAAATAAATAGATTACCAATTGGTCCTTCAGAAAAGATATTCAAAATAGAAATTGGTATTGTCACTCGATTAATGGAACCGCTAGGTAAATTTTATTGGTCTCAAATAAGCGCTGAACAAAAGGAAGCTTTACTTACAACTATTCAGGTAAAATTAATAACTATTTTATAGCATACTTGTTATTTCAATTAATTATATTCTTATAATATGTGACTATTCATATGTTTTTTTATTGATAGGGTGAATTTGAGATTGATTTAAGTGATCCACATGCAAGAGAAGTAGTATATGAAATGATGGTTAGACGATTTAGAAACTTCAAGTATCAGTGTCACTTACACTATAAGACGTTCCCTACTCGTGAGGAAGCTGAAAAACATCCACCCAAGGATGTAAAAATTAACGATTGGAAGAACCTATGTGAACATTTTGATGAACATGCACACTTTAAGGTAACGTTTCAATTTTATATACAATTGTCTATTATCGTTTGCTAAAAATGAGTACTTTATTATCTAATTAGTTGCTAGTATGTTTCCAATTATATCTAAATTAGCTTCACATATTGTGTTCTGAACGAAAATACGAGGTTTGTTCAAAGGATTTCAATATTAAACGATTTTTAACCTTTTCATGATTTATTTTAACTCTGAAGAAGCTTAAACTCGAGGTTAGTCTTGAAACACTTCGACTTTAAAGCCTCTCCACGAAAATGAGTTTCTCCAGAAATAAAAAACTCGAGGAATGAATGATCTCGTAGAGTATTTTTTCCTCCCTCGAGTTAGTTCATATCTGAGAAGCTCAAACTCGATGTAAGGCTTGAAACTCTTCGAGTTTTATGCCTTACCTCGAGTTCAAATGTCTACATAGTTAACGTAACTCGAGAAAATGCTTGAACTTCGCCGAGTATTTGGCATGTTTACGAGTTATGCTTCTGAGATACGAATATCTCTACTATTTTGGTTAAAATAGTTTATTTCTAATTATATAAATCTTTTATTATTGATAGTATGATATGTACCTTTAAAACCTTTATGTGTTGGCTTTATTATAATAGGCTCGAAGCACTGTAAACATTAATAATCGCAAGAAAGTGACCTTTTCTTACACTTCGGGATCAAAGTCTTATTGCCAACGTTTGTATGAAATGGTAAATATGAGTTTATATGTAATATGTTTTTGATTTCGTATTTAAATTCTTTATCATTTATTTTTTAATCAATTGTATGAACGTTATAGGAAACATCTGAAGTCATTGATGAAGAGCCACCTGAAATGAGGCTCTACAGTCAAGCACACCGTAAAAACGACGGCTCATGGATTGACCCACAAGCTGGAGATAAATACGTAAGTTCTTTTTTTATATATATAGTTATCTAAACACAATTTTATAAAGTGTTATTAAAGCATATTTCTATTCTTAGGAACAAATGGAAGCTATTCGCTCAAAAGCACTCGAGGAAGGCGTTGCAATTGATGGGAGGAAAATTATACAAAAGGTTTTGGATATACCGAAGTCTGGTTATGCTCGTGGACTCGGATATGGAGCCAAACGGATAACAGCTAAAGAATCAGAGTTTGAAACTCGTTTACAAGCTGAGAAGTTTGAGACTGAAAAGCAAGTTAAAGAACTAAATGACCAAATTCAAAATCAACAGGTGAAAATTGATAACATTTCTCAATCATATAGCAAACTCAAGCATCTTGTTCAACAAATGTTGAATGCAAAAGATGATGAGGAAATATCTATTGATGGCGACAAAACATGTATCGATGGCTGCGAAAAATCTCTTGATGACGAACCATCTAATGATTGGTATGTGACGGCTTACTTAAATATATTTTTTAATTCGTTACGCTTTTAATTTTTTTTTTATAATTTGAAAATTATTCACTTAATTATGTCAGTTTGAAAATAAAAGTGTATATAATAAACGTATTTGTTTTCTTGCAGATTGGAATTGAATGAAAGAAGATGGACGTCTCCTATATCAAAAGTTAGGCTTAATTTAGTTTCTTTTCTTTATAGCAAATAGTTTACATGTTTGCATACGATCGGTTATTTTAGTGTTATTAAAGACTTAATCATTGATAATTTTATGTAATATTTGAATTGATTTTGTTTTTTATTCATTGATTTTAGCAACAAATTACAGTATTCAATTATTTTAGTATCGATAAAAATGGAAAGAATAACTTGTTGTGACAAATTATTTTTGTTACATCTAACTAATAATAATGACAATTAATTTCGTCACGTAATGATAAATTACTTCTTGTGATAAATTAAATTTGTTACCGTTAACAACTTATAATAACAATTAATTTCGTCACGTTATGATATATTATTTGTTGTGATAAATTAAATTTGTCACCGATGACAAACTATAATGACAATTAATTTCGTCACATTATGATAAATTATTTTTATCACAGCTAACTAATTATAATGACAATTAATTTCGTCACGTTATGATAACTTACTTGTTGTGATAAATTAAATTTGTCACCGTTGACAAATTATAATGACAATTAATTTCATCACGTTATGATAAATTACTTACTTTGATAAATTAAATTTGTCACCGTCGACAAATTATAATGACAATTAATTTTGTCACATTATCAAAATTACGTGTTGTGATAAATTAAATTTATCACAAATAACTAATTATTATGACAATTAATTTTGTCACGTTATGTTAAATTACTTCTTATGATAAATTAAATTTATCACAACTAACTAATTATAATGACAATTAATCTCGTCACATTATGTTAAATTACTTGTTGTGATAAATTAAATCTATCACAACTAATTAATTATTATGGCAATCAATTTCGTCACTTTATGATTGATTACTTATGATAAATATTTTTTTGTCCCTTCACAATCTTTTTGTCACTAATAACTCGGCGTATGTGGTGACAAATGTATATTAATTGTGATAAATATGGTTTTGTCACCATATAAACTTTTTGTCACTAATAACTCGGTGTATGTAGTGACAAATTTATATGAATTGAGATAAATATTTTTTGTCATTGTTATTAGCGTTTTGTCACTAAAAGTCGACGTACATTACGACAAATTTTGACAGCATTGGATTACTTGTGATATATATTTTCGTCACAATAATTATGAATGTGACAAAACAATTTTATCACAATAGAAAATTTATGGTGACAAACTATAAAATGGACTTATTGTGACTTGTTTGTTGTGACCAACAAAGTTTGTCACAAAGTAGTCACAATAACGTTGTTGTGACAAATTTTGGGCTTAACATGATAAATTTTATTCGTCACAAGAAGCCAAATTTTTTGTAGTGGTATTCAAAATATTTGTAAATTCAGAAAAATATTTTAATCAAATTTCCACCTTTTCAAATTTCGGAGCTCAACTTAACCCAACCGCTAAACAGTAATTTAAAAACTCAAGTGAGAAATCCATGATCTCCAACATCTATTCCGTAAATCCCAAAAATTTAAAATGCTGACATACTACAACATGATAAAATAACTTCAACGTTAAATTTTTAAAACAATGGCTCATCTCATAAAATATCATTTTGAAATCATCGCTTGTTAACACCAAACCAAACATAATATTTCAAAATACAAGAATTTCTTTTTACTGGTAACTCAACCAAAATCAAACTCTTTAAGAATTTAAAATCAAACTTCTCTTATGATTTTGTGTCTAAACACAAATCGGAGAAAACAATATTCTCAATGAAAATCTTTAAATCAACATGTGGTCAAACAGTGCATGACCATCAAAACACGTTTTAAGGTTTAACCCAAAATCTCTTTAATAGATTGACAAGGCTAAGGCCCAACATACGATCACATTTAAAATCAACAATCGAGTCCAAAGCTAAGATGTACTTTATTAATAAACTAAAAGCAGTTCAACGCATCATGTAAAATAACCGTAACCATACCATATATTCTTAACTGTATCAGGCATAAATGCCAAAATTTATCAAACAACATCATACCCAAGTATGAGTTTAGAAACATTTACCAACCTAAGATTTCCCGAGAAATCGAAAGCAATTATAATCACCCAAGTGAAATAACCTCAACATGATAAAACACAGCAAGCAACATCCAAGTGAAATAAATTGTCAATCATAGAATCAACACCAAATAAACATTGACAGACATCACCTATAGGATGTAGGCTGAAAGTTTGAAAATAAAAGATGACGTTTTAAAAGACAAGACATGAATCCTAATTCCGCAGTAGTTCCTATGACACGACATCAAATATCATGCTAAACTAATAAACACATAACATGCATAAGGCCTTGGTTTTGAAACCAAAACTCTGATACCAAGTTTGTCACGACCCATTTTCATGAATCGCGACCGGCGCTAGAGTATGGATAATGTAGTACCAAAACCTGTAGCTAGCCTTTCAATTAACATACAAACACATAAACCTGCAGAAAAACCAATGCTCGGGGGCAACCGAGACTTCAGCCTAAATCTAGCAGTTATAATATTCAACAGTTAATATAACATGCTTATCCAATTCCGAGTCTAAAATAGATTTAACATAAACCAATGTAAGTAATGTGACATGTCAAAGCAATATAACTACTCGAACCAATCCGACAAAAACTATAATAATAATAAAGACGTCTAGTTACTACTGCGGTCTAAGAATAAAACAGTTTACAGTTTATCAAAAATAAATGGAACCTCCGAAGAAAAGTAAATGCGGAGATCACCAGACTCTCTCAGATCATAACCCTAGGAAAAATTGGGAAAACAACGGGGTCAGCTATACTGAGATGAGTTTAACCACTATCTACATTTATTAAGTGGAAAACCTTTAAAACCGTTTAAAACATTTAATAACAACATTACGTTTAATAGTTGGAACCCTAATCCACAATACTAAATAATTTCCATAATCCAGTTGGTTGGTCCCGAGAGCTGACCTACACCGAGTTACCACCGACCACTCTTAATTCATAACCAGAGTCCCGAGAGCTGAGCTACACCGAGTTACTCTACTGGTCCGGAGAGCTATGCTCACACCGAGTTACCACCACATTTCATGTATAACATATCCAAAGGGCAGCCCGATCCGACGGTTTAATTGGGAGATATGTATGTTTTACTACAGCATGGCAGATTTGAAAAACATGCAAATATTGTTTCGATAACAACTCGGAAATAAATCAATTTAACATCAAATACTTAGAGGCTCAAGGGGTACACATAAGTCACTCAACATAACACAACCAAGGCACCACATATGCTAATCCGAACATATATCAATCCGAAAATAAGTTGGAATCACAACGAGAACATGTCAAAGCGAAAACACAACCAAAGTCCATCACAAACCAAATTTAAACGAACAACCAAACCATCAAAACAAGTTTGAAAACACGGGATATTACACAAAAGGATTTACCTTTTTAGCGATTTAACTTAATCGTTTACAAAGGTTATGAAATAAATCCAAATGTTTCACCTTTTAAGCAATTTAAGCCAAATGTTAACAAACGTTACGAAACTAATCTAAGTGTTTAACCTTTTTAGCAATTTAAGCCAAACGTTTACAAATGTTACGGAACAAATCCAAGCGTTTCACCTTTTTAGCAATTTAAGCCAAACATTTAAAAACGTTACAAAACAAATCCAAGCGTTTCACCTTATTAGCGATTTAAGCCAAACGTTTACAAACGTGATGAAGCAAATCTAAATGTTTTCCCTTTTTAGAAATTTAAGCTAAACATTTACAAATGTTACGGAACAAATTCAAACGTTTCACCTTTTTAGTGATTTAAGCCAAACGTTTACCAACCTTACGAAACAAATCCAAATGTTTCACCTTTTTAGCGATTTAAGCCAAATGTTTATAAAATGTTACTAATCAAATCGAAAGGTTTTATCTTTTTAGCAATATAAGCCAAACGTTTACAAACGTTGCGAAAAGAATCCAAATGTTTCACATTTTTTGCGATTTAAGCCAAACGTTTACAATCGCTACGAAACAAAACCAAACGTTTAAAATATTAAGAAACAAATCCAAACCTTTTATATTTTTAGTAATTTAAGCCAAACCTTTAAACACGTTACAAAATAAAACCAAGTGTTTCACCTTTTTTGTTATTAAAGCCAAACGTTTACAAATTTTACGAAACAAATCCAAACGTATCACCTTTTTAGCAATTTAAGCCAAACGTTTACAAACGTTATGAGACAAATACAAACGTTTACAAGAGTTACGAAACAAATACAAGCGTTTACAAACGTTACAAAACTAAACCAAACGTTTCACTTTTTTAGCAATTTAAGCCAAATATTTACAAATGTTACGAAACAAATCCAAATGTTTCCCTATTTTAGCGATTTAAACCAAACGTTTAAAACGCTACAAAATAAATCCAAACGTTTCACCTTTTTAGCAATTTATGCCAAACGTTTACAAACGTTACGAAACATATCCAAACGTTTCATATTTTTTGCGATTTAAGCCAAACGTTTACAAACGTTACCAAACAAAAACCAAGTTGTTTCACCTTTTTAGCAATTGAAGCCAAATCTTTACAAACATAACGAAACATATCCTAGCGTTTTACCTTTTTAGAAATTTAAGCCAAACGTTTACAAACGGTATGAAACAGATACAAACGTTTCCCCTTTTTAGAGATTTAAGCTAAACATTTACAAACGCTACGAAACAAATCCAAACGTGTCACCTATTTAGCAATGTAAGATAAACATTTACAATTACGAAACAAATCCAAGCGTTTCACCTTTTTAGCAATCTAAGCCAAATATTTACGAACGTTACGAAATAAATCCAAGCGTTTCACCTTTTTAGCAATTTAAGCCAAACGTTTACAAACGTTACGAAAAAAATCCAAACGCTTCACCTTTTTAGTGATTTAAGCCTAACATTTAAAAACGTTACAAAAGAAATCCAAACGTTTAACCTTTTTAGCAATATAAGCCAAACGTTTACAAACGGTACGAAGCAAATCCAAATATTTCACCTTTTTAGCGATTAAGCAAAACGTTTACAAACGCTACGAAACAAATCCGTATGTTTCACCTTTTTAGAAATGTAAACGTTTCGCTTAAATTGCTAAAAAGGTAAAACGATAGGATTTGTTTTGTACCGTTTGTAAACGTTTGGCTTATATTGCTAAAAAGGTTAAACGTTTGGATTTTTTTAGAAATTTAAGCGAAACGTTTAAAAACGTTAAGAAACAAATCCAAGCATTTCACCTTTTTAGCGATTTAAGCTGAACGTTTACAAACGTTACGAAATAATTCCAAACATTTCACCTTTTTAGCGATTTAAGCCGAACGTTTACAAACGTTACGAAACAAAACCAAACATTTCACCTTTTTAGCAATTTAAGCCGAACGTTTACAAACGTTATGAAACAAAACCAAACATTTCACCTTTTTAGCAATATAAGCCAAACGTTTACAAACGATACGAAACAATTCCAAATGTTTCCTTATTTTAGAGATTTAAGCCAAACGTATAAAACGTTACGAAACAAATCCAAACGTTTCACCTTTTTAGCGATTTAAGTCAAACGTTTACAAATGTTACGAAAAAAATCCAAACGTTTCACCTTTTTTGCGATTGAAGCCAAAGTTTTACAAACATTACGAAACAAATCCAAGCATTTCACCTTTATTAGCAATTTAAGATAAACGTTTACAAACGTTCGGAAACAAATTCAAGCGTTTCAACTTTTTAGAAATTTAAGCCAAACGTTTAAAAACGTTACGAAACAAATCCAAGAATTTCACCTTTTTAGCAATTTAAACCAAACATTTAGAAACATTACGAAATCAATCCAAACGTTTCACCATTTTAGCGATTTAAGCCGAACGTTTACAAACGTTACGAAACAAAACCACACATTTCACCTTTTTAGCAATTTAAGCCGAACGTTTACAAACGTTATGAAATAAAACCAAACATATCACAGTTTTAGCAATACAAGCCAAACGTTTACAAACGTTACAAAACAATTCCAAATGCTTCCCCATTTTAGCGATTTAAGCCAAACGTATAAAACGTTACGAAACAAATCCAAACGTTTCACAGTTTTAGCGATTTAAACCAAACGTTTACAAACGTTACGAAACAAATCCAAACGTTTCACTTTTTTAGCGATTGAAGCCAAAGATTTACAAACGTTACGAAACAAATCCAAACGTTTAAAACG
This sequence comes from Mercurialis annua, assembly GCF_937616625.2. Taxonomy (NCBI): domain Eukaryota; kingdom Viridiplantae; phylum Streptophyta; class Magnoliopsida; order Malpighiales; family Euphorbiaceae; genus Mercurialis; species Mercurialis annua. The sequence continues at coordinate 35,959,736 of NC_065571.1, forward strand.
TTCCAAAACAATTACAAACGTTTCACCTTATTAGCGATTTAAGCCAAACATTACGAAACAAATCCACACGTTTCCCCTTTTTAGCGATTTAAGCCAAACGTTTACAAACGTTACGAAACAAATCCAAACGTTTCACCTTTTGAAGATTTAAGCCAAACGTTTACAAAGGTTATGAAATAAATCCAAATATTTCACCTTTTAAGCAATTTAAGCCAAATGTTGACAAACGTTATGAAACAAATACAAGCGTTTCACCTTTTTGGCAAATTAAGCCAAACGTTTACAAATGTTAAAAAAAAAATCCAAGCGTTTCACCTTTTTAGCAATTAAAGACAAACATTTAAAAACGATACCAAACAAATCCAAGCGTTTCACTTTTTTAGCGATTTAAGCCAAATATTTACAAACGTTACGAAACAAATCGAAACGTTTCCCCTTTTTAGCGATTTAAGCCGAACGTTTACAAACGTTACAAAACAAATCCAAACGTTTCACCTTTTTAGCGATTTAAGCCCAACATTTACAAACATTATGAAACAAATCCAAATGTTTCACCTTTTTAGCGATTTAAGCCAAAATGTTATGAAACGAATCAAAAGGTTTCGCCTTTTTTAGCAATTAAAGCAAAACGTTTACAAACATTACGAAACAAATCCAAATGTTTCACCTTTTTTGAGATTTAAGCCAAATGTTTACAAACGTTATGAAACAAAACCAAACGTTTAAAACATTACGAAACAAATCCAAATATTTCACATTTTTAGCAATTTGAGCCAAACCTTTAGAAACGTTACAAAATAAAAACAAGTGTTTCATCTTTTTAGCAATATAAGCCAAACTTTTACAAATGTTACGAAACAAATTCAAGCGTTTCACCTTTTTAGCAATTTAAGCCAAACGTTTACAAACGTTCCGAAACAAATCCAAGCGTTTCATCTTTTCAGTAATTTAAGTCAAACGTTTAGAAACATTACGAAACAAATCCAAGCGTTTCACCTTTTTAGCAATTTAAGCCAAACTTTTACAAACATTACGAAACAAATCCAAACGTTTACAAAAGTTACGAAATAAAACCAAACGTTTCACCTTTTTTGCAATTTAAGCCAAACGTTACGAAACAAATCGAAACGTTTCCCCATTTTAGAGATTTAAGCCAAACGTTTAAAACGTTACAAAACAAATCCAAATGTTTCACCTTTTTAGCGATTTATGCCAAATGTTTACAAATGTTACGAAACAAATCGAAACGTTTCCCCTTTTTAGCGATTAAAGCCAAACGTTTACAAACGTTACGAAAAAAATCCACACGTTTCACCTTTTTAGCGATTTAAGCCAAACGTTTACAAACGTTACCAAACAAATCCAAACATTTCACCTTTCTAGCAATTGAAGCCAAAAGTTTTACAAACATTACGAAACAAATACAAACGTTTCACCTTTATAGCAAATTATGCCAAAGGTTTACAAACGTTACGAAACAAATCCAAACGTTTTACCTGTTTAGCGATTTAAGCCAAACGTTTACAAAAGTTATGAAACAACTCCAAGCATTTCATCTTTTTGGAAAATTAAGCCTAACGTTTATAAATGTTACGAAAAAAATCCAAGCGTTTCACCTTTTTAGCAATTAAAGACAAACATTTAAAAACGTTACGAAACAAATACAAGCTTTTCACTTTTTTAGCGATTTAAGCCAAACGTTTACAAACGTGACGAAACAAATCCAAACGTTTCCCCTTTTTAGCGATTTAAGCTAAAAATTTAGAAACGTTACGAAACAAACCCAAACATTTCCCCTTTTTTGCTATTTATGCCAAACATTTACAAACGTTACAAAACAAATCCAAACATTTCACCTTTTTAGCGATTTAAGCCAAACATTTACAAACGATATGAAACAAATCCAAATGTTTCACCTTTTTAGCGTTAAGCCAAATGTTTACAAAATGTTATGAAACAAATCAAAACGTTTCGCCTTTTTTAGCAATTTAAGCAAAACGTTTACAAACGTTATGAAACAAATCCAAATATTTCATCTTTTTAAAGATTTAGGCAAAACGTTTACAAATGTAAAGAAACAAAACCAAACGTTTAAAACATTACGAAACAAATCCAAACGTCTCACATTTTTAGCAATTTAAGCCAAACCTTTACGAACGTTACAAAATAAAAACAAGCGTTTCATCTTTTTATCAATTTAAGCCAAACGTTTACAAATGTTACGAAACAAATCCAAGCGTTTCACCTTTTTAGCAATTAAAACCAAACGTTTACAAACGTTCCAAAACAAATCCAAGCGTTTCACCTTTTCAGTAATTTAAGTCAAACGTTTACAAACGTTACGAAACAAATCCAAGCGTTTCACCTTTTTAGCAATTTAAGCCAAACGTTTACAAACGTTACGAAACAAATCCAAACGTTTACAAAAGTTACGAAATTAAAACAAACGTTTCACCTTTTTAGAAATTTAAGCCAAACTTTACGAAACAAATCCAAACGTTTCCCTATTTTAGCGATTTAAGCCAAACCTTTACAAGGGTTTCGAAACAAATTCAAGCGTTTCACCTTTTTAGCAATTTAAGCCAAACATTTACAAATGTTACGAAACAAATCCAAACGTTTCACCTTTTTAGCGATTGAAGCCAAACGTTTACAAACGTTACGAAACAAATCCAAACGTTTCATAATTTTAGCAATTTAAGTCAAACGTTTACAAACGTTACAAACAAAAACCAAGCGTTTCACCTTTTTAGCAATTTAAGCCAAACATTTACAAACGGTAGGAAACAAATCCTAGCATTTCACCTTTTTAGCAGTTTAAGACAAAGATTAGAAACATTACGAAACAAATCCTAGCGTTTCACCTTTTTAGCAATTTCAGCCAAACGTTTTCAAATGGTCCGAAACAAATCCAAACGTTTCACCGTTTTAGCAATGTAAGCTAAACCTTTGTAAAGGATACGAAACAAATCAAAGAGTTTCACCTTTTTAGCAATCTAAGCTAAGCGTTTACAAACGTTACGAAACAAATTTAAGCGTTTCACCTTTTTAGAATTTTAAGGCAAACCTTTACAAACGTTACGAAAAAAATTCAAAAGTTTCGCCTTTTTAGCAATTTAAGCCAAACGTTTAAAAAGGTTATGAAACAAATCCAAATGTTTTCCCTTTTTAGCATTTTAAGCCAAACATTTACAAACATTACGAAATAAATCCAAGCGTTTCACTTTTTTAGCAATTTAAGCCAAACGTTTACAAACGTAACGAAACAAATCCAATCGTTTCAACTTTTTAGCAATTTAAGCCAAACGGTTACAAACATTACGAAACAAATCCAAGCGTTTCCCCTTTTTATTTATTTAAGCCAAATGTTTGCAAACGTTACGAAACAAAATCAATCGTTTCACCTTTTTAGCGATTTATGCCAAACGTTTACAAACGTTACGAAACTAATCCAAACGTTTACAAACGTTCTGAAACAAATACAAACGTTTCATATTTTTAGCAATTTAAGCCAAACATTTACAAACGTTACGAAACAAAAACCAAGCGTTTCACCTTTTTAGCAATTTAAGCCAAACATTTACAACCGTTAGGAAACAAATCCTAGCGTTTCACCGTTTTAGCAATGTAAGCCAATGATTAAAAAGGTTACGAAACAAATCAAAGCGTTTCACCTTTTTAGCAATTTCAGCTAAACGTTTACAAACGTTACGAAACAAATCCAAGCATTTCACCTTTTTAGCAATTTAAGCCAAACGTTTACAAACGTTATGAAACAAATCCAAAAGTTTTGCCGTTTTAGCGATTTAAGCCAACCGTTTAAAAAGGTAGCAATTTAACCCAAATCTTTACAAGGGTTACGAAACAAATCCAAGCGTTTCACCTTTTTAGCAATTTAAGCCAAACGGTTACAAAAGTTACGAAACAAATCCAAGTGTTTCGCCTTTTTAGCAATTTAACCCAAACAGTTACAAAAGTAACGAAAGAAATCCAAGCGTTTCCCCTTTTTATTTAGGGATAATTTCTAAAAAAATCACGAACTTTACACGAAGTTTCATTTTAATCATGAACTTTAAAAGTTGTCATTTAAAGGCACGAACTTTCATTTTGTTTCAAATCTATCGCCAAAGTAAAATTCAATGTATTTTATCGAACCAAAAATTCCTAATCCTATATACTATAACTAAAAGATAATAAGATTTAATGTCGATTTATAATTTGGGTATTTCATTAATGATTTATTGAAGAATTTAGTCAACAAATATACACTGAAATGATAGATTTGAAACAAAATGAAAGTTCGTGACTTTAAATGGCAACTTTCAAAGGTCATGATTAAAATGAAACTTTGTGTAAAGTTCGTGATTTTTTTAGGAATTAATCCTTTTATTTATTTAAGCCAAATGTTTATAAATGTTACGAAACAAATCCAAGCGTTTCACCTTTTTAGCTATTTATGCCAAACGTTTACAAAAGTTACAAAATGAAACCAAACGTTTCACCTTTTTTGCAATTTAAGCCAAACGTTACTAAACAAATCCAATCGTTTCCCCATTTGAGCGATTTAAGCCAAACGTTTAAAACGATACAAAACAAATCAAATGGTTCACCTTTTTAACGATTTATGCCAAACGTTTACAAACATTACGGAACAAATTGAAATGTTTCACATTTTTAGAGATTTAGGAAAATGTTTACAAACGTTACGAAACAAAACCAAACGTTTAAAACATTACGTAACAAATCCAAACGTTTCACATTTTTAGCAATTTAAGCCAAACCTTTACCAACGTTACAAAATAAAAACAAGCGTTTTATCTTTTTAGCAATTTAATCCAAACGTTTAGAAATATTACAAAACAAATCCAAGCGTTTCACCTTTTTAGCAATTTAAGCCAAACGTTTACAAACGTTACGAAACAAATCGAAGCGTTTCACCTTTTTAGCAATTTAAGCCAAACGTTTACAAACGTTACGAAACAAATCCAAACGTTTACAAAAGTTACGAAATGAAACCAAACATTTCACCTTTTTAGCAATTTAGGTTAAACGTTACGAAACAAAACAAAACGTTTCCCCATTTTAGAAATTCAATCCAAACCATTACAAGGGTTACGAAACAAATCCAAGAGTTTCACCTTTTTAGCAATTTAAGCCAAACGTTTACAAACGTTACGAAACAAATCCAAACGTTTCACCTTTTTAGCGATTGATGCCAAACGTTTACAAACGTTATGAAACAAATCCAAACATTTCATATTTTTAGCAATTTAAGACAAACATTTACAAACGTTACGAAACAAAAACCAAGCATTTCACATTTTTAGCAATTTAAGCCAAACACTTACAAACGTTAGGAAACAAATCCTAGCGTTTCAACTTTTTAGCAGTTTAAGACAAAGATTAGAAACGTTACGAATCAAATTCTAGCGTTTAACTTTTTTATCAATTTCAGGCAAACGTTTACAAACGCTACGAAACAAATCTAAATGTTTCACTATTTTAGCAATGTAAGCCAAACCATTACAAAGGTTACGAAACAAATCAAAGAGTTTCACCTTTTTAGCAATCTAAGCTAAACTTTTACAAACGTTACGAAACAAATTTAAGCGTTTCACCTTTTTAGCAATTTAAGCCAAACGTTTAAAAAGGTTATGAAACAAATCCAAATGTTTCCCCTTCTTAGCAATTTAAGCCAAACGTTTACAAATATTACTAAACAAATCCAAGCGTTTCACTTTTTTAGCAATTTAAGCCAAACATTTACAAACGTTACAAAACAAACCCAAGCGTTTCAACTCTTTCGCAATTTAAGCCAAACAGTTACAAACGTGACAAAACAAATCCAAGCGTTTCACCTTTTTATTTATTTAAGCCAAATGTTTACAAACGTTACGAAACAAATCCAAGCGTCTCACCTTTTTAGCGATTTATGCCAAACGTTTACAAACGTTACGAAACAAATCTAAATGTTTCACCTTTTTAGCGATTGAAGCCAAACGTTATGAAACAAATCCAAATGTTTCCCATTTTTAGCAATTTAAGCCAAACGTTTGCAAACGTTACGAAACAAAAACCAAGCGTTTCACCTTTTTAGAAATTTCAGCCAAACATTTACAACCGTTAGGAAACAAATCCTAGCGGTTCACCGTTTTAGCAATGTAAGCCAAACATTAGAAAGGTTACAAAGCAAATCAAAGCGTTTCACCTTTATAGCAATTTCAGCTAAACGTTTACAAACGTTACGAAACAAATCCAAGAGTTTCACCTTTTTAGCAATTTAAGACAAACGGTTACAAACGTTACGAAAGAAATCCAAGCGTTTCCCCTTTTTAGCAATTTAAGACAAACGGTTACAAACTTTACGAAAGAAATCCAAGCGTTTCCCCTTTTTATTTATTTAAGCCAAATGTTTACAAACGTTATGAAACAAATCCAAGCGTTTCACCTTTTTAGCGATTTATGCCAAACGTTTACAAACGTTACGAAACAAATCCAAGCGTTTCACCTTTTTAGCGATTTATGCCAAACGTTTACAAACGTTACGAAACAAATCCAAACGTTTCCCCTTTTTAGCAATTGAAGCCAAACGTTTGCAAACATTACGAAACAAATCCAACCGTTTCATATTTTTAGCAATTTAAGCCAAAGGTTTACAAACGTTACGAAACAAAAACCAAGTGTTTCACCTTTTTAGCAATTTAAGCCGAATATATACAAACGTTAGGAAATAAATCCTAGCGTTACACCTTTTTAGCAATTTAAGACAAAGATTAGAAACGTTACGAAACAAATCTTTGTGTTTCACCTTTTTAGCAATTTCAGCAGAACGTTTACAAACGGTACGAAACAAATCCAAAGGTTTCACCTTTTTAGCTATTTAAGTCAAACTTTTACAAACGCTACGAAACAAATCCAAACGTTTCACCGTTTTAGCAATGTAAGCCAATCCTTTACAAAGAATACGAAACAAATCAAAGCGTTTAACCTTTTTAGCAATCTAAGCCAAACATTTACAAAAGTTAGGAAACAAATCCTAGCGTTTCACCTTTTTAGCAATTTCAGCCAAACGTTTGCCAACGGTACGAAACAAATCCAAACGTTTCACCTTTTTAGCGATTTAAGCCAAACGTTTACAAACTCTACGAAACAAATCCAAACGTTTCACCGTTTTAGCAATGTAAGCCAAACCTTTACAAAGAATATGAAACAAATCAAAGCGTTTCACCTTTTTGGAAATCTAATATAAACGTTTACAAACGTTACGAAACAAATCTAAGCGTTTCAACATAACCTTGGATTTGTTTCGTAACGTTTGTAAACGTTTGGCTTAAATTGCCAAAAAGGTGAATCGCTATGATCGGTTTCCATATGTTTATAAACGTTTGGCTTAAACTGCTAAAAAGGTGAAACATTTGGATCTTTTTCATAACCTTTGTAAACGTTTGGCTTAGATCGCTTAAAAGGCAAAAAATTTGGATTTTTTTCGTAACGTTTGTAAACGTTTGACTTAAATTGCTATAAAGGTGAAACACTTGGATTTGTTTCGTAATGTTTGTAAACGTTTGGCTTAAATTGTTAAAAAAGTAAAACGCTTGGATTTGTTTCGTAACGTTTGTAAATGTTTGGTATACATTGCGAAAAAGGGGAAACGTTTGGATTTCTTTCGTAGCGTTGTAAACGTTTGGCTAATATAGCTAAAAAGGTGAAACGTTTGGATTTGTTTCGTACCGTTTGTAAATGTTTGGCTTAAATCGCTAAAAAGGTGAAATGTTTGGATTTGTTTCGTAAACTTTGTAAACGTTTATCTTAAATTGCTATAAAGGTGAAACACTTGGAATTCTTTCATAACGTTTGTAAACGTTTGACTTTAATTGCAAAAAAGGTGAAATGCTTGGATTTGTTTCGTTACGTTTGTAAACGTTTGGCTTAAATTGCTAAAAAGGGGAAACGCTTGGTTTTTTATTTGTAACGTTTGTAAACGTTTGGCTTAAATAGCTAAAAACGTGAAATGTTTGGATTTCTTTCGTAACGTTTGTCGACGTTTGACTTTAATCGCAAAAAAGGGAAACTATTGGATTTGTTTCGTAACATTTGTAAATGTTAGGCAGCAATCGCTAAAAAGGTGAAACGTTTGGATTTGTTTCGTAATGTTTTAAATGTTTGGCTTAAATCGCTAAAATGGGGAAATGTTTTGATCTGTTTCGTAACGTTTGTAAACATTTGGCTTAAATTGCTAAAAAGGTAAAACGTTTGGTTTTGTTTCGTAACATTTGTAAACGTTTGGCTTAAATTACTAAAAATGTGAAACTCTTGGATTTGTTTCGAAACATTTGTAAACATTTGGCCTAAATTTCTAACAAGGTGAAACGCTTAGATTTGTTTTGTAACGTTTGTTAATGTTTTGCTGAAATTGTTAAAAAGGCAAAACACTTGGTTTTGTTTCGTAACGTTTGTAAAGGTTTGGCTTAAATCGCTAAAATGTGAAACGTTTGGATTTGTTTTGTAACATTTTAAACGTTTGGTTTTGTTTCATAACGTTTTAAGCGTTTCTCTTAAATCGCTAAAATGGGGAAACGTTTGGATTTGTTTCGTACCGTTTGTAAAATGTTTGGCTTAAATCGCTAAAAAGGTGAAACGTTCAAATTTGTTTTGAAACGTTTGTAAACGTTTGGCTTAAATCGCTAAAAAGGTGAAACGTTTGGATTTGTTGCGTAACGTTTGTAAATGTTTGGCTTAAATCGCCAAAAAGGTGAAATGTTTCGATTTATTTCATAATGTTTCTAAACGTTTGGCTTAAATCGCTAAAGATTTATGCTGAATCTTTACAAATGTTACGAAACAAAACCAAACATTTCACCTTTTTAGCAATATATGTCAAACGTTTGCAAACTCTACGAAACAAATGCAAACGTATTTTAGCGATTTAAGCCAAACATTTAAAACGTTACGAAACAAATCCAATCATTTCACCTTTTTAGAGATATATGCCAAGCGTTTACAAAAGTTACGAAAAAAATCCAAACATTTCACTTTTTAAGCGATTGAAGCCAAACATTTACAAACGTTACAAAATAAATCCAAACGTTTCACCTTTTTAGCCATTGAAGCCAAACCTTTACAAACATTACGAAACAAATCAAAACGTTTCACCTTTTTAGCGATTTAAGCCAAACGTTTACAAACGTTACGAAACAATTCCAAGCGTTTAACCATTTTAGCAATTTAAGCCAAACGTTTACAAATGTTACGAAACAAATCTAACCGTTTCACCTTTTTAGCAATTTAATCCAAACATTTAAAATTTTTACGAAACAAATCCTAGCGTTTCACCTTTTTAGCGATTTAAGCCAAACGTTTACAAATGTGATGAAACAAATCTAAACGTTTCACCTTTTTAGCAATTTAAGCCAAACATTTACAAATGTTACGAAACAAATCCAAACATTTCCCCTTTTTAGCGATTTAAGCCTATCGTTTAGAAACGTTACGAAGCAAATCCAAATATTTCACCTTTTTAGCGATTTAAGGCAAATGTTTACAATATGTTACAAATCAAATCCAAACGTTTCATCTTTTTAGCAATTTAAGCCAAACGTTTGCAAACATTACGAAACAAATCCAAACGTTTCTCTTTTTTGCGATTTAAGCCAAACATTTAAAAATGTTACGAAACAAATCCAAGCATTTCACCTTTTTAGCAATTTAAGCCAAACGTTTACAAACGTTACGAAACAAATCCAAGCATTTTTAGTTATTAAAGCCAACGTTTACAAATGTTACGAAATGAATCCAAGCTCTTCACCTTTTTAGAAATTTAAGCCAAACGTTTACAAACGTTACGAAAAAAATACAAACGTTTGCAAATGTTACAAAACTAATCCAAATGTATCACCTTTTTAGTAATTTAAGCCAAACGTTTACAAATGTTACGAAACAAATCCAACTGTTTCCCTCTTTTAGCGATTTAAGCCAAACGTATAAAACGCTACAAAGCAAATCCAAACGTTTCACCTTTTAGAAATTTATGCCAAACGTTTACAAACGTTACGAAAAATATCCAAACGTTTTACCTTTTTAGCGATTGAAGCCAAACGTTTATAAATGTTACGAAACAAATCGAAACGTTTCATATTTTTAGCGATTTAAGCGAATCGTGTACAAACGTTACCAAACAAAAACAAAGCGTTTCACCTTTTTAGCAATTTAAGCCAAATGTTTACAAACGTAAAGAAATAAATCCTAGCGTTTCACTTTTTTGGAAATTTAAGGCAAACGTTTAGAAACGTTACGAAACAAATCCAACCGTTTCACCTTTTTAGTTATTTAAGTAAAACATTTACAAACAGTACGAAACAAATACAAACGTTTCACCTTTTTAGCGATTTAAGCCAAACATTTACAAACGCTACGAAAAAAAATCCAAACGTTTCACCTATTTAGCAATGTAAGACAAACGTATACAAACGTTATGAATCAAATCCAAGCGTTTCACCTTTTTAGCAATCTAAGCCAAACATTTACAAACGTTACGAAACAAATCCAAGCGTTTCACCTTTTTAGCAATTTAAGCCAAACGTTTCGCCTTTGTAATGATTTAAGCCAAACATTTAAAAACGTTACGAAACAAATCCAAACGTTTAACCTTTTTAGCAACTTAAGCCAGACGTTTACAAACAGTACGAAGCAAATCTAAACGTTTCACCTTTTTAGCGATTAAGAAAAAAGTTTACAAACGCTACGAAATAAATCCGTACGTTTCACCTTTTTAGCAATGTAAGCCAAACGTTTACAAACGTCACGAAAAAAAACCAAGCGTTTCCCCTTTTTAGCAATTTTAGCCAAGCGTTTACAAATGTAACAAAACAAATCCTAGCGTTTTACCATTTTAGCAATTTAAGCCAAACGTTTAGAAACGTTACAAAACAAGTCCAAGCGTTTAACCTTTTTAGCATTTTAAACCAAACGTTTACAAACGTTACGAAACAAATCCAAACATTTCACCTTTATAACTATTTAAGCAAAACGTTTACAAAAGTTACGAAACAAATCCAAATGTTTCACCTTTTTAGCTATTTAAGGCAAATGTTTACATTACAAATCAAATCCAAACGTTTCATCTTTTTAGCAATTTAAGCCAAACGTTTACAAACGATACGAAACAAATCCAAACGTTTCACCTTTTTTACAATTTAAGCCAAACGTTTACAATCGCTACGCAACAAAACCAAACGTTTAAAACATTACAAAAAAAATCCAAACGTTTCATATTTTAAGTAATTTAAGCCAAACCTTTAAAAACGTTACAAAATAAAACCAAGCGTTTCACCTTTTTAGCAATTTAAGCCAAACGTTTACAAACGTTATGAAACAATTCCAAGCATTTCACCTTTTTAGCAATTTAAACCAAACGTTTACAAACGTTACGAAACAAATTCAAGCGTTTCACCTTTTTAGTTATTAAAGCCAAACGTTTACAAATGTTACGAAACAAATCCAAGTGTTTCACCTTTTTAGCAATTTAAGCCAAACGTTTACAAACGTTACGAAACAAATACAAACGTTACGAAACAAATCCAAATGTTTCACCTTTTTAGCGATTGATGCCAAAGTTTTACAAACGTTACGAAACAAATCCAAATGTGTCCCTATTTTAGGATTTAGGCCGAACGTTTAAAACGCTACAAAGCAAATCCAAACATTTCACCTTTTTAGAAATTTATGCCAAACGTTTACAAACGTTACGAAACATATTCAAACGTTTCACCTTTTTAGCGATTGAAGCCAAACGTTTACAAACGTTACGAAAGAAATCCAAATGTTTCATATTTTTAGCGATTTAAGCCAAACATTTACAAATGTTACGAAACAAAAACCAAGCGTTTCACCTTTTTAGCTATTTAAGCCAAATGTTTACAAACGTAAGGAAATAAATCCTAGCGTTTCACCTTTTTGGAAATTTAGGCCAAACGTTTAGAATTGTTACGAAACAAATCCAAGCTTTTCACGTTTTTAGCAATTTAAGCCAAACGTTTACAAACGGTACGAAACAAATACAAATGTTTCCCCTTTTTAGCGATTTAAGCCAAACATTTACACACACTACGAAACAAATCAAAATGTTTCACCTATTTAGCAGTGTAAGACAAACATTTACAAACGTTATGAAAGAAATCCAAGCGTTTCACCTTTTTAGCAATCTAAGCCCAATATTTACAAACGTTACGAAACAAATCCAATCGTTTCACCTTTTTAGCAATTTAAGCCAAACGTTTCCCCTTTTTAGCGATTTAAGCCAAATATTTAAAAACGTTACGAAACAAATCCAAATGTTTAACCTTTTTAGCAATTTAAGCAAACGTTTACAAACAGTTCGAAGCAAATCCAAACGTTTCACCTTTTTAGCGATTAAGCAGAATGTTTACAAACGCTACGAAACAAATCCGTACGTTTCACCTTTTTAATAATGTAAGCCAAACGTTTACAAACGTCACGAAACAAAAACCAAGTGTTTCACCTTTTTAGCAATTTTAGCCAAGCGTTTACAAATGTAACAATACCAATCCTAGCGGTTTACCTTTTTGGCAATTTAAGCCAAACGTTTAGAAACGTTACAAAACAAATCCAAGCGTTTAACCTTTTTAGCATTTTAAGCCAAACGTTTACAAACTTTACGAAACAAAACAAAACGTTTCACCTTTTGAGCGATTTTATTCGAACGTTTACAAACCTTACAAAACAAATTCAAACGTTTCCCCATTTTAGCGATTTAAGCCTAACGTTTAAAACCTTACGAAATAAATCCAAACCTTTAACATTTTTAGCGAACTAAGCCAAACATTTACAAGCCTTACGAAATAAATCCAAACGTTTCACCTTTTTAGCAGTTGAAGCCAGACGTTTACAAACGTTATGAAACATATCCAAACGTTCACATATTTAGCAATTTAAGACAAACGTTTACAAACGTTACAAAACAAAACCAAGCGTTTCACTTTTTTAGCAATTTAAGCCAAACGTTTACAAACATAACTAAACAAATCATAGCGATTCAGCTTTTTAGCAATTTAAGCAAAACGTTTACAAACGTTACGAAACAAATCCAAGCGTTTCACCTTATTAGCAATTTAAGCCAAACAATTACAAACTTTACGAAACAAAGCCAAACGTTTCATAACCTTGGATTTATTTCGTAACGTTTGTAAACGTTTGCCTTAAATTGCCAAAAAGGTGAAACGCTTGGATTTGTTTCGTAACGTTTGTAAACCTTTGGCTTAAATTGCTAAAAAGGTGAAACATTTGGATTTGTTTCCTAAACTTTGTAAACGGTTGGCTTAGATCGCTAAAAAGGCGAAACATTTGGATTTTCTTCATAACGTTTGTAAATGTTTGGCTTAAATTGCTAAAAAGGTGAAACGTTTGGATTTGTTTCGTAATATTTGTAAATGTTTGGCTTAAATTGGTAAAAAGGTGAAACACTTGGATTTGTTTCGTAATGTTTGTAAATGTTTAGCATACAATGCTAAAAAGGTGATACGTTTGGATTTGTTTCGTAACGTTTGTAAACGTTTGGCTTAAATCGCTAAAAAGGTGAAATGTTTGGATTTGTTAAGTAACGTTTGTAATCGTTTATCATAAATTGCTATTAAGGTGAAACACTTGGATTTGTTTCGTAATGTTTGTAAACGTTTGGCTTAAATTGCAAAAAAGGTGAAACACTTGGATTTGTTTCGTTACGTTTGTAAACATTTGGCTTAAATTACTAAAAAGGTGAAACGCTTGGTTTTTGATTCGTAACGTTTGTAAACGTTTGGTTTAAATTGCTAAAAATGTGAAACGTTTGGATTTCTTTCGTAACGTTTGTAGACGTTTGGCTTTAATCGCTAAAAAGGGGAAACTTTTGAATTTGTTTCGTAGCATTTGTAATTGTTAGGCAACAATCGCTAAAAAGGTAAAACGTTTGAATTTGTTTCATAACGTTTTAAATGTTAGGCTTAAATTGCTAAAATGTGGAAACGTTTTGATCTGTTTCATAACGTTTGTAAACGTTTGGCTTAAATTGCTACAAAGGTGAAACGTTTGGTTTTGTGTCGTCACGTTTGTAAACGTTTGGATTTGTTTCGTAACGTTTGTAAACGTTTGGCTTAAATTGCTAAAAAGGTGAAAAGCTTGGATTTGTTTCGCAACGTTGGTAAACGTTTTACTAGAATTACTAAAAATGTGAAACTCTTGGATTTGTTTCGGAACATTTGTAAACCTTTGGCCTAAATTGCTAAAAAGGTGAAAAACTTGGATTCGTTTCATAACGTTTGTAAACATTTTGCTTAAATTGCTAAAAAGGCGAAACACTTGGTTTTGTTTCGTAACATTTGTAAAGGTTTGGATTAATTCGCTAAATATGTGAAACATTTGGATTTGTTTCGTAACATTTTAAACGTTTGGCTTTGTTTCATTTTGTTTCATGACGTTTTAAGCATTTGGCTTAAATCGCTAAAATAAGGAAACGTTTGTATTTGTTTCGTACCGTTTGTAAATGTTTGGCTTAAATCGCTCAAAAGGTGAAACGTTCAAATTTGTTTTGAAACGTTTGTAAACGTTTGGCTTAAATCGCTAAAAAGGTGAAACGTTTGGATTTGTAGCATAATGTTTGTAAACGTTTGGCTTAAATTACTAAAAAGGTGAAACGTTTGGATTTGTTTCGTAACGTTTGTAAATGTTTGGCTTAAATTGCTAAAAAGGTGAAACGTTTGGATTTGTTTCGTAACGTTTGTAAACGTTTGGCTTAAATCGTTAAAAAGGCGAAACGTTTGGATTTGTTTCTTAACCTTTGTAAACGTTTGGCTTAAATTGCTAAAAATGTGAAACGCTTGGATTTGTTTCGTAACGTTTGTAAAGGTTTGACTTAAATCGCTAAAAATGTGAAACGTTTGGAATTGTTTCGTCACGTTTTAAACATTTGGTTTTGTTTCGTTTCGTTTCATAATGTTTTATACGTTTGGCTTAAATCGCTAAAATGGGGAAACGTTTGGATTTGTTTCGTAACGTTTGTAAATGTTTGGCTTAAATCGCTAAAAAGGTGCAACGTTCAATTTTGTTTTGTAACGTTTGTAAACGTTTGGCTTATATCGCTAAAAAAGTGAAACGTTTGGATTTGTTTCATAACGTTTGTAAACATTTGGCTTAAATCGATAAAAAGGTGAAACGTTTGGATTTGTTTCGTAACTTTTGTAAATGTTTGGCTTAAATCGCTAAAATTGTAAAATGTTTGGATTTGTTTTGTAACATTTGTAAACGTTTGGCTTAAATCGTTAAAAAGGGGAAACGTTTTGTTTTGTTTCATAACTTTTGTAAACGTTTGGCTTAAATCGCTAAAAAGGTGAAACGTTTGGTTTTGTTTCATAACCTTTGTAAACTGTCACCACCCATTTACATGAATCGTGACTGGCGCTAGGGCATGGATAATGTAGTACCAACACCCGTAGCTAGCCTTCCTTATATCATACAATTACAATAAACCTGCAGAAAACCAATGCTCGGGGACAACCGAGACTACAACCTAATTCTAGCAGTTATAATATTCAACATTTATATATAACATGCTTTCCAGTACTGAGATGTAAATAGGCATAACATAAATAATCCTGAATAATCATATAACATGCCAAAGCAATAATAATCCAGTCGAACCAATCCGACAAATAACTAGAATAAATAAAGACGTCTAGTTACTACTGCGGCCTAAGAATAAAATGGTTTGAAAGTTTATCAAAATAAATGAAACCTCCGAGAAAAGTAAAGACGGAGATCACCAGAATCTCTCATATCATAATCCTAGGAAAAATTGGGAAAACAACGGGGTTAGATATACTGAGATGAGTTTATACCACTATTTACATTTATCAAGTGGAAAACCTTTAAAAGCGTTTAAAACATTTAATAACGATATTACTATTAATAGTTGGAACCCTAATCCACAATTCTAAATAATATACATAGTCCAATAGGCCTGGTCCCGAGAGCTGAGCTACACCGAGTTACCACTGACCACACTTTTACCATATCCAGAGTCCCAAGAGCTGTGCTACACCGAGTTACTCTATTAGGTCCCGAGAGCTATGCTCACACCGAGTTACCATATTTCCATAATAACCTTACCCAAATCATTACCGGTGTGCACGCAGTCCTAATGATGCCCATTAGGTAGCATGTTCCAACTAGAAGCCATAATAATAAAACTATTCGAAATATACGTACAGTATATACATTTATATATCAAAATAACAATTTACTTAATAAAGCGGTAAATAGTAAGTACAAACTCACTGCTTGCTAATCCACGTTATAACCGGCAAGCAACTAATCCTGGTTCGCCTCAGAAGCACGAACAGTAGTCGGGTCTAAACAATATAAAATAATTATTAAAAACAGACCCTAACTCTAGAGAGTACTAGATACCATATAGGACTAGCACAAATAACATGTCGGAACAAACAATCCAGAGCAACACAAAATACCCAATAGGTATCACTACTAGAAATTCGGTGATTAGTGACGGAAATTAGCGACGGAATTCATTTCCGTCGCTAATTCTGTCTTTAGCGACGGAATCGGCGACAGATATCGAATCTGTTGCCTCATTTGGGAGAAATTTTGGCGGGTGAAGTCCCGCCACTTTAGCGACGGATTTTCCGTCGCTAATCCGTAGCCAAAGTGGCGGGAGACAGCCCGCCTTTTCACATTTCTACCTGTTAGCGACGGACTGTTTTTGTCCGTCGCTAACCTCCTCAGTGAATGGTACGTTGCGTTTCATTCACATAATTAGCGACGGACAGAAACAGTTCGTCGCTAATTTATTAAATGAAACGCTGCGTTTCATTTAATTAATGAAGTTAGCGACGGATTGTACAGTCCGTCGCTAACTTCATTAATTAAATGAAACGCAGCAGCGTCTTCCCTTTCCTATAATTTCTATCTGAAAAAAAACGCAGCCCCCTTTCCCTTTTCTCTTCTCCTTCCAACTGCCGTCCGCCGTCCTCCCTTTCCTTCCCCTTCCAACCGCCGTCCGCCGCACATCGCCGTCCCTTTCCTTTAATTTCTGGTAAGTTTTGTTTCCTTAGTTTTTTAATAGTTTTTTAATAGTTAGGGTTTATTAATTTTGTCTAAAAATTTCTTAGATTTTCCATCCCTAATTCACCCGCCGACCACCATCCTCCGCCTTGTACCCGACGTCAGCCGTCAGCCGTCCGCCGTCCGCCGTCCGCCGTCCAGCAGTCCTCCTCCCAAGTAAGTGATTATTAATTTGTTTTTTATTTAACATTTTAATAGTTTTGTTTAGTTTAATTAGGGTTTATTACATTTATGTTATTAATTATATTAGATTTAATTAGGTTAACTGTTAATTAGGTAAAATTATATTAGTTTAATTATTAATTAGGGTTTATTATATTTAGGTTTATTATTAATTAGATTATATTATAATTAAGTTATATTTTAATTGAATTAGATTATATTCGGTATATTGTTAATTAGAGTTAATTAAATTATTTAATGTAATTTAGGATTAATTGTTTGAATTAAATCATTACGTTAATTGTTTGAATTAATATTATATTAGGTTAATTGTTAGAAACAAGTAAAGCATAAATTGATATTTTATTATTTTAAATAGTAAATATTTTAATTGTTAACAAAATTATTTAATTAAATTAGTCAATTTTTTTTAGTTTAAGATTTAGTTTAAATTAGTCAATTTAATATTTTAATTGTTAATAAAATTTTATTTAGTCAATTTTATTTTGTTTAGTTTAGGATTT
Organism: Mercurialis annua; assembly: GCF_937616625.2. Taxonomy (NCBI): domain Eukaryota; kingdom Viridiplantae; phylum Streptophyta; class Magnoliopsida; order Malpighiales; family Euphorbiaceae; genus Mercurialis; species Mercurialis annua. The sequence goes on from NC_065571.1 coordinate 35,977,549, forward strand.
AGTTTAGGATTGAGATGAAATGGTTTGTTTTTTGGTTTGGTTAATTGTTAGAATATGTATTGTTTGTCTGCAGGCTTTCCCTGAAAAATAGGTGATGCTCATTTTGAGGGGAAATGCTGCCGAATTTTCGTTAAAAATATAATAACACTTAGAATATTAGAAAAAACATATCTTGATAAAGTATTAATTTGTATTGTTATGATAATCTGATCCAAAACTATTAATGTAGGTTTCTTTCTGACGATTGTTGATAGCCGCTGATCATAGCCGTTGTCGTCTGTTTACACCGCGTCTACCGTATTCATATCTCATATTTATTGCGGTTCTGCTCTTCAACAAGTAAGTGTTACTGTATTTTTGTATTTTATTTTAATTAGTTCGAGTAAATTCAATAAAAGTTAAATTTAATTAACAAAGATTTTATTCCCACCGAATAAAATCTTACCTAGCCGTAGAAACCCGTCCCGTGTGTTCAAGAGATTGAACGACACGGGATTGTACGTGTGTACAGTTCGTAAAACTGCCGTCGTCTGCGTAATTTGATCACGAAAAAACATATATGTATGGATATGGTATAGGAATATTTGGTAGTTTTCTGGCGTATGTTCTCCGGGTGGCTATTTAATATAGGCTGTGTAACGCTTATTCCTTACGGAATATATAATTAGCGTTACACACCCTATATTATATAATGCACCTGGGGAACGACGCCGGAAGGCTGCCGAATATTTTTTCCGTATTCATGCATATATTGTGATCGAATTATGGGGCGCCAGTTTTGCGAATGGGATAGGACCCTACCCTTTTAGCAGTCAATTACATTGACTTTGCTACATTGAGCTTATGAACCAGTACCTAATTGTACGTCCTCCAGAAATGAATCCAGACCGCAGTTGGATGTATACGAGACATGACAGAGGCTTCCTGCCGCCTGATTTTTTCCCTAATCTTGAAGAGTTCGTGAATTTTGCTGTACAACATCCCGAGTGTATGAGTGGGGAAGAGATAAAATGCCCATGTTCTAGGACAAAATGTAGAAATACAAATTTTCGAGATGTCGAAGTTGTGAAACTACATGTCTTGCAGTCTGGGTTTGTTCCAGATTACTATGTCTGGATTCACCACGGTGAGGTGAATGTCCCTCCTATAGTTCAACAGCCGGCTAATGAATACGATTACTATAATGAGGGAGGGGGAGATTTAAACTATGGTCAGAGAATGGTTATTGATGCTGCTGGTCCCGAAGTTTTTGAGGAAGAGACCCCGAATGACGAAGCTCGGAAGTTTTTTGATATGATGAGTGCGGCAGAAGAAGAAATATGGCCCGGAAATAGCAAACACTCACCCCTGTCCGCATCTGTTGAAATTTTGGATATTAAGTGTCGACATCAGGGGTCGATATCTTTGATTGATGACACCTGCCGTTTATTACAAGAATTGCTTCCAGAGAACAACAAAATGCCGAAAATTTTTGCTAATATCAAGAAGCTGGTGAAAGGTCTCGGGTTGCCGGTCGAGGTTATTGATTGCTGTTTCCACAACTGTATGATTTACTGGGGGGCGGACGAGGATTTAACCCACTGTAAAGTTTGCACATTTCCTCGGTGGAAACCTGTAACGAAAAGCAATTCGGCCAAAAGAAGGGCTAACGTTCCGTACAAAAAAATGTTTTATTTCCCTTTAACTCCGAGGCTGCAAAGATTGTACGCTTCCAAAGCCACAGCTAAACATATGACATGGCACGCTGAACATGAAATGGAAGACGAGAAGATGTGTCATCCTTCTGACTCTCCGGCTTGGAAACGGTTCAGTGAGTTGCATACAGATTTTGCTGACGAAACAAGAAATATCAGGCTAGGCTTATGTACTGACGGGTTTCAACCATTTGGTAGTTTTGGGAAAAATTATTCTTCCTGGCCAGTTATTGTGACGCCGTATAATCTGCCTCCTGGCATGTGCATGAAGGATGAGTTTATGTTTCTAACAATACTTGTCCCGGGACCCGGTAATCCAAAAAACCATATGGATATTTTCCTGCAGCCATTAATAGCGGAGTTGAATCAGTTGTGGGAATCTGGAATCCGGACATATGACATTCAAAAACGGCAGAATTTTCAAATGAGGGCGGCGCTTATGTGGACAATTAATGACTTTCCCGCTTATTCAATGTTGTCCGGTTGGAGCACATCAGGAAGATTGGCATGTCCGCATTGTATGGAAAATACTGAGGCTTTCACGTTGCCCGAGAGTGGAAAACAATCGTGGTTTGATTGCCACAAAAAGTTTTTACCTACAGGTCACCATTTCCGTCGGAATGTTACCGAATTCCGAAAAGGCAAACAAGTTAGACATCAATTTGGAGGTGTGAGGACTGGAGATGAAGTGTTAGCAGAGGTGGACTGTTTGGGGTTTAAGAGGGCCTATGAGAATGATGCTAAGGCTACGAATGATGAACTATCTAAAGGCCGTGGTTGGAACCGAAAAAGTATATTTTGGGATTTACCGTATTGGAGGACAAATGTGATCCGGCATAATCTCGATGTCATGCATATTGAGAAAAATGTATTTGACAACGTTTTCAATACCGTGCTCAATGTACCTGGTAAGACGAAAGATACGGCAAAATCTCGGGCAGATCGAGCAGCGCATTGCTAGAGAGGTTGAGGAGCGACTCGAGCAGCGGATGCGTACTGTGGAGGCGGGTTTTGAAGAGCGGGTCGAGCAGCGGATCCGTACTGTGGAGGCGGGTTTCGACGAGCGGATCTGTACTGAGCTTGCGCGACTGATGACTACACTCCCATCGGAGTTACGACCGCAGTTTCCCCCACCTCCACCTCCACCGGCTGACGACACTACTAGTTTGGGGTAGTATAGTATTTGGACTTGGATTTTTATAATACAGTTTGCATATTTTGACTTATTTAGTATTTATCGAATTGTATAATTTTTTACCGTTTATTTATATATAACGGTTTCGGTTTATGTTTATTTTTGTTTCGGTTTTTGTTTATTTGTTGTTGTCTATTGTGTCTGTCTGTGATTAGTTAACGGGTCTATTAAAAAACAGGGAAAATCGAAAAATGCCGAAAAACGGGAATTTTCTGCCAAAAAACAAAAAATTAGCGACCACATATGAGCTTTTAGCGACGGATATTCCGTCGCTAAAATGCTCAAAAACGACAAAAGTGGACTATTTAGCGACGGAAAATCCGTCGCTAAATAGTCCAATTTTGCGACTACATTTAGCGACGGAATGTTCCGTCGCTAAATCAGCGACGGAACTGTCCGTCGCTAAATGTGTCGGTATTTGGTCGGTCAACCCGACCAAAATACCGACAGTCCAGGTCAACTTACCGACGGAAATTTCCGTCGGTAAGTTGGCGACGGTTCATTTTTTGGGTCGCTAAATGATTAGCGACCCAAATTGTACCGACGGATTGAGTCCGTCGGTAATCCGTCGCTAATCAAGATTAGCGACGGATATTAGCCAATCAGCGACGGATATTTCCGTCGCTAATTGGCTGATTTCTTGTAGTGTATAAACGCCCAATTAATACAAGTCTATTGATTTCTCGCTTTAAAATCCAATTTACAAATATTATTTTAAAATCTTTAAATAATATTTAATTTCTAAATAGTGGGTTAGCCGAGTTTCCAATAACTACCAAGCTAACCTCACTTGTCAGGTGACCCGAGTCTAACCCGACTCAAAACGTTTACCAATATACACCCGAGTTTATATTTATAATTTAATTCGATAAGCTAATAAACCATTTTTAAAAGCAGAACTCAATAACTTCAATTTCAAGTAACCCGAGTTACAATCAAAACTTAACCATTTTAAGTTTATAAAAATTTAGGGACTAAACTTTACTTTAGCCAATTTGATATTCGAAATCAAATTAATTACTCTTATTTATAATTAAACCATGATATAAAGTTATCAACCAAAAACTTACTTAATAAGTTATAAAAACTATCAAGGGCTAAATTGTAATTTAGCCAATTTTATGCCAAATTGATATTAAGAATTAAATATAATTACACGAGTAATTATATTAACTAAATTTCTAAATTTCTAACGTTTACAATATTTAAATTATAAATCAAAATAAAATCCAAGTATTTAAGTAAAGTTTAACTCTAAGGATTTATTTGATTTGAGCAAAACATTTTGGTGACCAACATGGGAAATTAACCATCTCTTTTTATTTCAAAACCAAACAAACCCGCCTAGCCATGAACATAACATCGAATTGCAAAACCTTCAGCCAATTTGATATTCTGAAAGCAGTCTTAGGCACATCGACGTCTCGAATCCGAAGTTGATGATACCCGGATCTCAAGTCAATCTTCGAAAAGCACTTAGCACCTTCCAACTGGTCGAACAAATTATCAATGCGAGGAAGAGGATATCTATTCTTGACTGTACCCTTGGTCAACTGACTGTAGTCAATACGCAGCCGAAATGAACCATCCTTCTTCTTGACAAACAGAACAGGAGAACCCCATGGAGAAGTACTCGGTCTGATAAAACCACTATCCATCAACTCTTTTAACTGTTCCTTCAACTCTTTCAGCTCTGCAGAAGCCATCCGATACGGAGGTATCGAATAGGAGCTGTACCAGGAGCATCATCGATACAAAACTCAATGTCAGGATCAGGTGGTAATCTAGGTAACTCCTCTGGAAACACATTATTGAACTCATTCACTATCGAAATACTATGCACATCACCACTGTTAGCCTTTAAATCACGAACCACGCTATAAAACCTTGGCAACCCTTGCCCATCATACGTTCGGTCTTGATCGCCGAAATGAGATTCTTAGGTGAATCCGTATTTTCCCCTTGGAAAGTAAAAGGCATATTACCAGGAATCCCAAAAACTACCGACTTCCCTCGACAGTCGATCGAAGCAAAATGGCGTGAAAGCCAATCCATCCTCAAGATAATATCAAAAGATAACGCGTCAAGCATAATCAAATCTGCACTAAGATCCCTACCATGTATAACCACATAACAAGATGGATAAACCACGTACACCACAACACAATCAGACAAAGGCCTAGATACATATAAAGGCTCTAACAACCTAGACGGTGTCAAACCCAATTTAGCAACAAAACTCGAAGAAACAAAAAAGTGGGTTGCACCAGCATCAAATAAGACCAAAGTATCTACAAATGAAATTGGAATAGTACCTTGCACCATGGCAATTGATGCACGAGAATCCTGGGGAGTCAAAGAAAACACTATAGCCTGACCCTGTCCCTGCTGCGGTGCCTGAGAAGAACTATAACTACTCGAGCCTCTACCACCGTTTCCACGGCCACCAAAACAACATCCTCTTGAACCACGGCCCCGCTGGCCACCAAACGACGCGGCAGGTTGAGAATACTCTACTGAAGGAGTTAAAGCAGGGCTCTGCTGCTGAAAGAACGGCTGAGCAACACTAGCCGACGACACCTACTGCCCAGATGCCAGACACTTCCTAACAAAATGACCCTGCCGGCAAAAGCATAGCAACTACCTGGTGCCACTTGGCACTGTCCCGGATGTCAAAGCCTGCAGTTCTGACAAAATGGAATATTAGAAGTACCACTATAACCGCGACCAGATCCATGGCTACTCCCACTGTAACCAGAACTGTGGGAATACAGCTGATACCGTTTCTGACCACACCCTTTCTAACTCTTATACTGGGAAGGCTTGGATTGATACCTGCTGCTACCACTCTACTGCCCACTACTCTGAACAACACCGCCCACCTTCTTGGTCTCAGGTATTTTCCTAAAGTGCAGTAAAGCACTCTCCTCCGACGAGCACTATCCACTACAACAGTATAGTCCTTGTGCGTCTCAGTCAGAAGACTAACATACTCAGCGCCTAGACCTTTCACATACATGTCGTTCACCCTCTACTGTTCAGTCTGCGACTCAGCCTCACACACCCACTCGTGTACTCCTGTACCGACCTATCTCCTCTTTTAAAAACCAGAAATTTGTCTCTATGCCCTTCAGTCACAGAAAAAGGAAAGTAAAAATCATTGAATAGAGTCACAAAATCCGCCCAAGTAATAGTAGCCAAATCAGCACGAATGGGCCTACGAAACCAATCAGTTACAGGACCCTTCAAGGAGATCTCCACTAACATATCAGTTTTCCTCTAAGTAGCCTGCAATATCTGAGCATTCCGGTCAACCTCCTTCAGAAAGTCTAGGGCACTACTGTCGCCCGCAAACTCAGTCGGCTTCAGCCTCGCATAAGCCAACACTAAATCCTTGTCAGTGGTTCCGCCCCCACTAACTGCAACAACACCAGCCTGTGGCACCTGCTGCTGCACAAGCTATCCCAGCATAGCATACTGGTTCTGCATAGCGACCTAACCAGCCTGAAGTTGCACCTGATTATTCTGAAGTGCAACAATCCCAGCTACAAATGTCGTAAAAACAAACGGATCCATAGGAACTTGTGGTACACCTGGTGCCTGAAAGCCTGCACCAACTCGCTACGAAACAAATCCAAACGTTTCACATTTTTAGATGTTTAAGCCAAACGTTAACAAACGTTACGAAAAAAATCCAAACGTTTCACCTTTTTAGCGATTTAAGCCAAACGTTTACAAAAGTTACGAAACAAATCCAAACGTTTACAAAATTTACCAAACAAAACCTAATGTTTCACCTATGTAGAGATTTAAGCCACATGTTTTAAATTTTACGAAACAAAACCAAATGTTTCACGTTTTTAGCGATTTAAGCCAAACGTTTACAAATGTTACAAAACAAATCAAGCGTTTCACCTTTTTAGCGATTTAAGCCAAAAGTTTACAAACGTTGCGAAACAAAACTAAACGTTTCATAACGTTTCTTAACGTATGGCTTAAATTGCTAAAAAGGTGAAATGTTTGGATATGTTTCGTAACGTTCGTAAACGTTTGCCTTAAATCGCTAAAAAGGTAAAACATTTGGTTTTGTTTCGTAAAGTTTATAAACGTTCGGCTTAAATAGCTAAAAAGGTGAAACGCTTGGATTTGTTTTGTAACGTTTGTAAACGTTTTGCTTAAATTGCTAAAAAGGTTAAACCTTTGGTTTTGTTTCGTAACGTTTAAAACATGTGGCTTAAATCGCTAAATAAGTGAAACATTCAGTTTTATTTCGTAACGTTTGTAAATGTTCGCCTTAAATAGCTAAAATGGGGAATGTTTGGATTTGTTTCGTAACGTTTGTAAACGTTTGGCTTAAATCGCTAAAAAGCCAAACGGTTGGACTTATTTTGTAACGTTTGTAAAAGTTTGGCTTAAATTGCTAAAAAGGTGAAATGTTTGGATTTGTTTCGGAACGTTTGTAAACGTTTGGTTTTGTTTTGTAATACTTGTAAACATTTGGTTTAAATCGCTAAAAAGGGGAAACATTTGGATTTGTTTTGTAACGTTTATAAACATTTGGCTTAAATCGCTAATATGGGGAAACATTTGGATTTATTTCGTAACGTTTGTAAACGTTTGGCTTAAATCGCTAAAAAGGTGAAATGTTTTGATTTGTTTCGTAACGTTTGCAAACGTTTGGCTTAAATTGCTAAAAAGGTGAAACGCTTGGTTTTGTTTCGTAACGTTTTAAATGTTTTGCTAAAATCGCCAAACGTTTACAAAAGTTACAAAACAAATCCAAATGTTTACAAACTTTACGAAACAAAACCACACGTATCACCTTTTTAGCAATTTATGCCAAACGTTTCCAAACGTTACGAAACAAATCCAAGCGTTTCACAATTTTAGCGATTTAAGCCAAAAGTTTACAAACGTTATGAAACAAAACCAAACGTTTCATAATGTTTCTAAACTTATGGCTTAAATTGCTAAAAAGGTAAAATGTTTGGATTTGTTTCGTAACATTCGTAAACGTTTGGCTTAAATCTTTAAAAAGGTGAAACGTTTGTTTTTGTTTCGTAACATTTATAAACGTTCGTCTTAAATTGCTAAAAAGGTGAAACGCTTTGATTTGTTTTGTAACGTTTGTAAACGTTTGGCTTAAATAGATAAAAAGGGGAAACATTTGGTTTTCTTTTGTAACGTTCAAAACATGTGGCTTAAATTGCTAAGTAGGTGAAACATTCGGTTTTGTTTCGTAACGTTTGTAAACGTTCGGCTTAAATCGCTAAAATGGGGAAATGTCTGGATTTGTTTCGTAACATTTGTAAACGTTTGGCATAAATCGCTAAAAAGCCAAACGTTTGGACTTGTTTTGTATTGTAAAAGTTTGGCTTAAATTGCTAAAAAGGTAAAATGTTTGGATTTGTTTCTAACGTTTGTAAACGTTTGGTTTTGTTTTGTAATGTTTGTAAACGGTTGGCTTAAATCTCTTAAAAGGGGAAACGTTTAGATTTGTTTCGTAATGTGTATAAACATTTGGCTTAAATCGCTAAAATGGGGAGACATTTGGATTTGTTTCGTAACGTTTGTAAATGTTTGGCTTAAATCGCTAAAAAGGTGAAACGTTTGGATTTGTTTAGTAACGTTTGTAAACGTTTGGCTTAAAAGTCTAAAAAGGGGAAACGCTTGGTTTTGTTTCAAAACGTTCTAAACGTTTGGCTTAAATCGCCAAACGTTTACAAACATTACAAAACAAATCCAAACGACATTTGGCTTAAATTGCTAAAAAGGTGATACGTTTGGATTTGTTTCGTAACGTTTTAAATGTTTGGATTTTTTTTTGTAACGTTTGCAAACGTTTTGCTTAAATTGCTAAAAAGGTGAAACGTTTGGATTTGTTTCGTATTGTTTGTAAACAGTCGGCTTAAATCGCTAAAAAGGTGAACCGTTTGGATTTGTTTCGTAACGTTCGTAAACGTTTGACTTAAATTTCTAAAAAGGTGAAACCTTTGGATTTGTTTTGTAACGTTTTTAAACATTTGACTTAAATCTTTCGGCTTAAATCGCTTTGATTTGTTTACAAACGTTACAAAACAAATCCAAACGTTTCACCTTTTTAGCGATTTAAGCCGAACGTTTAAAACCTTACGAAACAAAACCAAACGTTTCAAACTTTAGCAATATAAGCCAAAGATTTACAAACGTTACGAAAAAAAGCCAAACGCTTCCCAAGTTTAGCAATTTAAACCATGTTTACAAACGTTACAAAACAAAACCAAACGTTTGTATAGATTTTCCGTAAATTGCTAAAAAGGTGAAATGTTTGGATTTGTTCCGTAACGTTTTAAACGTTTGGATTTGTTTCGAAACATTTGTAAATGTTTGGCTTAAATCGATAAAAAGGTGAAGCGTTTGTTTTTGTTCCGTAACGTTTGGCTTCAATCGCTAAAAAGGTGAAACGTTTGGTTTTGTTTAGTAACGTTTGTAAACGTTCGGATTAAATTGCTATATAGGTGAAACGTTTGGATTTGTTTAGTAACATTTTAAAAGTTTGGTTTTTATTCGTATCGTTTTTAAATTTTTTAGCGATTTAAGTCAAACTTTATGCAATTTAAGCCAAACATTTCACCTTTTTAAGCAATTTAAGCCAAATGTTTACAAACGTTACGAAACAAATCCAAACATTTCACATTTTTAGCAATTTAAACCAAATGTTTACAAATGTTACAAAACAAATCCAAGCGTTTCCCCTTTTTAGCAATTTAAGCCAAACGTTTACAAACGCTACGTAACAAATCCAAACGTTTCCCCTTTTTAGCGATTTAAGCCAAACGTTTACAAACATTAAGAAACAAATCCAAACGTTTCACCTTTTTACAAAGGTTACGAAACAAAACCAAACGTTTCATATTTTTAGCTATTTAAGCCAAACGTTTACAAACGTTACGAAACATAACCAAACGTTTCACCATTTTAGCGATTTAAACCAAATGTTTACAATTGTTACGAAACTAATCCCAACATTTTACCTTTTTAGCAATTTAAGCCAAACGTTTACAAACGTTATGAAACAAATCCAAACGTTTCAACATTTTAGCAATTTAAGGCAAACGTTTACAAACGTTATGAAACAAATCCAAACATTTCCCCTTTTTAGCGATTTAAGCCAAACGTTTATAAACGTTACGAAACAAAATTAAATGTTTCACCTTTTTAGCGATTTAAGCCAAACGTTTACAAACGTTACGAAACAAATCCTAACGTTTCACCTTTTAAGCGATTTAAGCCAAACGTTTACAAACGTTATGAAACAAAACGAAATGTTTCACCTTTTAAGCGATTTAAGCTAAACCTTTACAAACGTTACAAAACAAAACCAAGCGTTTAACCTTTTTAGCGATTTAAGCCAAACGTTTACAAACGTTACGAAACAAAACCAAACGTTTAAAACGTTACGAAACACATCCAAATGTTTCACCTTTTTAGCGATCTAAGCCAAACGTTTAAAACGTTACAAAACAAATCAAACGTTGCCCCAGTTTAGCAATTTAAGCCCAACGTTTAAAACGTTACAAAACAAATTCAAACGTTTACAAATGATACAAAACAAATCCAAACGTTTCACCATTTTAGCGATTTAAGCCGAACGTTTACAAACGTTATGAAATAAATCCAAACGTCTCACCTTTTTAGCGATTGAAGCCAAATGCTTACAAACTTTATGAAACAAATCTAACGTTCCACCTTTTTTGCAATTTAAGCAAAACATTTGAAAACGTTACAAAACAAATCCAAATGTTTCACCTTTTTAGCGATTTTAGTCGAACGTTTACAACCATTACGAAACAAATCCAAACGTTTTTAGCCATTAAGCTGAATGCTTACAAACGTTACCAAACAAATCCAAACGTTTCACCTTTTTAGCGATTTAAGCCAAATCTTTTCAAACATTACGAAACAAATTCAAAAGTTTCACCTTTTTAGCAATTTAACCCAAACGTTTACAAACGTTACGAAACAAAACCAAACGTTTCACCTTTTTAGCGATTTAAGCCAAACGTTTATAAACGTTACGAAACAAAACTAAACGTTTCACCTTTTTAGCGATTTAAGCCAAACGTTTACAAATGTTACGAAACAAATCCAAACGTTTCACCTTTTTAGCGATTTAAGCCGAACGTTTACAAACACTATGAAAAAAATCCAAACGTCTCACCTTTTTAGCGATATAAGCCAAACATTTACAAACTTTATGAAACAAATCTAATGTTTCATCTTTTTTGCAATTTAAGCAAAACGTTTGCAAACGTTACAAAAAAATCCAAATGTTTCATCTTTTTAGCGATTTAAGCCGAACATTTACAAACATTACGAAACAAATCCAAACGTTTCACCTTTTTAGCGATTTAATCCGAATGCTTACAAACGTTACCAAACAAATCCAAACGTTTCGCCTTTTTAGCGATTTAACCCAAATATTTTCAAACATTACGAAACAAATTCAAATGTTTCACCTCTGTAGCAATTTAGGCCAAACGTTTACAAACGTTATGAAACATAACCAAACGTTTCACCTTTTTAGCGATTTAAGCCAAACGTTTATAAACGTTACGAAACAAAACCAAACGTTTTACCTCTTTAGCGATTTAAGCCAAACGATACGAAACAAATCCAAACGTTTCACCTTTTTAGCGATTTAAGCCATACATTTACAAACTTTACGAAACAAATCTAATGTTTCACCTTTTTTGCAATTTAAGCAAAACGTTTGCAAACGTTACAAAACAAATTGAAATGTTTCACGTTTTTAGCGATTTAAGCCGAACGTTTACAAACATTCCGAAACAAATCCAAACGTTTCACCTTTTTTACGATTTAAGCCGAATGCTTTTAAACGTTACGAAACAAATTCAAACGTTTCACCTTTTTAGCAATTTAAGCCAAACGTTTACAAACGTTACGAAACAAAAACCAAACGTTTCCCCTTTTTAGCGATTTAAGCCCAACGTTTATAATAGTTATGAAACAAAACCAAACGTTTCAATTGTTACGAAACAAATCCAAACGTTTCACATTTTTAGCGATTGAAGACAAATGTATAAAACGTTAAGAAACAAATACAAACATTTCACCTTCTTAGCTATTTCAGCCAAACGTCTACAAATGTCAATAAACAAATCCAAACGTTTGACCTTCTTAGCGATTTAAGCCAAACATTTACAAACGTTAAGAAACAAAATAAACGTTACGAAACAAATCTAGATGTTTAAAACATTACGAAACAACAATGGGGAAACATTTGTAAACGTTACAAAACAAATCCAAATATTTCACCTTTTTAGCGATTTAAGATGAAAGTTTGTAAACGTTACGAAACAAAACCAAACGTTTCACTTTATTAGCTATTTAATTCCAACCTTTACAAACGTTACAAAACAAATCCAAACGTTTCGCCTTTTTTAGCGATTTAAGCCAAGCATTTTACCTTTTTTAACGATGTAAGCCAGCATTTACAAACGTAAACAAAACAAAACGTTTACAAACGTTACGAAACAAAACCAAACATTTAAAACGCTACAAAACAAATCCAAACGTTTCACATTTTTAGCTATTTAAGCCAATCGTTTACAAAAGTTGAGAAACAAATGCAAAAGTTTCACCTTTTTAGCAATTTTATCAAAATATTTACAAATGCTATGAAACAAATCCAAACGTTTCACCTTTTTAGCGATTTAAGCCAAACGTTTATAAAAGTTACGAAACAAATCCAAGCATTTCTCCTTTTTAGCAGTTTAAGCCAAACATTTACAAACATTACAAAACAAATCAAAGCGTTTCACCTTTTTTGCAATTTAAGCCAAACGTTTACAAGGGATACGAAACAAATCCAAATGTTTCACCTTTTTAGCGATTTAAGTCAAACGTTTACAAACTATAAGAAACAAATCCAAACGTTTCGCCTTTTTAGCGATTTAAGCCAAACGTTTACAAATGGTATGAAACAAAATTACGAAACAAATCCAAACGTTTCACCTTTTTAGCGATTTAAGCCAAACGTTAGCAAAAGTTACGAAACAAATCCAAATGTTTCACCTTTTTAGCGATTTAGGCCAAACGTTTACAAATGTTATAAAACAAACCCATGCGTTTCACCTTTTTAGCAATTTAAGACAAACGTATACAAACGTTCCGAAAAAAATCCAAACTTTTCACCTTTATAGCAATTTAAGCTAAACGTTTACAAACATTACGACACAAATCCAAGCGTTTCACCTTTTTAGCAATTTAAGCCAAATGTTTACAAACGTTATAAAACAAATCCAAACGTTTCACCTTTTTAGCAAATAAAGCCAAACGTTTAAAACGTTACGAAACAAATCGAAACGTTTCCCCTTTTTAGCAAATAAAGCCAAATGTTTACAAACATTACGAAACAAATCCAAAAGTTTTCCCATTTTAGCGATTTAAGCCAAACGTTTATAACGTTACGAAACAAATCCAAATGTTTCACCTTTTTAGCGATTTTTGGCAATAGTTTACAAATGTTACGAAACAAATCCAAACGTTTCACCTTTTTAGCGATTGAAGCCAAACGTTTAAAAACGTTACGAAACAAATCCAAACGTTTCACCTTTTTAGCGATTTAAGCCAAGCGTTTAAAAACGTTGCGAAAAAAATCCAAACGTTTCACCTTTTTAGAGACATAAGCCGAACGTTTACAAACATTAAGAAATAAAACCAAACGTTTACAAACGTTACGAAACAAATCCAAGCGTTCCATCTTTTTAGTAATTTAGGCCAAACGTTTACAAACGTTATGAAACAAATCCAAGCGTTTCACCTTTTTAGAAATTAAAGCAAAACGTATACAAACGTTTCGAAACAAATCCAAATGTTTCACCTTTTAAGCGATTTAGGCCGAATGTTTACAAACGTTACGAAACAAAACCAAACGTTTCACCTTTTTAGCGATTTAATCCAAATGTTTACAAACGTTAGGAAACAAATTCAAACATTTCCCCATTTCAGCGATTTAAGCCAAACGTTTAAAACGTTACGAAACAAATCCAAACGTTTCATCTTTTTAGCGATTTAAGCCAAACATTTATAAACTCTATGAAACAAATCCAAACGTTTCACCTTTTTAGCGATTGAAGCCAAACGTTTACAAACGTTACGAAACAAAACCAAGCGTTTCACCTTTTTAGCTATTTAAGCCAAACGTTTACAAACTTAACAAAACAAATCCAAGTGTTTCACCTTCTTAGCTATTTAAACCAAACGTTTACAAACGTTATAAAACAAATCCAAACGTTTCCCCATTATTGCTATTTAAGCCAAATGTTTAAAATGTTTTAAAAAAAACCCAAACATTTCACCTTTTTTAGCGATTTAAGCCAAATGTTTACAAACGTTATGTAACAAATCCAAACGTTTCACCTTTTTAGGGATTGAAGCCAAACGTTTACAAACGTTACGAAACAAATCCAAATGTTTCAACTTTTTAGCTATTTAAGCCAAATGTTTATAAACAGTACAAAACAAATCCAAACGTTTCCCCTTTTTAGCAATTTAAGCCAAATATTTACAAACGCTACGAAACTAATCCAAATGTTTCACCTTTTTTGCGATTTAAACCAAACGTTTACGAGACTAATCCAAACGTTTCACCTTTTTAGCGATTTAAGCCAAACGTTTACAAACGTTACAAAACAAATCCAAAGGTTTCACCTTTTCAGCGATTTATGACAAACGTTTATAAATGTTACGCCATTTCACATATTTAGAAACATAAGCAAAACGTTTACAAACACTACGAAACAAAACTAAGGGTTCCACCATTTTAGCTATTTAAGCAAAACCTTTACAAACTTAACAAAACAACTCCAAGCGTTTCACCTTTTTAGCAATTTAAGCCAAACGTTTACAAATGTTACAAAACAAATCCAAACGTTTCCCCATTTTTGGGATTTAAGCCAAACATTTAAAATGTTATAAAACTAATCCATACGTTTCACCTTTTTTAGCGATTTAAGCCAAACGTTTACAAACGTTATGAAACAAATCTATGCGTTTCATCTTTTTAGCGATTTAAGCCAAACGTTTACAAACATTACAAACCAATCCAAACGTTTCAACTTTTTAGCGATATAAGCCAAACTGTTACAAACGTTACGAAACAAATCCAAACGTTTCCCCTTTTTAGTAGTTTATGCCAAACGTTTTACCAACGCTACGAAACAAATCCAAATGTTTCACCTTTTTTGCGATTTAATCCAAACGTTTACAAACCTTTACGAAACTAATCCAAAACGTTCCACCTTTTTAGCGATTTAAGCCAAATGTTTACAAACGTTACGATACAAATCCAAACATTTCACCTTTTTAGCGATTTAAACCAAACGTTACAAAACAAATCCAAACATTTCAACTTTTTAGCGATTTAAGCCAAACGTTTACAAACGTTACGAACCAATTCCAAACGTTTCACCTTTTTAGCGATTTAAGCCAAACGTTTACAAACGTTCCGAAACCAATCCAAGCATTTCACCATTTGAATAATTTAAGAGAACCATTTACAAACGTTACAAAAGAAATCCAAGCGTTTCACCTTTTTAGCAATTTAACCCAAAAGTTTACAAACATTACGAAACAAATACAAACGTTTCACCTTTTTAGCGATTTAAGCCAAACGTTTACAAACGTTACGAAACAAAACCAAACATTTCACCTTTTTAGCAATTGAAATGAAACGTTTACAAATGTTATGAAACAAATCCAAACGTTTCCCCATTTTAGCGATTTAAGCCAAAAGTATAAAATGTTACGAAACAAATCCAAACATTCCGCCTTTTTAGAGATTTATGCCAAACGTTTACAAACGTTACTAAACAAATCCAAACGTTTCACATTTTTAGGATTGAAGCCAAACGTTTACCAACGTTACGAAACAAATCCAAAGGTTTCCCCTTTTTAGCAATTTAAGCCAAACCATTTTTGTGATATAAGCCAAACGTTTACAAACGTTTCAAATAAATACAAACGTTTCACCTTTTTAGCGATTTAAGCCAAACGTAAACAAAGGTTATGAAACAAATCCAAACGTTTACAAACGATACGAAATAAACCCAAACATTTCCATATTTAGCAATTTAAGCCAAACGTTTACAAATGTTACGAAACAAAACCAATCGTTTCACCTTTTTAGCTATTTAAACCAAACGTTTACAAACTTACCAAAACAAATCCAAGTGTTTCACCTTTTTAGCTATTTAAACCAAACGTTTACAAACGTTATAAAACAAATCCAAACGTTTCCCCATTATTGCTATTTAAGCCAAACGTTTAAAATGTTTTAAAAAAATCCAAACATTTCACCTTTTTTAGCGATTTAAGCCAAACGTTTACAAACGTTATGAAACAAATCCAAACGTTTCACCTTTTTAGCGATTGAAGCCAAACGTTTACAAACGTTACGAAACAAATCCAAATGTTTCAACTTTTTAGCTATTTAAGCCAAATGTTTACAATCGGTACAAAACAAATCCAACCGTTTCCCCTTTTTTAGCAATTTAAGCCAAATATTTACAAACGCTACGAAACTAATCCAAATGTTTCACGTTTTGTTGCGATTTAAGCCAAATGTTTACGAGACTAATCCAAACGTTTCACCTTTTTAGCGATTTAAGCCAAACGTTTACAAACGTTACGAAACAAATCCAAAGGTTTCACCTTTTCAGCGATTTAAGCCAAACGTTTATAAATGTTACGACGTTTCACATATTTAGAAACATAAGCAAAACGTTTACAAACGCTACGAAACTAAACTAAGGGTTCCACCATTTTAGCTATTTAAGCAAAACCTTTACAAACTTAACAAAACAACTCCAAGCGTTTCACCTTTTTAGCAATTTAAGCCAAACGTTTACAAATGTTACAAAACAAATCCAAACATTTCTTCATTTTTGCGATTGAGGCCAAACATTTAAAATGTTATAAAACTACTCCATACATTTCACCCTTTTTAGCGATTTAAGCCAAACGTTTACAAACGTTATGAAACAAATCTATGCGTTTCATATTTTTAGCGATTTAAGCCAAACGTTTACAAACATTACAAACCAATCCAAACGTTTCAACTTTTTAGCGATTTAAGACAAACTGTAACAAACGTTACGAAACAAATCCAAACGTTTCCCCTTTTTAGCAATTTATGCCAAACGTTTTACAAACGCTACAAAACAAATCCAAACGTTTCACCTTTTTTGCGATTTAATCCAAACGTTTACAAACCTTTACGAGACTAATCCAAACATTAAACCTTTTTAGCGATTTAAGCCAAATGTTTACAAACGTTACGAAACAAATCCAAACATTTCACCTTTTTAGCGATTTAAACCAAACGTTACGAAACAAATCCAAACATTTCAACTTTTTAGCGATTTAAGCCAAACGTTTACAAACGTTACGAACCAATTCCAAACGTTTCACCTTTTTAGCGATTTAAGCCAAACGTTTACAAACGTTCCGAAACCAATCCAAGCATTTCACCCTTTGAATAATTTAAGAGAACCATTTACAAACGTTACAAAAGAAATCCAAGCGTTTCACCTTTTTAGCAATTTAACCCAAAAGTTTACAAACATTACGAAACAAATACAAACGTTTCACCTTTTTAGCGATTTAAGCCAAACGTTTACAAACGTTACGAAACAAAACCAAACATTTCACCTTTTTAGCCATTAAAATGAAACGTTTACAAATGTTCTGAAACAAATCCAAACGTTTCCCCATTTTAGCGATTTAAGCCAAACGTATAAAATGTTACGAAACAAATCCAAACATTCCACCTTTTTAGAGATTTATGCCAAACGTTTACAAACATTACGAAACAAATCCAAACGTTTCATATTTTTAGCATTGAATCCAAACGTTTACCAACGTTACGAAACAAATCAAAAGGTTTCCCCTTATTAGCAATTTAAGACAAACCATTTTTGTGATATAAGCCAAATGTTTACAAACGTTTCAAATAAATCCAAACGTTTCACCTTTTTAGCGATTTAAGCCAAACGTAAATAAAGGTTATGAAACAAATCCAAACGTTTCCCCTTTTTTGCGATTTAAGCCAAACGTTTAGAAACGTTATGAAACAAATCCAAACGTTTCACCTTTTTAGCTATTTAAGCCAAACTTTAAAAATGTTACGAAACAAATCCAAACATCTTGCCTTTTTAGTAATTTAAGCCAAACGTTTACTAACGTTACAAAACAAATCCAAGCGTTTCACGTTTTTAGCAACTTAATCCAAACGTTTAAAACTTTACAAATCAAATCCAAGTGTTTCACCTTTTTAGCAACTTAAGCCAAACGTTTACAAACGTTACGAAACAAATCCAAGCGTTTCACCCTTTTAACGATTTAAGTGAAACGTTTACAAACGTTACGAAACAAAACCAAAAGTTACACCTTTTTAGGAATTTAAGCCAGACGTTCACTAACGTTACGAAACAAATCCAAACGTTTCCCCATTTTAGAGATTTAAGCCAAAAGATTAAAATGTTACGAAACAAATCCAAACGTTTCCGCATTTTAGCGATTTCAGCCTGAACATTAAAACGTTACGAAACAAATCCAAACGTTTCACCTTTTTAGCGATATATGCCGAACGTTTGCAAACGTTACGAAATAAATCCAAACGTTTCGCCTTTTGAATGATTGAATCCAAACGTTACGAAACAAATCCACACGTTTCTCCTTTTTAGCGATTTAAGCGAAACGTTTACAAACAACAAAATTAAACGTTTAAAACGTAAAGAAACAAATCAAAACGTTTCATATTTTTAGCGATTTCAGATAAACCTTTACAAACGTTTCGAAACAAAATTAAACGTTTCATATTTTTAGCAATTTAAGCCAAACGTTTAGAAACTTACGAAACAAATCCAAGCGTTTCACCTTTTTAGCAATTTAAGCCAAACGTTTACAAACGTTCCGAAACAAATCCAAGCGTTTCACCTTCTTAGTAATTTAAGCCAAACGTTTATAAACGTTACTTAACAAATCCAAAAGTTTCACCTTTTTAGCAATTTAAGCCAAACGTTTACAAACGATACGAAACAAATCCAAAAGTTTCACCTTTTTAGAGATTTAAGTTGAATTACAAATGTTACGAAACAAAACCAAACATTTCCCGTTTTTTGCGATTTATGCGAAACATTTACAAACGTTACGAAACAAATCCAAATGTTTCACATTTTTAGTGATTGAAGCCAAACGATTTCAAACGTTACGAGACAAATCGAAATGTTTCATCTTTTTAGCATTTTAAGCCAAACGTTTAGAAACGTTTCGAAACAAATCCAAATGTTTCACCTTTTTAGCGATTTAAGCCAAACGTTTACAAAGGTTATGAAACAAATTCACACGTTTCACCTTTTTACCGATTTAAGCCAAACATTTACAAATGTTACAAAATGTTTAACCTTTTTAGCGATTTAAGCGGAACGTTTACAAACGTTACGAAATAAAACAAAACGTTTCCCCTTTTAAGCGATTTTAGCCAAACGTTACGACACAAAAACAAACGTTTCCCCTTTTTAGCGATTTTAGCCAAACGTTTAAAACGTTACGAAACAAATCCAAACATTTCACCTTTTTAGCGATTTTAGCCAAACGTTTACCCTTTTTAGCGATTTTAGCCAAACATTTCACCTTTTTAGCGATTTTAGCCAAACGTTTACAAACGTCACGAAACAAATCCAAACGTTTCACATTTATAGCAATTTAAGCGAAACGTTAAGAAACAAAATCAAGTGTTTCACCTTTTAGCAATTTAAGCCAAACGTTTACAAACACAACGAAACAAATCCAGGTGTTTCACATTTTTAGCAATAAAAGCCAAACGTTTACAAACGTTACGAAACTAATCCAAGCGTTTCACCTTGTAAACGTTACGAAACAAATCCAAATGTTTCACTTTTTTAGCGATTTAAGCCAAACGTTTGAAAACGGTACGAAACAATTCCATATCTTTCACATTTTTAGCAATTTAAGACAAACGATTATAAACGCCACGAAACAAATCCAAACTTTTCACCTTTTTTTAGCAATTTACGCCAAACGTATACAAACATTACGAAACAAATCAAAGCGTTTCACCTTTTTAGCAATTTAAGCCAAACGTTTATAAATGTTACGAAACAAATCCAATTGTTTGACCTTTTTAGTAATTTAAGCCAAACGTTAACAGACGTTCCGAAACAAATCCAAGCGTTTCACCGTATTAGTAATTTAAGCCAAACGTTTACAAACGTCAGACAACAAATCTAAGCGTTTCACGTTTTTAGCGACTAAAGCCAAACGTCTACAAACGTTATGAAACAAAACCAAACGTTTCACCTTTTTAGCGATTTAAGCCAAACGTTTAGAAACGATACGAAACAAATCCAAACGTTTCCCCTTTTTAGCAATTTAAGCCAAACGTTTACAAACGTTGCGAAACAAATCCAAACGTTTTAGCTTTTTAGCGATTTAAGCCAAACGTTTACAAACGTTACGAAACAAATCCAAACGTTTCTCCTTTTTAGCGATATAAGCCAAACGTTTACAAATGTTACGAAACAAGCCCAAACATTTCGCCTTTTGAGCGATTTAAGCCAAACGTTTACGAACGTTACAAAACAAATCCAAACATTTCATCTTTTTAGTGATTTAAGCCAAACTTCTACAAACGTTACAAAACAAAACCAAACGTTTAAAACGTTACGAAACAAATCCAAACGTTTCACATGTTTAGCGATTTAAGCCAAACCTTTACAAACGTTGCGGAAAAAATCCAAACATTTCACCTTTTTAGCGATTTAAGCCAAACGTTTACAAACATTACGAAACAAATCCAAATGTTATGCGTTTTTAGCGATATAAGCCAAACGTTTACAAACGTTACGAAACAAATCCAAACATTTCTCCTTTTGAGCGATTTAAGCCAAACGTTTACGAACGTTACAAAACAAATCCAAACGTTTCATCTTTTTAATGATTTAAGCCAAATGTTTACAAAACGATACGAAACAAATACACAAAGGATACGAAACAAATCCAAACATTTCACCTTTTTAGAGATTGAAGGCAAACGTTTACCAACGATACGAAACAAAACCAAACGTTTCTTTTAAACTAAACGTTTACAAACGATACGAAACAAATCCAAATGTTTCACATTTTTAGCGATATAAGCCAAACCTCTACAAACGTTGCGAAACAAATCGAAACGTTTTACCTTTTTAGCGATTTAAGCCAAACGTTTACAAACATTATGAAACAAATCCAAACGTTTCACCTTTTTAGCAATATAAGCCAAACGTTTACAAACGTTACGAAACAAATCCAAACATTTCGCCTTTTAAGCGATTTAAGCCAAACGTTTACGAACGTTACGAAACAAATACAAACGTTTCATCTTTTTAGTGATTTAAGCCAAACGTTTACAAACGATACGAAACAAATACAATTTAAGCCTAATGTTTACAAAGGATACGAAACAAATCCAAACATTTCACCTTTTTAGAGATTTAAGGCAAACGTTTACAAACGATACGAAACAAAACCAAACGTTTCACCTTATTAGCGACTTAAGCCAAACGTTTATAAACGATACGAAACAAATACAAACGTTTCACCTTTTTAGCGATTTAAGCCAAATGTTTACAAACAACAAAACCAAACGTTTAAAACGTTAAGAAAAAAATCAAAACGTTTCACATTTTTAGCGATTTGAGCCAAACCATTAGAAACGTTTCGAAACGTTTTAGCAATTTAAGCCAAACGTTTACAAACATTACGAAACAAATCCAAGTGTAAAACCTTTTTAGCAATTTAAGCCAAACGTTTACAAACGTTCCGAAACAAATCCAAGCGTTTCACCTTTTAAGTAATTTATGCCAAACATTTACAAACATTACGAAACAAATCCAAACGTTTCACATTTTTAGCGATTGAAGCCAAACGTTTACCAACGTTACGAAACAAATCCAAAGGTTTCCCCTTTTTAGCAATTTAAGCCAAACCATTTTTGTGATATAAGCCAAACATTTACAAACGTTTCAAATAAATCCAAACGTTTCACCTTTTTAGCAATTTAAGCCAAACGTAAATGAAGGTTATGAAACAAATCCAAACGTTTCCCCTTTTTTGCGATTTACGCCAAACGTTTAGAAACGTTATGAAACAAATCCAAACGTTTCACCTTTTTAGCTATTTAAGCCAAACTTTAAAAATGTTACGAAACAAATCCAAACATCTTGCCTTTTTAGTAATTTAAGCCAAACGTTTACTAACGTTATGAAACAAAGCCAAAAGTTTCACCTTTTTAGCGATTTAAGTCAAACGTTTAGAAACGATACGAAACAAATCCAAACGTTTCACCTTTTTAGCAATTTAAGCCAAACGTTTTCAAACGTTGCGAAACAAATCCAAACGTTTTAGCTTTTTAGCGATTTAACCAAACGTTTACAAACGTTACGAAACAAATCCAAACGCTTCGCCTTTTTAGCGATATAAGCCAAACGTTTACAAATGTTACGAAATAAACCCAAACATTTCACCTTTTTAGCGATTTAAGTGAAACGTTTAGAAACGTTACGAAACAAAACCAAAAGTTTCACCTTTTTAGGAATTTAAGCCAAACGTTCACTAACGTTACGAAACAAATCCAAACGTTTCCCCATTTTAGAGATTTAAGCCAAAAGATTAAAATGTTACGAAACAAATCCAAACGTTTCCGCATTTTAGCGATTTAAGCCTGAAGATTAAAACGTTACGAAACAAATCCAAACGTTTCACCTTTTTTGCGATATATGTCGAACGTTTGCAAACGTAACGAAATAAATCCAAACGTTTCACATTTTTAACTATTGAAGCCAAACGTTTACAAATATTATGAAACAAATCCAAACGTTTCATCTTTTTAGCAATATAAGCCTAACGTATACAAACTTTTCGAAGCAAATCCAAACGTTTCACCTTGTTTGCGATTTATGCCAAACGTTTATAAATGTTACTAAAAAAATTCAAACGTTTCATATTTTCATCGGTTGAAGCCAAACGTTTACAAACGTTATGAAACAAATCCAAACGTTTCATCTTTTTAGCGATATAAGTCAAACGTTTACAAACGTTTCGAAACAAATCCAAATGTTTCACCTTTTTAGCGATTTATGCCAAATGTTTACAAAGGTTAGGAAACAAATCCAAAAGTTTCACCTTTTTAGCGATTTAAGCCAAACGTTACGAAACAAATCCAAACGTTTTACCTTTTTAGCGATTTAAGAGGAAAGTTTACAAACGTTACGAAACAAATCCAAACGTTTCATCTTTTCAGCAATTTTAGCCAAACGTTCAGAAATATATCCAAGCGTTTCTCCGTTTTAGTAATGTAAGACAAATGTTTGCAAACGTTACGAAACAAATTCAAACGTTTACCCATTTTAGCGATTTCAGCCAAACGTTTACAAACGTTACGAAACAAAACTAAGTGTTTCACCTTTTTTGAAATTTACGCCAAACGATTACAAACGTATCGAAACAAATCTAGGCGTTTCACCTTTTTAGCAATTTAAGCCGAACGTTTACAAACGTTACGAAGCAAATCCAAGCGTTTCACCTTGTAAACGTTATGAAACAAATCCAAACATTTCACCTTTTTAGCTATTTAAGAAGAACGTTTACAAACAGTACGAAACGAATCCTAATGTTTCACCTTTTTAGCGAATTAAGACAAACGTTTATAAATGCCACAAAACAAATCCAAACTTTTCACGTTTTTACCAATTTAAGCCAAACGTTTACAAACGTTACGAAACAAATCAAAGCGTTTCACATTTGTTTTGCAATTTAATCCAAAAGTTTACAAAGGATATGAAAAAAAATCCAAACATTCCCCCTTTTTTGCGATTTAAGTCAAACGTTTACAAATGATAAGAAACAAATCCAAACGTTTCACCTTTTTAGAAATTTAAACCAAACGTTTACAAACATTACGAAACAAATCCAAACGTTTCACCTTTTTAGCGATTTAAGCCAAACGTTTACAAACGTTACGAAACAAATCTAAACGTTTCGCCCTTTTAGCGATATAACCCAGACGTTTACAAACGTTACGAAACAAATCCAAACGTTTCGCCTTCTGAATGATTGAATCCAAACATTTACAAACGTTACGAAACAAATCCACACGTTTCTCCTTTTTAGCGATTTAAGCGAAACGTTTACAAACAACAAAACTAAACGTTTAAAACGTAAAGAAACAAATCAAAACGTTTTATATTTTTAGCGATTTCAGATAAACCTTTACAAACGTTTCGAAACAAAACTAAACGTTTCACGTTTTTAGCAATTTAAGCCAAACGTTTACAAACTTTACGAAACAAATCCAAGCGTTTCACCTTTTTAGCAATTTAAGCCAAACGTTTACAAACGTTCCTAAACAAATCCAAGCGTTTCACCTTCTTAGTAATTTAAGCCAAACGTTTATAAACGTTACAAAACAAATCCAAAAGTTTCACCTTTTTAGCAATTTAAGCCAAACGTTTACAAACGATACGAAACAAATCCAAACGTTTCCCCTTTTTAGAGATTTAAGTTGAATTACAAATGGTACGAAACAAAACCAAACATTTCCCGTTTTTAGCTATTTATGCGAAACATTTACATACGTTACGAAACAAATCCAAATGTTTCACATTTTTAGCGATTGAAGCCAAACGTTTGCAAACGTTAGGAGACAAATCCAAATGTTTCATCTTTTTAGCATTTTAAGCCAAACGTTTACAAACGTTTCGAAACAAATCCAAATGTTTCACCTTTTTAGCGATTTAAGTCAAACGTTTACAAAGGTTATGAAACAAATTCACACGTTTCACCTTTTTACCGATTTAAGCCAAACATTTACAAATGTTACAAAATGTTTAACCTTTTTAGCGATTTAAGCGGAACGTTTACAAACGTTACGAAATAAAACAAAACGTTTCCCCTTTTAAGCGATTTTAGCCAAACGTTACGAAACAAAAACAAACGTTTCACCTTTTTAGCGATTTTAGCCAAACGTTTAAAACGTTACTAAACAAATCCAAACATTTCACCTATTTAGCGATTTTAGCCAAACGTTTACCCATTTTAGCGATTTTAGCCAAACATTTCACCTTTTTAGCGATTTTAGCCAAACGTTTACAAACGTCACGAAACAAATCCAAACGTTTCATATTTTTAGCAATTTAAGCGAAACGTTTACAAACGTTAAGAAACAAAATCAAGTGTTTCACCTTTTAGGCAATTTAAGCCAAACGTTTACAAACACAACGAAACAAATCCAGGTGTTTCACATTTTTAGCAATAAAAGCCAAACGTTTACAAACGTTACGAAACTAATCCAAGCGTTTCACCTTGTAAACGTTACAAAACAAATCCAAACGTTTCACTTTTTTAGCGATTTAAGCCAAACGTTTGAAAACGGTACGAAACAATTCCATATCTTTCACCTTTTTAGCAATTTAAGACAAACGATTATAAACGCCACGAAACAAATCAAAACTTTTCACCTTTTTTTAGCAATTTACGCCAAACGTATACAAACGTTACGAAACAAATCAAAGCGTTTCACCTTTTTAGCAATTTAAGCCAAACGTTTATAAATGTTACGAAACAAATCCAATTGTTTGACCTTTTTAGTAATTTAAGCCAAACGTTAACAGACGTTCCGAAACAAATCCAAGCGTTTCACCGTATTAGTAATTTAAGCCAAACGTTTACAAACGTTAGACAACAAATCTAAGCGTTTCACGTTTTTAGCGATTAAAGCCAAACGTCTACAAACGTTATGAAACAAAGCCAAACGTTTCACCTTTTTAGCGATTTAAGTCAAACGTTTAAAAACGATACGAAACCAATCTAAACGTTTCACCTTTTTAGCAATTTAAGCCAAACGTTTACAAACGTTGCAAAACAAATCCAAACGTTTTAGCTTTTTAGCGATTTAAGCCAAACGTTTACAAACGTTACGAAACAAATCCAAACGTTTCGCCTTTTTAGCGATATAAGCCAAACATTTACAAATGTTACGAAACAAACCCAAACATTTCGCCTTTTGAGCGATTTAAGCCAAACGTTTACGAACGTTACAAAACAAATCCAAACATTTCATCTTTTTAGTGATTTAAGCCAAACGTCTACAAACGTTACAAAACAAAACCAAACGTTTAAAACGTTACGAAACAAATCCAATCATTTCAAATTTTTAGCGATTTAAGCTAAACCTTTACAAACGTTGCGAAAAAAATCCAAACATTTCCCCTATTTAGTGATTTAAGCCAAACGTTTACAAACATTACGAAACAAATACAAATGTTTCGCCTTTTTAGCGATATAAGCCAAACGTTTACAAACGTTACGAAACAAATCCAAACATTTCGCCTTTTGAGCGATTTAAGCCAAACGTTTACGAACGTTACGAAACAAATCCAAACGTTTCATCTTTTTAGTGATTTAGGCCAAACGTTTACAAACGATACGAAACAAATACAATTTAAGCCTAATGTTTACAAAGGATACGAAACAAATCCAAACATTTCACCTTTTTAGAGATTTAAGGCAAACGTTTACAAACGATACGAAACAAAACCAAACGTTTCATTTAAACTAAACGTTTACAAACGATACGAAACAAATCCAAATGTTTCACATTTTTATCGATTTAAGCCAAACCTTTACAAACGTTGCGAAACAAATCGAAACGTTTTACATTTTTAGCGATTTAAGCCAAACGTTTACAAACATTATGAAACAAATCCAAACGTTTGGCCTTTTTAGCAATATAAGCCAAACGTTTACAAACGTTGCGAAACAAATCCAAACATTTCGCCTTTTGAGCGATTTAAGCCAAACGTTTACGAACGTTACGAAACAAATCCAAACGTTTCATCTTTTTAGTGATTTAAGCCAAACGTTTACAAACGATACGAAAGAAATACAATTTAAGACTAATGTTTACAGAGGATATGAAACAAATCCAAACATTTCACCTTTTTAGAGATATAAGGCAAACGTTTACAAACGATATGAAACAAAACCAAACGTTTCACCTTTTTAGCGATTTAAGCCAAACGTTTACAAACGATACGAAACAAATACAAACGTTTCACCTTTTTAGCGATTTAAGCCAAATGTTTACAAACCACAAAACCAAATGTTTAAAACGTTAAGAAAAAAATCAAAACGTTTCACACTTTTAGCGATTTGAGCCAAACCTTTAGAAACGTTTCGAAACGTTTTAGCAATTTAAGCCAAACGTTTACAAACATTACGAAACAAATCCAAGTGTAAAACCTTTTTGGCAATTTAAGCCAAACGTTTACAAACGTTCCGAAACAAATCCAAGCGTTTCACCTTTTAAGTAATTTAAGCCAAACGTTTAGAAACGTTACGAAACAAATCCAAGTGTTTCATCTTTTTAGCAATTTAAGCCGAACGTTTAATAACGTTACAAAACAAATCCAAACATTTCACCTTTTTAGCGATTCAAGCTGAATTACAAACGTTACGAAACAAAACCTAACATTTCACCTTTTTAGCGATTTATGCAAAACGTTTCCAAACGTTTCGAAACAAATCCAAATATTTCACATTTTTATCGATTGAAGCCAACCGTTTACAAACGTTACGAAACAAATCCAAATGTTTCATCTTTTTAGCATTATTAGCCAAACGTTTATAAACGTTTCGAAACAAATCCAAACGTTTCACCTTTTTAGCGATTTAATCCAAACGTTTACAAACGTTGCGAAACAAATCCAAATGTTTCACCTTTTTAACTATTTAATCCAAACGTTTACAAACGTTACGAAACAAATCCAAACATTTCACCTTTTGAGCGATTTAAGCCAAACGTTTACGAACGTTACGAAACAAATCCAAATGTTTCATCTTTTTAGTGATTTAAGCCAAACGTCTACAAACGTCACAAAACAAAACCAAATGTTTAAAACGTTACGAAACAAATCCAAACGTTTCACATTTTTAGCCATTTAAGCCAAACCTTTACAAACGTTTCGAAACAAAACCAAGTATTTCACCTTTTTAGCAATTTAAGTCAAACGTTTACAAACGTTACGAAACATATCCAAGGGTTCCACCTTTTTATCAATTTAAGACAAATGTTTATAAACGCCACGAAACAAATCCAATCTTTTCACCTTTTTTACCAATTTAAGCAAAACGTTTACAAACGTTACGAAACAAATCAAAGTGTTTTACCTTTTTTACAATTAAGCCAAATGTTTACAAAGGATACGAAACAAATCCAAATGTTTCCCCTTTTGTAGCGATTTAAGCCAAACGTTTACGAACGTTACGAAACAAATCCAAATCTTTCGCCTTTTTAGCGATATAAGCCAAACGTTTACAAACGGTACGAAACAAATCCAAACGTTTCGCCTTTTGAGAGATTTAATCCAAAAGTTTTCAAACGCTACGAAACAAATCCAAACGTTTCTCCTTTTTAGCGATTTAAGCCAAATGTTTACAAACAACAAAAACAAACGTTTAAAACGTTAAGAAACAACTCAAAACGTTTCATATTTTAGCAATTTGAGCCAAACCTATAGAAACGTTTTGAAACTTTTAGCAATTTAAGCCAAACGTTTACAAACATTACGAAACAAATCCAAGCATTTAACCTTTTTAGCAATTTAAGCCAAACGTTTACAAACGTTCCGAAAGAAATCCAAGCGTTTCACTTTTTAAGTAATTTAAGCCAAACGTTTAGAAACATTACGAAATAAATCCAAGTGTTTCACCTTTTTAGCAATTTAAGCCGAACGTTTAATAACGTTACGAAACAAATCCAAACGTTTCACCTTTTTAGCGATTTAAACTGAAATACAAACGTTATGAAACAAAACCAAACATTTAACCTTTTTAGCGATTTATGCAAAACGTTTACAAACGTTACGAAACAAATCCAAATGTTTCACATTTTTAGCGATTGAAGCCAAACGTTTACAAACTTTACGAAACAAATCCAAATGTTTCATCTTTTTAGCATTATAAGCCAAACGTTTACAAACGTTTCTAAACAAATCCAAACGTTTCACCTTTTTAGCGATTTAAGCCAAACATTTACAAAGGTTATAAAATAAATCCAAACATTTCACCTTTTTAGCTATTTAAGCCAAACGTTTACAAACGTTACAAAAGAAATCCAAATGTTTTTCCTTTTTAGCGATTTATGCGGAACGTTTACAAACGTTACGAAACAAAAGCAAACGTTTCTCCTTTTAAGCGATTTTAGCCAAACATTACGAAACAAAACCAAACGTTTCACCTTTTTAGCGATTTTAGCCAAACGTTAAAAACGTTACGAAACGAATCCAAACGTTTCACCTTTTTAGCGATTTAAGTGAAAACTTTACAAACGTCACGAAACAAATCCGAATGTTTCACATTTTTATCAATTTAAGAGAAACATTTACAAACGTTAAGAAACAGAACCAAGTATTTTACCTTTTTAGCAATTTAAGCAAAAACGTTTACAAACGTAACGAAACAAATCCAGGTGCTTCACCTTTTTTGCAATATAAGCCAAACGTTTACAAACGTTACGAAACAAATCCAAGCGTTTAACCTTGTAAACGATTCAAAACAAAGCCAAACATTTCAACTTTTTAGCGATTTAAGCCAAATGTTTACAAATGTTCCAAAACAAATCAAAGCGTTTCACCGTTTTGGTAATTTAAGCCAAACGTTTACAAACATTACACAACAAATTCATGCGTTTCACCTTTTTAGAAACTTAAGCCAAACGTCACGAAACAAATCCAAACGTTTTGCCTTTTTAGCGATTTAAGTCAAACATTTAGAAACAATACGAAACAAATCCAAACATTTCACCTTTTTAGCGATTTAAGCCAAACGTTTAGGAACGTTGCGAAATAAATCCAAATGTTTCACCTTTTTAGCGATTTAAGCCAAACGTTTACAAATGTTACAAAACAAATCCAACCGTTTCCCCTTTTTAGTGATTTAAGCAAACCGTTTACAAACGTTACGAAACAAAACCAAACGTTTAAAACGTTACAAAACAAATCCAAACGTTTAAAACGTTACGAAACAAATCCAAACGTTTCACATTTTTAGCGATTTAAGCAAAACCTTTACAAACGTTTCGATACAAAACCAAGTGTTTCACCTTTTTAGCAATTTAAGCCAAACATTTATAAACGTTACGAAACAAATCCAAGGGTTTCACCTTTTTTAACAATTTAAGCCAAACGTTTACAAACGTTCCGAAACAAATCAAAGTGTTTCACCTTTTTAGTAATTTAAGCCAAACGTTTACAAACGTAACGAAATAAATCCAAGTGTTTCACCTGTTTAGCAATTTAAACCAAACGTTTACAAACGCTATGAAACAAATCCAAACGTTTCACCTTTTTAGCGATTTAAGCTGAAAGTTTACAAAAGTTACGAAACAAAACCAAACATTTCACCTTTTTAGCAATTTAAGCCTAACGCTTACAAACGTTACGAAACAAATCCAAATGTTTCCCCATTTTAGTGATTTAATCCAAACGTTTAAAACGTTATGAAACAAATCCAAACATTTATCCTTTTTAGCGATTTATGCAAAACGTTTACAAACGTTACGAAACAAATCTAAACATTTCACATTTTAAGTGATTGAAGCAAAACGTTTAAAAACGTTACAAAACAAATCCAAACGTTTAATCTTTTTAGAAATATAAGCCAAACGTTTACAAATGTTTCGAAACAAATCCAAACGTTTCCCCTTTTTAGCGATTTAAGCCAAACGTTTACAAAGGTTAGGAAACAAATCCAAATGTTTCACCTTTTTAGCGATTTAAGCCAAACGTTTACAAACGTTACGAAACAAATCAAACGTTTCCGCTTTTTAGAGATTTAATCCAAACGTTTTAAACGATATGAAACAAATCTAAACATTTCACCTTTTTAGCAATTCAAGCATAACGTATACAAACGTTACGAAACAAATCCAAACGTTTCCCATTTTCGCGATTTAATCCAAACGTTTAAAACGTTATGAAACAAATCCAAACATTTAGCCTTTTAGCGATTTATGCAAAACGTTTACAAACAATACGAAATAAATCCATATGTTTCATCTTTTTAGCAATATAAGTCAAACGTTTACAAAAGTTTTGAAATAAATCCAAACGTTTTACCTTTTAAGCGATATCAGCCAAACGTTTACAAAGGTTATGAAACAAATACAAACGTTTCACCTTTTTAGCGATTTAGGCCAAACATTTACAAACGTTACGAAACTAATCAAACGTTTACCTTTTTAGCGGTTTAAGCTTAACGTTTACAAATTTTATGAAACAAAACCAAACGTTTCATCTTTTTAGCTATTTTAGCCTAACGTTTACAAACGTTAGAAAATTAATCCAAACATTTCACCTTTTTATCAATTTAAGCCAAACGTTTACAAACATTACGAAACAAATCCAAACGTTTCACCTTTGTAGCGATTTAAGATGAACGTTTACAAACATTACGAAACAAAACCAAACATTTCACCCTTTTAGCAATATAAGCCTAACGTTTATAAGCAATACGAAACTAATCCAAGCGTTTCACCTTTTTAGTAATTTAAGCCAAATGTTTACAAACATTACGAAACAAATCCAAGTGTTTCACCTTTTTTACAATTTAAGCTAAACGTTTACAAACGTTACAAAACAAATCCAAATGTTTCCCATTTTTAGCGATTTAAGCCAAACGTTTACAAATGTTGCAAAATAAAACCAAACGTTTAAAACGTTTCGAAACAAAACCAAGCGTTTCACCTTTTTTGCAATTTAAGACAAATGTTTATGAAAGTTCCCAAACAAATCCAATCGTTTAACAGTGTTAGTAAATTAAGCCAAACATTTACAAACGTTACAAAACAAATCCAAGAGTTTCAACTTTTTAGCAATTTAAACCAAACTTCTACATACGTTTCGAAACAAATCCAAACGCTTTACCTTGTTGGCGATTTAAGCCAATCGTTTACAAACATTACGAAACAAAACCTAATGTTTCACCTTTTTAGCAATTTAAGACAAACCTTTACAAACGTTACGAAAAAAATCCAAACGTTTCCCCATTTTAGCGATTTAAGCCAAACGTTTAAAACGTTACAAAACAAATCCAAATGTTTCACCTTTCTTGCAATTTATGCCAAACGTTGACAAACATTACGAAACAAATCCAAACTTTTCACATTTTTAGCGATTGTAGCTAAACGTTTACAAACGTTATGAAACAAATCCAAACGTTTGAGCTTTTTAGCGATATAAGCAAACGTTTAAAAACGATTCGAAAGAAATCCAAACATTTAACCTTTTTATCGATTTATGCACGTTTACAAACGTTATGAAACAAATCCAAATGTTTCACCTCTTTAGCGATTTAAGCCAAACGTTTACAAACGCTACGAAAGTAATCCAAACGTTTTACATTTTTAGCGATTTAAGCGGAACATTTACAAACGCTACGAAACAAAACCAAATGTTTCACCTTTTTAGCGATTTCAGCCAAACGTTTAAAACGTTACGAAACAAATCCAAGCGTTTCACATTTTTAGCAATTTAAGGCAAACGTTTACAAATGTTACGAAAAAAAACAAAGCGTTTTTCCTTTTTAGCAATTTAAGCCAAGCGTTTAGAAAAGTAACGAAACAAATTCAGGCGTTTCACCATTTTAGCAATTTAACCAAACGTTTACAAACGTCACGAAACAAATCCATGCGTTTCACCTTGTAAGCATTACGAAACAAATCCAAACGTTTCACCTTTTTATTGATTTAAGCCAAACATTTACAAACGGTACGAAACAAATCCAAACGTTTCACCTTTTTAGCGATTTAAGTCAAGCGTTTATAAACGCTACAAAACAAATCAAAATGTTTCAACTTTTTAGCAATTTAAGCCAAACTTTTATAAACGTTACAAAACAAATCCATGAGTTTCTCGTTTTTAGCAATTTAAACCAAACGTTTACAAACGTTACAAAACAAATCAAAGAATTTCACCTTTTTTAGCAATTTAAGCCAAATGTTTACGAAGGTTACAAAACAAATCCAAACGTTTCACCTTTTTAGCAATTTAAGCCAAACAATTACAAACGATACGAAACAAATCCAAACGTTTCCCCTTTTTAGCAATTTAAGCCAAACGTTTACCAACGTTACGAAACAAATCCAAGCGTTTCACCTTTTTAGCGATTTAAGCCAAACGTTTACAAACGTTACGAAACAAATCCAAGCGTTTCACCTTTTTAGCGATTTAAGCCAAACGGTTACAAACATTACGAAACATGTCCAAACGTTTCGCCTTTTTAGCCATTTAAGCCAAACGTTACGAAACAAAACTTAACGTTTAAAATGTTAAGAAACAAATCCAAACGTTTCACATTTTTAGCGATTTAAGCCAAACCTTTACAAATGTTACGAAACAAAACCAAGCGTTTCATCTTTTTAGCAATTTAAGCCCAACATTTACAAATGTTACGAAACAAATCCAAGCGTTTCACTTTTTTAGCGATTTAAGCCAAACGTTTACACACGTTCCGAAAAAAATCCAAGTGTTACACCTTTTTAGTAATTTAAGCCAAACGTTACAAACGTTACCAAACAAATCCAAGCGTTTTATATTTTTATCAATTTAAGCCAAATGCTTACAAACGTTACGAAACAAATCCAAACGTTTCACCTTTTTAGCGATTTAAGCTGAACGTTTACAAACGTTACGAAACAAAACCAAACCTTTCACCTTTTTAGCAATTTAAGCAAAATGTTTACAAACGTCACGAATCAAATCCAACAGTTTCCCCATTTTAGAGATTTAATCCAAACGTTTAAAGCATTACGAAACAAATCCCAACATTTCACCTTTTTAGCGATTTATGCCAAACGTTTAGAAACGTTACGAAACAAATCCAAACGTTTCACCTTTTTCAGCGATTGAAGCCAAACGTTTACAAACGTTTCGAAACAAATCCAAACATTTCGCCTTTTTAGTTATTTAAGCCAAACGTTTGCAAAGGTTACGAAATAAATCCAAACGTTTCCCCTTTTTATCGATTTCAGCCAAACGTTTACAAAATTTACATATTAAATCCAAATGTTTCACCTTTTTAGCGATTTAAGACAAACGTTTACAAACGTTACGAAACAAACCCAACTGTTTCACCTTTTTAGCAATTTAAGCCAAACGTTTACAAACGTTACGAAAGAAATCTAAGCGTTTCACCATTTTAGCAATTTAAGCCAAACGTTTACAAACGTTACGAAACAAATCCAAGCGTTTCCCCGTTTTAGCAATTTAAGCCAAACGTTTACAAACGTTGCGAAACAAATTCAAGCGTTTCCCCTTTTTAGCGATTTAAGCCAAAGGATTAAAAACTATACAAAGCCAATATAAACGTTTATATCGTTACGAAACAAATCCAAACATTTCACCGTTTGAGCGATTTAAGCCAAACGTTTACAAATGTTACGAAACAAACCCAAACATTTCACCTTTTTAGCCATTTAAGCCAAACCTTTACAAACATTACGACACATAAACAAACGTTTAAAACGTTACGAAACAAATCCAAACGTTTTACATTTTTATCAATTTAAGCCAAACCTTTACAAACATTACGAAACAAAACCAAGTGTTTCACCTTTTTAGCAATTTAAGCCAAACGTTTACAAAAGTAACGAACCAAATCTAAGCATTTAACCTTTTTAGCAATTTAAGCCAAAAGTTTACAAATGTTACAAAACAAATCCAAGCATTTAACCTTTTTAGTAATTTAAGCCAAACGTTTACAAACGTTACAAAATAAATCCAAGCGTTTCACTTTTTTAGAAATTTAAGTCAATTGTTTACAAACGTTGCGAAACAAATCCAAGCGTTTCACCTTTTTAGCAATTTACGCCAAACGTTTACAAAGGTTACGAAACAAATCCAAAAGTTTCACTTTTTTAGTGATTTAAGCCAAACGTTTACAAACGTTACGAAACAAATCCAAACGTTTCACCTTTTTAGCTATTTAAGCCAAACGTTTATAAATGCTACGAAACAAATCCAAATGTTTCACCTTTTTAGCAATTTAAGTTAAATGTTTACAAACATTACAAAACAAATCCAAGTGTTTCTCTTTTTTAGCAATTGAAGCCAAACGTTTACAAACGTTATGAAACAAATCAAGGCATTTCACCTTTTGAACAATTTAAGCCAAACGTTTACAAAGGATACGAAACAAATACAAACGTTTCCCCTTTTTAGCGATTTAAACCAAACGTTTACAAACGATACGAAACAAATCCAATCGTTTCACCTTTTTAGCGATTTAAGCCAAACATTTACAAACGTTACGAAACAAATCTAAATGTTTTGAATTCATAGTGATTTAAGCCAAACATTTACAAACGTTATGAAACAAATCCAAACCTTTACAAACTTTAGAAAACAAATACAAACGATTCCCCATTTTAGCGATTTAAGCCAAATGTTTAAAATGTTGCGAAACAAATCCAAAAGTTTCTCCTTTTTAGCAATTTATGCCAAACGTTTACAAGCGTTACGAAACAAATCCAAACTTTTCTCCTTTTTAGCAATTTATGCCAAACGTTTAAAACGTTACGAAACAAAACCAAGCGTTTCACCTTTTTAGACTTTTAAGCCAAACGTTTACAAACGTTACGAAACAAATCCAAACGTTTCACCTTTTTAGCGATATAAGCCAAACGTTTAGAAACGTTTCGAAACAAATCCAAATAATTTCACCTTTCTAGCAATTTTAGCCAAACGTTAACAAAGTTTATGAAATAAATCCAAACGTTTCACCTTTTTAGCGATTTAAGCCAAACGTTAACAAACGTTACGAAACAAATCCAAATGTTTCACCTTTCGAGCGATTTAAGCAGAACTTTTATAAATGTTACGAAACAAATCCAAACGTTTCACCTTTTTAGCGATTTTAGCCAAACGTCATGAAACAAATTAAAAGTTTCCTCATTTTAGCGATTTCAAACAAACGTTTAAAATGTTATGAAACAAATCCAAATGTGTTCTCTTTTTAGTGATTTAAGCCAAACGTTACGAAACAAATCCAAACATTTTGTATTTTTAGCGATTGAAGCCAAACGTTTACAAACGTTACGAAACAAATCCAAACGTTTCAGCTTGTTAACGTTACGAAACAAATCCAAACGTTTCACCTTTTTATCGATTTAACCCAAACATTTACAAATGGTACAAAACAAATCCAAACGTTTCACCTTTTTAGCGATTCAAGCCAAACGTTTATAAACGCTATGAAACAAATCCAAATGTTTCACGTTTTTTGCAATTTAAGCCAAACATTTACAAACTTTACGAAACAAATCCAAGTGTTTCTCCTTTTTAGAGATCTAAGCCAAACGTTTACAAACGTTATGAAGCAAATCAAAGCATTTCACCTTTTTATCAATTTAAGCCAAACATTTACGAAGCTTACAAAACAAATCCAAACGTTTCACCTTTTTAGCAATATAAGCCAAACGTTTACAAACAATACGAAACAAATCCAAACCTTTCCCCTTTTTAGCGATTTAAGCCAAACGTTTACAAACGTTACGAAACAATTCCAAGCGTTTCACCTTTTTAGCTATTTAAGCCAAACGTTTACAAAAGTTACGAAAGAAATCCAAATGTTTTGCCTTTTTAGCGATTTAAGCAAAACATTTACAAACGTTACGTAACAAATCCAAGCGTTTCCCCTTTTTAGCGATTTATGCCAAACGTTTACAAACGTTATGAAACAAAATTTAACGTTTAAAACGTTACGAAGCAAATTCAAACGTTTCACATTTTTAGCGATTTAAGCCAAACCTCTAAACATGTTACGAAACAAAACCAAGAGTTTCACCTTTTTAGCAATGTAAGCCAAACGTTTACAAACGTTACAAAACAAATCCAAGCGTTTCACCTTTTTAGCAATTTAAACGAAACAATTACCCACGTTCCGAAACAAATCCAAGTGTTTCCCCTTTTTATTAAATTAAGCCAAACGTTTACAAACGTTACGAAACAAATCCAAGTGTTTCACCTTTTTTAGCAATTTAAGTCAAACATTTACAAACGTTATGATACAAATCCAAACGTTTCACCTTTTTAGAGATTTAAGTCGAACGTTTACAAATGTTACGAAGCAAAACCCAACATATCACCTTTTTAGCAATTTAAGCCAAACGTCACGAAACAAATCCAACTGTTTCACCATTTTAGCGATTTAATCCAAACATTTAAAACGCTACCAAACAAATCCAAATATTTCACCTTTTTAGCAATTTTATGCCAAACGTTTACAAACGTTACGAAACAAATCCAAATGTTTCACCTTTTTAGCGATTGAATCCAAACGTGTACAAACGTTTCACCTTTTTAGCGATTTAAGCCAAACGTTTACAAAGATTACGAAACAAATCTAAATGTTTCACTAGCAATTTAAGCCAAACATTTACAAACGTTATGAAACAAATCCAAACATTTCATCTTTTTAGCGATTTAAGCCAAACGTTTACAAACGTTACGAAAAAAAAACAAACATTTAATCTTTTTAGCAATTTAAGCCAAACGTCACGAAACAAATCCAACTGTTTCCCCATTTTAGCGATTTAATCCAAAACATTTAAAACATTACGAAACAAATCCAAATATTTCACCTTTTTATCAATTTATGCCAAACGTTTACAAAAGTTACGAAACAAATCCAATGTTTCACCTTTTTAGCGATTGAAGCCAAACGTTTACAAACGTTTCCCATTTTTAGCGATTTAAGCCAAACGTTTACAAAGGTTACGAAAGAAATCCAAATGTTTCACCTTTTTAGGAATTTATGCTAAACGTTTACAAACGTTACGAAACAAATCCAAGTGTTTCTCTTTTTTAGTGATTCAAGCCAAACATTTACAAACGATAAGAAAAAAATCCAAAATTTTAACCTTTTTAGCGATTGAAGCCAAAGGTTTACATACGTTACGAAACAAATCCAAATGTTTCACCTTTTTAACGATTTAAACAAAACATTTACAAACGTTACAAAACAAATCCAAAACGTTTCGTCTTTGTAGCGATTTAAGCCAAACATTTTCGAACATTACGAAACAAATCCAAACGTTTCCCCTTTTTAACGATTTAAGCAAAACGTTTACAAACGTTACGAAACAAAACAAAAAGTTTAAAACGTTACGAAACATATCAAAACGTTTCACATTTTTAGTGATTTAAGCCAAACCTTTACAAACATTACGAAACAAAATAAAGCATTTCACTTATTAGTAATTTAAGCCAAACGTTTACAAACTTTACAAAACAAATCTAAGCGTTTCATCTTTTTAGCTATTTAAGCCAAACGTTTATAAACGTTCCGAAAGAAATCTAAGCGTTTCACCTTCTTAGTAATTTAAGCCAAACGTTTACAAACTGTACAAAACAAATCCAAGCGTTTCACCGTTATAGCAATTTAAGCCAAACATTTACAAACGCTACGAAAGAAATCCAAAATTTTCACCTTTTTAGCGATTGAAGCCAAACATTTACAAACATTACGAAACAAATCCGAACGTTTCACCTTTTTAGAGATTTTAAGCCAAACGTTTACAAACGTGACGAAACAAATCCAAACTTTTCGTCTTTATAGCGATTTAAGCCAAACATTATGGAACAAATCCAAAAGTTTCATCTTTTTAGCGATTTAAGCCAAATATTTACAAACGATACGAAACCAAACCAAAAGTTTAAAACGTTACGAAACAAATCCAAACGTTTCATATTTTTAGCGATTTAAGCCAAACCTTTACAAACGTTACGAAACAAAACCAAGCGTTTCACCTTTTTAGCAATTTAAGCCAAACGTTTACAAACGTTACGAAACAAATCCAAGCGTTTCACCTTTTTAGCAATTTAAGCCAAACGTTTACAAACGTTCCGAAATAAATCCAAGTGTTTCACCTTTTTAGCAATTTAAGCCAAACGTTTACAAACGTTCCGGAACAAATTGAAGCGTTTCACGTTTTTAGGAATTTAAGCCAAACGTTTACAAAAGTTGCAGAACAAATCCAAGCATTTCCCCTTTTTAGCAATTTAGGCCAAACCTTTACAAACGTTAAAAAACAAATCCAAGCGTTTCACCTTTTTAGCAATTTAAGCCAAACGTTTACAAATGTTACCAAACAAATCTAAGCGTTTCACCTTTTTAGCAATTTAAGCCAAACGTTTACAAACGTTATGAAACAAATCCAACTGTTTCACCTTTTTAGCGATCTAAGCCAAACGTTTAGAAACGTTACGAAAAAAATCCAAACGTTTCAGCTTTTTAATGATTGATGCAAAACGTTTATAAACGTTACAAAACAAATCCAAACGTTTCACCTTTTTAGCGATTTAAACCAAACGTTTACAAACGTATCGAAACAAATCGAAACGTTTCGCCTTTTTCGCTATTTAAGCCAAACGTTTACAAACGTTACGAAACAAATCCAAATGTTTCACCTTTTTAGCGATTTAAGCCAAATGTTTACAAACGTTGACAAACAAATGCAAACGTTTCCCCTTTTTTGCGATTTAAGCCAAACGTTTACAAACGTTTTGAAACAAATCCAAATGTTTCACCTTTTTAGCGATTTAAGCCAAACGTTTACAAACGTTATGAAACAAATCCAAATGTTTCTCCTTTTTAGCGATTTAAGCCAAACGTTTACAAAGGTTACGAAACAAATCCAAATATTTCACCTTTTTAGCAATTTAAGACGAACGTTTAGAAACGCTGCGAAAAAAATCCAAATATTTTACCTTTTTACCAATTTAAGACAAACGTTTACAAACATTGCGAAATAAATCCAAGCGTTTCACCTTTTTACCAATTTAAGCCAAACGTTTACAAACGTTATGAAACAAATCCAAGCGTTTCACCTTTTTTACAATTTAAGCCAGCGTTTTCAAATGTTACAAAACAAATCCAAGCGTTTCACATTTTTAGCAATTTAAGTCAAACGCTTACAAACATCACGAAACAAATCTAAACGTTTCACCTTTTTAGCTATTTAAGCCAAACGTTGACAAACGTTACGAAACAAATCCAAACGTGTCACCTTTTTAGCGACTTAAACCAAATGTTTACAAACGTTGCAAAACAAATCCAAACGTTTCACCTTTTTAGCGATTTAACCCAATCGTTTACAAACGTTACGAAACAAATCTCAACGTTTCGACTTTTTAGCAATTTAAGCCAAACGTTTAGAAACGTTACGAAACAAATCCAAATGTTCTCCTTTTTATGATTTAAGCCAAACGTTTACAAACGATACAAAAAAAACCAAACGTTTAAAACGTTACGAAACAAATCCAAACGGTTCACATTATTAGCAATTTAAGCCAAACGTTTACAACGTTACAAAACAAAACCAAATGTTTAAAACGTTACGAACTAAATCCAAACGTTTCACGTTTTTAGCGTTTTAAGCCAAACCTTTACAAACGTTACGAAACAAAACCAAGTGTTTCACCTTTTTAACAATTTAAGAAAACGTTTACCAACGTTCCGAAACAAATCCAAGTGTTTCACCTTTTTACCAATTTAAGCCAAACGATAATTAACGTTCCGAAACAAATCCAAGCGTTTCACCTTTTTAGCAATTTAAGCCATACGTTTACAAAGGTTAGGAAACAAATCCAAATGTTTCACCTTTTTAGCGATTTAAGCCAAACGTTTACAAAGGTTAGGAAACAAATCCAAATGTTTCACCTTTTTAGCGATTTAAGCCGAACGTTTACAAACGTTACGAAACAAATCAAACGTTTCACCGTATTAGCGATTTAATCCAAAAGTTTAAAACGATATGAAACAGATCCAAACATTTCACCTTTTTAGCAATTTAAGGATAACGTTTACAAACGTTACGAAACAAATCCAAACGGTTCCCCATTTTGGTGATTTAATCCAAACGTTTAGAACGTTATGAAACAAATCCAAACATTTAGCCTTTTATAGATTTATGCAAAACGTTTACAAAAATTATGAAATAAATCCATATGTTTCGTCTTTTTAGCAATATAAGCCAAACGTTTAAAAACGTTTCGAAATAAATCCAAACGCTGTACCTTTTTAGCGATTTCAGCCAAACGTTTACAAAGGTTATGAAACAAATCTAAACGTTTCACCTTTTTAGCGATTTTGGCCAAACGTTCACAAACGTTACGAAACTAATCAAACGTTTCACCTTTTTAGGGATTTAAGCTGAACGTTTACAAACGTTACGAAACAAAACAAAACGTTTCATCTTTTTAGCGATTTTAGTCGAACGTTTACAAATGTTACAAAACAAATCCAAGCATTTCACCTTTTTACCAATTTAAGCCAAACGTTTACAAACATTACAAAACAAATCCAAATGTTTCACCTTTTTAGCAATTTAAGATGAACGTTTACATAGTTACAAATCAAAACCAAACATTTCACCTTTTTAGCAATTTAAGCCTAACGTTTACAAACATTACGAAACAAATCCAAGCGTTTCACCTATTTAGAAATTTAAGCCAAAGGTTTACAAACGTTACGAAACAAATCCAAGCGTTTCACCTTTTTAGCAATTTAAGCCAAACGTTTACAAACTTTACAAAACAAATCCAAACGTTTGCCCTTTTTAGCTATTTAAGCCAAACGTTTACAAATGTTACAAAATTAAACCAAACGTTTAAAACGTTTCAAAACAAAACCAAGCGTTTTACCTTTTTAGCAATTTAAGCCAAATGTTTACAATCGTTTCACAGTGTTAGTAATTTAAACCAAACATTTACAAACGTTACAAAACATATCCAAGAGTTTCACCTTTTTAGGAATTTAAGCCAAACTTTTACAAACGTTACGAAACAAATCCAAACGCTTTACCTTGTTAGCAATTTAAGCCAATCGTTTACAAACATTACGAAACAAAACCTAACGTTTCACCTTTTTAGAAATTTAAGCCAAACGTTTACCAACGTTACGAAAAAATCCAAACGTTTCCCCATTTTAGCGATTTAAACCAAACGTTTAAAACATTACGAAATAAATCCAAATGTTTCACCTTTTATGCAATTTATGCCAAACGTTTAAAACGTTACAAAACAAATCCAAGCTTTTCACATTTTTAGCGATTGAACGTTTACAAACGTTACGAAACAAATCCAAACGTTTGACCTTTTTAGAAATATTAGCAAACTTTTACAAACGCTTCCAAAGAAATCCAAACATTTCACCTTTTTATCGATTTAAGCCAAACATTTACAAAGGTTATGAAACAAATCCAAACGTTTTCCTTGTTTATCGATTTAAGCCAAACGTTTACAAACGCTACGAAAGTAATTCAAACAATTTACATTTTTAGCGATTTCAGCGGAACGTTTAAAAACGTTACGAAATAAAACCAAACGTTTCACCTTTTTAGCGATTTCAGCCAAACGATTAAAACGTTTCGAAACAAATCTAAAGGTTTTATCTTATTAGCGTTTTAAGCAAAACATTTACAAACGTTACGAAACAAATCCAAACGTTTCACCTTTTTAACGATTGAAGCCAAACGTTTACAAACGTTACGAAACAAATCTAAACGCTTCACTTTTTTAGCAATTTAAGGCAAACGTTTACAAACGTTACGAAAATAAAACAAAGTGTTTTACCTTTTTAGCAATTTAAACCGAGCATTTACGAACGGCACGAAACAAATCAAAATGTTTCACCTTTTTAGCGATTTAAGCTAAACGTTTATAAATGCTACAAAACAAATCCAAACGTTTCAACTTTTTAGCAATTTAAGCCAAACGTTTACAAACGTTACAATACAAATCCAAGTGTTTCTCATTTTTCGCAATTTAAACCAAACGTTTACAAACGTTATAAAACAAATCAAAACATTTCACCTTTTTAGCAATTTAAGCCAAACGTTTATGAAGGGTACAAAACAAATCAAACTGTTTCACCTTTTTAGCAATTTAAGCCAAACGATTACAAACGATACGAAACAAATCCAAACGTTTCCCCTTTTTAGCGATTTAAGCCAAACGTTTACAAACGTTACGAAACAAATCCAAGCATTTCACCTTTTTAGCGATTTAAGCCAAACGTTATGAAACAAAACTTAACTTTTAAAACGTTACGAAACAAATCCAAACGTTTCCCATTTTTAGCGATTTAAGCCAAACCTTTACAAACGTTACGAAACAAAACCAGTTTCACCTTTTTAGCAATTTATGCCAAACGTTTACAAATGTTACGAAACAAATCCAAGCGTTTTGCCTTTTTAGCAATTTAAGCCAAACGTTTACACACGTTCCAAAAAAAATCCAAATGTTACCCCTTTTTAGTAATTTAAGCCAAACGTTACCAGACAAATCCAAGCGTTTTACATTTTTAGCAATTTAACCCAAACGTTTACAAACGTTACAAAACAAGTCCAAACGTTTCGCCTTTTTAGCGATTTAAACCAAACGTTACGAAACAAAACTTAACGTTTAAAACATTACGAAACAAATCCAAACGTTTCACATTTTTAGAGATTTAAGCCAAACCTTTACAAACGTTACAAAACAAATCCAAACGTTTCACATTTTTAGCAATTTAAGCCAAACCTTTACAAACGTTACGAAAAAAAACCAAGCGTTTCACCTTTTTAGCAATTTAAGCCCAACGTTTACAAATGTTACGAACAATTCCAAGCGTTTCACCTTTTTAGCGATTTAAGCTGAACGTTTACACACGTTCCGAAAAAATCCAAGTGTTACACCTTCTTAGTAATATAAGCCAAACGTTACCAAACAAATCC
Source organism: Mercurialis annua (assembly GCF_937616625.2). Taxonomy (NCBI): domain Eukaryota; kingdom Viridiplantae; phylum Streptophyta; class Magnoliopsida; order Malpighiales; family Euphorbiaceae; genus Mercurialis; species Mercurialis annua. The sequence goes on from NC_065571.1 coordinate 36,021,332, forward strand.
AAGCTTTTTACATTTTTAGCAATTTAAGATAAACGTTTACAAACGTTACGAAAGAAATCCAAACCACCTTTTTAGCGATTTAAACCGAACGTTTACAAACGTTACGAAACAAAACTAAACCTTTCACCTTTTTAGCAATTTAAGCAAAACGTTTACAAACGTCACGAAACAAATCCAAACGTTTCACCTTTTTAGCGATTTCAGCCAAACGATTAAAACGTTTCAAAACAAATCCAAAGGTTTTATCTTATTAGCGTTTTAAGCAAAACATTTACAAACGTTACGAAACAAATCCAAACGTTTCACCTTTTTAACGATTGAAGCCAAACATTTACAAACGTTACGAAACAAATCTAAACGCTTCACTTTTTTAGCAATTTAAGGCAAACGTTTACAAACGTTACGAAAATAAAACAAAGTGTTTTACCTTTTTAGCAATTTAAACCGAGCATTTACGAACGACACGAAACAAATCAAAATGTTTCACCTTTTTAGCGATTTAAGCTAAACGTTTATAAATGCTACAAAACAAATCCAAACGTTTCAACTTTTTAGCAATTTAAGCCAAACGTTTACAAACATTACAATACAAATCCAAGTGTTTCTCATTTTTCGCAATTTAAACCAAACGTTTACAAACGTTATAAAACAAATCAAAACATTTCACCTTTTTAGCAATTTAAGCCAAACGTTTATGAAGGGTACAAAACAAATCAAACTATCTCACCTTTTTAGCAATTTAAGCCAAACGATTACAAACGATACGAAACAAATCCAAACGTTTCCCCTTTTTAGCGATTTAAGCCAAACGTTTACAAACGTTACGAAACAAATCCAAGCATTTCACCTTTTTAGCGATTTTAGCCAAACGTTACGAAACAAAACTTAACGTTTAAAACGTTACGAAACAAATCCAAACGTTTCCCATTTTTAGCGATTTAAGCCAAACCTTTACAAACGTTACGAAACAAAACCAGTTTCACCTTTTTAGCAATTTATGCCAAACGTTTACAAATGTTACGAAACAAATCCAAGCGTTTTGCCTTTTTAGCAATTTAAGCCAAACGTTTACACACGTTCCAAAAAAAAATCCAAATGTTACCCCTTTTTAGTAATTTAAGCCAAACGTTACCAGACAAATCCAAGAGTTTTACATTTTTAGCAATTTAACCCAAACGTTTACAAACGTTACGAAACAAGTCCAAACGTTTCGCCTTTTTAGCGATTTAAACCAAACGTTACGAAACAAAACTTAACGTTTAAAACATTACGAAACAAATCCAAACGTTTCACATTTTTAGAGATTTAAGCCAAACCTTTACAAACGTTACAAAACAAATCCAAACGTTTCACATTTTTAGCAATTTAAGCCAAACCTTTACAAACGTTACGAAAAAAAACCAAGTGTTTCACCTTTTTAGCAATTTAAGCCCAACGTTTACAAATGTTACGAAACAATTCCAAGCGTTTCACCTTTTTAGCGATTTAAGCTGAACGTTTACACACGTTCCGAAAAACTCCAAGTGTTACACCTTTTTAGTAATATAAGCCAAACGTTACCAAACAAATCCAAGCTTTTTACATTTTTAGCAATTTAAGATAAACGTTTACAAACGTTACGAAAGAAATCCAAACGTTTCACCTTTTTAGCGATTTAAACCGAACGTTTACAAACGTTACGAAACAAAACTAAACCTTTCACCTTTTTAGCAATTTAAGCAAAACGTTTACAAACGTCACGAAACAAATCCAACAGTTTCCCGATTTTAGCGATTTAATCCAAACGTTTAAAAGAGTTACGAAACAATTCCCAATATTTCACCTTTTTAGCGATTTATGCCAAACGTTTAGAAACGTTACGAAACAAATCCAAATGTTTCACCTTTTCAGCGATTGAAGCCAAACGTTTACAAATGTTTTGAAACAAATCCAAACGTTTTGCCTTTTTAGCGATTTAAGCCAAACGTTTACAAAGGTTACGAAATAAATCCAAACGTTTCCCCTTTTTAGCGATTTAAGCCAAACGTTTACAAAAGTTACAAAACAAATCCAAATGTTTCACCTTTTTAGCGATTTAAGACAAACGTTTACAAATGTTACGAAACAAACCCAAATGTTTCACTTTTTTAGAAATTTAAGCCAAACGTTTACAAACGTTATGAAATAAATCCAAGCGTTTCACCATTTTAGCAATTTAAGCCAAACGTTTACAAACGTTATGAAAAAAATCCAAGCGTTTCCCCGTTTTAGCAATTTATGCCAAATGTTTACAAATGTTGCGAAACAAATTCAAGCGTTTCCCCTTTTTAGCGATTTAAGCCTAACGATTAAAAACTATACAAAGCCAATCTAAATGTTTATATCTTTACGATAAAAATCTAAACATTTCACCGTTTTAGCCATTTAAGCCAAACGTTTACAAATGTTACGAAACAAACATTTCACCTTTTTAGCAATTTAAGCCAAACCTTTACAAACGTTACGACACAAAAACAAACGTTTAAAACACTACGAAACAAATCCGAACGTTTCACATTTTTAGCAATTTAAGCCAAACCTTTACAAACATTATGAAACAAAACAAGCGTTTCACCTTTTTAGCAATTTAAGACAAACGTTTACAAACGTAACAAACCAAATATAAACATTTCACCTTTTTAGCAATTTAAGCCAAAGTTTACAAATGTTACAAAACAAATCCAAGCGTTTAACCTTTTTAGTAATTTAAGCCAAACGTTTACAAACGTTACAGAATATATCCAAGTGTTTCACCTTTTTAGCAATTTAAGCCAATTGTTTACAAACGTTGCGAAACAAATCCAAGTGTTTCACCTTTTTAGGGATTTAAGCCAAATGTTTACAAACGTTACGAAACAAATCCAAAAGTTTCACCTTTTTAGCGATTTCAGCCAAACGTTTGCAAACTTTACAAAACAAATCCAAACGTTTCACCTTTTTAGCTTTTTAAGCCAAACGTTTATAAACGCTACGAAACAAATCCAAATGTTTCACCTCTTTAGCAATATAAGCTAAACGTTTACAAACATTACAAAACAAATCTAAGTGTTGCTCCATTTTAGCACTTAAAGCCAAACATTACGAAACAAATCAAGGCATTTCACCTTTTGAACAATTTAAGCCAAAACATTTACAAAGGATACGAAACAAATCCAAATGTTTCACCTTTTTAGCGATTTAAGCCAAACGTTTACAAAAGATACGAAATAAATCCAATCGTTTCACCTTTTTAGCGATTTAAGCCAAACATTTACAAACTTTACGAAACAAATCCAAATATTTCACCTTTATAGTGATTTAAGCCAAACGTTTACAAACGTTACGAAACAAATCCAAACGTTTACAAACTTTACGAAACAAATACAAACCTTTCCCCATCTTAGCGATTTAAGCCAAACGTTTAAAATGTTACGAAACAAATCCAAATGTTTCTCCTTTTTAGCAATTTATGCCAAACGTTTACAAGCGTTACAAAACAAATCCAAACTTTTCACATTCTTAGCAATTAAAGCAAAACGTTTACAAACGTTAAGAAACAAATCCAAACGTTTCACCTTTTTAGCGATATAAGCCAAAGGTTTAGAAACGTTTCGAAACAAATCCAAACATTTCACCTTTCTAGCAATTTTAGCCAAACGTTTACAAAGATTATAAAATAAATCCAAACGTTTCCACTTTTTAGCGATTTAAGCCAAACATTTACAAACGTTACGAAAGAAATCCAAACGTTTCACCTTTTTAGCTATTTAAGCCAAACGTTCACAAACGTTACGAAGCAAATCCAAATGTTTCACCTTTTTAGCGAGTTAAGCCAAATGTTTACAAACGTTACAAAACAAATCCAAACGTTTCACCTTTTTAGCGATTTAAACCACACGTTTACAAACATTACGAAAGAAATCCAAACGTTTCACCTTTATAGAGATTTCAGACAAACGTTTAAAATGTTATGAAACAAATCCAAATGTGTTCTCTTTTTAGTGATTTAATCCAAACGTTACGAAACAAATCCAAACATTTCGTATTTTTAGCGATTGAAGCCAAACGTTTACAAACATTACGAAACAAATCCAAGCGTTTCACCTTGTTAACGTTACGAAACAAATCCAAACGTTTCACCTTTTTATCAGTTTAACCCAAACATTTGCAAATGGTACAAAACAAATCCAAACATTTCACCTTTTTAGCGATTCAAGCCAAACGTTTATAAACGCTACGAAACAAATTCAAACGTGTCCCGTTTTTTGCAATTTAAACCAAACGTTTACAAACGTTAGGAAACAAATCCAAGCGTTTCTCCTTTTTAGAGATCTAAGCCAAATGTTTACAAACGTTATGAAGCAAATCAAAGCATTTCACCTTTTTAGCAATTTAAGCCAAACGTTTACGAAGATTACAAAACAAATCCAAACGTTTCACCTTTTTAGCAATATAAGCCAAACGTTTACAAAAAAAATGAAACAAATTCAAACCTTTCCCCTTTTTAAGGATTTAAGCCAAACGTTTACGAACGTTACGAAACAATTCCAAGCGTTTCACCTTTTTAGCGATTTAAGCCAAACGTTTACAAAAGTTACGAAAGAAATCCAAATGTTTTGCCTTTTTAGCGATTTAAGCAAAAAGTTTACAAATGTTACGAAACAAATCCAAACGTTTCCCCTTTTTAGCAATTTATGCCAAACGTTTACAAACGTTATGAAACAAAATTTAACGTTTAAATTCAAACGTTTCACATTTTTAGCGATTTAAGCCAAACCTTTAAACATGTTACGAAACAAAACCAAGCGTTTCACCTTTTTAGCAATTTAAGCCAAACGTTTACAAACGTTACGAAACAAATCCAAGCGTTTCACCTTTTTAGCAATTTAAACCAAACGTTTACCCACGTTCCGAAACAAATCCAAGTGTTTCCCCTTTTCAGTAAATTAAGCCAAACGTTTACAAACGTTACGAAACAAATCCAAGTGTTTCACCTTTTTAGCAATTTAAGCCAAACGTTTACAAACGTTATGAAACAAATCCAAACGTTTCACCTTTTTAGCGATTTACGCCGAACATTTACAAATGTTACGAAACAAAACCAAACATTTCACCTTTTTAGCAATTTAAGCCAAACGTCACGAAACAAATTCAACTGTTTCCCCATTTTAGCAATTTAAACCAAACATTTAAAACGTTACGAAACAAATCCAAATATTTCACCTTTTTAGCAATTTATGCCAAACGTTTACAAACGTTATGAAACAAATCCAAATTTTTTACCGTTTTAGCGATTAAAGCCAAACGTTTACAAACGTGTCACCTTTTTAGCGATTTAAGCCAAACGTTTACAAAGGTTACGAAACAAATCCAAATGTTTCACCTTTTTAGCAATTTAAGCCAACGTTTACAAACGTTACGAAACAAATCCAATGTTTCACCTTTTTAGCGATTGAAGCCAAACGTTTACAAATGTTTCCACTTTTTAGCGATTTAAGCTAAACGTTTACAAAGGTTACGAAACAAATCCAAATGTTTCACCTTTTTAGCAATTTATGCCAAACGTTTACAAACGTTACGAAACAAATCCAAGTTTTTCTCCTTTTTACCGATTCATGCCAAACATTTACAAACGATAAGAAAAAAATCCAAAATTTTAACCTTTTTAGCGATTGAAGCCAAACGTTTACAAAAATTACGGAACAAATCCAAACGTTTCACCTTTTTAACGATTTAAACCAAACGTTTACAGACGTTACGAAACAAAACCAAAACGTTTCGTTTTTATGGAGATTTAAGCCAAACATTTTCAAACATTACGAAACAAATCCATACGTTTAAAACGTTACGAAATATATCCAAACGTTTCACATTTTTAGCGATTTAAGCCAAACCTTTACAAACATTACGAAACAAAACAAAGCATTTCACCTTTTTATCAATTTAAGCCAAACATTTACAAACGTTACAAAACAAATCTAAGCGTTTCATCTTTTAGCTATTTAAGCCAAACGTTTACAAACGTTCCGAAAGAAATCCAAGGGTTTCACCTTCTTAGTAATTTAAGCCAAACGTTAACAAACGGTACGAAAAAAATCCAAGCGTTTCACCTTTTTAGCAATTTAAGCCAAACGCTTACAAACGTTACGAAAGAAATCCATATGTTTCACCTTTTTAGCGATTTAAACAGAACGTTTACAAACGTTACGAAACAAAACCAAAGATTTCACCTTTTTAGAAATTTAAGCCAAACGTTTACAAACGTTACGAAACAAATCCAAACGTTTCCCCATTTTTGCGATTTAAGCCAAACGATTAAAATGCTAAGAAACAAATCTAAACATTTCACCCTTTTAGCGATTTATGCCAAACGTTTCAAAACGCTACGAAACAAATCCAAACGTTTCATGTTTTTACCGATTGAAGCTAAACATTTACAAACGTTACGAAACAAATCCAAACGTTTCACCTTTTTAGCGATTTAGGCCAAACGTTTACAAACGTTACGAAACAAATCCAAACGTTTCCCCTATTTAGCGATTTAAGCCAAACGTTTACAAAGGTTAGGAAACTAATCCAAGCGTTTCACCTTTTTAGCAATTTAAGCCAAACGTTTACAAACATTACGAAACGAATCCAAGCGTTTCACTTTTTTAGCAATTTAAGCCAAACATTATAAAGGTTATGAAACAAATCCAATCATTTCACCTTTTTAGCAATTTAAGCAAAACGTTTACAAACGTTACGAAAGAAATCCAAACTTTTTAGCAATTTAAGCCAAACGTTTACAAACGTTATGAAACAAATCTAAACGTTTCCCCATTTTAGCGATTTAAGCCAAACGTTTACAAACGTTATGAAAAAAACCAAATGTTCAAAACGTTACGAAACAAATTCAAACGTTTCACCTTTTTAGCGATTTAAGCCAAACCTTTACAAACGTTACGAAACAAAACCAAATGTTTAAAACATTACGAAACAAATCCAAACGTTTCACATTTTTAGCGATTTAAGCCAAACCTTTAGAAACATTACGAAACAAAACCAAGCATTTCTCCTTTTTAGCAATTTAAGCCAAACGTTTGCAAACGTTCCGAAACAAATCCAAGCGTTTCACCTTTTTAGCAATTTAAGCCAAACGTTTACAAACGTTCCAAAACAAATCGAAGCGTTTTACCTTTTTAGCAATTTATGATAAACGTTTACAAACTGTACGAAACAAATCGAAGCATTTCCCCTTTTTAGCAATTTAAGCCAAACATTTACATACGCTATGAAATAAATCCAAACGTTTCCCTTTTTTAACTATTTAAGCCAAACCTTTAAAAACGGTACGAAACAAATCCAAACGTTTCTCCTTTTTATTAATTTAAGCCAAACGTTTATAAACGCTACGAAACAAATCCAATCATTTCACCTTTTTAGCAGTTTAAGCCAAACGTTTACAAACATTATGAAATAAATCCAAGTGTTTCTCCTTTTTAGCAATTTAAGCCAAACGTTTACAAACCTTACGAAAAAAATCATGACGTTTCATCTTTTTAATAATTTAAGCTAAACGTATACAAAGGTATATCCAAACGTTTCATATTTTTAGCGATTTAAACCAAACGTTCACATACGATACAAAACAAATCCAAAAGTCTCACCTTTTTAGCGATTGAAGCCAAATGTTTACAAACGTTACGAAACAAATCCAAAAGTTTCTCCTTTTTAGCGATTTAAGCCAAACATTTACGAAAGTGACGAAACAAATCCAAACGTTTCGTCTTTATAGCGATTTAAGACAAACGTTTACAAACGTTATGAAACAAATCCAAACGTTTCATCTTTTTAGAGATTTAAGGCAAACGTAAAGAAACGATACGAAACAAAAACAAAAGTTTAAAACGCTACGAAACAAATCCAAACGTTTCACATTTTTAGCGATTTAAGCCAAACCTTTACAAATGTTACGAAATAAAACAAAGTGTTTCACCTTTTTAGCAATTTAAGAAAAACGTTTACAAATGTTGCGAAACAAATCCAAGCGTTTCACCTTTTTAGCAATTTAAGCCAAACGTTTACAAACGTTCCGAAAAAAATCCAAGTGTTTCACCTTTTTAGCAATTTAAGCCAAACGTTTGCAAAGATTATGAAATAAATCCAAACGTTTCCCCTTATTAGCGATTTAAGCCAAACGTTTACAAACGTTACGAAAGAAATCCAAACGTTTCACCTTTTTAGCTATTTAAGCCAAACGTTCACAAACGTTACGAAGCAAATCCAAATGTTTCACCTTTTTTGCAATTTAAGCCAAACGTTTACAAACGTTCCAAAACAAATCGAAGCGTTTCACCTTTTTAGCAATTTATGATAAATGTTTACAAACGGTACGAAACAAATCGAAGCATTTCCCCTTTTTAGCAATTTAAGCCAAACGTTTACATATGCTACGAAATAAATCCAAACGTTTCCCTTTTTTAACTATTTAAGACAAACCTTTAAAAACGGTACGAAACAAATCCAAACGTTTCACCTTTTTATTAATTTAAGCCAAACGTTTATAAACGCTACGAAACAAATCCAATCATTTCACTTTTTTAGCAGTTTAAGCCAAACGTTTACAAACATTATGAAATAAATCCAAGTGTTTCTCCTTTTTAGCAATTTAAGCCAAACGTTTACAAACGTTACGAAAAAAATCAAGACGTTTCATCTTTTTAGCAATTTAAGCTAAACGTATACAAAGGTATATCCAAACGTTTCACCGTTTTAGCGATTTAAACCAAACGTTCACATACGATACAAAACAAATCCAAAAGTCTCACCTTGTTAGCGATTGAAGCCAAATGTTTACAAACGTTACGAAACAAATCCAAAAGTTTCTCCTTTTTAGCGATTTAAGCCAAACATTTACGAAAGTGACGAAACAAATCCAAACGTTTCGTCTTTATAGCGATTTAAGCCAAACGTTTACAAACGTTATGAAACAAATCCAAACGTTTCATCTTTTTAGCGATTTAAGGCAAACGTAAAGAAACGATACGAAACAAAAACAAAAGTTTAAAACGCTACGAAACAAATCCAAACGTTTCACATTTTTAGCGATTTAAGCCAAACCTTTACAAATGTTACGAAATAAAACAAAGTGTTTCACCTTTTTAGTAATTTAAGAAAAACGTTTACAAATGTTGCAAAACAAATCCAAGCGTTTCACCTTTTTAGCAATTTAAGTCAAACGTTTACAAACGTTCCGAAAAAAATCCAAGTGTTTCACCTTTTTAGCAATTTAAGCCAAACGTTTGCAAAGATTATGAAATAAATCCAAACGTTTCCCCTTTTTAGCGATTTAAGCCAAACGTTTACAAACGTTACGAAAGAAATCCAAACATTTCACCTTTTTAGCTATTTAAGCCAAACGTTCACAAACGTTACGAAGCAAATCCAAATGTTTCACCTTTTTAGCAATTTAAGCCAAACGTTTACAAACGTTCCAAAACAAATCGAAGCGTTTCACCTTTTTAGGAATTTATGATAAACGTTTACAAACGGTACGAAACAAATCGAAGCATTTCCCCTTTTTAGCAATTTAAGCCAAACGTTTACATACGCTACGAAATTAATCCAAACGTTTCCCTTTTTTAACTATTTAAGCCAAACCTTTAAAAACGGTACGAAACAAATCCAAACGTTTCACCTTTTTATTAATTTAAGCCAAACGTTTATAAACGCTACGAAACAAATCCAATCATTTCACTTTTTTAGCAGTTTAAGCCAAACGTTTACAAACATTATGAAATAAATCCAAGTGTTTCTCCTTTTTAGCAATTTAAGCCAAACGTTTACAAACGTTACGAAAAAAATCAAGACGTTTCATCTTTTTAGCAATTTAAGCTAAACGTATACAAAGGTATATCCAAACGTTTCACCGTTTTAGCGATTTAAACCAAACGTTCACATACGATACAAAACAAATCCAAAAGTCTCACCTTGTTAGCGATTGAAGCCAAATGTTTACAAACGTTACGAAACAAATCCAAAAGTTTCTCCTTTTTAGCGATTTAAGCCAAACATTTACGAAAGTGACGAAACAAATCCAAACGTTTCGTCTTTATAGCGATTTAAGCCAAACGTTTACAAACGTTATGAAACAAATCCAAACGTTTCATCTTTTTAGCGATTTAAGGCAAACGTAAAGAAACGATACGAAACAAAAACAAAAGTTTAAAACGCTACGAAACAAATCCAAACGTTTCACATTTTTAGCGATTTAAGCCAAACCTTTACAAATGTTACGAAATAAAACAAAGTGTTTCACCTTTTTAGTAATTTAAGAAAAACGTTTACAAATGTTGCAAAACAAATCCAAGCGTTTCACCTTTTTAGCAATTTAAGTCAAACGTTTACAAACGTTCCGAAAAAAATCCAAGTGTTTCACCTTTTTAGCAATTTAAGCCAAACGTTTGCAAAGATTATGAAATAAATCCAAACGTTTCCCCTTTTTAGCGATTTAAGCCAAACGTTTACAAACGTTACGAAAGAAATCCAAACGTTTCACCTTTTTAGCTATTTAAGCCAAACGTTCACAAACGTTACGAAGCAAATCCAAATGTTTCACCTTTTTAGCAATTTAAGCCAAACGTTTACAAACGTTCCAAAACAAATCGAAGTGTTTCACCTTTTTAGCAATTTATGATAAACGTTTACAAACGGTACGAAACAAATCGAAGCATTTCCCCTTTTTAGCAATTTAAGCCAAACGTTTACATACGCTACGAAATTAATCCAAACGTTTCCCTTTTTTAACTATTTAAGCCAAACCTTTAAAAACGGTACGAAACAAATCCAAACGTTTCACCTTTTTATTAATTTAAGCCAAACGTTTATAAACGCTACGAAACAAATCCAATCATTTCACTTTTTTAGCAGTTTAAGCCAAACGTTTACAAACATTATGAAATAAATCCAAGTGTTTCTCCTTTTTAGCAATTTAAGCCAAACGTTTACAAACGTTACGAAAAAAATCAAGACGTTTCATCTTTTTAGCAATTTAAGCCAAACGTATACAAAGGTATATCCAAACGTTTCACCGTTTTAGCGATTTAAACCAAACGTTCACATACGATACAAAACAAATCCAAAAGTCTCACCTTTTTAGCGATTGAAGCCAAATGTTTACAAACGTTACGAAACAAATCCAAAAGTTTCTCCTTTTTTGCGATTTAAGCCAAACATTTACGAAAGTGACGAAACAAATCCAAACGTTTCGTCTTTATAGCGATTTAAGCCAAACGTTTACAAACGTTATGAAACAAATCCAAACGTTTCATCTTTTTAGCGATTTAAGGCAAACGTAAAGAAACGATACGAAACAAAAACAAAAGTTTAAAACGCTACGAAACAAATCCAAACGTTTCACATTTTTAGCGATTTATGCCAAACCTTTACAAATGTTACGAAATAAAACAAAGTGTTTCACCTTTTTAGCAATTTAAGAGAAACGTTTACAAATGTTGCGAAACAAATCCAAGCGTTTCACCTTTTTAGCAATTTAAGCCAAACGTTTACAAACGTTCCGAAAAAAATCCAAGTGTTTCACCTTTTTAGCAATTTAAGCCAAACATTTGCAAACTTTCCGAAACAAATCGAACACGTTTTTAGGAATTTAAGCCAAACGTATACGAACGTTACAGAACAAATCCAAGCGTTTAATATTTTTAGCAATATAAGCCAAACGTTTACAAACGTTACAAAACAAATCCAAGTATTTCCTTATTTTAGAAATTTAAGAAAAACGTTTACAAACATTACAAAACAAATCCAAGCGTTTCACCTTTTTAGCAATATAAGCCAAACGTTTACAAACGTTTACGAAACAAATCCAAACGTTTCACCTTTTTAGCGATCTAAGCCAAACGTTTACAAACGTTACGAAACAAATCCAAACATTTCACCTTCTTAGCGATTAATGCCAAACATTTACAAACGTTACGAAACAAATCCAAACGTTTCACCTTTTTAGCAATTTAAACCAAACGTTTACAAACGTTACGAAACAACTCTAAACATTTCACCGTTTTAGCTATTTAAGCCAAACGTTCACAAACGTTACAAAGCAAATCCAAATGTTTCACCTTTTTAGCGAGTTAAGCCAAATGTTTACAAACGTTTCAAAACAAATCTAAACGTTTCACCTTTTTAGCGATTTAAACCACACGTTTACAAACGTTACGAAACCAATCCAAGTGTTTATCCTTTTTAGCAATTTAAGCCGAACGTTTACAAACGTTACGAAACAAATCAAGGCGTTTCACCTTTTTAGCAATTTAAGCCAAACATATACAAAGGTAACTCCAAACATTTCACCTTTTTAGCAATTTAAGCAAAACGTTTACAAACGTCACGAAAAAATCCAACCGTTTCCCCATTTTAGCGATTTAATCCAAACGTTTAAAAGCGTTACGAAACAATTCCCAATATTTCACCTTTTTAGCGATTTATGCCAAACGTTTAGAAACGTTACGAAACAAATCCAAATGTTTCACCTTTTCAGCGATTGAAGCCAAACGTTTACAAACGTTTTGAAACAAATCCAAACGTTTCGCCTTTTTAGCGATTTAAGCCAAACGTTTACAAAGGTTACGAAATAAATCCAAATGTTTCCCCATTTTAGCGATTTAAGCCATACGTTTATAAAATTTACAAAACAAGTCCAAATGTTTCACCTTTTAAGCGATTTAAGACAAACGTTACGAAACAAACCCAAATGTTTCACCTTTTTAGAAATTTTAGCCAAACGTTTACAAACGTTATGAAATAAATCCAAGCGTTTCACCATTTTAGCAATTTAAGCCAAACGTTTACAAACGTTATGAAAAAAATCCAAGCGTTTCCCCGTTTTAGCAATTTATGCCAAATGTTTACAAATGTTGCAAAACAAATTCAAGCATTTCCCCTTTTTAGCGATTTAAGCCGAACGATTAAAAACTATACAAAGCCAATCTAAATGTTTTATATCTTTACGATAAAAATCTAAACATTTCACCATTTTAGCCATTTAAGCCAAACGTTTACAAATGTTACGAAACAAAGCCAAACATTTCACCTTTTTAGCAATTTAAGCCAAACCTTTACAAACGTTACGACACAAAAACAAACGTTTAAAACGCTACGAAACAAATCCGAACGTTACACATTTTTAGCAATTTAAGCCAAACCTTTACAAACATTACGAAATAAAACAAGCGTTTCACCTTTTTAGCAATTTAAGCCAAACGTTTACAAACGTAACAAACCAAATCTAAACATTTCACCTTTTTAGCAATTTAAGCCAAAGTTTACAAACGTTACATAACAAATCCAAGCGTTTAACCTTTTTAGTAATTTAAGCCAAACGTTTACAAACGTTACAAAATAAATCCAAGCATTTCACCTTTTTTAGCAATTTAAGCCAATTGTTTACAAACGTTGCGAAACAAATCCAAGTGTTTCACCTTTTTAGGGATTTAAACCAAATGTTTACAAACGTTACGAAATAAATCCAAAAGTTTCACCTTTTTAGCGATTTCAGCCAAACGTTTGCAAACTTTACAAAACAAATCCAAACGTTTCACCTTTTTAGCTTTTTAAGCCAAACGTTTATAAACGCTACGAAACAAATCCAAATGTTTCACCTTTTTAGCAATATAAGCTAAACGTTTACAAACATTACAAAACAAATCCAAGTGTTTCTCCATTTTAGCAATTAAAGCCAAACATTACGAAACAAATCAAGGCATTCACCTTTTGAACAATTTAAGCCAAAACAATTACAAAGGATATGAAACAAATCCAAACGTTTCACCTTTTTAGCGATTTAAGCCAAACGTTTACAAACGATACGAAATAAATCCAATCGTTTCACCTTTTTAGCGATTTAAGCCAAACATTTACAAACGTTACGAAACAAATCCAAATGTTTCACCTTTATAGTGATTTAAGCCAAACGTTTACAAACGTTACGAAACAAATCCAAACGTTTACAAACTTTACGAAACAAATACAAACGTTTCCCCATTTTAGCGATTTAAGCCAAACGTTTAAAATGTTACGAAACAAATCCAAACGTTTCTCCTTTTTAGCAATTTATGCCAAACGTTTACAAGCGTTACAAAACAAATCCAAACTTTTCACATTCTTAGCAATTAAAACTAAACGTTTTTGTTACGAAACAAATCCAAACGTTTCACATTTTTAGCGATATAAGCCAAACGTTTAGAAACGTTTCGAAACAAATCCAAACATTTCACCTTTCTAGCAATTTTAGCCAAACGTTTACAAAGATTATGAAATAAATCCAAACGTTTCCCCTTTTTAGCGATTTAAGCCAAACGTTTACAAACGTTACGAAAGAAATCCAAACGTTTCACCCTTTTAGCGATTTAAGCGGAACGTTTACAAATATTACGAAACAAAACCAAATGTTTCACCTCTTTAGCGATTTTAGCCAAACGTTATGAAACAAATTCAAAGTTTCCCCATTTTAGAGATTTCAGACAAACGTTTAAAATGTTATGAAACAAATCCAAACATTTCGTATTTTTAGCGATTGAAGCCAAACGTTTACAAACGTTACGAAACAAATCCAAGCGTTTCACCTTGTTAACGTTACGAAACAAATCCAAACGTTTCACCTTTTTATCGATTTAACCCAAACATTTACAAATGGTACAAAACAAATCCAAACATTTCACCTTTTTAGCGATTCAAGCCAAACGTTTATAAATGCTACGAAACAAATCCAAACGTTTCCCCTTTTTTGCAATTTAAGCCAAACGTTTACAAACGTTAGGAAACAAATCCAAGCGTTTCTCCTTTTTAGAGATCTAAGCCAAATGTTTACAAACGTTATGAAGCAAATCAAAGCATTTCACCTTTTTAGCAATTTAAGCCAAACGTTTACGAAGATTACAAAACAAATCCAAATGTTTCACCTTTTTAGGAATATAAGCCAAACGTTTACAAACAAAATGAAACAAATCCAAACCTTTCCCCTTTTTAGCGGTTTAAGCAAAACGTTTACAAACGTTACGAAACAATTCCAAGCGTTTCACCTTTTTAGCGATTTAAGCCAAACGTTTACAAAAGTTACGAAAGAAATCCAATTGTTTTGCCTTTTTAGCGAATTAAGCAAAACGTTTACAAATGTTACGAAACAAATCCAAACGTTTCCTCTTTTTAGCAATTTATGCCAAACGTTTACAAACGTTATGAAACAAAATTTAACGTTTAAATTCAAACGTTTCACATTTTTAACGATTTAAGCCAAACCTTTAAACATATTACGAAACAAAACCAAGCGTTTCACCTTTTTAGCAATTTAAGCCAAACGTTTACAAAAGTTACGAAACAAATCCAAGCGTTTCACCTTTTTAGCAATTTAAGCCAAACGTTAACAAACGTTAGGAAACAAATCCAAGCGTTTCTCCTTTTTAGAGATCTAAGCCAAATGTTTACAAACGTTATGAAGCAAATCAAAGCATTTCACCTTTTTAGCAATTTAAGCCAAACGTTTACGAAGATTACAAAACAAATCCAAATGTTTCACCTTTTTAGGAATATAAGCCAAACGTTTACAAACAAAATGAAACAAATCCAAACCTTTCCCCTTTTTAGCGGTTTAAGCAAAACGTTTACAAACGTTACGAAACAATTCCAAGCGTTTCACCTTTTTAGCGATTTAAGCCAAACGTTTACAAAAGTTACGAAAGAAATCCAAATGTTTTGCCTTTTTAGCGAATTAAGCAAAACGTTTACAAATGTTACGAAACAAATCCAAACGTTTCCTCTTTTTAGCAATTTATGCCAAACGTTTACAAACGTTATGAAACAAAATTTAACGTTTAAATTCAAACGTTTCACATTTTTAACGATTTAAGCCAAACCTTTAAACATATTACGAAACAAAATCAAGCGTTTCACCTTTTTAGCAATTTAAGCCAAACGTTTACAAACGTTACGAAACAAATCCAAGCGTTTCACCTTTTTAGCAATTTAAGCCAAACGTTTACCCACGTTCCGAAACAAATCCAAGTGTTTTCCCTTTTTAATAAATTAAGCCAAACATTTACAAACGTTACGAAACAAATCGAAGTGTTTCACCTTTTTAGCAATTTAAGCCAAACGTTTACAAACGTTATGAAATAAATCCAAACGTTTCACCTTTTTAGCGATTTAAGCCGAACATTTACAAATGTAACGAAACAAAACCAAACATTTCACCTTTTTAGCAATTTAAGCCAAACGTCACGAAACAAATTCAACTGTTTCCCCATTTTAGCAATTTAATCCAAACATTTAAAACCTTACGAAACAAATCCAAATATTTCACCTTTTTAGCAATTTATGCCAAACGTTTACAAACGTTATGAAACAAATCCAAATTTTTCACCGTTTTAGCGATTAAAGCCAAACGTTTACAAACGTGTCGCCTTTTTAGCGATTTAAGCCAAACGTTTACAAAGGTTATGAAACAAATCCAAATGTTTCACCTTTTTAGCAATTTAAGCCAAACGTTTACAAACGTTATGAAACAAATCCAAACGTTTCACCTTTTTAGCGATTTAAGCCAAATGTTTACAAACGTTACGAAACAAAACCGAACATTTCACCTTTTTAGCAATTTAAGCCAAACGTCGGGAAACAAATCCAACTGTTTCCCCATTTTAGCTATATAATCCAAAACATTACGAAAAAAATCCAAATATTTCACCTTTTTAGCAATTTATGCCAAACGTTTACAAACGTTACGAAACAAATCCAATGTTTCACCTTTTTAGCGATTGAAGCCAAACGTTTACAAACGTTTCCCCTTTTTAGCGATTTAAGCCAAACGTTTACAAAG